>NC_141689.1:387027995-388227995 GCF_964263255.1 Lissotriton vulgaris
GTGTGCCAGCTAACTCACAGGTCACTAGAAACTTTCTTGAATGAACAAGAAGGGATTTGTTTCTGACAGGGCCCACCGGTGTATCAACATTACCTAGGCCCCCCAACATTCTAACAATACCAATATGGCCCATTCCAACAATGGACACCCGAGTATGACTGAGGTTTTTATGGATCACTGCCTTTTTTAGGGTCACGCCCAGGACCCCGATGAGGCAGGAACAGGAGGGGGAACAACGTGAACTGGCAGGCAGGGGACCAAGAAGATCCACGAACTGCGACAAGGAGCATGACGGGCGCACTCAAGAGCCAAGCCTCAACCAGCAAGAGGGCGACCTAGTGGTGAATATAACCCCTTTCGATCTGTCTGACATCCAAAAGGCAGCCCTGAATAAAGGTTTAGGTTTTGTGCCCACAAATAGAGTGGACACTTCAAGATCCACACAGAGATGCAGGAATTTGTAAGGAAACTAAAACTTCAAGCATTCTTCAAGGATAAAGAAGAGGTTTCCTCCACCCTCACCGACACAGGCCTGAGACTAAAATCGACGTTCACACTGCCAGATACCACTTTGCCTGTGGAGCTACTTGCTTTTGAGAAGGCAGGAATGACGGATCTGGGGAAGCTAACTACGGACAACAGCAATGTGTTTCATAACATCAGCAAGTTGGGGCAGGCAGCTATTCACCAGTTATCTGGAAACAAGGAAATCATTGTCAAACCTGCCAACAAAGGGGGTTGATTGTTGTTCAAACAACATCTGCATACGATCAAGAGTGTCATAGAATCCTATCGTATAGGAGGAACTACCCAGTCCTACACAAGGACCCGACAGAGCCACTACATATCAGGATCATGGAAATGGTGAAAGAAGCTATGGCACACGACTGGCTGTCCAAAAAGGAGGCCGAGTTCCTAGTCCAGAAATCGCCAAGGACTCTGTACTTTTACACCATTCCCAAGATACACAAGGACCTGGCACACCCGCCGTGCAGACCAATAGTCTTGGGCATTGGTTCCATTTTGGAACCCCTGTCTAGGTTTTCTGACTCTTTCCTACGCCCTCTGGTCCAGACTACAGATACCAATCTGAAAGACACAAAAGCAATACTACAGCTTTTACAGAATCTACTTTTCAACCCCTCAAATCCAACTACTGAGCTTGGATGTAGAAAGTCTTTACACCAGCCTACCCCATGGCGAAACACTCAACATCATAGAGGAGGCCCTTTTCTCTACACTATGGGAATACCAGACCCCCAGGAATTTCGTGATGGATGTGTTTGTCATCTGGAATGGGGATCTTCAATCTATTTTACAATTCAGGATATGGCTGAACGTACAGAATCATTTTCTTAAATTCACCTGCTCCGCATCACGTGACAAGATGGTATTCCTGGATCTTAACATCTACCCGGAAGAGGGGCTATTAAAGACAACCACTCACTTTAAGCCCACATCAAAAAATTGCCTACTAAGATACGACAGCTTCCACACACATCACCTGCGTGATAATCCCCCTTATGGCCAGTTCCTCCGTCTGAGACGGAACTGCTCCAACTTATAGAGATTACAAGATTCAAGCAGTGGATCTTCAAAAAAAGCTGGAAAACCATAAATACCCAACACCAGTCATAAGCAGAGCTATGAAAAGGGCACACAATAACAACAGGGATGTACTTCTGGAGGACAGGGTACAAAAAGAACCCAACAAAAGATCTATCTGTGTAACCACCTATAATGCTCACTCCAACGAGATTTCCAAAATCGTGAATAGACACTGGAGGACCCTTGTTTGTGGCGATCTTAACCTGGAAAAACCTCCTTTTTGCTCACAAGAGGGGAAGGAACCTAAAAGACATCCTGGTCCATACCCGACCACAGACTAACCAACCTGAGCAAGCCACTGTGCAGTGGGTCTAGGGACACCACCCCTGTGGCAACTGTATCAGCTGCCACCTAACTAAGAAAAGTAGACAACTGAAATGTCGGAATGGAAGCGAATGGGAACACAAGTAATTCACCAACTGCAATAGCCGGAATGTTGTGTACATGATCACATACCCGTGCGGCCTTGAATACATTGGCATGATATCAAGACCAGCCAAGATCAGAATTGGAGAACACAAAAGCAACATCGGGTGTAAAAAGAGCACAACAAAAATGGCGTCCCATTTTTTATCTGAAACGTACACAGTAAATGATCAGAAGTGGACAATAATAGAACAGCTACCTACAGAGAATGGCCTCTTTGAGAAGGAGCAAATCTGGGTGTTTTGCCTAGGGACCAATACCACTGGACTGAATGATGACAACCCGTGGATTCAATTAAGTTATCTGTATCTAGGGGTTATGTGTATCAACTCCAACACCTGCCCATGTTTATCCACCTAGGGTAGTGTTGAGTAAATGTAAAATAGGAACCAACAAATTGTAGATGAAAGTAGTAGTGGTTTATTGGAAGAAAGATCCCAGCCACAGGTGAGCATCCAGCCAGCATCAAGGTATGACAGCAACTGCTTCAAGGTTAAAGCATAACATTCTATATGAGGTTCCAGTGCTCCATGACATCAGCGCAGCTATGTCATGAAGGACACAGAGAACCACGATGCCACACATCTCCCTTCTTAACAACAGTAACAAAATTACAAAAGGAAAATGAGTTAACGTTAAGGCATAAATCATAAACGAAACTGGAGGAGAAAAAGGGTTAACATAAAAGCATAAATCACACAGTCACATAGTCTCTTAAATACTCAGGAGAATGAGACACCCTTGCAGACTTGCGAAGAAGTGAAGAGGGTTGGCCACTAGGAGTTGGGCAATGAGAGCTGCAAGAAGCCTCCACAAGATCATTACTAACCACCACCACCCTGTTCAAATTCCAAACACGATGGTCTGCAGTCTTGATGGCATTCTTAAAAACTTTAATGACCCGAATGGGCTTCTTAAAGGTAGCCTTATTGCTCTTACAGGGATTTTTAATGAGTACCCAATCTCCCACTTTAACTGGCGTGACCTTTACAGAATTCCTTGCATCAAAAATCCTTTTTCTATTCTCAACTCTAGAAGATTCACGCTGCACCCAGTCATCCTGAACATCAAGAGTAGAAGGTTGTAGGTCATTGACCCATGCAGGTACCACAAGAGTGTTGGGAATGCGTGACCTAAAAAGTTCAAACGGAGTTTTCCCAGTAACAGCATGGGGGGATATCCTGTAAACCTTGACCTTTTTAAAGACATCAGTTCTCCAATCGGTACCAGCAGACTTGGACATTCTGATAGTTTCTTTAAGAACACGGTTGAATCTCTCAACCATACCGTTTGTTTCTGGGTGGTACAAAGAGGACTTTTTGTGTTTTACACCTTGTTCTAACAGAAAATGCTCCATCTCTTTAGATACTAATTGGGGACCATTATCTGTGAGAATGATGTTAGGAATGCCCTCCCTTGCAAAAAGTTTAGTTAAAAAGGCCACCACATGTTTAGTCTCGATGCCACGAGTAATGGCAATCTCAGGCCATCTGGAAAAGAAGTCAACAAGGACAAGAACATACCACTCACAACCAGCAGATACAATAGGCCCCAAAATATCCAAACCAACTTCTTTCCAGGGTGCACTTGGTCTGTCTCTGATCACCATAGGTTGAACTTTGGGTTTCGCTACTTTCTCACTAAGGGCACAGTCAATACAATCTCTGACCCTACGTTCCACTTCTAAATCCATATTAGGCCACCAATACGACCTCCTCAATATCTCTTTGGTTTTAGAGACTCCTAAATGACCAATATGTGCTAAAGACATAAGCTCATCCCGAAGAGCCAGAGGTGGAACCAATCTAGTTCCCCTAAAAAGTAAGCCATCCTGTTCTGAAAGTTGATCTTTGACATGCCAAAACTTTTCGAGGCCATCATTAGATTTGGGTTTGACCCTCCATCCTGTCGTCAACAGTTTAAGAACCTCCACGAGAACCAAATCCTCCTGAACCATCTTCAACCACCTTTCCTTATCAATGACAGCCTCCTCCACAACACAAACCATCTCATCGTCTTCATCACCATCTTCCTCATCCTTAGCCTCAGAAGTGGGAACAAGGCGAGACAAAGCATCTGCTACCTTGTTTTCCACTCCAGGTAGATATTTCACGTCAAAATCATAATCTTGTAAACCAACAACCCATTTAGTGATCCTTCCAGACACAGCATCGATTCCTTTCTTTTTCAGAATTTCACAAAGCGGCTTGTGATCCGTCCTAACCTCAAAAGTGGTTCCCCATAATAGATTTTTAAGCTTCTTGATTGACCAGTAAACAGCGAGAGCTTCACGCTCAACAACTGAGTATCGAGTTTCAGGTCCTTTTAAACTTCTTGACAAGAAAAGAATGACCCTCTCGGTGCCCTCAAACTTCTGTACCAGTACCGCACCTAAACCCTTCAAACTAGCATCGGTAATCAAAATAGATCTCTCAGAGGGGTCAAAACTACTCAGTTTAGGGGCAGAAGCTAACTTTTCCTTGATAGTTTCAAATTCATGTTGACACTTTTCTTCCCAAACAAAGTCCACTCCCTTCTTCAACAAATACCTCATGTTGACGCACAAAGAGGCAAAGTCTTTCACAAACTTACTATAATATTCAGCAAGTCCTAAAAAAACTCATCAATTCTTCCTTATTTTGAGGGGAAGACAACTTGGAAATGGTAGAGATCAAGTTTTCCTTAGGTAAAATTCCTCCTTGGGTAATTGTGTGACCTAAATAATCAATGGAAGTCTTCCTAAACTTGCACTTTTCAATTTTAACAGTTAAACCTGCAGTACATAGTCTTTCTAAGACTGCAAAAAGCCTCAAATCATGCTGTGAATTATCCACGCCAAACACAAGAATATCATCTTGGTATACTCTGACACCTTGTAGACCCTTTAAGACCTTTTCCAATGCCCTTTGGAAAACCGATGCGGCTGACACTAAACCGAATGGTAGTCTGACAAACCTAAAAGTGCCATAAGGTGTCACAAAAGAGGTTAAGTCTTTCGAATCTTCCTCCAACCTAATCTGGTGGTATGCGGACCGTAGATCAATGGTGCTAAAGACCTTAGCACCCTTGAGTAACATAAGCATGTCAGCAATCTTGGGTAAAGGGTAATGATCAGTGACTACACACTTGTTGAGTTCTCTTAAATCAACACAGAGACGAAGAGAGTTGTCCGATTTTTTAGCGGCAACAATCGGGGCAACCCATTCCGTCCCCTCTACTGTTTCAATAATACCTCCTTTGACAAGCTTCTCAAGTTCGGCTTTAACTTGCTCCCTGACAGCCACAGGTACATTACGTACTTTGCAGCAAACAGGTACGGTACCTTTTTTCAAAATGATGCGATGACAATAATCATTCAGGCACCCCAAATCTTCAGAAAATACTTTTGGAAACCTCGTTTTCAACTCAGAGGTGAAATCTTGAGAAACTAGAGATATAGTAAGAGAGGTAGAGGGAAAAGGTTCTTTTAACACAATAGGAGGAGTTGAATTTGGATCAAGCATAACTCCCAAATCCTTGAGAGCAAACCAACTTATTATGCTATCTCCCTTTTGAGAAACGTAAATTTTTGCTCTGATCAACCTATTCTTATAATTGATCACTCCTTCACACACCCCAAGTAGCTTAATGGGTTGTCCCGCATAGCCAAAAGGTCTTATGTCAGGGCGAGACAACTCAAGTTTATGGCTTAACTTATTCAAGAAAAAATCTTTTGCAACAATAGTAATTTTCGCTCCAGAATCGAACAAAACCTTTGTGGGGAAACCTTCTATTAAAATTTCGTCAGAAGGTGAATTCTTTGCTTCTTCAGCACTTACAGTCTGTATACAAATTTGACCACAATCTAGATTTTCATCAGAATTACATTCATTTTCATAGTCATAGAATATCTCACTCACTCTACTTTTGTAGTTTCCTCCTCTACAGCATGAAGTAACATGTCCCTTCCTTTTACATTTACCACAATATGCTCTCCAACCTTGACATTGTCTATCCGTAGCAAAATGTCCCATTTTACCACATCTATAACATCTTACTTGGGAGAGGTCAAAGCTGTTCTCCTTCTTTTTATAGGGAATTTTGCTTGTAGCATTTCCATCTGTAGACTCTTTCTGGTGATTTCCGCCTACTCTAGGAGTAGATTTTACAACACTTACTGTGTCTTTAGTAATTTTGTTCTCCCCATTTTTTTTAATAACTTCTACACACTTGATAGAATGTTCTATCCTCTTAGCAATAGTAAGAACCTCCTCTAAAGAGGGTTCGTCCTTTTGCCACAATTCCTCCCTCACCTTCTCAATATAGCATCCGAGCATGAACTGATCTCTTATGTGTTCATCAAGACTTGCACCAAATTTACAAGACGAAGCTAGCTTTCTCAAAGCTGTAATATAATTCTCAATTGTCTCTTCTTCCAATTGTGTCCTCCGACCAAAATGATATCTTTCTAAAATCGTACTGACTCTAGGAAGATAATGCTCATCTAATTTAGCAATACAAATTTCATATTCATTTAAAGTACCATCATCAAGGTCAGGCAAATGATCGAATACTTCTTGCCCTTCTGCCCCCAAACAGTGTAAGAGTAAAGCAGTCTTTCTTTCAGCACTCAAACTAGACCCACACACTCTGGCATACCTTTCAAACACTTTACGCCATTTTTTCCATCTGATAGGTGGATCTCCAGGTGAGGATAAGAAGAAGGGGGGGGCAGTTACATTTTGCATGTTGTTGTTACTAACAAGCAGATACCAAGAGATAAGATAACAATAAGTAAGAAAAATAATACAGGAAAAGAAGATTGAATGTCAAATGTGTGTGTGTCACAGTGGGTGCACACAAAACAAACACCAAAAAAAAATCGTAGGTGCAAAGTCTAGTGTGTGTGTCACAGAAGCTGGACACACAAAACAGATCCAAGTGAGAGTCTCCAAAAAGTAAAAAAAAAATTGATTAAACACAGTACCTTTGTATTGTTCGTCGAAAATGTGGCAAGGCTTACAAAGAGAAGAAACCTCAGGGTGATAAAGAAGAATTTCCGATGAATAGCGGTAATCGGAGTAGTTAGACGCAATGAAAACGGACTCCGAGCTGAACACAAGGAAGTTGACCTATTCAAAATGGCGCCTACGTCAGCGTGACTCCCAGCGTACCTTGCGGCACGTTTGCGTGTTTCCCAGCAAGCTTTGCGAAGCAGTGAAGACGTCCGAAGCGGTGTGATTCCAGGCTTCGAGGTTCCAAAACGCTGCTAGGCAATGGCGTCAGCGCTGTTTAAAGGATGCAGCTCGCGAAGAGTCGGCAGGTAGGGCTCTTTTTTAAAAGATGCCGATCGCTTGGTAGATCGAGTGCATTTACTCCAATGGTGAAATAAACGCACAACGTTTGACACAGCGATGGTAAAAGGTGCAACAAGAACAGCATTAAACCGCTAAAATTGCAAACGAAAGTTCTGTTCCCTTTTTATAAATTGAAAAAAAAAATTGTTTCTTCTTACCCTGGAAAGACGAAAACGAAGTCTTTTGAAGTTTAGAACCAGAGAAGTATTTCCATATCTTCAAAGTTGAATGCCACGTAGTATCTCCTTTAATCTCATTTAAAATGTTTAGTCCACAAATTTCCAAGGAAATAATAGTTTTTAGCAGAGAGGAAAAAAAATTTGAGATACTTGTTGAGATCTTATCTTCTTCCCATCCTGCGTCGCCAAATGTAAAATAGGAACCAACAAATTGTAGATGAAAGTAGTAGTGGTTTATTGGAAGAAAGATCCCAGCCACAGGTGAGCATCCAGCCAGCATCAAGGTATGACAGCAACTGCTTCAAGGTTAAAGCATAACATTCTATATGAGGTTCCAGTGCTCCATGACATCAGCGCAGCTATGTCATGAAGGACACAGAGAACCACGATGCCACAGTATCCTCACATGGAACTTCTTTGATCTATACAGTACGCCCACTAAGAGGGGGCACAAGTATGTATTGCAGTGGCATACCCATTTGGATTATATATTCCATCCACCCCGGGGGCAGTGGCCCACCTTTTTGTTTCTTTATACTCCTGCGTTATTATTTTTATCAACACAAGCACATCAGTGTTTTTTGTATGCCCCATATATAAAGAAACTTGGCTTAATCTGTAGAGAAAATCCGAGATCTCTCTCCCAAACTTTCTGTTGTGCCAACACACGTTTTTTTGATACAGGCACTCTCCTTAGGATCAACGCTGTATTTTCTAAAGGAAAACACTGAACAACAGGAATACGTGCATGCGTGCAACACTTAACAGCTACTAGCCGCCAGTGCGTATGGGCTAAGAGGGCCTTTCCCTCTGACTGCCATTGCCGCTCTTAAAATGAAGAGTCCTTTAGATTGAGTGCTCATGTGTGAAGAAGCGCCGTTCCACATATGGACAGACGCAAGAGGTACCATGACCTTTTCACGGATCACTGAAATATTATCGACGGTCACATTATCGACTAGCAAAAATATCGTTGATAAATTATCGACGACAAAAATATCGACTTTCTATACTTATTACACAAACTACAAAAATATTGAGTAAAATATATCGAGTATTTCAAATATCGAGTACATAACTATCGACCTACTGTATATCGACTACAAATATATCGTTTTTCATAAAATTACACCTAACACTACAAAACACTACAAAAATATCGACTAAAAAAATATCGAGTACAAACATATCGTCTACTGAAAAATATCGAGTTGGATTTATTACCCTTTCATGTCTAAAATGCCATATTAATAGTCTAAAAAATGCTTGCCACTATACTAAATACATATAACTTATAATACTAGTTACTTTTATTACATTCCTCTTTATCTACATTTTCCAGACATTATATAACATGCATGCTATTATTTTTTAAATATTCATTACATTTAACAAATACTTTGATTCTTTATTTTCACTTACACATCTAATTTCTTTAACAACTAACCTGATTTAATGCAGAAATCAGCACATATCACCATTGCCACATCAACAAACACACCAATTAACTTAAAAAAATTCAAACTAGCCTATACAATGCTTCTTTTCTTCCTACACCCAATCAAATCAAAGCACACAAAATACACAGACTATAAAAGGAATACATGCATACTACCATTTGTTGCAGCTAACTCTATAGAAAGAAGATGCCAACACTCTGAGGATCTTGTTCCTGAACTAACTTCTTCAATAATCCAGCTAACTCTATAGAAAGAAGATGCCAACACTCTGAGGATCTTGTTCCTGAACTAACTTCTTCAATAATCCAGCTTACTACCAAATTATTCAAGTAAGTTACAGTTAAGTCTTTAGAAATCAAAAGTTGTAGTCTACTATTTTTAATATATCTCCTAACTCTTTCACTCTTTTTTTGTTATCTCCTCCTACATTTCTGATAGAGACTACTCCTAAAAAATTCTAAATACCTGCTCCTATTTGTTCACCCGGAATTTCTGATTGTAAGTATATGTTAATGCTCTGTTATACACAATAAGCTGTTCTTAAACACTATTTTACAAGATACATTCTTTATTTTCATTATTTTATTAACAGATAGTCTGAGAATTTCCGAACTACACTAATTAAACATGTAAGTATATATGTATTTGTTATTAAACACCGAAAATTCTATAAGCTATTTTCTAAACACCATATCTTGCATATTACATCTTCCCTACAGATCCTGTAAAAACATCCTACATCAACTATACCAAAAGACAAGACTACCCTTGTTAAAAATGTAAGTATACTAGTTATTTTTCTAAAACTCCAAAAAAAACTAAAACTATGTTCTAAACACCATGTTATATATTTTATATTTCCTCTACAGATTATCTGAACACATCATACATCTAGTCTACCTACAGCAAACAAAACTACATTTTTACAAGTAAGTTTTTTTTTAATTTTCCAATTTCCCAACCATTAATAATAATTTTACTGATATTTTACTTTTATTTTTTCTATCTTCTTTACAGATCTCAACTTTACTACCTTGAAGTACTCCACTAAATACTAAAACTCAACTGTTTAAACAAGTAAGTATATCTAATGTTTAGATCAAATATACTACTAAGCAAAATAGAAAACAACTGTATCCTAGGAAAAACGTTTGTTATGTCTAAACATTTACTTATCATTTCTATATTTTCAAACCAACAGTAATTAAAGAAGAATATACAAGATTATCTTTCAAAACACAGTTCTGCATTTTTGGAAACAACTGTAAGTATAAATGCATCCAAAATTATGTATGCACCACAAAGTGAAATATCTCTTTTTTAAATTTGTTTCTTTCTACTCTTTCCTAGAACAAGTAAAACAAAATGACAGAAGGTGCAGAATTTATTATGTCACAGAAAAATAAATTACTGTTATGTTATATGGGGTATGTTTATAATCAGGAAAGACAAAGTGGCAGAAAAGTATTCTGGAAATGTACCAAATATTACTCAAACAAATGTTATGGGAGGGCTACTACTGAAGAAACAAATGTGTTATTTACCAGGGAACACAATCACCCCCCCCCCCAATGTCACCGAAATAGAAATAAGAGATGCTTTGGAAAGTATAAAAACTGCTAGCACACAATGAAAGCAGTACAAACCGAATAATAATGTTTGCAACTGCAAGTAATTTAAGAAAAATCCAACAATGTGACCAATGGATGATGGATGGAACTTTTAAACCATGTCCAAAACCTTTTTATCAACTATATTCCATCCATGGTTTATACCATCACTATAACATCCCTTTCATTTACTGTTTGTTACCTAACAAACAGCAAAACACATTTACAGAAATATTAAATGTTATCAAAAATGAAATCAATAATTATTTTCCACAAAAAATAATTATTGATTTCGAGCTAGCTATGATTAATAGCATTTTGAAAACATTTCCCCACACAGCAATCCAGGGTTGCTACTATCATTTCAATCAGAGTATATGGAGACATCTCCAGAAATCCACCTTAAGTATTCTATACTCAACAGATAGCACCTTTGCCTATCAAATTAAAAAATTGATAGCACTAGCCTATGTTCCTGTTACCGATGTAGCGGAACACTATAATTTAATAATTGACAGCACATATTACAAAAGGAATGAAGATAAACTGACCCCATTACTGGACTATTTCGAAGATACTTTGGTGGGAAGGTTACACAGATCTGGACACCGACGCCAACCCAAATTCCACATACCTTGGTGGAATGTATACCTCAGTACATTAAACCAAGAGGCAAAAACTAACAACAGTGTAGAAGGGTGGCATAATGCATTCCAAGCTACCACTAGCAGAGCCAAACCCACATTCCATAACCTACTCAAGCTTTAAAAAAAGAACAAAGCTACCAAGAACTAAGAATCGAACAATCTGTGACCCAAATTGGTCCAAAACTCACTAAACAAACGAAACAAATGTTCAGACTCCTGCAAAGTCAAGTCACACTATATCCTACAACTAGAGGATTAGAATACCTATCACTAATAGCTAAAAGCCTACTATAAATAAATAACCCCAAAATACAAATGTCTTCTTACAATAATGGTAAAAATAAAAAACATAAACATTTCCAAACAATTATAAATAATACATATTTGTTTTACATATTAAGAACATTTTGGGACATTATTTCAGAACAAATATGCAATATTTATAATAACATCACACATACACATTACATAAAAATTGACATTTCCCGCCCACATTAAAATAAGTGAAAATACTTACAATTTATGTAGCTGAAAAAGACGTAATCCAGCCAAATAAAATCCATACAATCCCTTACAATGCAGGACAATTCCAATATCGGAAACCCTCAAAAACCTGAAAATTATGTAAAAATATAAAAAACGCTCCAGGAAATCCCGAAAACACAAGTGTGGACACTTTAGTATTTAAAGTGATATACACACACCTTAAACAAAAATGGTAACGCATATTAGGTTATCAATCCAATACGAGCCCCTCCAAAAACCCGAAAAATCGAAAATATATTTAAAAACCGCTCCAGGCAATCACGAAAAATAGGAGATAGATGTAAAAATATAACCATAATAAGTCATAAGTACTTTCTCCCCCCAAAAAACGCTTCCTTCCATGTTCTTCTCATGCGAGGAACCGGAACCTGTAAAAAAGCATACATAAAGAAACCCACCCAATACCCCATAACATTTATGAATACACTCACAATTAACATTAAACATGTAAGAAGACATTTCCTAACTCTTAAAAGAACACTAGAACTGAAACATACACAACGCTTCCATAACTACGACATTTCACCTAAAAGATACCTAAACAAGTAATACATACACACAAAAACACTACACAGTTCGAATATACCCTCAAACAGTACCAATCAGTTAAAAAATATATGTAAAAATAACCTTACCTCTCTCCATGCGAAGCAACTCCCAACCGCGAGCTTCTCCAGTCCTGAATGAAGCTCAATAACCTTACGCGGTAAAAAAGTAGTCCCCTTAAACCATATTAGAAAACGATTCATAGTAAACACAATGTTATACTAAAAAATATAATACATACCCATACTTATTATATAAAAATAATAGAGTACACTCATTATAATTTAATGTGTTTAAATAAATATATATTTTTTAATATTAATTAATATATAGTAATTATAATATATTATTAATATTAAAAAATTATTTAAAAAAATTAAATAATATATGTTAATATTTTATAATTGTGTACATTTATTGGAATAAGTTTTTCCTGTAATTTTTGAACTACACATGATTATTTGCTATGCTAATTATTAATAATAATAAATATTATAACTTATTTATTGTTATTAATATAATATATATATAAATTTGAAATATAAACAATGACCTAAATAAATATATTTTGCATTTGCTGAATTTATCTTTTTCAGAAAATAAGTGAGAAATAATTATGTTTAGTAATTAATAATAATAATAATAATAAATATATATTTGTAACTATTATTATTAATTATAACAAAATGTATTGTAATAATTACTAAGTATTATAAATGTAGATAATTACCAAAATAATCTATTTCAAATACCAGATATTATTATGAGACATGTTTTTCCCCTATACTGTTATAAAGTTTACTACATAATATATGTATATGTATTTTTTAATATGAACATTGTATTTAATATGTACCAAAACAATGTCTTACTTTGTATTTACATATCCTGAACAAATATAATAAATTTGCTGTTACTTTATAAAAATAAATGTATATAATATTAATATATATTTAATAATATTAATATATAACATTAACATTATTAAATATAAATAAAAGAAGCTGATGAAGTGAATTATTATTTTATTAAATATAATTACTTGTTACTCCAACTTAAAGAATAAAAATATTATATTTTTCTGATTAAATATTGTGAACTATTTCTTTGTGACCATGAACAACATGTACATAAATGATAATGTGTTATTCTGCTAATACTACTTAGCAAACTACTTTTATGTTAATGTTGATTTTCATTGTATTGTACTGTACATAAATAAATAATAAAATCTGAATAAAGTTTTTTGTAAACATCCATGTTGCATTATTTTCTAAGATAATGACACAGTAATGTAAAATTATATGCAAATGTGCTGGACACTGGCCAAGTATTATTTTGTATTCCAACTCCAGTTAGCCAAATATCAGGGAAGGTGCTGGACACTAACCAATAATAATTTACTATTCCAACTCCAGTGAAGCTTATATTAGGGAGGGTGCTGGACACTGACCAATAATTTTTAACTATTCAAACTCCAGTCAAGCTGATATCAGGGAAGGTGCTGGACACTGAACAATTATGAATTTATATTCCAACTCCAGTCAGGCAAATGTCAAGGAAGGTGCTTGACACTGACAAATAATAATTAACTATTCCAACTCCAGTCAAGCTAATATCAGGGAAGGTGCTGGACACAGACCAAATTAAAATTACTATTCCTACTCCAGTCTAGCTAATATCAGGGAAGGTGCTGGACACAGACCAAATAAAATTTACTATTCCAACTCCAGTCTAGCTAATATCAAGGAAGGTGCTGGACACAGACCAAATAAAAATTACTATTCCTACTCCAGTCTAGCTAATATCAGGGAAGGTGCTGGACACAGACCAAATAAAAATTACTATTCCTACTCCAGTCTAGCTAATAACAGGGAAGGTGCTGGACACAGTCCAAAGACAAATTACTATTCCTACTCCAGTCTAGCTAATATCAGGGGAGGTGCTGGACACAGACCAAATTAAAATTACTATTCCTACTCCAGTCTAGGTAATATCAGGGAAGGTGCTGGACACTAACCAGTTAATAATTACTATTCCTACTCCAGTCTAGCTAATATCAGGGAAGGTGCTGGACACAGATCAAATAAAAATTACTATTCCAACTCCAGTCTAGCTAATACCAGGGAAGGTGCTGGACACATACCAAATTAAAATTACTATTCCTACTCCAGTCTAGCTAATATCAGGGCAGGTGATGGACACAGACCAAATAAAAATTACTATTCCAACTCCAGTCTAGCTAATATCAGGAAAGGTGCTGGACACAGACCAAATAAAATTTACTATTCCAACTCCAGTCTAGCTAATATCAAGGAAGGTGCTGGACACAGACCAAATAAAAATTACTATTCCTACTCCAGTCTAGCTAATATCAGGGAAGGTGCTGGACACAGACCAAATAAAAATTACTATTCCTACTCCAGTCTAGCTAATAACAGGGAAGGTGCTGGACACAGTCCAAAGACAAATTACTATTCCTACTCCAGTCTAGCTAATATCAGGGGAGGTGCTGGACACAGACCAAATTAAAATTACTATTCCTACTCCAGTCTAGGTAATATCAGGGAAGGTGCTGGACACTAACCAGTTAATAATTACTATTCCTACTCCAGTCTAGCTAATATCAGGGAAGGTGCTGGACACAGATCAAATAAAAATTACTATTCCAACTCCAGTCTAGCTAATACCAGGGAAGGTGCTGGACACATACCAAATTAAAATTACTATTCCTACTCCAGTCTAGCTAATATCAGGGCAGGTGATGGACACAGACCAAATAAAAATTACTATTCCAACTCCAGTCTAGCTAATATCAGGAAAGGTGCTGGACACAGACCAAATAAAATTTACTATTCCAACTCCAGTCTAGCTAATATCAAGGAAGGTGCTGGACACAGACCAAATAAAAATTACTATTCCTACTCCAGTCTAGCTAATATCAGGGAAGGTGCTGGACACAGACCAAATAAAAGTTACTATTCCTACTCCAGTCTAGCTAATATCAGGGAAGGTGCTGGACACAGACCAAATAAAAATTACTATTCCAATTCCAGTCTAGCTAATATCAGGGAAGGTGCTGGACACAGACCAAAATAAAATTACTATTCCTACTCCAGTCTAGCTAATATCAGGGAAGGTGCTGGACACTAACCAGTTAATAATTACTATCCCTACAGCAGTCTAGCTAATATCAGGGAAGGTGCTGGACACAGACCAAATAAATATTACTATTCCAACTCCAGTCTAGCTAATATCAGGGAAGGTGCTGGACACAGACCAAATAAAAATTACTATTCCAACTCCAGTCTATCTAATCAGGGAAGGTGCTGGACACAGACCAAATAAAATGTACTATTCCAACTCCAGTCTAGCTAATATCAAGGAAGGTGCTGGACACAGACCAAATAAAAATTACTATTCATACTCCAGTCTAGCTAATATCAGGGAAGGTGCTGGACACAGACCAAATAAAAGTTACTATTCCTACTCCAGTCTAGCTAATATCAGGGAAGGTGCTGGACACAGACCAAATAAAAATTACTATTCCAACTCCAGTCTAGCTAATATCAGGGAAGGTGCTGGACACAGACCAAATTAAAATTACTATTCCTACTCCAGTCTAGCTAATATCAGGGAAGGTGCTGGACACTAACCAGTTAATAATTACTATTCCTACTCCAGTCTAGCTAATATAAGGGAAGGTGCTGGACACAGACCAAATAAATATTACTATTCCAACTCCAGTCTAGCTAATATCAGGGAAGGTGCTGGACACAGACCAAATAAAAATTACTATTCCAACTCCAGTCTATCTAATATCAGGGAAGGTGCTGGACACAGATCAAATAAAATTTACTATTCCTACTCCAGTCTAGCTAATATCAGGGAAGGTGCTGGACACAGACCAAATAAAAATTACTATTCCTACTCCAGTCTAGCTAATATCAGGGAAGGTGCTGGACATGGACCAAATAAAAGTTACTATTCCAACTCCAGTCAAGCTAATATCAGGAAAGTTGCTGGACACTGTCCAATTATACATTAGTATTCCAAATCCAGAGTACCAACTTTTGTTAAAAGTCCTGTACACTAACCTATCCAATTTTCCTAACTCTACACCTGTAACTGTAATATAATGCATATTTTAGTTATAATATAATACTGATAAATTATATCTCTAAAAAGTTTCTAAAGTTATTAAAAGTTATTATATTATATAATTATGTCCCAAATGTATTGTCATAAAAAAGATAATTATGATCAATTATTTGTTCATTATATGAATTATTATAATTAATTAAATAATCTTTAATGATTGATAGTTAATTCTTTATGTTAAATAATGTTTTGTTTATTACATTAGTATATGACGAAAAAAACAATATAAATAATAATATATCTCATGTTCATATTTGTAAACAATATTAGAAAAAATAATCTAATTTTGTTTTTTAATTATTTTACATATTTTTTTAATCTAAATTTTTATAATATTGTGCACTAATTATATTCCTGTGACAAATATAAATTAAATTTATATTTTTTAATTATTTTGCAGACTAGTGGTAAATGTTTTAATTTGCAGAATAATTTGCAACATTTTGTATTAAACTATCGTTTATTTTTATATTTTTATTAAAAAAAAATTTGCATACATTATATTCCTTATACAAATATAATGTTCAATATTTATTTTTAAAATATTTGCAGACTAGTGATAAATTTTTCATTTTGCAGCAAAATTTTCAACTTTTTATTTTGGAAAAGATTTTCTGCAATATTTTTTTGGATCCCTTTAACATTTTTTTTATTTTTTATTTATTTATACAACTTTTAAAATTTTAATATCTATTTTTTAAATTACTCCCCCTCTTATCCCCTATTAACCCTACAACCCGCTCCTAAAAATTTACACTATATTTATTACTTTTTTATATCTAATATTTGCACTATAATTTATTCTATTTGCTAAATTATTTTTTGGGACAATCTACCATATATAATATTTTCGTATTATTTTTTTAAATTACTCCCCACCCTTATCCCCTATTAACCCAACATCCCGCTCCTAAAAATTAACATTCTTTTATATTTGTTTTATTATTTAATATTTTTAATATTTACTCCTTTTTTCTACATAATGTCGATATTTTTTCCTTTTACTATTTAACGATATTTTGTGTAGTCGATATTTTTGAGTCGATATTTTTGTACTCGATATTTTATTAACATTATTTTATTCGATATTTTGTCCAACGATATTTTTTTTCTTCGATATTTTAATACTGTCGATATTTTTGACACGATATTTTATCCATTCGATATTATGGAGTCGATATTATGCCTAGTTACCCCTTTTCACGACGCCCGGATATACCTTAAATGGTATTGAGCTTCATTAGGCAGGTCCGTGAGGTTCTCCCAATTGTTCAATTAACAAGGGTTTTTAAGCCTGTCCCTCCACGCTCCACATTCAACCATGGAGCTGCGGACGGGACATTGGAAAAAGGAAAACCTCTTGATTAGTAAGACTGTATGCTTTTTCTTGCCTCAATGTGTAGATTGCTAATAAGCACCTGATCCCTCCATTTTCAGGATCATGTCGACATTCAGCATATGGTAGCAACTATGCATCTCTCTTACCATCTTTTTTACCTCAGAAAAGTACATATATGAATCCAAGACCACCATTACAACCAATGGCCTTCTAAATAGAGTGTATAATTTATGTTGTGTTTTGTCTGTCTTGTACTTGTACATTTTTTACAGGGCACTGCACCGGAATAGAATAATCTTATGTCTAGAGAGTATTATTTTCACTTTTATTAGGTCACTATCCCACCATGCTAGATATTACAACAAAAATACCACATGTTTTTATCTTTTCCTGTGTTCTCTCTGTTTGTTTATTCTAGGTCCTCATTGCAGGCACCTTTGATAGAAATCTAATGAATAGGCACATTTAGCGCATCTCTTACATATTAGGTGGGGATCTGTGCACCCTGTCCTGAAGTTTGCTTCAAAACATGTCAACGCACAAGAGAGGTATTGTACTTTAAATACAATAATACCTCAACCTCACCCATTTTAATAATACCAGTATGGAGGCCCAATATATATTTGTTTAGACCTCACATGCTAGGTTTTTTTAACACTCACACGTTAATTCACTCCTGACCCCACCACTCACATATTATCCAATACCCTCACGCACCACACAAAGCGTTAACATCGGTGCTCCGGCGTAGTCGCTGGTTAGTAGCACGCCGCATTCCGTAGAGGGATGCGAAGACCCCTATGATGAAGCATGACACCAAGGGCCCTTTTGGTGTATGAGGGGTATTAAAGAACACTGTGTGCTCCCCACCATTGTAGGGACCTTACTAAACACATCTCTGTGGATTCCTTTTGTTTATTTATAACCGCATAAACATGACAACGTTGTTTCGGCTAGAATTGGAACATTATCTTCAGAGTCATGGTTTCACTTAGTCAATCGTGCATGCTTTGTTTCTACAGAGTTGGACAGAAATAGAGAGACGGGCGTTTCAATAAAAAAAGTTTATAGATATATGAACTGCTATAATCGTAAGACAGAATGCGAAGTCTAACATGTACAGCGTTAGCAGTAAGATAAAATAATACTGTAATAGCATGTCTTGTAGCTATTACTTATATTACATATATTCATTAAAATACATACATGAATAAAACAGGCTAAAATACTCAACTGGTGCTTCTAAAATAATCCTACTACGGTGTACCTAACCTAAGTGTAGTACGAGGAAAGAAGTAGGTGCTGTCTTAGTCTGGTCTAGTTATGCCAAGAGTTGCCAAAGGTTCTCTAGGTTCTAATCAGCTCCATACCTTAGAATGAGAGAGGTCAGAGTCTCTTTCCTGGGACTTGATCTATAACACCCCACAAGGGGAGTCAGAAGCACTGGAGCTGGATTCTCTGCGAGGAGGATGACAGGGTCTGGTCAGTACATCTGCTGGGGACTTGACTTCCTTTGGGACTGGCTGTGGCGAGCCGCATCGTGCAAGTAGGTAGTAGAACCACACCGTGCCTTGCCATAGCAAGAGAAGGCATATCTATACCTTGAAGGTGTTTGAGAATGCCAGTATTGACGTCAAAGTCAGGCATAAGAACGTTATGAATGAACACCTAAGGAATAGATGTTCATGCATAATAAATGAGTTCTTGGAGAAATCAATATCCAAGAAAGGGGAAGTCCTAAAGGCTTAAGAGTCTGGTTTTCCAAGAACTCGTTGTGATGAAGAGGATCGGATGTAGTTGCCCATGTCTGTATTTGGTGTGCATGAGCAATGCCTAAATAAGTACTGGATTTTTATGCCTGAATAAAGGCAATGTGAATTATACCTATATAAGGGCATGAATCGGGAAATCTAGATACAATATCTAAATCGACCTACAACACACATGCAGAGTTCCACAATTCCTCCCTCAGCTCCCCATTATTTAATATTTACATATTCTCACTTTCTGTGATTATCAGATGCTGTGGATTCAACATCTTGTCCTGAGCAATTGCTATGCAAATTTTGGCATCAATTTTAGATAACATTCACCATACATAGGAATGCTTTTCTGCTTCAATGTCATCAGAGATGGAGGAGCAGTAATAGCTTTAAGCTCTACTCTGATAAAACTCAGATCCTCCTATTTGGCACACACACTTAAAGCGGGTAATCATACTGGTGGCTGACTGATTTAGGAGTGATCCTACTCCACCACTGTCTAGTAGAAACATAGTGATTCTTTTTGATGACCAGTTGTCCTCAACTCCACATATCTGGCAAGTATCATCACTGTGATTTACAATAATTACAACTCTATGCAAAATTATCTTTTCTATTCCATTCTTGGCAAGGAAAATAGCAATACTGTAGAAACTCCAATGCTCAGTTTAGAATATTTGGAATCCTTGGACTTAAGTCCTGAAAAGTACCTGTTTATTTTACTGTCCCTGAGTGCCTTGGATACCTTTGTGCCAGGATACCCAGTTTATTTATAATAGTGAGCTTTATATATGGTTTGATTTGGATTTACTTTGTTTCCTTGCCAGTGATTTGTTAACAAGCAGAGTAGAGCTTGCTAATACAGACTTGCTATGTGTGGCACGGATGGTGTTCGTAATCCAATTAAGCAATCATATTCATCTTTGTGTGCTGTAGATTGAGGAGCTAAACTAGCCAATGCCCAACTTGCATTTCCACTAGATTTTCTTTCAACACACATATATGTTTGGCATGCCAGCACCATGATTTGTCCCTGGTGCCTAAATGTTTTCTTGGCTTTCCAAAATGCGGAATGCAATGCCTCTAGTTCCTGTGAATGTAAAAGAATTCCCAAACCTGGAATTGATTCTTTCTGATGGTGACAAGCAAAGTCACCTGGTCCTGGTGACACAACAACGGTGTATATTGTTGTTTCTGTTGTTATTGCTGTTAATGTTTCTGATGTTTTATGTTTTTCTGCCTAATAAATGGAAAACATTGATGTGGCATGTGCTGCTGTCTGCCTAGAGGTATCTTCAAGTTTCACTCTCACAAATTATGACATGTATTTATTTATCACGATCATATCCAGTGCATACAGGATGAATACCTTCTCATAATTATGTAAAAGGGGCTTGGAGTGGAAGGGCTTTATCTCAAATATATTGGAGGATATCATGAAGAATACCCTAATGAAGCTCCTTGTCTGCTCCTACCACAGCTGTGACGTCTTCCAGTTCTATTTCTTGTATGTTTTGGGACTCTTGTCTGTAAGCTGTATTTGCCTCTAGAACAAAAATGGGTGAAATTCCTTTACAGTTCCTATAAATTCAATAGGACTGTGTATTAGGTCAACCAAACTTCACACTATAGATACTGAGCCTACTGGGAATTTCCCGGGGCCAGGACATCTGCGACGGCAGATGTGGTAAGTTGTGTGGGGTGGGGAGGGGGGTTTACGCTACCTTCTAGACACCTCACACGAGTCCTCGGACGACCATCAAATGGCGTTGAGTTCATTGGGGCCCCCGTCAAGTCAAGGGAAATTGGTATGTGCACATGAGGTACAGCCCTCTGTGCGGTCGCCCCTCGCAAGTGGGGGGGTAATTCTGGTTTAGGGATCTGACACCGGTTACGACCTTGCCGTTGGCCCTTAACGTTAGTATGTACAATTTCAAGTTAAAATGTATTTGTAGGATGTTAGTTCGGCTAGGAGAACCTTTGTATTAGAAATATGTTAAGGTTAGCCAAAACATCGTAATGTGGAAATGAAATTGTACATAATATGATACTGTTATTTTAATGTTTTGTTTTTGTTTCATATTTTAATAAATACGGCCGGGAGGGTCACTCCCTCCCGCCTTCCAAAAGTTCAGAACTGTTTCCGGTTTCCCATCCTTGGGGATTGTGTTGAGAGGGGGTGGCGGGTATCTCAGCCATATGGAAAGGGGTGACCACTCGGTCCCCCCGAACGTATGGTGGAGTACCCTGATCCCCCCGGGAAGCCATCTTGGGCGGGAGGCGAGTCTCGGCTGGTATGCCCGAAGCGGCGTAGCCGGGGCGCGCTTTTTCCCGCCCTAGAGGGGGTTGTCCTAGACACTGAAGCCGCCAGCCACGCCCCCGGAGGTGGGCGGAGGCGGGTTTAAGCCCGCCCAAAGAAGGATAAAAGGAGCAACAAGCCAAGGAAGCATCCTCTTGTTCCTGTGCTCTGAAGCTGCACCTCCCCGCTGCACGTGAGCTCGAGACGGAACGAAGAGCCAATTTTGACCCAACCACCAGCCCCTGGAGACAGCAAGTGGTTTTGAAATAAAGTTTGATGTGGTAACGCTAATTTTTTACAGGTTGTCGTGATTAAAGTGTGTTTTTAGTATGCAATAAAGTGAATGATTCTTTACAGTATATGTTTCGAATAAAGTATTTTGCACCAGTGTTGATCAGGGATGTTTCAATAGTCATACGTGAAGCAGTGATGGTTGTTTTTTAATTTAGTATTGTTAGTTAATGTCGTATTTATTTTGGTCGGGCGGTAAGGTCATGATCGGTGAGCAGTAATTGGAAGATCCCTATGGGGGGGGCGTCACCCATTACGGATGGGAGCACCCGGGGGGAGGTGGCCATTGGCCCCTCAACAGGGAGGCGGTCCCTTCTAAGGATGGGCCGCCGAAAGGAAAGGGAAGGCGTTCAAGGCCCCTCCCTGGATAGGAGGGGCTACGGGCCCCTCCTGGGAATTTCCCGGGGCCAGGACATCTGCGACGGCAGATGTGGTAAGTTGTGTGGGGTGGGGAGGGGGGTTTACGCTACCTTCTAGACACCTCACACGAGTCCTCTGACGACAATCAAATGGCGTCGAGTTCATTGGGGCCCCCGTCAAGTCAAGGGAAATTGGTATGTGCACATGAGGTACAGCCCTCTGTGCGGAGATATTGGAGACAATAAAAGAAATCCCCATCTTTAATTTGAGTTCACATAATTTAAATGAGGCAACCTATTCCTTGTTAACCAAAGGGTTATCTTTCGTACCACATGCAGGGCTAAATAAATTTGAATTGTTCAACGATCTCATGGCATTTTTCTGAAAAATCCGTCTGAAATGGTTCTTTCGAGATAAAGAGACCATTACTGATGTACCGAACAGATCAGGCCTAGCGTTAAAATCGAGTTTTACTCCATCTATTGAACAAATAGCACCGGAAGTTAAGATCTTTGAACAAGTGGTCTATAATAAAATGTTGAATGCAACTAAGTATGTGCCCAAAACCCCGTTTAACATCTCCCCAAATGAATATGAGGCTCTTAATACCCTAAAAACATCTTCTGACATCATAGTGAAGAGCTGCGATAAGGGAGGCGGGATAGCCATTATGGAAAAACGAGGTAGACACACGGACCAAGAAGAATCCTGAACATATCCGGTTCATGAAAAACAGAAATAGGACGCCATACCTTGTTGTGAAAATGTTAATGCAGAAAAAGAGCACAGTTGCTGATAAAAAGAAGAGTACATAGGGAACATTAATTAACGGAAAGGAAGGCCGTGTTGTCCCTGGGCATCTCGCTCAAAGGTGAACCATAAAAATAACCAGATTGAAAAGAGAAGTGGGACAGGAATATCAGCCTGAACTACAGATTTCTTTCTTCTTTTTTAAAAAAAAGGGTAGCACACATGACAGGAAGTGAATACCCTATACAAAACCCCTAAGGAGTAGAATCAATTCTTGGGCTGGAATAACATTGCCTCACATTCTTTTAGGAGCAAAGAAAGGAATTTTAGAAACAATGACCCCACGAATTTTGCTGTCCTGAAGAAGGTGTTACTGTACCAGTGAAATAGCACCGAAACGCGTTTACGCATGGAAAAATAGAATCCAATAAAAGCCCAACGAAATAGCAGATATACCAAAAATTTGGATACTGTAATTTCTGTTTTGAAAATATTATGATGCTATTGGGTCAGTAAAGCACGTTAGTAGGAACTTTTTAACCTACAGGTTAGAAGGGGTTGTTTAATGTGATTCATTATGTACTGTAAAGTCTTAATAATTTAGTGATAATAAATTTGTGTTTTTATTTACATTTTCTTTTTAATACTGTATGTGTTATGAAATACTGTGAACAATTGTCTCAAATGTGATATACCATGTATGTTTTTAAAATGCTTTTCAGAAAGCTTTCTGAATTTTAAAGAAAAAAATAATAAACAAATAAAATACAAAGAGTGTAAACATCATATCTCGGTGTTGGTGTTATACATATACAAAAAGCCTGTTCCTTTTAAGGTTTTGGTGTGTATGAAATCTAGGAGTGTGAAGAAAAGTATGTGTAGTCCAGGGATTCTTTTTTTACTTTGATTATGGAAAAACAAACATATATCCAGAAGGTGGAGGAAATGCTTAATGATGACAGGTTCTATATGAAAATCAATAAAAACCCAACCTCCAAAATAAAATCTAAAATCCAGAAATTAACTATTCGAGCCCTGAATAATGGCATAATTTGTGACAAAGAGTTCCAATATATGAACATCGAGAGTCCTAAATTAGCCAGTATTTATGGAACTCCGAAAGTTCATAAAAACGCTGATAACCCACATTTAAGACCTATTGTCACTACCATTGGATCTGTCACAGAGCCTATCTCCAAATATTTGAACGCAATATTATGTCCAAACATTCATAAAATCCCTGGATATGTTAAAGATACCTGCCAAATTATTAACATTCTGGAAGGCACCCCCTTCAACCCACATAGACAATGGCTAGTCACACTGGATGTTGAAAGCCTATATTATAATATTCCAGGTAAAGGGGCTATCACAGCAGTCCAGTGGTTTATGGATTTGTACAATGTAGACTGTGACCATGATTTTATTATTGATTGCCTCAAAATCGTACTTGACGAAAATGTGTTTGAATTCAGAGGTGATCTGTTCAAACAATCAAAGGGGGTGAGCATGGGTGCTTCATGCGCGCCGACCATAGCGAACATTTATATCGCATACCTTGAACAACAACACATTTTCAATGAGGTGGCCCCTTTTTATGAATCTGTCCTATGTTGGTCAAGGTATATTGATGACATTGTCTTTATTTGGGATGATAATGAAGATATTCTCCATGAATACATCGCATGGTTAAATTTATGTGATGAGAATTTAAAGTTTACGTCCCACATCAGCAATGTACAAATAGAGTTCTTGGACATTTTAATTAAACAAGATGGAAGTCAATTATTTGTAGCTCTCTTTACTAAGCCTACTGCCCGCAATACGTTGCTACATTTCAATAGTTTTCACCCTACCAACCAAAAAAGCAGCATCCCATTCGGACAGTTTCTTTGTCTTCGAAGAAACTGTACCAATCTCGAAGACTATGATCTCAGATCTAAAGATATGAAAGATAAATTCATACAAAGAGGTTACCCGCATCGGTTAGTCCGGGATGCGTACAAACAGGCAAGATTCTATGATCTGCAACATATACTGTGAGGTTCTAATAAAACCAAGAATGACAATCTGGTCTTTGTCACTCGCCATTCCATTATGAATGAGCAAATCAGAAAAATAATCTGTTCAAGCTGGCATTTATGAAATGTGAACAATACCAAAGATGAGTATATTCAGAAGCCTATGTTTGCATACAGAAAAAATAGGAACTTAAAAGATCTCATTGTTCGATCACGCCTGCCTAATAAGTAAAGGGAACATACTCAGCGTAGTATCACAGACCTTACACCAGTAGTAGGGAACTACAGATGTGGTACCTGCATAGTGTGTCCCTTGGCAATTGAAGCAAAAGAGCTAAGATACAATGGACAACATATTTCCTGTAAATGCATGAGGAATTGTAAATCAAAAAATATTATCTATCTACTCATTTGCCCATGCAACAAAGGCTATGTGGGAGAGACCGCCCGATCTCTGAGGGCTAGACTTACTGAGCATAGGTCTGCAATACGCAAAGCAAAGATTAATTCTCCTATGGTATCACATTTCTTAGAATATAACCACTCACCTGAAGATATAAAGTGGTTTATACTAGAGAAAATGGATATGTGTATGTTTTCATTTTGCCAATCAGGTTCTGGATCATGATGTTATGTGGTTTCTACTTCCCGATCGATAGTCTCGCATGGAAGGATCTACACAATTATAATTATTGAGTGTTCATTCATTCTAACCAATTTGTATTCTTATAGCCTGCCTTTTACCTAACTATCGTCGTATCTTATATCTGTATGTATATACCAAGTATTCAACTAGTTTTTTCATCTTGAGTTTATCTGATCTCTCATGCATATGCATCTTGAGGTATCTTATTTATTCCAGCTCCAATACTACAGCGTGTTATCTTTACATCCAATCATAACACTCAAATTTTTTTACGTTCTAATCCGCCTATTGCTCCGTTTCTCTTTAACGTCTTGACGCTAGCTTCCACATGTTTTAGGAAGCCAATGAGCTTCAGAACTACAGTTGCGAACGGCCGTAATCCTTCCCTAATGAGCCACACCGGTGCATTTACTTTGAACAAACTAAGTGATCTCATTGACTCTTATATGTTTCTCTACTATTCGCGCGCATATGTATTACCAACTACTATTCCCGGTTTGGTTCGTATTATTCGTATCCGAGCACATTCTCAGCCTGTGACAATCCTGCCGAGGGGCGTTTTGGACTGAAACTATCTACCCTTCAGGTAAATGCGTGCACTCTGTGTCTCCATTTTGACATGGTTACTTTTGTATCACGTTACTTCAGACATGTTCATTTAAATCATTCATGTCTTTCCTCCAGGAGATATTCTCCGGTCCATTTGGGTTGCATTTTATCAGCTGTTCTTTCTTATCCTTGACATGGGGCATTTCTGATAGAAAGTCTTATTGGATCGCAATCTTTCATATTCAGGTAAATGTGTATACTTTTGCCTTATTGTTCTAATATCACGCCTTGTGCCTAGACGATAGTTAGGACGTATAATTTTATATTCTCATGTCCCCGGTTTAGGAGATCATCTCCGGTTATTCAAAATCGTCTTCTCAGTGAAGACTTCCCTGCCCAGATGTAATCATAGTCTGTAAGTAGCATCTGTTGCTTCTTTTTTAATTGTACCAGAGTTTTTCTTCTGAGTGTAGCAGGCAATCAGACCTTATTAGTAATTCTCGTGTCGTTCATATGCTATCTATTTTAGGACATGCTTAAACCTGCATACAGACATCGAACAGCATTGTCCTAC
Organism: Lissotriton vulgaris; assembly: GCF_964263255.1. Taxonomy (NCBI): domain Eukaryota; kingdom Metazoa; phylum Chordata; class Amphibia; order Caudata; family Salamandridae; genus Lissotriton; species Lissotriton vulgaris. The sequence goes on from NC_141689.1 coordinate 387,055,107, forward strand.
TTTATTAGTGCGAATGTTACGGCTTCATCCTTAAAGATACTTCTTCCCAGTAAGTGGATTATCCAATTTCCATTTCATTCAGCACTAATATGTAATTACTAGTCAGCTTAATTCTGATATATTAACTCCCACAACGCAGTATGTAGTACTTAAGGTTGCATATCTTTCTGATCGAACCAATTTCAATTGCGGTGCAACTTTACAGAATTATGATGTATACCGATGTAGGACATAGGTAGACAGCAAATGCGAAGGTTGTCAGTGTTATCTGGATGGCAGGTGCTAGCTCATCTATCCATGCTGGGTAGCTCAGATATATATATTGTATCTCACTGAGAAGTTTTAATGAATGATATTCCATGCACCATCATCTAGGCTCTAAGGTGCTATCGTATAAAAAAATTGTATCTTCAATATAGGTCAATCTACACACAACACTAATATGAGACTTTATTATCTCTAATGTGGCCAATCTCTTCTACATGTACCCTCAGCTCCGCAGAGCCTTAATTTAAAGTGGAGATTTTGCTGAACCACATAATATAATTTTCTACATCCAGAATAAAGTTATATGGTAAGAGTACCTATGTTTCATACAACTATCATCTAAGCTATTTTCAAGTTCAACATTTGCCATTATGCTTTACTGCTAGTCTGGACTCTTAAATGTGCCCATATATGTATATATTTTATATTGTATTAGAAATAGGACATGTTTATAAATGTATGTAAATAAATGTAAAAAAGAATATATTTTTCTATGATATGTATATAAAATTGTTTCAATTTTTGATATTTTTGTATATTCACTGTGTGAAGATATATATATGTGTATATATGTAGATAAGAATTGACGACCCTATGAGCCCTTTGAAGTGCAACAAGATATATATCAAGTACTGTGTTATTGAATACCTCTAGTTATAATCATGTTGTGTATTATATAGGCACCCTTGCTATCTTATTGATATTTATATTGTATATTCTATAGAGCAATAGACTGCTACCTGATGAAGGCGTGTATGCCGAAACGCGCATTGTAGAAATCTGCCGCACTGCCTGAATCAACGTTTCGTCTATCATCTGGATTTGTATATACTTATGTTGGCTGTTTAATTTATTTAATTATTTTAAATGCTTATTCTTGAATCCTATATGCACAATTGAAATTCTGTAACATTCAATGAATTATGAACTATACAAAAAATAAGTAAATACATTTATCATGAGAATTTTTTCTATATGTACACATTGTTTGCATTAGGGTGCTCCTTGATTATATTTATATATTTCACATATAGAGAGGTATTCTTACTAATAAGTTCCGTTGCAACCTTCGCTAGCTATAATTTCCTTATACTAGGAGGCGTTCCTACGCATGAACGCCCTCCCCTGCGCCGGAACGCCTTCAGATGGCGCAGGGCTTTACAACGTGACACATCTCTCAGATGCGTCACGTTGTTAATACCCAGCACCATGGCGCATCTTTTGTGCTGCATATAGAAAGAAAGAAGAGTTCTCCCAGAAAGTTTTAGGTCCAGAGGGGGGAGACAAGAATGAACTGGGCATAAGGGGTACCTCTGATGAGACCTATATTGCTTTTCTCACAAGAATTAATCTGAAACACATTTACATAGGAAAGGATGCTATAGACAGAAGCCACAACTTATAAGTATTACAAAAACATTATTTTATTTTATTTTATTTTTGTCTTTTTTGAGTTTTGATTTTTTAAATATTTATACATTTAAACATTTTATTTTATCTCATAACAACACAATCAGAAATAGATAGATATTCACTATACATTTTATAGGTTTCAAAAAGTGCAAATGCAAAAAATGTGCCCCTAACAGTGTCTTATCTAACTAACATACATACTCTCACACATACCTGTCATACATCTACATTCACTATTCGCTATAAAAATACATAGAAACATAGAAACAAGACTTTACATAAAGAAATTATAACCCAAAGGTGCATATGGTGGTTCACTGTTGATACATGGGATTAGAGATTCCACCAGTTAGTCATTGGTCTGTGTGTTATTGACCAATCCTTAGTGCATTGTCCAGATCTTTTTTGGAATGTACGGCCTACGTACGTTTCGGTGATAGCATATGGTTAAATCACCTTCCTCAGGGCCAGGAAAATTAAACAGAAAACTGACATATACAATAGAACAATATACAGAAGTTAAAAAGAAGGGGCAGTACGTTTTTTCTCTTTCTGAAAATAAAAGAGAACATCTGTAAACATTTCTACGCATTCTGTTGGTTTGCATATTACCAAGTAAAAAATATATTGAATTTAACATTTAGCAACATAGCATCCTATAAGTACAATAGTCTAGTAGATCAGTCTATTATCAAGTATCTAAATTTAAAAGACTGCTGTAGTATAGAATCTTTTAAGATCTTTCTAAAGACATAGAAAATGTGAGAGGAAAGTTGAAAGCGAACCTATAGAGTAGAGCAAAAAGACACACGGTGAGGTTTTATTATTAGCAAGTTTGAAAGAGAAGATGATGTTGAAGACAGTCAGGCATAAAGAGTATATACCTGAGGTAATGGATATAATCGGAAAAATAACACTTTAGAAGGTTACCTAATTCTGAGCAAATGAGTAAATTTTATATGCACGAGGGGGATTTCGGATCAACTCTTACAGCTTCAGGTGGGGAAATATCTAGAAAAGAAGGGGGTCAGAACTAATAAGATAATGCATATTATTTTTAGAATAGAGAAAAGCGTGCAGAAATTATTCTAGGGGGATTTTTACCTGCAAAAACGACTAGTTGATATAATTGGGTGTTGCAGGAGTTGATTGGAGAATGGATGGCAGCGTATATTAATGAATTGGACTTGGTACATTAATTTCTTTTATTTTCTTCCCACGATTCTGCATAAATAAGTTGCAATCACTAATGTTACACACTATATTTGAACACTGTTGGCAAGATAATGTCAGAAACAATATGCATAAGAGTGCTGGGTTTACCTGGGCATATTTTTCTGTATGTTCAAAGGCCAGAATTTAATTAAGGGATTTGTCCTCTCCACCTGTAAAATATATTGAGGGTACAATGATAGTATACTAGGAAAATTTAAAATGGTACATTTTATTATGCCTGTCAAAATCATTTTAAAAGAGTTTTATGACGAAATAGTAGCACTGTAAGGGGGTGGGCCCGAAAGAGGTATTATAAGTACATTCCAGAATTTCCAATAGTACATATTATTAGGCCGTCGATAGCTCGAGTTCGTGACTTGCCGATGTTTAAACAGAGGGTGACTGACAGTAGCTACTTTTAAACGCATAGTAGTTGAATGCCAATGCTAAGTTGTAGCAATGGCTCAGAGCATAGTACCCAAAAGCGAGGCCGCCGACCCAGCAGAAGCGCTGCTGCTGATGTAAATACAATTTACTACTAAACGGAAAACACTCCGTACTAACGGTCCTAAAATAAAGTTTAACTGCCAGAACTCTACACAGTATTGCAGAGTGGCTGATAAGAGTTCCGCTTGTGCACAATTGTGTGGATGGATTTCTTACCTTCAAAAAAGGTTTGGAAGTGGCTGTAACAGGGGGTCCCAAGCGTGTCCGCACCGAGTACGAGACACCTCGACTAGAAACGCCGTGTTAAATAGGCCGGTTCCCGCCGGCTTAGAATGTAAATAAGATGCAGCTGAGTGCGGAGATTAAGGTGGATAAACAGAGACGTGGGACTGTATACATTCGTGCAGAATAGCCCGGCTATGGTTAAACGTATGGAAACACAGAGGTAGGACTTCTGTGAGCGCAGTAGAGGCACCGATGGTGTCATGGTGTTTACTATAAACACATGGACAACAATGAAGATATATAGTTAGCAAATGCCTGTGAAACTCACATTAGCGCTTGATAGCGATCGTGGCTGATATGCTAGGTCTGTGTGAAATGTGGAGCGATTCAATTGATCTGTGTAATCAGATCGTTTCACAAAAGATACCCCAAATAGGACTATCGAGTCTTGGCGATAATATCCCTGCAGGTGGATTACAAAGTATAGATGTTATTGTGGTCACCGCCCTGCTGCCTCCAGAAGCGGATCGCTCCCCCTGCTCCTCTCGTGGTATCGTACCTGCTTGCTGCATACTGCCTCGCTATTAATTATATTTGATCACCTAGCTACGCCGCGCTCTGCACAGCGGCTGTGCCTTGCTATCCATTTCAATTTGATTGTAATTGTGGTGTGCTCCGTAATTTTGCCTGCACAGCGCTTAGTAGCTTGAACTTGTATAGCGCTTTCCTCTGCTGGCCTGCACTATTCTTGCCCTCATAGCGCTCCAGTTTCAGTATTGACCTCATTGTTGGGAACCCTCGCAGCATTTGTTGACCAGAGCGCCATTTGGTGTGTATTTTCGGCCCGTCCCAGACCATCCCTGCACCTCGCTCCCGCCTCCCAGCCGCCCCTCCCACGCTCCGCCCCCTCCACTATCCATTTATGTCGGATGTCCACACGCGCAGCGTCCACGCGCTACGGCCGCGCCGAAGGTGCGCCAAAGGTAAGCCCGTCTACGCTCGTCCGCGCCTGGACCGCGCCCAGCGCCAGACCCCCTGGTCCTCGTAATGCCCACCCTCCCCGCATTACTTACGATGCCACCACCCTCCTGGCCCTTAACCCCGGCCGTTCCCCCAACTGCGTCCAAGCCGCTCCTGGACACACCCACGGACCCTTCTCATGCAACTCCTGCAAATTCAACGGCACCAAGAACAACTCCTCATCTACGATCACACAACAGATATCCGACCCCAACCACCTACAATGCATCCTGCTCAACACCCGATCGGTCCACAGGCACGCCATTGACCTCTGGAATCTACTAGACACCATCTCTCCGGACGTCGCCTTCCTAACAGAAACATGGATGAACGCCACCTCAGCCCCAGACATCACCATTGCCATCCCGGAAGACTATAAGATCATACGCAAGGACCGCATCGGCCACACAGGAGGAGGCATCGCTATCGTCCATAAGAAATCCATCCGCATCTCAACCAGCTCAGACGTCAATCTCGCCAACTCTGAACACCTTCACTTCCAGATTCACATCGACCCCAAAACCACACTCAGAGGCACCCTCCTCTACAGACCACCAGGACCCCGCGCACAGTTTAGTGAAGACATCACGGACTTCATCACTCCACACGCGCTCCCCTCCGAGGATTACATCCTTTTGGGAGACCTCAACTTTCACCTTGAAAAGAACAACGACCGCAACACCACCACCCTTTTGGACAACCTCGCCATCCTCGGACTTAAACAACTTGTCACCACCTCCACCCACATCGCAGGTCACACACTCGACCCTATCTTCACCTCCAGCAAACATGTCTCCTTCAGCCACACCACAGCTCTCCTTTGGACTGACCACAGCTGCGTTCACTTCACCTACAACAAGCCCACTTCCAACAACCACCCCCAACCCACTCTGCAAAGAAACTGGAACAAAATCACCATCGACCAGATCTTCTCATCGCTTCTTCTAAACCCCCCAACCCACTCCTCAAACCCAGACCAAGCAGCCACCAACCTCACCCAATGGTTATCCAACAGCGCCGACATCTTAGCACCACTGAAAAAACGACAAATCAAACTAGGCAGCAAGAAGGCCTCCTGGTTCAACGATGATCTTAAGAAATCCAAGAAACTCTGCCGCTCCCTTGAGAAGGCCTGGAAAAAAGACCCAACCACCAGCTCCAAGGACGCCTTCAAAAACGCCACCCGCATACACCACCAACTGATCCGGACCGCCAAGAGAGCCGCTTTCAAGGACCGACTAGATTACAACGCCCACAATAGCAAGGAATTATTCAACATCGTCAAGGAATTTACCAACCCCTCGGCCAACTCCAACGACATCACCCCCTCTCAAGCTTTCTGCGACTCCCTAGCCTCATTCTTCCACAACAAAATTGCAGACATCCACAACAGCTTCGACAACCGACCCGAAGACCAACCCACCCAACCCCCTGCAGGACCCCCACCCCCCCTGAACATCCTCAACGACTGGAAGCCAATCTCCACTGAGGACACCATCCGTCTGATGAACTCTATCCACTCAGGATCCCCCACAGACCCATGCCCTCACCACATCTTTAACAAAGCAGACTCCATAATAGCACCGCACCTCCGAGACGTCATCAACTGCTCCCTCAACTCCGCAACCTTCCCGGAAAGCTGGAAACATGCCGAACTCAGCGCCCTCCTGAAGAAACCCACAGCTGACCCCATCGAACTCAAAAACTACCGCCCTATCTCACTTCTTCCTTTCCCTGCCAAAGTCATCGAGAAAGCTGTCAACAATCAACTCGCCGCCTTCCTCGAAACCAACAAATCCCTCGACTCCTCACAGTCCGGCTTCCGAGCCAAACACAGCACTGAGACTGCACTCATCGCTGCAACTGACGACATTCGATCTCTACTGGACAACGGAGACACAGTCGCCCTCATCCTCCTCGACCTCTCCGCAGCCTTCGACACAGTCTGTCATAGCACCCTTCTACAGCGCCTCAGAAACGTCCGGAAGAACCGAGAGAGTTCGCCTCCCACCATTCAAGTCAGAGGCCACTGAAGTCATTTGTGGCGTGCCACAAGGATCTTCTCTCAGCCCCACTCTCTTCAACGTATACATGAGCCCCCTTGCGACCATCGCTCACCAACAGAACCTCAACATCATCTCCTACGCTGACGACACTCAACTGATCCTCTCACTCACCAAAGACCCTAACACCGCCAAAACCAACTTACACGAAGGAATGAAAGAAGTAGCCAAATGGATGAAGCACAGCCGTCTGAAACTGAACTCCGACAAAACAGAAGTCCTCATCTTAGGCTCCTCCCCCTCCGCCTGGGATGACTCTTGGTGGCCAGAGGCCCTTGGAAAGGCACCCATCCGGACAGACCACGCACGGAACCTGGGCATCATCCTGGACTCCTCACTCTCGATGACCAGACAAGTCAACGCCGTTTCATCATCCAGTTTCAACATTCTTCGCATGCTTAAAAAAACATTTCGCTGGATCCCCACCGAAACTCGTAAAACGGTCACCCACGCACTGGTCACTAGCCGCCTGGACTACGGAAACACCCTCTACGCCGGTACCACCGCAAAACTCCAGAAAAAACTCCAACGCATCCAGAACGCCTCTGCCAGGCTCGTACTAGACATCCCGCGTAAAGAACACATCTCTGGTCATCTGAAAACCCTCCACTGGCTCCCCATAAATAAGAGGATTACTTTCTGCCTCCTTACCCACGCACACAAAGCACTTTACGAACTTGGACCTGAATGCCTCAACACACGACTGTCCTTCTACACCCCCTCCCGTCAGCTACGATCCTCCAACCAAGCTCTTGCCACTGTACCTCGCATCAACAAAACCACCATGGGAGGCAGATCCTTCTCCTACCTGGCAGCTAAAACTTTGAACTCCCTTCCTACTCACCTTCGCCTTACTCAGAACCACCTATCATTCAGAAAACAACTTAAAACTTGGATATTCGACAAGTAATTCCCCACCCCTCCTCAAGCGCCTTGAGACCCTATGGGTATGTAGCGCGCTATATAAATCTTTCTGACTTGACTTGACTTGACTTGACATCGTCTACAATTTAAAGAGAAGGTAAATAAAATTGTGCAGTATTTGTCAAAGTCTATAGTAAAACAGCATGCTGGACAGCCCATCGCTATAAGCTGTGCTGAGAGATGAATCAAAGGTGTTTTATTCATAATGGTTGCTATTAAAAGGACTTATAGTAAAGCGATAGGCGCAGTCATAAGGTCACTATCCATGAAATGTCCTCATTATGACCAAATCATACTGTGTCAAGATGGTATATCCAGAATGTCTCCCGCTCAAGGAGTCAAGCTATCCTGGCTGAAGATGGCTGATAGCCAGAAACCGGTCCTAGGATGCTTGATTCCGGTTCAGGAAAGACATGGCTTCGCAGTTCGGACTGGACTGTTCCCATGAGGCACAGGTTCAAGGCTTATTTGCATATGGCCATGACTGAACTGGGGTGGTGTGGAGTGAAAAAAAACGATGGATTTAGGCCCAGATCTCTGTACTGGGGTGAATGTATGACATTGTTCTGCATTCTGTCCATCAATTGTTGTTTTTACAATCCCAGTGTGGGCTTCCTCTCTAGGTGGAAGTTTACTGAACGGGGTACGTAATTCTGGTTTTGGGCATGAATCCGCTGAGATAACAAAGTGGGCTGAGTGCCCCCAGAAACATGCAGGTCGCAGAAACGAGGCCGGGCAGAGCTCACTCAGCCCTTCATCATTTCAAAGCCAATGAATGCAACGGAATTACTTAAAAATGGCATCCGTTAATCAAGCGTCTGGAGGCACCACTTTTAGGTGTGCAGTACATTTCCTTTATTGCGGCTGTATGGCTAGTGGACTCGTTCTTTGACACACACACTTATGTTCACCACCGAGCGTGCGTCCTGCAATGAGAGCCAGGTTAATACAATGGAAAGTATCTGCGGCTGTGTTACAAGGCTTAGAGGTTTATGGGTGTGATTCATTCACGAAAGAACAATTTAATTCCACTTTCTAAACTGGAAATTGATAGGACTGTAGCATTAAAAATGTTATTATCCCCCACCTCCTCCCTCAGCTCACGTATTCTACAAGGCTTCCAGTTTAGCCCTTGTTCGCACAGGCTACTGCCAATATATATTTTACAAAGACCCCCGTAATAACATGTTTTAATCTGTTAACATCACCTTGTTCAAATCAACGCTACCATGATGGGGACCGAGTACAACATACATACCAGCAAAGACAGGCTACCTACTGCCATACTATTAAAATGCAATAGGTCTCGCCCTTTCATTAAGTTAAAGCCATTTACTTTGCTATACAATACCATTAGCAAAGCAAATGGCTTTAACTTAATCAAAGGCGAGACCTATTGCATTTTCAAATCTTGTTGCTAAAAGTGGTGCCTGCGGTGGGTGGACTGTGGTGGAACTTTTAATCTGTTGACAAACATCAAAGCAAAGGACACGGTACAAATACTTTTATTTGATTTCTTTAAAACTCCAAAAGGGTGGAGCGAACCAACTTGGTACATAGGGTAGCAAACTATTATTCTAGGTTAAAATTACAATAAACACATTTGTTGAGACTAATTCTGTGTGAAGTCCCGCCCTATTAGGAAAGCACACTTCTGAATTTAGTTGAAACTGTACACAAGCATGCATGTTTCTCTGGGGTATAATAAAGTGTGAGGGCTAAGGTGCTAAGGTGTGGACTGTGAAGTTTAAAATAGGTGAACAAGGCGATTCTGTATAGTCAAGTTGAGATCATAAGTCGTGCTTGTCTAATTCCAAAGTTTTATTTCCTTGCAAGACAATTGGACAGATGAGTCTCCAAGAGATGTTATAACAGCCGCTCTGCAAGTTCTTATTTTTTTGCTCCTCAGTATTTCCCGAAGGAGGGTTTTCCAAGTATTTAGGAGCGCCGAACAGATACATAATAGGTGGAGTAATAACTCATCTCCGTTGCCACAAAGGCGGCATTCCTTTGTCAACCACGTCCTTTTCCTTTTTGGAGTGAGTTCTTTCGAGAGGAAGGATCCCAGTCTCACTAGGATCAAGTTTGCTTAAATTGTTTTGAGAAGTGTTCTAACAAATATGGTTGAGGTTTCAGTGATGTATAGGATGACATCACCACCCATGCATATGTTTTGTGGGCCAAGGCGGCTTTGTCAGTTAACAGCGATTGTTGCTTGATGACTTTGTTAGCTATATGCTTAAACTTAGAGTAGGTCGTTATTATGAGCCAGGCCACATCTATCTTTAGTGCGGGGAGGGATTAATTAAGAATGGGGTATACTGACTTGCTTAGCCTGGGTTGTTTTTCGATCTCCTGCCAACAATGGTGGGCTAGAGTGTGTTCATTTGCTGCCCTCATTCTTCAATAGTATTTGATCAGGGCTCCTTGTCTTGCTGGTATCTGTTTTTTTGATCCATATTCCAGTCTTATCTGTGCTTGTGAAATATGATGCAGAATTGAGAACAATTTCTTGAAGAGACTAGATTGTGCTGTATTTAAGACTGTTGAGTCCTTTGTATTTATCATTTCCCATCCATACATGGATGGCAGGAATGTTGCTGCTATGACCTTTAGTAGATGGTTTTATGAACATCTGGTGAGTTTTTTTCTGCAAGATTGTAAATGCGAATAGCAGTTGTTCTGCTTTTACTCCCCCTAGGTCCAGGTGCAGCTTGTAGTTGAGCTGGCGATCTAGATGTACCCCTAGATATTTGTATGTATCCATCTGGGACAAAAGGATGTTGGTTAACATCCAGGTGTATTCAGGGCATTTTTTGTTAGTGCTAGAAAAGCATACGACCTTCGATTTTTGTAGGGTGATTACTAATTGAGCTGAGGTGGTGTATACTGCTAGTTGGGTAATCAACCACTGCAAGCCTCAAGGCGTTTGAGAAAGTAGGACAATGTTGCCCTCGTATTGAAGAATTACTATTTGAACATTACCCAATTTTGGAGGGTCACCTTGCGATGAGCGAAGGATGTTCTCTAAGTCAGCTGTGTAGATGTTGAATAAACAGAGCTCGAGCACGCAACGCCAAAGGAAAGGACACATATTTTAGTCTATTTATAAAGACCCTGTCACCAGTAGCTGTTCTGTAGTAAAGAAACTGTAGCTGCCACACCAGCGTGGGCAGATGCCAATCTTTAATGACCAGTTATTATTAACTTTAATCTGTGGTCCCAGTTGGGTATCACTCGATAATCCACCATGAGTTTTTTGCTGAATAGCCTTTAGGCACGGTGTTAGAACTGGGGGTCTCTAGTTGGCAGAGGTAGGTACCACTGTCCAAATAGGGACCCTTGCTTCTAGTCAGGGTTAGAAGGATGCTCTCTTTAGATAACCCCTGCTCAACCCCTTGATAGCTTGGCACGAACAGTCAGGCTTATCAAAAGCAATGTGCTAAGTATTTGTACCAACACTCACAGTAACAGAGTGAAAACACCACAAACTGACTCCACAACAGTTTAGAAAATAATGGTATTTAATCTAAACTACACAAGACCAAAATGACAAAAATCCAACATACACAATTCAAGAATATGGTTTCAAATGAGTTCTTAAAGTTGCGTTAAAATAATCCAAAATTGCGTCACAGTACCTTTAGATGCGACAAAAGTTCCAAGTGAAAGCTGTAGCGTTGAAAAACAAGCGATTCGTCACTCCTGAGACCCTGGGGATGCGATGCGACAACCCCACTGAATGCAGTGAGCGTGTTGCGATGACTCTGGTCTGTATGGGGAGGGATTACGGTGTACAGGTTTTGGTGAAAGTAGCTCGTAAAAGGTATGATGAAACGATCTTAGGGGCGGCAACGATCTCCGGTGCAGCGACGATACATGGCTCAGGGGCGATCTTCTCCTCTTGCGGCCCCTCGATGCAATGGCTCTGTGACGACTCTCGCAGCGACGTGATGCTGTCCCCTAGCAAGTGGTGCGATGATCTCACCCAGTGATGACAGGCTCTGCGACGATACTCGCAGCGCTGGTAACCTTCCCACACCGGACTGGTGCGTCCTGCAAATGAAGGATGCGGCGACTCTGGCAGCGGCAACAGGCACTGCGATGATCTCGACCTTCGTAGCGGCGGGAATTTCCTCGCACTGATGGGATGCGCTCCGCAAGCAAGCGATGCGTTACACTTTGCAGAAAGTTCTTTTAAAATCTTGGTTTTCAGCTTCCCAACACAGGTACAACTTCCAGAGGCACCACAACTGGCCCAAGCACTCTAGGAAGGACAGAACTCTCTCAGCAGAGTTCAGGGAAGCTGGGGGTGAAGTCTTTTTGTTCCTGGGACTTCTTAACAGGGAGCCAGCTCTTCCTCAGTCCCTTGGAGATTCCTTCAAGCAAGGGGACACAGCACAAAGCAAAGTCCTTCCCAACTGCAGGTCAGTCCAGCAAAGCAACTGCAGGACAGTCTTCCTTCTTCAGTCTTCCAGCTTTCTCCTTGGCAGAGGTTCCTTCTTGATTCCAATATGATCTAATTTTCTGTAGTCAGGGGTCCTGTACTTATACCCCTAAAAGTCTTTAATCCCTTTGTGCAGGAGGGCTCTGCGCCCGGTCTGAGCCAGTTCTGAGTCTTCCTTGAGCACTTTGTTTTCCTGGCTTCTCCTTTCCTTTCAGAGAGAGGGGCAGGGTCGTAAGCCACCCAGCAGGAGGTAGAGCCAGCACTGTGAAAGGCAGGCACAGCCCTATTCAGGCCCAGGTGCTATCCCCTCCCAACACTCAAGATGCAGATGCAGTAATTCAGCCTAGGGCGGACTCAGCCAGCCTCCTGGGGCTCCCCAGCCCATGTCACTCTCAAACCAGACAGTCAATTCACAAACAGGCCAAGGCACACAGAAAGGTTAGACAAGAGAACAGCAACTTTCTAAAAGTGCTATTCTCAAACACTGGATTTAAAAACAACCTTTCCTAAAAGATGTGTTATTAAATTTTGAGTTCGGGGATACCAGACTTTTATGTCCTACCTTGCTCCTATGGGAAGATATGCTGGTAGCCACTGTAGCCAGCATTCCCCATGATAGCCTATGGGCAAGGTAGCCTTACAATAGTGAAAAACGAAAATGGCTGTCATTCACTACCAGAGCATGTCACCTGCACTAATACATGCTCTACCTTTCACATACACTGCACCCTGCCAAGGGGGTACCTTGGGCCTTCCATAGGGGTGACTAATATGTACAGAAAGGGAAGGGTTGGGCCTGGCCAGTGGGGACACTGACCAGGAGGACATGGCACTTCATAGACTGCATATAGGCACTGGGGTGGCAGGTCTGAGACAGCATTTTAGGGCTACCCATGTGGATGGCACAATCAGTGCTGCAGGCCCACTAGTAGCATTTGTATCACCAGCCCTGGCACACCCATTGCACTTTACTAGGGACTTCTTGGTGATACAAATATGTCAATCATGGATAACCAATTACAATAACAAATTACACACAGAGCACTTGCACTTTGACACTGATCAGCAGTGGCAAAGTGCCCAAAGCATCTAAACCAGCAAAAACGAAATCTAGCACAGCATCAAAAATACAGGAGGTAGAGGCAAAAAGACAGGGGAAACCAGGCCAAAGATGCCAGGTCTAACATAAGGGCTTGCCACTAGATGAGGCAGTGACTGCAGCCATAATGGTGGAAGATGGATGTGGCTGCATGGGTGGTAGACATGACAACAAACTGGGTGAGGATCCCGACCTTTGGGGAGAGTTGCTTGCCGACTTCTTAGACTCCTCCTGCTCTCAGCGTTCCTTTACAACTGTGGAAGATGATTCATCTGATTCCAGCAATGCATGAAGTTTCGTGTGTACGAGGGAGAGGATGTGGCACGTCGGCTAGACTGCAGACTTTGGTGCTGGAAACCAAGGTCCGTGCCTCGGGGTCGGGTCCACATCCTGTCATTCTGGGCAAATCACATAATCTCCAAGTGCCTGAATGTCTCATTGTTTAATGTAACTGGTGCTCATGTAAAGCGCTCCAATACCTTTGTTTCGAGTTTGCGCACTGTATAAATCTCCATGCATGTTTTGTTTTATAAACATTGTATATTTGCAATCAACATGCAAAGTAGGTGCAGGTATCTGTTCCTGTGCATCAGTGTATGTATATCACTCTTTGCTACATATCTATGTACTTTGTTTACCCATGCCACTACTCCATGTGACGTTGTTGCTCATGGGGCCTGTTATTATTTAATTGTTGTTTTGTAAACGTAATGTAAACACACAATAAGAGATGTATTTTAAAAAAGGCCTAATTTTTTGTGTGTGAAAGATAATTGCAGTCTTCTGTTTCTTGCAGTTTGAAAAAGAACTCCTCTCCTATGTCTGAAAACGTGTTGCATTGTTTCTGTTTCTTGTACAGTTTGAAAAAAAGGCCTCATCTCACTGCTGTGTGTGCAAACGTGTTGCAAGCTTTTCTGTTTCTTGTACAGCTCCAGAAAACATAACATGGAAGTTTTTCAAACCACTATAAAAGAGCCCTTTTATAGGCGTAATGTTGCTTAGATACATTCCGATAGACATACACATACACCCTCACACATCATAATCACAAACAAGTTCACTAACCCGCAAAAACACATGAATACCTACATGCATGCACATGTACACACACAAAGACATGCATGCATCATCGCACACAGATCTGCATGCACAAATTCACCAGCACACAAATGCACATGCATGCATAAACACACACATACACACACACAACAGGTAGTGCATCCTTCATGTTCATTTTTCCCTTTCTTTTGAAAAAGGCGATTGATCATAATTGCAAAACTCCTCTTTTCATAACATAAATTGTATCCAGTTCACAAATAAACAAACTTATATCCACAAGTCTTCACAAACTTTTTGCAAAACATATTAGGACCGTGCTTGACCGGTGTACTTTTGGTCTTCAAAAACTCTTATGCTGAAATTCGCTAATACCTACAATTTCTTCACTTTACATGGTGGGATGGGGTTAAAGGGGGAGTTTGGGAGAGTTGGGACCCTGATGCAGGTGCCAAACTGAGCCCATTTAGTTTGGGACTTTTGGACCCATTATGATCACAAGCTGTCACTTCCTGTGCATTGCATGTTGGGATGAGTTTTAGGGGGATTGGGAGTTTGTGTGCTTTGGAACCCTGATGTCAAAGGTCACGCTACATTACGTCCCACACTTTACACGGAGGGTTGGTTCTAAAGAGCATAGTTAGGGACCTATATATGAAGGTTTTGCATCGTCCTTGCGCAACGCAAGGGGATGCAAGTGCAATGCATTTATCAAGCCGCTCAAGGCCACCTTGCGTGGTCCTGCATGGCATGATAACTCCAAAGTAAGGCAACGCTAATCACTTCCTTGTGTTACTCTGCCCACAAGGAGGTGTTCCATGGTTAGAGTGTGAGTGTTCCCATGCATCCACCTACGTATTTTGATGCATTCCCAGATTTACCAACGATGGGAAACCTAGAAATGCGTCAAAATGCTATGCCTCCCAGGGAAGGTCTAACGAGGAGAAATATCTTTATTTCTCCTCGTTTTTCCTCTTTCTATGTGTGCTGCATTCTGTAGCACACATTGAAAGAGGAAAAGGCCTCAGGGGATTGTTTTTGTGCAGGAAGGTGTCCCTTCCTACACATAAACAATCCTGCTTCCAACGCAGGCATCCTTACACTATGGTGCAACGGTGCCTGTGTTGGCACTAGGCAGCACATTGTGCACCAGTGCTGAGAGATGGCAGGAATGTGCTGTATATTATTAAGTGCAGCACATTCCTGCCCTTTCTTTATCACGCAGCACAGCAAGGTGATTTGCTGATCTGCATGATTATTTTTCAAAAATGCCCCCAGTTAACAAACTTTTGCCCTGATGGTCACTAGTTATGTCACTTCTTGTGCATTGCATGGTGGGATGGGCTTGGCGGAGGTTAGTTGGAGGGTCATGTCACTTCCAGGATGGGAGAAGGTCACTTTCTGGTCAAATATCTGGGAAACATCACTTCTAGGGAGGGTCTTTCAGTGAAAAGACAGCTGTCACATTATGAAACCATGCCCACTTTTTTATTTTGATTAAATCTATTTCACCTTACCACTTGATCATTCAGCACCATATGTTCCATGTTTTCATGATCATTCTCATTGTGGTTTTTCAAATCTATCTGGCTTTCTGGCTGGATGTGCAATTGCCATCAACATCCTCATCTAGTTATATAATGTGCAATGATAATAATTGATATTTATTTATTAATTTGCATACTTGTACCGCGCTGGGAATCGACTCCCTGGGGAGTATCTCCGCGCCTTTGGCGTCATCAGAAAGCAAATAGCCCTGTCATGTGTTTATTTAATGTTCAACCAAAATCAATAGTTAAACAGGAAAGTTTTAAATTTTTTCCTGAAGGGAAAGTGTTCCCTGCATGCTCTGATTTCGAATGGGAGTTCATTCCAAAGTTTCGGGCCTGCCACTGACAAAGCTCTTCCAGATTGTCGTGTCTTCCAGAATCTGGGGACGCATAGCAATTCACGGTCTCCAGATCTCAGGGATCTTGCCGAGATGTATGGGATGAATTTCTTAGTTAGATAATCCGGGATATAGTTGTTTCCCTTCCTTTAAATTGGACTTTAACATTTCCTCACTTTCTGCATATCCTATGTTTTTTCGGGTTTTAGTATTTTCACTATTCTTTAGTAATTATTTATAATAACTAAGTCTGGGTGGTGAACTCTGCTCTGCTCGCGGAGTTTGTAGAGATTTCTGCACTCCGAGTTACGCAGTGCTCGCGGAGTTTTGAAAAACTCTGCTCCGATAGCGGAGTGAAGTTTTTTGCCTCGCTCGTGTTCATCAACGTCAAGTTGGTGAGCTCGAGTGAGGCCTATCCACCTACAGGTGAGATTTTTCATCATTTGCGATCGTCAACATCAAGTTGGCGAGCGCGAGTGTGGAAAATCAACTTCCGAATGACGTTCCTCAAAGCAGGTGGTGAAATTTCTCCTTGCGAGTGATCGCATATGCTCATGTCTGCTCGCATTGAGAAACTGTCCTCTTGCGTTGACAAAGCTGCAGCTCGAGGAAAAATCTACTCAAGCAGCAGAAAGGGAGCAGCGCCCACTTATGCTGTGAAAGGTGCTGTTCGCAATAGTTACATAGCACCTGGCACTGAAAATAACTGTAAACTATCCAACGCACTCCGCCACTTGTGGAGTTCCGCGTAGCGTGGCAGATTTGTTTTTGTACTTCAAGGAGTTCCAAGTAGCAGAACTCTGCACACTTTGCCCAGACTTAATTATAGCAATAACTTTGTGTGGAAATAAATTAACATTCTCATCACTAGGTTTAAATACTCCTTACATCAATTAGGATGCCAGTCCAGTGGCGTAAGGCTGGACATACACTATCAGCTGAGTATTCACAACTTTACAGCTTATGCACCGAAATCGGCAAAACCATTATCTCCTACTCACTCTACAAGAAATCTGTAGGGATGCATTAAGGCCCTTCAGTGTTTTGATGCTATCGGATTGTGTAATGGAGAAAAGCTGTAGTGCAAACATCAAGATGCAGAGTTCCATGTCTGTTTACAAAATTCCATTGTGTGCTGTAAAACAAGGAGCTAAAACATATATATCCACTTTTGTGCACTGAACTGAGTTCATAATATGATTTAGCATGTATATACAGACACTTATGTACCTCTTTCCTCTCTGTGTTAGCTTTTTATGAAAATTGCAAGTTGATTATGCCAGTGGTGATGCATCTGTCTCCTTCTCACTTTCATTGCACAGCGAAGCATTCCTTTTTCATCATTTTCGCGTACTTCTATTAGA
Source organism: Lissotriton vulgaris (assembly GCF_964263255.1). NCBI lineage: Eukaryota > Metazoa > Chordata > Amphibia > Caudata > Salamandridae > Lissotriton > Lissotriton vulgaris. The sequence continues at coordinate 387,072,535 of NC_141689.1, forward strand.
GCCCGAGATCGCTTTCACCGGGCCTCAGCATACAAAGTACTATTCTATCAGGCGACAGAAGTAGAAAGCACCACAAATTAGATTAACACAAAACAAAATTAGTTATAAACACGACACATGGATGCAGAAGCTAACTTCAGGCAACCATTAGCTGCACCTTTGGGTCAACGTCTGCTATCTCCCTGGAATGATGCCTGAGGAAATTCAATGTGATCCATGGGGGATAGTCGCCACTTCCCATTTTAACCGATGGCTTAATAACCATGCATAACACAGCTCGTAATCCTCTGTTTTTATTTGTCAATAAGCAGCTCTTCTATCAGGGTATCAGATGTATCAGCAAATGTTATTGTTTATATAACAACAAAAGCCAACAAAATAACTCATTTGCTATTGAAGCAGTCAAACTTTAAACTTACCCAGATAGGAAAACTGGTGTCACATGGGGGTGTATGTATGAGAGCCCTGTGCCAATCCAATTCAATTTATTTATTTTGTTTTGGAACTCCAATGGACGTCCACAAAAACACACTAACAATTTAAAAAGACAAACATTGCATGTGTCACTTTTGCACCTTGTAAAGTGATACATGCATGACGCAGGGCATTCAATCCGATGTATAAAGCCATGCAAAGCATCCCTTTGTGGTTTTGAGTGAACCTATAAATATTGAGTAAGGCAAGGCAGCGCAAATCACTGCGTAACCTTACTCTGTGCCTGGGTGGGGGTACAGAGGGTATTTCATGGACGTTGCAGTGGATTTTTCCAGACAACACCCATGGATTTTGATGCTGCCCAGATTTACAAAATCATGTGAACCTGGGGAAGTGCCAAATATGTACGCCTCACAAGCAAGGGTGTAACGAGGAGAAATATATTCATTTCTCCTCGTGTTTTCCTCTTTCTATGTGTGCTGCAGAATGCAGAACACATAGAAAGAGGAAAATGCCTCTTAGGATTGTTTTTGCCAAGTAAGGTCTGCCTTCCTGCAAATAAACAATCCTGCATGCAACGGAGGCACTCGTGCATCATGGTGAAAGGGTGCCTCCATTGGCGCTAGGCTGCCGAGACACTGCTAGCGCAGGGAGAAAGGACAGGAATCACAGTATTGCATAAAAACAATGCATTCCCGCCCTTACACTTTGGCGCAGGGATGCAGAGCAAGGTGCCTTGCTGCACTGCCCTATGCCAAAGTACCATAAATGAGGGGCGTGGTGTGCACGCTTAAATATTTAGGCCCTTATTTGTGTTGAGGGATTTTGGCATAGGGCAGCGCAGCAAGGCACCTTGCTGCACTGGCCCTACTCCAAAGTGAATGGGCAGGAATGCACAGTATTTATGCAATACAGTCCATTCCTGACCGTTCTCCCTGCCCAGAAGCCATTTCGGCAGCCTAGTGCCAAAGTGGGGATACCCTTGCACCATGGCGGGTGCAGAATTGTTTTTGTGCAGAAAGGGATACAGTCCTGCACAAAACAATCCTAAGAGACGATTTCCCCTTTCTTTGTGTGTTCCAGAATGCAGCACGCTTAGAAAGAGGAACAAAAGGAGAAAAAAACATATTTCTCCTTATTATGCTTTACCTCAGAAGGCATACAAATTTGGCGTTCCCCAGGTTTACAAGGTTTTGTAAATATGAGGTAGCATTAAAATCCATGGGTGTTGCTTGGGAAACCCACCTCAATTCCCATGGAACGCCACCCAGGGACAGAGTAGGGAGACACAGCTATTTGCGCTGCATTGCCTTACTCAAGATCTAAAAAACCACTCAACGCCACACAGGGTGGCTTTCCGTGGCTTCATAAATCAGATGGAAAGCCCTGCATTAGGCCTGTACAAGTTTACATGGTGCAAAAGTGACACATGACCTGCATAAATAAGCTCGTTAGAAACACTGTCATTTTGACATTTAGTATCCTCTGATCAAATATATTTTACATTTTTTACCATTTGTTTCTGTAAGATGTGATAAATGAGGGGGTTCTTTTTCATTTCATTCTTTTCCCTATCTGTGGAGATTGCCACCTACCCATTCATTCGAACATAATTAACCTTCTTCCTGACATTTTGTGCATTTCTCTGCATGATATACCATTTACATTCAACATCCACTGTTGCAGAATAATATAATGGAGACATGGCCAGGTTAATTAGATGTGGGTGAGTGGGTGGTCTGTGAGATGACACAGACTAAGGCTGGCTGACAGTCGAGCACTGCCGGCCTGCAGGAAGCTGGATCTCTCCTAACATTATCTGTAATGCGTTTGCTTCACTTTTTTTTCCAAACGTTTGACTCTTTGACCTTTTCAGTGGAATACATAGGCAGGAGACTGAAGCAGAGCACTTCAGAAAATGAGAACTACTTACAAGACGAGAAGGAACGGATATTAAGCTGAAGCCAGCTACTGCATACTGCATGAAATCATCCCCTTGTGTGTTCTCAAATTGATCATTTTCTGAAAAAGCCCTTCTTGGTGAGCAAGTATTGTGTTTTCTCACAGTCATTTGGCAGCCATTGGCAAGGGGATAAAATCGGTATTACTGAGAAGAAAAAAGACATGGCCAAGTGGAATCCATTAATCATATAATAGTTTATAGTAGCTAGATACAGATGCAGTATTTGGAAACCTCATTGCCTTCCCATGCTACAGATGATTGCTATGTCAGTTCTCTCGAAAAATAAACCTCATACTCTAAATAGGTCAATTACCTCTGAAGGACAATAGCAATTTATATTTCGAAACTACTTCTCACTGTCCCTGTTGCTCTGTATTATCAATAATCCCTACTGGAACAAGGGTCCAGCATACCTGCAAAAAATAACCCCACTTTACATCTCTATCAATGTATATAGAGGTAAATCTGCATAGTTCTCTATGCCAGATATTTCCCACCTGCACTTAATTGCTCTATTGCACAGTACTGTCGGTGCTGGCTTGGAAAAAACTCAGGGGAGAAGCTGGGGCGTGGGTGGACCAATTTGAGAAAGTGGTAGCATAGGTGGGGCACACCTTCTTGCAGAAGAGGCAAAAAGCACACACAGATGTTTGGTTCCTGAAAAGAATAAGATTGGTGTGCAACACATGGAGGTGGTGAGTTGCAGAAGCTAGTCAAGGCTTTGCATCGGGGTTGCAGCCTGCCTCCTTTTACCTTCCAACCTAGCTTGCCGCTTTTCCTCAAAAACTGAAGATTTTAGAGGAAGAGTGGCAAATAAAAAACACAAAATATGACATGTCAGGTTCAGAGGGAAGGCGGGGGATATGAGGAGGCAATCAATAAGCAAGGCAGAACAAGGATATTCACCTACATGGAACTTGCATTGGAGATTATCCTGCAGTCTCAAAAACATTTACTAGAAACCTACAGACAGCATTTCTGCACCAGATCCTGCAACACTCTCATTAACCTGAGAGATACAGAGGCAGTCGCGGCCGGCACAGCACGGTGGGGCAGTGAGGCGGGGGTCAGGCAAGTCGACATATGATGGAATAAGTTAAATTAAATAAAAAAATGCTTAAAAAACCACTCACCTTGCGTTCTCTGCATTGTCGACTCTGCAATACAGTGAGCGCAAGGTAAGTGGCTTTATTTATTTAATTTACCTTATCCTATCGTATGTTGACTTCCTGGCCCCCACCTTGCCCTGCCCCACCGCCCTACCGCTCTTACATGTGCTGGCCACCACTGCACAGAGGCCATTTGATGGGAATGTTGGATTTTACCGTGTACCTGGCATGGATCTACAATACTGAGAAGTCCCAACTACAACCTCAGATGAATATTCAGAGAAAGGTATCAGGCACCAAATGGCTGAAGTACGAAAATGCCAACTTTCTAACAGTGAATGAAGAAGGGTGCTGCACTCAAGTTTAAATTATATGTTCAAACCTCTTGTGACGGTACGTGTGCTGTACTAGATTAGTGCCTGCCCACTTGTATGTACAATGTATATGGCCTAGTGCTGTAACTCACTAGGACTCTAGTACGCACAACACAAAACTTATATTTCTCCTTTACACCATTCTGTTTATTTTCATCCGTATTTCAATATTGCAAACATATTTCATTTACATATTGCTCATCATAAATTTCACTTATGAGATCAGTAGAAAGTTTCATCATTACATATACATTCAAAACTATAAAGGAAACAATTTTCAAAACACAGGATTACAAAAAGAAAAAAGAAAAAACCCAATGCATTTCGGGGCTTATGCCCCCTTCGTCGGGTGTCTGAAAAAAAGGGAAGAAAGATACAAACAAGGAGAATATTAATTATATGCTACCTAGAATATTTGACATTTTAACCCGAAGCAAAGTTGTTTCAACTAATGCTTACCTAAAACAACGTGGAATAACACAGAACCTGTGTGTTACTTGTTTCACTTACTTGACAGTTTTCTGGAAAAACCAAAGTTTAAACAGTCATGTGAAGTTTGCACTTTCTAACAGTGGCATTTTCAGAATTATAATTTAAAATCCGACTTCACCATAAGTGGTAATTTTAAATTGTGATTCCAGAGGCACCAAACTTGGAGAAACTTGGGGATTCAATCTCTTCCCAATTGGAAATCACACTAATGAAACGTAATAAGATAATTCCAATGTTATCCTATGGGAGAGTTTGCCCTTCTAGTAGTGAAAATTATTTTAAGAGGTTTTTTCATTTCTAGGACATGTAAAACTTAAAAGCACGTTCTCCTTTTTAAGGAAACTGCATCTTGCCCTTTGGCAGTCCAGGGCCTGTCTTAGGGGTAACTTACATGTTTTAAAAAGGAAGGTTTGAGCCTGGCAAGAGGGTTAACTTGCCAAGTCGACATGGCAGTTTAAAACTGCACACTCATGCTCTGCAATGTCAGGCCATAGACATACCTACAGGGTTATTTAAAAGGGTGGCTGCAGGCCCACTAGTAGTATTTAATTTACAAGCCATGGACACATGTATTGCTCCTTACTAGGTACTTATAAGTAAATTAAATATGCCAATTGTGGATAAACCAATGTTGCCATGTTTAGTGGAGAGAGCACAAGCACGTTTGCTTTGGATAGCAGTGGTAAAGTGCTCAGAATCCGAAAACCAGCAATAACGAAGTCAGAAAAAACATGAGGGCTGAAGGCAAAATGTTAGCGGGAAGCATACCAAGGATAACAGGTCTAACAGCGGAATATTGCAAATACTTCCTGGTAATCTCAATACTCCGATTCAATCTTCCTCATCCTTCCTTCTTACAAAGTGTTGTGTGTGCAATGAAAGAAAATGCCTTGGACACGTTCTTGGTGACCTACCGCTCTTTCCCCTTCAGGTCCTAAAACCCATAGCATATACTTCAACAAATACTGAAGTAGTGTGGCTCACTGGTTAGAGGCGGCAGACCCGAGAGCAGAGGACAGCCCGGGACCAGGGTTCGATTCCCGGCGCGGCAGGTTTCTGGACCAGGGTCAGCGGACTCGATAATTCTCTCGCCTCGGTGCCCACTCTGATCAGCGATCACACTCGGCAACTCTGGGCATTAGCTTGCCTCATCTTCACTAACGGCCCCACCAGAACGCCGGGGATGCCTGGTCTCACCCTGGAGATACCCATTATGGGACCATCTCTTAGGGAAGCCAGGAAGGGTTTCGCAGCGGTCGAAGCGCCTTGGGACCCTAAGGGTAAGTAGTGCGCTATATAAATGCCTATACATACATACATACATAATGTACCACACTTTTTTACCAGGTCATAATTCCATCCAGTGGAAAGAATGGGACAAGGAAGTTGGAATTGGAGTAATGAGATTTCTGATAATTAATCACAGATTACCTCCTCAGCCACTTCTTGTCCCTTTCCTCATGGAGTGAGTGTACATCCAAGAAGACTTATCTGCTGTCCAAGAAATAACATATAGTCAAAGCAGGACTAGTGAACATGCAAATGTAATCAACTGAAAAGCATGACTATTCATACCCTTATTGGTACAGTGAAAGACAAGACAGTGCAGACAAAAGCCTCCTTCACATCAGAATCCACCTCCATCCGGTTGCGGTCAATAAACATAGAAAGGCCAGCACAAGCAGCAAAGATGTCATTTAAAAAAGCCCCCATAACCTCCACCCTGGAGGTGGACATATCTCTTGTGGATTGACCAAGCACTATTACTGCAAAGGGGAGCTTAGAATGGTCAGAGGGCATTGAAATGACCGATATCAGGCAAAGACCGAGAGTAGCTAATGAAGTTTGGAGGACAAGTTGAGCAGGCTCAAAGCAAAATATCAAAGAATCCCACTTCTGAAAAGCAGAAGTGCGAAAAAGGCAGATGACCACCACACAGAGTAGAGATGAACCTCCGCAGGTGTAGTGGGAAGAAGCAAAACAATATTAAGAATAGTTTCCTAAGCACAGTGAAAAGAAGAGCGGATACTAGGAGCAACCCCTGGGCCATGCTGAATAACCAAATGCTCGGGAAAGGTTCTTAGGAAGTAGCCTAGTTTATAACTGAAGTACTAGAAACTGAACTTGAAAGGATGGCACCTTTAGGGAACAAGATCCTAAAGACTTCAAAGTAGAAAATTGTAAGAACCGTAATCTTGAAAAGTATCCTACAAAAAAAAAACAGCTTGATGGGGGGCTGGGGCCAAGAACAGCAAGTGTTCCCTGGCACTTGTGCTACCCAATATTCAGGTAAAGCCTGGGCAATTGTCTATTGGACATGCAGAGTGGAAATGGAAAGGCTAAACAGGAATTCTTCCAAAATTAATGGAAGGCTGAAGGAAGCATTATAGTTCTAAGATTGAACCCCTTCAGCATATACCAAGGATTGAAGGAAGCCAAATGATGTTATTGGACTTTGAGGTGACAGGACAACAAATTGCAGATATCACTAGAATGAAATTGTCCAGCAGAAGAGACGTCAGGTCCTAGTGAGTAAGAATGTAAAGAAGCAACACGCAGAGATGAAAACATATCAATGGAATGAATACAATCAAGTGGGCCTGTTAGAAATGAGATCTCTGGTTGCGCCAAAGTCAGGCAGAGACCACCACTCTAGTCAGGGCAAGGGAGTTACACGGCTAGAATAATCCCTGCTCACCCCCTTGGCAACATGACACTAGCAGTAAGGCTTATCCCGGAGGCTATGTGTAAAGCATTTTCGCACGCACCCACCAGCAACAACATCCCAGGCCCCCCACAAAAGGAACTCCACACAAAGTTATATCAAAAATAGCCTTTGTATTCTCAAAACACATTAGATAGTTTTCACACCATATACATTGTGCCAACTGGCACGGGGCAATATTTACAAGGGATTATTTACACATGACAGGGCCACGTGGGCCACTGACAGAATCAGCACTTGGTAAAGAAATAGTAAAAGAATATATGAACTTAGAACACAGCCAGTGATCACTGGCAGACTCTATACTCAGCGTCAACCTGTATTATGAATCATAACAGGCACAGTATCCCACAAGTCTAAATACATTAGACCCTAACCACCTAAGTAAAAATTACACTAGGGGCGTAAATCACACAGGGAAGTATAATCTCCCTAACATAAACCTAAACAGGTAAAACAACCTCCTATGCATAAACCATATCTAGAGGTATCAAACAGGGTGCGCAGAACATACTATACACAATACATTTCCTAGCACCAAAAGGATTAGCACATAAATCCCTTTAGCACATAAATCACATTAGGGCCTGGCGCCCTATACATGTAAACATCCCCCTGGCCAACTGGCCATCTAATAGGGGGCTCACATGCCCTATGTCCAGAGAGTCAGGGCTGCTGCCTAGGCATCGAAAGTCAAGGTTGCGCCACTGCACCAAAACCTAAACGTTGCAGCTGCCCACTACTTGCTGGGCAGCTGAGAACAATAACATTGCCTAAATGATGCAGCTGGCACTAAGTGCTGCACAGCTGTGGAGGGCCAAAGTAGGGAAAAGGAGTGTGTCTCACTCCTAGGTTTCAAAAAGGACATATCCCCTGAAAGAAAAGCCTAAACGGTGTAGCTGTCCACTACTTGCTGGGCAGCTGTGAAAGCAAAAATGCGGCATGGGCTCTCACTAGCCCTTAGGAACAACTGTGCCACATGTTGGAGCCCTCCAGGCTCTAGAACAAATGCTATGGGACGTCGGAGCCACACGGGGCTCAGTAAATCGATAATGTACCCCTGGGAGCCATCTGACTCTGCAAACGACTGGGGCCTCGTGGTAGCCATGGAGGCTCTAGAAATCAAATATGCCCCATAAACAATGAGCACGGGCCCCTCTGGGCCCGGGTCAACAATTATGGCCAGTGTAGAGCCACACATAGGCTCTTTAAACAAATAAACGCGCTTCCAAACGTGGGACCCACGGGGCCCAGGACAACAATTATGCCCCCAAGGTGCTGTAGAGCGCACAGGCGTTTGTAAACCGAACATGGCCGCTGGTGGGGCTACTCGGGGCCCTTGAAGTCAATGCAAATGTATAGATGTAAATGTATGTAAATGTATGTAAATGTAAATGTAAATGTATAGGCATTTATATAGCGCACTACTTACCCGTAGGGTCCCAAGGCGCTTCGACCGCTGCGAAACCCTTCCTGGCTTCCCTGAGAGATGGTCCCTTAATGGGTATCTCCAGGGTGAGACCAGGCATCCCCGGCGGTCTGGTGGGGCCGTTAGTGAAGATGAGGCAAGCTAATGCCCAGAGTTGCCGAGTGTGATCGCTGATCAGAGTGGGCACAGAGGCGAGAGAATTATCGAGTCCGCTGACCCTGGTCCAGAAACCTGCCGCGCCGGGAATCGAACCCTGGTCCTGGGCCGTCCTCTGCTCTCGGGTCTGCCGCCTCTAACCAGTGAGCCACACTACTTCACTAATGCGCCCCTGTTGGACCGGCCGCTCTGACTCGGTGCCCTCACTGGCACCACCTATTGCGCACACGGAGCTCCCCCCTCAGCCGCGCTACTCACGGCTGCTCTTTCCTGGTTGGGGGGGCTCCTCTTCACCCGGTGCGGCTTCTCTTCTGGGTGCAGCAGCGGGGCAGGCTCCGGCAGTGTGCCTCGCGCTTCCCCTCTGCTGGAAATAGACGGCAGCGCTTGCGGGGCTTTCACTCCTGACGAGTGCACCGCTACCTCTCTGCACCAGTCTTCCACCGTCCCCCATCTCGGGACCCTCAAGGCTCCAGGCTAACTTATTTTCCGGCGGCGGGCGCGGGACTTCCTTTGGAAACTGGAAGTCCCGTCCACCGTCAGGCACAGTAGTGCCTTACTTCCTGTTTTGCCGCGGGCTGCGGCGTTGATCTCTCTCCCCGCAATACCGAGGGGTAGGCACCCTCGTAATTCAAAAATGTGAAGTGGGGTTGGCACCCACTTAAATTACGGACTAAGTCGCAGGGTGGGCACCCGCGCACTAAAATTATTAAATATTAAATAAGCGGGGTAGGCACCCGCGCATGAAAATGCGGCCAAAGTCGCGGGGTGGGCACCTACATAATTAAAATAGGGACAACCATGGCGGCCAGAAGGTGTGGGCACCCGCAAAGGTCACAGATAAAAGCAGCCATAATGCAGGGCAAGCGCCCCGGCGCTAAAGGTTCAGCTACCCAGCCCCTAAAGGGCAAAAATAGCGCAAAAGGGTTCTAGGGCATCAGGGAGGCAATGTAGGGCCCGGGGGCCAGCACACAGGGCACTCCAGCAAGGAGAGAGCCCCCATGGCAGTCCCTCCTGGGCCTCACCAGCCGCAAGCCCCCCCTCTGTCAGGATCCAAAGAAGAACAAAGGGAACAAGGTCCAGGAAGTCCATCAGGCATCCAGGGGCAGGGCAGGGGCCAGGGGCCAGGGGCCAGCAAACAGGGCCCTCTAGCAGGGAGGCAGCCCCCATGGCGGTCCCTCCTGGGTCCCACCGGCAGCACGCCCCTGGTACATTCAAGTAGGAGTATACATCAAAATCCTTTGTCTCCAAAGGTACAGGCAAGGGGCGAACCAGATGCAACTGGCTCTGGAGCTCTTTGTTTTGCTCAGCCCCTCTCCCTATTCACAGGACAGGCCAGGGGCATCAGACACACCACATTGTGGAGGGAAGGCCCAGCCCTATTCAGGTCCCAGGTGCAACTCCTTCCTCCCATCAACATGCAGATCTCTCCATTTACCACCGGGCAGACCCATCCTGACTCCTGGAACCCAGCACACTAGCCAGCCCCAGCCAATCACAAGCCAGACAGTCAATTCACATTCACTGCACAGACATGCCAACTTTTAAAAGTGGCACTTCTCCACTAGACACAATAAATCTGCGCACATCATTGCGCAGCATTTAATCTCATGAGTTCGCACATACCAAACTCAACAAAGGGTGGGCGTAAAATCCGTTTCGCAGGCGAATTTGCGGATTTTCCACGATTTCGTGATCCGAGAATCTCGTGAAATCGCGGTAAAATCCGCGAATCAGCGGGGACGAATTTTCAGCCAAGCAAGGGTTACAGCAGCAGGTGCAAAAGTTGAACCTAATTTCTTTGTAACATTTTACAAAAGGGTTACAAACAAATTACGTTCAACTTGGACACCTGCTGCTAATTGCTTCCTGGCGCCTCGTTGCCTACTTGCAACTATTCTCTGACCCTGCTCTGACCCTTGAAGCAGGGTCAGAGAATAGTTACAAGTAGGCAACGAGGCACCTGTCCAAGGAATTAAACCTCATCAGGAAGCACTTACAGATATAAAAAACAGGAAGAAGGGAGAGGATGGCAAATACACCCATTTTGAGTTGTCAGGAGGGGTTAAACTAAAAGAGACCTTTACAGCACAATTTTCATATGCATTTTGCTAAAAATAAAAAGCTGTATGTTCTGTAGGGGCAACTCAGGAATCCGGCCCTTCAGAGATCCGGCCTCTCTTTCTTTCTCTCGTTCTCTCTCTCCCTCTCTCTTTCCCTCTCTTTCTCTCTCCTTCTATCTATCTATCTATCTATCTATCTATCTATCTATCTATCTATCTATCTATCTATCTATCTATCTATCTATCTATCTATCACTCTCTCCCTCTCCCATAAACGACTGCATGGGTAACTTCGCTATGCAAGCGGCTCGCGAAGACGCAAAAAGCCCCGCTAACACGCAAAAAACCCAGCGAACACGCAAAAAAACAAAAATCTGCAAATTCGCACAAATTCGAGAATTTTGCGGATCGCGAATTCGCAAATCTGCAAATACGCGGATCGCGAATTCGCAAAATTCGCCCATGCTTAAACTCAACCCTGCACCCCCCACACATCAGGAACTACCATAGACACACGTATTCCCCATGCATTCCTATGGGAGGGCAGGCCAATCTCACCACACGCACTCAGAGAGCGCACGCATTTTACACTGGGCCACAGTGCTAAAGTGCGCAGAGACCAGAAATCAACTAACATCATGTCCTTATTAAAGGTAAAAAGTTCAGGGATGAACCTGCCAAAGGGGCCAAGTCCAACAGGTCCTGACATTAAAAAAAAACAATAAACAACTGGGCGATGAGGTCACCAACAGTACTGAAGAAAATAAAAGAAAAATAAACCACTTCACTTCCCATGTCTCCCTGAAGTTGAAACCAGTCCGTAGGAGGGCAACCGACAGACCGCAGCAGGAACTGCAGGTGAGTATGTAGCTTATAGCACAATCTTCAGGTAGAAACACAGGTAGAAACACAGCAACCAAGTCTGTTCTGAATTATGCCCCAGTGAACTTGAGATGGAAATAGATGGTATTTTTTCAGGTTGATGACTATAGCGACTGCAAGCATTGCAAAGTGATGCAGTGGGTAGGGGAGTGAGGGATTCAAACAAAAAGACATAACTATAAATAAATAAAATTGTATTTACCTACAGGTCTGGCGGTGTTTGCTGCCTCGCTCCTCTTTCCCAATCCTCAACACCGGCAGCTGGTGCACACTGCGCAGGCTCCCAGATGCCCATCCAAGCTCTCATCTCATGCTGCGAATACTATTTACAGCATGAGAGTAGAGCTTGGATTGGTTTGAGCGCTCTGGTTATGCATTTAGACAGGGACTAGGAGCTTGTGTCAGTTTTCCATCCAGTTGTACAACACAGCCAGTTGGAGAAATGCCAAGTGGGTATGACAATTTGGCCAGCCTATCTGTTATGTGCACTTATGGTGGCCACTACGACTCCTCCTCCTCCTTGCTCCAACATCACATAGCCCGACCCAGCCTGGTTCAAAAATAAAAATGAAATTGCGTTATATTTACATTTTTCCTTTTACAGAGCAGAGGGGCGATGCTACTGTGGATTAGCTGTCTGTGGCTGATGATAAACCCCTGGCCATGCAACCTATCCATTCTGTGCACAGCAGTAAGCAGTGCACAGTTTCAAATGAGCACATGACATGAGAATCTTGGGGCATATTACCAATTATTGCTTGGTTAGAGACAAAAATTTACAGCTGAGCTGCGGCGATTTTTATCGCAGATAAACCTTGGTATTACCAAGGTTTATCACAAATGCGATAAAAATCGGCCGCAATGCATGAATATCGCTGAAAAGTCAGCGATATTCATGCATTACAGAGCTAATGCTCTTAGACATGTTATCCACCTCCCATTGGATAACATGGCTAAGAACTGCGCAGGGCAGGTGTTAGCTTTTGGAGATATTCGCGCTTAGTGCGAATATCTCCAAAAGTTGGTAATAGGAGATAGCGATGTTAGCGACTGTTTTCAGTCGCTAACATCTTGGCACGCCCACTTTGCATGTCATTAGTGATAAATATCACTGACATGCAAAGTGGGGCCCAAGATAGTCGCTATTTCCTACTAGCTGTCGCTAATTGGTGTTAGCGACAGCTAGGTAATAGGGAGATAATTTTATCTCCGCTTTCTTGGCTTTTAAAGCCAAAAAAGCAGAGATCAACCCCCTTGATAATATGCCCCCAAGTGTCTTATAAGAAAAAAGCACACTCACAAATTGAATGAAAAAAACAAATAGTTAAAAAGTGACATGATTATGGCTCACCCACAAAAACATGGAAATTTGCTGGTTATAGTATGCAACGGACACAACACACCATAACTCACAATGCCTGCCATGTTCGATGCTTTTTAGGCATTTAGAAGTAGTAAACTTAGGATTCCTAACTTTACTACTCCTAAACGCCTTTTGTGAATACCGAAAGTTATAAAGATAGGATTTTGTCTCAGTTTAGGAGTAGTAAAGTTAGTAATCCTAATCTAACTACTCCTAAATGTCTTTTATGAATACCGAAAGTCATAAAGTTAGGATTTTTTCTCAGATTACTTTTATGAATTGGGCCCTTTGTTCTCCTCCGTTGTGTCTTCAACAATATAGTAAGCTGTGGGTGTCCCAGGTGGGACCATAGCACTCCAAAATAAAATAAAGAAATGCGGTGCAAGCACACAAAAAAGTTATAAATAAATGAGTGCCTGAAGTCACGCATGAGCGTTTGAAGCCGCTCATTTATCATTCACTCCACCTAGCAAGTAGCACCACATTATGCGCTGCATGGGCTAATTTGCATGTGTTTTCCTGCTTTGTGATGCCCCAATATGGGCGGGGCACCACCAACATGATACAAATGTGTTATGTTATGTTAAATCCTTTTATAACGTGCAATAGCTACTCCGAGGAGTGTCCCAGCATGGAACCAAGAGGAATCTCTAACTTAGCAGCCAGCAATTACGGGAACAAATTAGTTTTTAATAGTTTCTTAAATGCTAGCGGGTCCTGAGTATTTTGGCGAAAAATGGGAGGGCATTCCACGCCTGGGAGGCCTTAACAACAAGAGAGCGGTCACCCAGTTTGTGGCAGGAGAAGCGAGGCACCCTACCTTGCAGAAGTAGTGAAGAGTGCAGTTGTCTTAGCGGGACATAAAACGAGAACCGTTTCTGTAAATAGGTGGGCCCGTGAGCGTAGAGTGCATGGTGAGCAATCACCAGCGCTTTAAATTTGACCCTCTCCGCCACGGGAAGCCAGTGGAGGGCGAGGAGATGAGCACCCACACTACCCCTCATAGCGATTCCAAAGAGCAGCCTATCGGCCATGGTCTGAATCACCTGAAGACTATTCATTGAATATCCAGGGAATGAATATATCCCAGGCATTAGCATAATCCAATCGAGACAGGACTAATGCCCGAATGACCACCTCTTTGGTAGACCTAGGAAGGAGAGGGAGAAATCTCCTGAGAGCTTTAAGGAGGCCGAAACAGCTGCCTGAAATCTTTTTCACCTGAATTGAAAAGGAGAGGTTGTCCTCAAACCACACTCCTAGATTTTTAGCGAATTTCCCATTAGAAGATGGAAAGAGAAATCCAGGTGGCCAAATCATATTTTTGAAATCAGGGGGAAAGTTGCCATAGAGTAGGATCTCAGACTTGTCTTCATTACACTTGAGTTGAGCTCTCGCAAGCCACTCAAAAACCGAAGACAAGCACTTCTGGACAGGCATTACTAAGTCCTCATCCTTACCACAGGTGAAGAGGAGCTGGGTGTCATCAGCATATGCTATCACCTTAGCCACCAATTCCTCGGCCAAAAAAGAAAAATAGGAGTAACATAGATATTAAAAGTAAGGGGGCTAAGGGAAGACCCCTGAGGGACACCAGTGGTTACCACCTGTGGAGTAGAGGCAGCTGGTGGCATCCAGACCTGTTGAGCCCACCCTTCCAGGAAGGATCTCAGTCAGTCCAAGGCCGCACCAGAGACACCAATCTCAGTGAGACAGGTGAGTAGCTTGGAATGCGGGAGCGTGTCGAATGCTGCCGATGGATCGAGCATTACCAAAAATGCTCTTCCACCGGCATCTAGACAATCGCGGATGGCTTCAGAAATCTCAACCAGCTCTGTCTCTGTACTAAAGAAGGGCGCGAAACCCATACTGTGCTGGATGCAGAGCGTCTGACTTTTCAACAAACTCAGTAAGTTGTCTAGTGACCAGCTCCTCACAGACTTTGGCTAGGCTGGGAAGGAGGGAAATAGGGCGATAGTTCCCTGGGATCAAGGGTCGAGGGTAGGCTTCTTCAAGGGAGTTAAGATTTTAGCCTGTTTCCAATCCAACGGTACCCGGGCCTCACTAAGTGAGGCGTTGATAATAGCATTAACCTCAGGGTTAATGATCTCCGCTACTGCTGCAAGCAATATCTCCGCACAGGGATCAGTAGGAGAGCCAGACTTCAGGCCCTTCAAGATCTTCAAAGTGCTGGTCAGATCCACAGGGGCAAAAGCTGACAGAGCGTGTCTTGGGGCAGCCGGCATTAAGAGGCCCAAAAGCACAAGGAGGACCAGGGCAGGAAGTGAAGGTCGCCTGAATCAAGCATATTTTATCTAAAAAAAAACGTTAGATAAAGTATTACACCAGCCCTCAGTGGCTGGGTGAGCACACGTTTGAGGCTCAGGAGACATAAAACTCTGAACTATATAAAAAATCTCCTTGAAGTTGTTGCGAGCCTGCTCAATACAGGCTGTAAAATAATGCTTTCTTGCCTGTAATATGGACATATAATAGATTTTTTTGTCTGCCCCTAAGATTGGCCTTAGCCAGTTGTCAGTAATAGCTATGGCGCCAGATCCGTTCAAGTGTTTTACATTTATGTTTCAGCAGGCGCAAGTCAGAAGAAAACCAGGTGTTAGAGGGCGAGGCCCTCGAGAATCTAGACGAAGTAGGAGTAGCAAGCTAGGACACAGTATTGGCTAACCAATTTGTGAAGCCTGCAAGACTCCCATCGAGGTCTGGAGTAAGGATAAGTCTAGATTCCGCCAGACCACCGCCAAATTGGAAGGATCAACTTTTTTAAAAGCCCGTCTCACAAGCCGAAGCCAGCTTCCAAGAAAAAAACAATAAGGAAATGGTCTGACCATGAAACTGGCAGAGGGTCCTCGGCCGTGATGCTGAAATTAGAACATATAGGGTCAAGGCTATGACCGCCCTGATGAGTCGGGCGAGTGACCAATTGCGATAGTTGGCCGAGCTGAAGGATATCCCCCAGCGCAAGGGTGTCTTTCGAATCAGCCTGGACAAGGTGGATATTCAAATCCCCCAAAATCAGATAATGTGAAAAGCGAAGGGCCCTAGTGGTCAGAGCATCGCCCCAAGACTGCAGGAAGGACAGAGCAGAGCCCAGAGGGCGATAGATCAGTGAACCTCCTAACAGGAAATGGGGAGAGAACCTGAAACTAAAGTCTAAAGCCTCCCCGTCACCCCTGGCATGAATATCGTCCCTAATAAGGTCCCATTTATATCTAAATATGATCACCAATCCTCCACCCCTCCCCTCCTGGCAATTTGATTTCCTGTGGGGATGGCCAGGGTAACAAATGGGTCGGATATTTTGTTCAACCACGTTTCTGTGATGAACAAGTGATCAACCGGTTGGTCAGAGAGGAGTTCAAACACATCGCAGTGATGTTTTTTTAGAGAGCGCACATTAATCAATGCCGCTAAGATAGATTGTGGCTTATAGGGCTTGGGCAGAGAGCGTGGGGGTTGCGGGGATGAGAGAGGTAATGGGCATAGATAAAACTCGCAGGCAGCACAGGTATTATCCTAGGTCGCCCGCAAGTCAAACTGGGAATGAGTATGATCAGTTGAGTGGCAAAGAGCGTCAAGTGCCTCCCTGGAATAAGTCACCCTCACCCGGGCATCGGTAGGCCTACGAGCATAGTAACCGGCCCTAGCTGCTACCGGGACGCTGACGGGCGCAGACGGCTTGCCTTAGGTGTGCCAGCAGCGCGTAGGATGCGCTTGTCCGCTGCGCCTCCCAGCAGCATGCATATTTATAAGCAGACAGCTGAAAATAGCTAGTGAGAACAGCCCCCCAAGTGAAAGATCAGTGTTCAATTTTCCACACACAATTGTTTTAAAAGTTAAAAAATTCCGTTTCAATTAGCAGAACAAAGAACACATCAATAGTTAAAATAGCGAGCAGCTAGGAAATGTGCAAAGTCAGCAGTACTAGTTCGAGAGCTAGCGTAACAATCGGAGAACCCCTCAAGGCACGCGCGACAACGCCGCGTGCATATTTATAAGATGGCAGCCGAAAAAGCTAGACAGCGCACTGCGTGAAAATGGAGTCTCTCAATGGCTGCCCGGCAATGCAGGTAGTGAGAACAGCCCCCCAAGTGAAAGATCAGTGTTCAATTCCCCACACACAATTGTATGAAAAGTTAAAAAATTCTGTTTCAATTAGCAGCACAAAGATCACATCCATAGTTAAAATACCGAGCATCTAGGAAATATGCAAAGTCAGCAGTACTAGTTCGAGAGCTAGTGTAACAATGGGAGAACCCCTCAAGGCCTTAGTGAAGAGGCTGCAGGGAGTACACCAGCCCCCCCAGAAACAATGTATTAAAAGTAACGCTATGTTTCCTAGGGTGTATAAAACGTGACCCCAGAGAAATTTTAGAGGATGGTGCTTTTGCTCTACAGCTGAGGATTTCAGGGATCTCTTTTTGTTGGTCTTATGGCTGTATTATGTGGCCTTAAAACAGTAACAGGAAGACTCTGACATGTGTTTTAATGTTGTTTTGAATACAAATGCTTTAGTTAAAGGTGTATTAATAAACATTGCAATCTTTATGTTTTAATGTTCAACCTCTTGGGTGCTAAGGATGTGCTGGAGTTGTTCTCAGCACACTTGTTCAATTAGTGAGGACAGCTTCAGCACATCCTGGCACCAGAAGCAGGAAAACCCTCTGGTGCTCGCATGGAAGGATTTCCTTTTAGTATGTGTATCCTCGGCTGCGTTTTTTGTGTGCAATGATGAGCAAAGGGCATGGCTTGCTGATATCATTGTAAAGTAAGTGAAAGTAAAATCAGTCCATCGTCTCATTTACTTTCACTTCTGTTGATGCTTGAGAGCATATCTCAGCCCCCCAAGCACCAATGAGGGCAGAGGAGAATCTCCCATTTCTAATTGCACTAGTGGATCCCTGCTTTGGATCACCGCATGAGGGCAATCCCAGAGCAGGATTACACCCACCAGGCAAGAGGTTAATTTTTTGAGGTGGGGAGTGGCCCACCTGGAAATGGGCTAATCTTCCCCCCAAGCCTCAAAAGTATTTCTGCCCACCCTGGGAGAAGATCGGATTCAAGTATCTCCAATCTGGCCGGGGGGGGGGGGGGGGGGGCAGGGGAGGGGAGGAAGGGATATAAAGCTCACTAGACACCAGAATGTGTTTTATTCATTGAAACATGGGTGTGGTGGTCCGCCAGTCATTGTGCCTTGCCCCCACCCTCCAAAACCCCCCAGCAGTCTTTCTGACCCATGTCAGGGTCAGATAGGGGTGCTTTCCTTCAATCACCCACCGGCAGCAGGCAGAAACCCCAATTCGCCCCCTGGTAGGGTATTTGGTTAGGTAAGCAGCCCCCACTGTAATGCAACCCCCATATTCTTTCTGCACTTTCCCGGGGTAGATTATAGGAAATTACCTACAATGTGCCCACAGAGGGACGCAGAAAGCCCACTAAACACAGTGAATGTATTTTTTGGGCATCAGGCCTAGCTTCCACCCCCAAAATACCCCTCAAAAGGCTTTCTGCCCCCTGTTAGGGGCATATGGGAGGTGTTTCTCTCCAATCTGCCTCCTGGTGGGTGTCAGAAAGCCCACTAGACCCCCTGTGGCCCTCCCTGACAATGGGCTAATGCTCTCCCTCCCCAGCCACAAAAGTCTTCCTGCCCCCCCCCCCCCGGGGGGCAGATAGGATATAGATGACTCCAGTCTTCCCCAGGGAGCAGAGAGCGCACTAGATACCAGGGAGTATTTGTTGTTTTTCTACAATGCAAAGGGGTGGAGGTGGCCCACAAAGGCACCAGGCTAAACCCCACCTGACAAATAAGGCAACAAACCTTCTTCTCACCCTCCATGGACAGATAGTAGGTCATTACCTCCAACCTTCTCTCCGGGGGCAGAAGGCCCTCTAGATGCCAGGGAGTGTTTTGAAGGGGGGACCCTTGGTAATGGGTAAGTGCTCCCTTCCAGCCCCCACCCAAAAAGGTCTATCTGCCACCCTGGGGACAAATAGTAGGTAGTTTCCTCCAAAGCCCACTAGACACCAGAGAGTATTTATTTTTTTATATACTTCAAAGGGGTGGGGTGATTCTCCCATGCAACAGGCCAAACTCCCTCTCCGACAAACTTGGCACTACCAGGGGGGCATATTGGGGGTATTTACCTCGTGGGCAGAAAGTCCACAAGACACCAGGGATATTTGTTCTGGGTGGGAGCCTGTCCAAATATTAGGCTGAGCCCCTATCTCCAACATAACCCCCAGGGAAGACAGGAGATCTTATCCTTCAATCTGCCCTCTGGAGGGACTGATGGCCCACAAGACGCCAGGGCTTAGTTTTATTTTATAATGAAAAGGGAAGGGGTTGGCCTCTCCAGGCTTTTGGGCAACCCACCCCCCGAACCCCAACCAATATTCCAATGGTCGTTTTGGCCCCTTGAGGGACAGATAGGAGATTCTTACCTTGAATATGCCACACCCTTCGAGCCCGAAAGCCCACAACACACCAAGAATATTTGTTTATTGCTGCCAGAGTGGGGGTGACCCATTCAGACATTGTGCCGATGTCCCACCTCCAAAATACCCCCAATAATCTTTCTGCCTCCCTGGATTGCAGATAGGAGGTCTTTACCTACAAAATGCCCACCGGAGGGAGAAACTCCAATAGACACTAGGAAGTTTTTTCTGTGCATTATATGAAAAAGTAGTTAGTGGGGTATTAACCACAATCTGCCCAAAGGGTCCAATAACTGTTGAACGCATTTGTGACTAGGGCCAAGGCATGATGCATGAGTGAGCTACCCCCACCCTTTTTTATTTTTTAGGCATATTTTTCCCTCTGTGTCTAGTGGCCATTCAGTCTCCCGGGGCATATTTTTGGTAAATGTCTTCAATCCATCCCCAGTGAAGCAGAAAGACTGATGCACCTATTCTGTGGTGGGAGCATGGCGTGATGCCAAAAAATGTGCAGGTTTGCTAGGTTTCCCTTGGTGCCGGCTGAGCTAGGGCCACACATTGCACAATGCAAACAAACTGTCAGTTTCAGTGGAAAGATGTGATGTGTTCATGTTATGTTTTCATCCCTTTCCTGTCACGGGCACTATGCCTACCCACACACATGAAGGGCCATTTTTATCAGGAGACTTGGAAGAATATTGGGTGGTAATGTAACTCCCATCAGATTCCAGAAATGTTCTCACGGTTTGAGGTTTGCAAGGGCTTCTGGGGAAACTTGTTGAGAGCATGCAAGTCACCTCACACTGGTTTTCCCCGGGTGTCTAATTTTGAAAAATGTGCAAGTTTGCTAGATTTCACTAGGTGCCGACTGAGTTAGGGTCCACAATTAACGACTCTGCAAAAGTGTGTCAGTTCTCAGTGGATAAATGTGACGTTTCTATGTTGTGTTTTAGGGCCACTAGCCCTACACACACAAGTGAGGTACCATTTTTAGGGTGGTAGAAAATGTGTTGCTTTTCACAGACTCCAGAACTTTTGATCACAGAAATGTGAGGAAAATGTGTTTTTAGTCAAAGTTTGAGGTTTGCAAGGGCTTCTATGTAAGAAAACCTAGTGTAAGTCACACAAGTCACCCCACCCTCTATTTCTCTAGGTGTCTAGTTCTAACAAATGTAAAGGTTTTCTAGGTTTCCCCTAGGGGCCAACTGAGCTAGGGCCCAACTTCCACAGCTACCTCTGTTGCATAAAAAGGGTACATTTTCAGTAGAAAATAATGTGAAGTGTATATGTTGTGTTTTGGGGTTTTTCCTGTTGTGTGCCCCAGGCCTACCTACATACTTGAAGTGCAAGTTTTATTGGGAGACTTGAGGGAATGCTAGGTGGTAAGAAATGCGTGGCTGTACACACATTCCAGAACTTTCCCTCACAGAAATGTGAGGAAAAGATGTTATTTTAGTCAAAGCTTGAGGATTGCAAAGCCTTCTGGGTAGGACAACATGGTAAGAGCCACGGAAGTCACCCCACCCTGGATTCCACTACCTATCAAGTTGTCAAAAATATTTCACTACTGCAAGGCCTACCTCTCCCAAAGGATAGCTTTAGAGTTACCTTATTACATTTAATATGTGGTAATTTCCAAATGGGAGCTGGTCAACAGTTCAATCAATCAATCAAATAATTTGTAAAGCGCACTACTTACCCACAAGGGTCTTAAGGCGCTGAGGGTGGGGAGTGGGGGGGGGGGTGCTGTTGCTACTGGTCGAACAGCCAGGTCTTGAGTTGTCTCTTGAAGGTTAGAAGGTCTTCGGTTTGCCGTAGGTTGAGTGGGAGGGTGTTCTAGGTCTTGGCGGCGCGGTGGGAGAAGGATCTGCCTCCGGCTGTGGTTCTATGGATGCATGGGACGGTGGCCAGGGAGAGGTCTGCGGAGCGAAGATTCCTGTTGGGTACGTAGAAGGGAGTCGCCTGTTGAGATAGGCTGGGCCGATCTTGTGGAGTGCCTTGTGTGCGTGGATCAGGCGCTTGAAGGAGATTCTTTTGTTGGGGAACCAGTGCAGGTTCCTCAGGTGAGGGGTGATGTGGTCACGGCACGGGACATCGAGGATCAGGCGTGCCAAGGCATTCTAGATTCTTTGCAGTCTGTTGATGAGCTTGGTCGGCGGCTCCCGCATAGAGGGTATTTCCGTAGTTGAGTCTGCTGCTGACTAGGGTCTGGGTGACTGTTTTCCTTGTGTCTGTCGGGATCCATCTGTAGATCATGCAGAGCATACAGAAGGTGTTGAAGCAGGTGGAGGAGACGCGTTGACTTGCTTGGTCATAGTGAAGTTCGAGCTTAGGGTGACTCCCAGGTTGTGTGCCTGGTTGGTAGGTGCGGGGGGTGTCCCCAGTGATGTGGGCCACCAGGAGTAGTCCCAAGCTGAGGGGTTGGGCCCAAGGATGAGGATCTCCCTCGTGTCTGTGTTCAGCTTAAGGCAGCTATCCTCCTTCCAGTTGGCGACGGCCTTCATTCCCTGGTGGAGGTTGGCTTTGGTGGTGAGGGGGTCCTTGGTGAGGGAGAGGATCAGTTGCATGTCGTCGGAGATTATGTTGAGGTTGTGATGTTGGGCGATCTCGCAGGCTTCGGATCGGAACGGGGGGAGGTGGACTCTCTGGGTTCTGCCGGAGAGGAAGGAGAAGGTCCAGTCCGGGACCTTGTCTCGGATCCCTGCGCCGTGGAGTCATGTGCGTAGTGTGCAGTGGCAGACGGTGTCGAAGACGGCGGAGAGGTCCAAAAGGAGGAGGGGTGCCGTCTCGCTGTTGTCCAGTAGGATCCTGATGTCGTCTGTGGCAGTGATGAGGGCAGTCTCAGTGCTGTGGTTGCTGCGGAATCCTGACTGGGAGGGGTCAAGGATGCTGTTGTCTTTGAGGTAGCAGGTGAGCTGGTTCATGTTTGGTGTCTTCGGAATTGTAATGAAAAATCCTCTCACATGATAAAGTCAGATTTTAATTTGCTTTTTGAAAGTTGGAATTTTCCTGCCTCAGCCATTTAGTGCCTGCATCCTGCCTCTGGGTGACATGACTGGGTGTATCTGACAGTTGGGTTTGTATATTCTTATTAGACTGCCACACAGAATAGAGAGCTTAAGTTGCCTGGATGGGCAATGACTGGCAGGAAGGGGAGGAGCTAGGCACAGTGCTACTTACACTTGAAAAGGCTGTGGCCTGTCTCTACACAAATGCCTGCATACATCCTGCAGTTAGTCTGCAGTCAGAGCAGGGAAGTCAGGAGACCTGTGCATTTCAAAAGGATACCTCTAGAAGCTTCTCCCACTTCAAACGAAGACCCATGTTAAAATATTGGACCCCAGACACCAACTCTTTAGTACATTTCTGGACCAGTGAAAACTCTACCAGGAGTAAGGACTACTCTGCTGCTAAAAGGACTGCCAATCTGCTGGACTGCTTGATTAGGGTTTCAACCACCACATTCAGAAAAATTCCTTATGTGGATAAAACATTTATGGAGGTCTAAGCACGAACTACCCTAAATAGCCAAAATTGGGCTTTGCATTACAAGGAGAAAAGGTCTAGCAATGAAAGGGTTAATCATAACATGATTGTTTTAATATTAAGGTGGTAACCCGTACAAAACTAATTGCTTGCCTTTCTATAATGATGTGGGATTCTTCGACAAAGCCAATAGATTTTAGTTTTATATATCAATGTGGTGACACCTTGTCAAAGCCAGTAGACCTTCCTTATTTATAATTAAACCCTTTACATTGTGATGATCGATATCATTGGCTGGTTGTGCTTGGGGTGGACGTCTCTGGAGAGGTTGACTTCAGGGCCTGTCCGGCAGAGGCCACTGGCATTATAGTAAGGCGTATTAGTAAGATCATGTTTTGAGCTAAAAATAGTAAAAACTCACTGAAAATATAACGGTTTAAGTGATGTTATAGTTAAGAAGGGTAGTAAGATGTTACTTTATGTTGAAAAAACATCAGAAATTCTCTGAAAAAAAAGGTTAAAGTGACTTTTTAGTTAGGTCTGGTAATATTATTTCACTTAGGGCCAGAAGTAGGTAATCCCAGATTACCGATTCTTAAATACCGAATCATACCGATTCAGTATTTAAGAACAGGCAAATGGGAATTACCGAATCGGTATTTACCGATTTGGTAATTGCCAATTGTGGAATGTCAATTACCGAATCGGTAAATATGGATTCGGTAAAAGGGGGAAACATTGAAGGGTGGCAGGGTGTCACTTTGACACCCTGTTGCGGCCCTCAATTGTGTATGGGTGCACATGTTGCATACATACATGCCCTAAGGGCATGTACGTCTGCAACATGGCACTGTTGGAAAAGCAAAAAAAAAATGCTTTTTCAAAGGTTTTCATTATTTACCACCAACTTCTAGTTGGTGGTAAATAACGAATCCTAAGATGGGAAAAGCACTCATTTGAGTGCTCCCTACATTTCAGATTCAGTAATTTACCGATTCGGAATTTTTAAGAATCGGTAATTTACCGAATTCTTAAATACCGATTCGGTAAAGTCGGTAACGCCTACATCTGGCCCTTAATGTTTAAAAAAAGAACCTTAGAAATTCATTGAAAAGGCAACGTTTTAAGTAATTCTATATTTGGGTGAAAATGCCAGATAAACATACTATTTAAAACAAAAAAAAATGCTGTCATAGTTTACGGAGCTAACTATAACTTGTGGGCATGCACGGCGTATGACCTCACATATTGGGCAGATGCTGTATGATGTGCAACTAAATACCAATAGAAATAAAAGCAATGTGTACAAACAGATGACCTATGCAAATCCTGAATCCACACTACACTTTATCTTCGATACCCTCAGCCACTTATTAACAGTGCATATATCTAAATACTGCATACACTGGTTAGCATCTAAAAATAATATAGTTTGATTATTTCACATTAGGACGCCATCTTAATTTACTGTTTCAGATTCTCTAATAAAAGACTGTATTTTTAGTTTTCACAATTGGCCTTGTAAATCTCGACAGCGCAGTTGTGTCATGATTCATATGCAGTGTAGTCTAGGGTTGTGATCTCAAGCTTAAAGGCCGAGCTCCTCGCCTGACAGAGTACACCATCAATTTCAAAGTCAAGGAAGATGTCCTCACCTATCTCTCAGCGGAACGATAAATGTTCATCACGATTTATAGCTAAACCAATATGTATTAAAATGAGTCAGTTCTTCGCGAAACAATCAGGCTGTTTATCTAACCAAGAGCAGACATGAGCCTTAGGCGGCAGGTATTGGAGTTTCTTCTAGCATGTGCCAACCTAAGAGTCTCACTGGCCACCGTTAGTGCCAAGAGCATATCACTTCAGCAGCAGAGTTTTGAGCCTCCCACTCCCCCAGCAGGCTTCGGAGCCTGACCTCTCACTCCGGCATCCCTCACAACCTCTCTCTCCAGAAGCTGCCCTCAGTGCCTCCCACTCCCCCAGCAGGCTTCGGAGCCTGGCCTCTCACTCCGGCATCCCTCACAACCTCTCTCTCCAGCAGCTGCCCTCCGTGCCTCCCACTCCCCCAGCAGGCTTCGGAGCCTGGCCTCTCACTCCGGCATCCCTCACAACCTCTCTCTCCAGAAGCTGCCCTCAGTGCCTCCCTCTCCCCCAGCAGGCTTCGGAGCCTGGCCTCTCACTCCGGCATCCCTCACAACCTCTCTCTCCAGAAGCTGCCCTCAGTGCCTCCCACTCCCCCAGCAGGCTTCGGAGCCTGGCCTCTCACTCCGGCATCCCTCACAACCTCTCTCTCCAGAAGCTGCCCTCAGTGCCTCCCACTCCCCCAGCAGGCTTCGGAGCCTGACCTCTCACTCCGGCATCCCTCACAACCTCTCTCTCCAGAAGCTGCCCTCAGTGCCTCCCACTCCCCCAGCAGGCTTCGGAGCCTGGCCTCTCACTCCGGCATCCCTCACAACTTCTCTCTCCAGAAGCTGCCCTCAGTGCCTCCCACTCCCCCAGCAGGCTTCGGAGCCTGGGCTCTCACTCCGGCATCCCTCACAACCTCTCTCTCCAGCAGCTGCCCTCAACTCCTTCCACTTCACCAGGCGACCTCAAAACCTCCCCTCTCACTTCTGGCATTCCTCATAATTTCTCTCTCCAGTAGCTGCACTCAGCACTTCACACTCCACAAGGAGGTGGCACAGCCCTGCCTCTCACCCCAGCATCCCTCAGAATCTCGCTCTCCAGCAGCTGCGCTCAGCACCTCCCAGTCCACCAGCAGACCTCAGAGCCTGGTCTCTCACACTGGCATGCCTCAGAACCTTTCCCTCCACTAGCTGCCATCAGTACCTCCTACTCCTCCAGCAAGATTTATAACATCTCCTCATACTTTGTCATTCCTCATAACTTCTCTCTCCAGCAACTGCCCTTAGTGTCTCCAACTCAACGAGTAGGCAACACAGCCCAGCCCCTCACTCTAACACCCTTCAGAACCTCTCTCTTCAATAGCTGCTCTCAGCACCTCCCACTCCAACAGCATGCCTCAGAGCCTGATCTCACAGCTCAGAATCACTCCTCCAGCAGCTGGCCTCAATGCCTCCCACTCCATGAGTAGGCAAAACAGGCCAGCCTCTCACTCCAGCATCATTTTGAACCTCTCTCTCCAGCAGCTGTCCTCAGTGCCCCCCCACTCCACTAGCATCGCTCAGAGACTGTCCTATTAGCCTGGCATCCCTCATCATCTCTCTCCCCAACAGCTGGCCTCAGCACCTCTGATTAAATGAGTATTTGACACAGCTCAGCCTCTCACTCCAGCATCCTTCATAACATCTCTCTCCAGCATCTGCCTTCAATGCCTCCCAATCCACCAGCAGGCATCAGAACGTCTCTCCTCACTTTGGCATTCCTCATACATTCTGTCTCCAGCAGATGCCCTCAATGCCTCCAAATCAAAGAGTAGGCAACACCGCCTGGCGTATCACTCCAGCATCCTTCAGGACCGCTCTCTTCAATAGCTGCCCCTAGCACCTCCCACTCCACCAGCACGCCTCAGAGCCTGATCTCTCCTCCCAGCATCACCCAGAATCTCTCTCCACCAGCTGGCTTCAATGCCTCCCACTCCATGAGTAGGCAACACAGCTCAGCCTCTAACTCCAGCATCCTTCAGAACCTCTCCCCAGGCAGCTGCCCTCATCGCCCTTAGGCTGGCCTATCAGTCTCGTATCCCACATAATCTATCTTTCCAACAGCTGTCCTCAGCACCTCTCACTCAATGAGTAGGTGGCACACCTCAGCCTCTCAATCCAGCATCCTTTATAACCTCTCTCTCCAGCAGCTGCCTCCAATGCCTCCCACTCCAGCAGCAGGCCTCAATAGGTCTCTTCTTATTCTGGTAGCCCTCATAATGTCTCTCTCCAGCGGCAGCCCTCAGCGCCTCCCACTCCATCAGCAGGTCTCCGAGTCTGGTCTCTCATCTTGGCATCCTCAGAATCTCTCTCTCCAGCAGCTGTCCTCAGTACCTCCCACTACACCAGCAGACCACAGAGCTGCACCTCTCACACAGGCATCCCCCAGAAGGTCTCTCTCAGCTGCTTCCCACAGCACCTCCCACTCCACCAGCCAGCCTCAGAACCCCTCCTCTCATTCTGGCATTCTACCATAGCTTCTCTCTTCAGCAGCAGCCCTCAGCACTTCCAACTCCACGAGTAGGCAACACAGCCCAGCCTCCCACTCCAGCATCCTTTATCACCGCTCTCTCCAGCCGCTGCCCACAGCGCCAATCCCTCCACCAGCATGCCTCAGGATCTGGACTCTCACTCCAGCATTCCTCAGAACCTCCCTCTCCGCCCGCTGCTTTCAAAACGTCCCACTCTACCAGCAGGCCTTAGAGCTTCACCTCTCACTCCAGCATCCCTCAGAACCTTTTTAACCAGCAGCTTCCCTCAATGCCTCCCACTCCACCAGCAGGCAACACAGCCGGCCTCTCACTCCAGCTTTCCTCAAAACCTTTCTACCCAGCTGCTGCCCTCAGTGCCCCCTACTCCACCAGACGGTGCAGGTTCAGGGACTTTCATTTTCACAGCTAACAATTTAGAAGGTAACAGAGTGGGGAAGATGTCAATCATCTTCAGCTGTGTGTTCGGGCACCAATTGGCCAAATCGCAAATGTAATTTATATGTATTTATTTGTAACCTTGAGAGTCATTTCGATCACAAATGTTCTGCAAATGACACATTTTATTGGCACATTAAAAATAAGGCAGATTTGGCAGTTCATACAGACCAAGAGTATACAACATCAACGCTTTTAAATGTTGACAATGAAGATGAACAAAACAAGATATTTTGAATTAAATACATATTAGGTGTAAGAAATTGGGGTAGTGGTTGACTGGAGTGTGAACCCTCATCAAGAAGTAACCTCAATACTTGTTAGGATAAGGCACAACAAACCTCATGTTAACCTGTGCTCAACACCCTGGTTGCTTGGAACAGAGCTGTCAGGCTTAACTTAGAGTCAATGTTTAAATTATTTGTCCAACACTTCATACAATAAAACAGTAAAAACAACACACAAAAAAGCCCACACTAAGCTAGATGAATAAAGATTATTTTAATAACTAAATCAATATCACAATGACAAAACTCCAATAAGTGGAACCGGAGTTATGAATTTTTAAAGAATTAGTGAAAAAAGAGCTAAAAGGCATATATCGGCAACTATGGATGTCAGGTCACGCTGGACTGGGACAAAATCACAAGCTTAGGCCGACTGCGATGGGCCACCTACAGGGACCTGTGAGAAGTTGGCCTGGCATACACTGTCCACTATTCTAGTGGGCACCTTGCACCAGTCCAAATGACCCTTATTGATGGTAGGTTAAAGACAACTTTCCTAGAAAGCTATCCTAGGTATATATATAAAATATATGTATTTATTCTAAACACATCCCACTAGTCTCTTTATGAGACTAGAGGCAAAAGTACATACGGTAAACTTATTAGCACACAGTCAATTAGCTCAATATATGTCGAGTCCTAGGGGCGTACCAAACCATTTTTAAAAAATTGGTATAAGAACCACAACTTGACTAGACACAAGGCCTAGAGCCTGTGGATGTGCTGGGGCCACAAGGAACCTCCTAAGGTAGTGACACAGGGGACCCACAGAGAAGGCATGCAGTGTCTAAACACAGCCGCGGATCACCATTACCTTCAATAGGGAAAGTCACGTTGGAAATTTAAAGAAAAGGGACACTTAGAGGAGGACTTTGAGCAAACCCCTTTAGACTTAAGGGAATCTAGAGTCAACACCCATGGGGGCACCGGAGTACTCGAGTTACCTCACCCAGGGAAGCTGGGTGCATGGGTGTCTTCTGGTGTTATGGGGCATCGTTTTGTGGCAGAACACCAGCTGGTGTAAGAATGTGTCTGGGTACCATTTATAGGGTTGCAGGTGAAAGGTTTAGTGGGATCTTGCCTAGAGGAGAGTAAGAATGGGGATGGAGAACCGTGAGTATAGTGTTTGAGAAGTCCAATTTGCTGAGAATTGAATAAAGCCCTCGCTGAGTACCATGGGACATAAGTGATGGCCTTGCATCTTGATGCTACGTCACTGGTTGTTATGAAGGATTCCACCGACATCCACAGGCTAAAGAGAACACCTAAGGTTCTGGCAGAGAGACAGTACGATAGAGTATCAGGAGCAAAGTCAGTTGAGGTGGGAAGAAAGGTAGGTGAAAAGGAGGAAGGAAAGTAGAGGTTTTCAGTCTTCGAAGGGTAACCATTTTTATAATCTCCCTAGCGGTTGACAAGCAACAATGTGGAACTTTTCTATAGTCGAAAAAGAGATTTATGGTCTCAGTGTGCAGTTGTGTTCGGAATGTTTCGCTTTTAGGCCTTTTAGGAGTGACTTCACCTACGTCAGTGCCAAAAGGCTATCAAAATCTCCAGGGGCATTTCACCGATACCGCGGCTTATCTGCAGTAACTTTGTATGGCATTGCTTTTGCAAGGCATGTTGGTCAGACTCATAGCGCTCTGGAGACTTTTACTACGCAATGTGCCGTGGAAAATGTGTGATTGCTTATAGGTTATATACGCACGTTTCTTATCATAGTATTCGGGAAATGCTCACAACCACAACCAATATGTGATGCGGCGTTCTTCACGGGCCAAGACTCTATTAATCAGCCATCAACGCATTGCACCATTGCTGGCTAACGTCTTGTCACAGCATCGAGCATCTAAGCTCTTGATTAAGAAATAAAAAGATTCTGATGGGAACCGTGCACTTTTAATTTGGCGCCAGAATAAAATCGCACTTCGAACGTCACTGCAAGCATCTCATAACCGAGTTCATGCAGTCATCATCATAATGAGTAGTGCGACCTTCCTACGGTTAAAAAAACTCCGTTGGTACAGCCATCTCCTTCTGATGTCGTCGATTTCATCAGCGATGCATGCCTGTTGTTCCGTGAATTGTTTTGCTATAATGGATCTTAAAATATCTGATATGCTGCCTCTCGTTTCTGCTGCAGACATCTCAATAATTATACCTCTACTTTCTTGCTTCTTTTACTTTTTCACCCCCGCCATTACACCCTCTTCATCTCTTGTCATGATGTTGTCATGATGTTCAAATCATCTGTTGCCAGGCAACATGCTCCTCTTTTTTTTCTTAGGTACGTGAACAGAACAAGTTGGACGTCTCCACTTTTATCTGGAGTACAAGCCCCCGAGAACCCACAAAGTGCACAGTGACTGCTTGTTTGTCATATAACTGCACGTAATTAGATGCAGGTAGTATGTGCACGGGTTAGTCGTTGTGACATTTATATATGTTTGCCTTATATAAAAAACTACAGGATACGATTTTTGATTTTTATTTTTATTTTTTTATTTTTGCTTGAAATACAATTCAGTACAAAAGTTATCCCCGCACAGACAGCTCCCCTTGCCTCGAGTAGTACGTGACATTCATTGCACGCTTGATGCCACCTCTCGTCATAGAGCAATATTGATAATTTCAGACAAAATCATAAATGTAGTGAGTGTGCAGTTCCTCAATCTCCCCTGGCGGGCGATGTAAGTGCAATATGTGCAACGCTGTAAAGAGGCAATGCAAGGACAGCACTGGGATACAGCCGGCAATTAATAAAGTGACAATGCATAACTAAACATGTTACCTTCCGCGTTAAGTGCCAAAGGCCGGAAATTGACCGAAAGAGTATACAACAAAACAAAGTGCAGAATACAGTACAAATATGAGTGGTCAGGTGCCCGTTAGAAGCAATGGGGCTACCGTGCGTGAGAGGCCTAGCATAGGCCTCATAACTAACAATATAAAGTGACAGCAGGGAAAAAAGAATAAGTACTATTTCTCTTTTCATCAAAACCGGATATCTAAGCAATAAAGTGACAATGCTAATACATTTCCACTACTATCCAGCAAGCAAATTGTTAGCTAAATACCGGCTGCAGAATAAAGTGATAGTGCGAGAACCAACCATGCCATTAACATACTCCTATAGTGTTGAGCAGAGTCTATGTCAATTCTCCTCAACCTATATTACACAAAGGATAACCTCCAGCTCTTTTTTATAGCGCTGTATATTATTCTTGCAGGCAAAATACCAGTATTCCATTGTGTTAGTTTTCCTCATCTTCTTCGGCCACTTCTCAAATGTAGGCTGCAAGGGGACTTCTAATGACTGGCAATAATAGAGTGACACACAAAAGTAGAAATAAAAATACATTGAGCACATTGGGGAATAGTTCAAGGAAGTGGGGGAGTGAGGCGATAGCCGTCATGGATTAAGGCCTCCCTCTGGCACTTCAGAAACGCAAGGCTGCACCATGTTTGCAACAATATGGTGCAGACATGCGTTTCCACCTGCGCTGGCGCTACATTTAGCGGTGTCTGCCTGCAGGGGAAAGATTGTTTATGTACAGGAAGGTCCCTCTTCCTGTACGTAAACAATCTTTAAATGCCATGTGGTCACTTCTATGTGTGCTGCTTAATGCAGCACACATGAAAGTCACAAAATGGCATTTTTTAAAAGATTGTTTATATACAGGAAGGGGGACTTTCCGGTAAATAAACAATCTAAGTCATTTTTCCTTTCCATGTGTGCTGCATAAGGCAGCACACATGGAAAAAACAAAAACGAGGAGAAATAATACATTTCTCCTCAACGCCAACTTAACATCAGGTTTTACTTGGTCTTAATTTTAGTGCTTCCTCCTATTTACGCTGCCCTTGTAAATAGGTGGCAGCGTCAAATTCAATGTGTGTTGTGGTAGTATGTTCACTGCAACACCCAATGCCCACCCCTTTCACGCTAAGCGTAACGTGAAAGGAGGCCTTATTTACAAGGCAGCGTTAAGCCACGTTAAGTGGGTTAATGCTGCCATGTAAATAAGGCAATGCCCCTATCGCCACCACAACATCGTAAAAAGTGACGTTCCCATGCCAATAGGGGCTTGTACATATGCCCAATTGTTTCCCAAACTGTGAAGGGATAGTGAGGCCAAACAGAAAACTACTGGTTGAAGGTTTAACCTCACATCCAACCTTAAGTGAAATGTGCTCAAAAATCTGTGACCAAGATTTGGACATAACCTTACAAGTCATAACTATATGCCTCAATCTCCCACTCCCTTAAATATGGGGCATTTCTGGTAAAAGTGAGTTAAATTTTGTTAAGCCTTTCTAGGGTGTGATAGAGCATCCAAGCTTTAAAAAACATAATTCTGTTTAAGTTATCCTTCGCAGCAACGTAAATTCATACTCGATGGGGCAGATTTATGATGCCCTTGCGCCGCTATTGCATCACTTTATTTGACGCAACTGCGGCGCAAACAATGCGCCCTATTTACAACGTGATGCATGTAGGAGATGCGTCACGTTGTAAAGCCCTGTGCCTAAGGAGGCGCTCCTGCGCAGGGGGGGGCGTTCCTGCGAAGGAACGCCTCCTGAAAGTGGCTGAGTGAAATCTATGAGATTTCACTCAGTCACTTTCAGGCCAATGCTGCGTCAAAACCCTGTGCCTGCTTGAAGCAGGCGTAGGTCTTGATGCAGCATTGTGTAGATGGGGCACCCCCGAGCCTTGCTGGAGCTGCATCGCGCTTGCGACGCAACTCCAGCAATGCGCCACATTTCCGGCACAGATGCGTCACGCATCTGTGCCATTTTTGCACCATGGTGCGCCGCATTATAAATGCGGCGCACCATGGGTGGCGGAGCTGTGGCGCACTGTGGCGCACGTTAACTGGCGCATCCCTCGGGATGCGCCAGTTAACATAAATCTGCCCCAAAGTACTTTGCCCAAGTCTCATCATCAATCTCTATCTCTGTATGCCCCCGCCATTTTGTCCGAATATTAGAGGTAACTACGGAGCTGTTGGGCCGAAGATCCCTATACCAAAAACTCAGTAAATCATTTGCATTTTCAGGCCCAAAAAGTGTCCCAAGCAAACCAGCAGAGCTGTAAACCTCATATAGAGAGAGATTATAAAAAACGGAAACCATCTGTTTATAGGAGAAGCTAAAAGCAATTTCCTGCACGATATGACTGGAGCAAATCTCAGCGACTTGCCTCGAGCCTGAATCAAAAAGTCTCCAATTTAAAAAATATGAATCTTTGTCCACTTCTTAATAGCTAATGGCAAAAGACAGGGAGAGAGATGGGGGCAGCATGTCATTAGGGTTTCGGCGTCAATCACTGGTATTTTAAATTTGCGAAAAAAATTGTCATTCCAGAGCAAAAATGTTCAGTAAGGTATTTCTTCAGTATTTTGGGTTCAATAATGGCTCTCGACAAGCTGGCTATACTACAGTGACCAAGAATATATGGAATAAAAAATGTGTAAAACTGAGACTCCTCGCTAGAAAAGCAGTGAAACTGTATGGCAATGGATGCAGAGTAATAGGTCCTGAGACGGGGAGTGCCAAACTGTTCTCCTTCCTAGGCAGTTGGAGTATTGTTGATCTAACCCTTGGAGATTATTACCCTATATGAACGTTGAAAAACTACTCTCCAAATAGCAAAAAAAACGCAGTGGGTTTTTCTTTAGAGAAATATAAGAAAAGTGATCAACATCTTAATTAGCGATATCCACCCTATCAAGAAATAGAGAGAGATTTCGAAATGGTAAGAGAGAATGGATTTTAGTTAATAACGGTGTGAAATTTAAGCAATAACCATCCAGAACAGAATCCAAGTTAAATATCCCAAGTTATCTATTGGGATGAGAATTATATTTGCACCTAACATCCAGGGGTGAAAGCTCAATAAAGGTATTAAGCAACAAAGACTTGCTCGTGGATTAGTTATTTTTTGTCTCCCCCCCCAGTCTTGTACACCTCTAGATCGCTTGCAGAGCGGTCTAAATATTCTGCCTTTCCGGGAGTAAACACAGGTCAACGTGATCTGCCTATAATGTTATTTTTGCCGCGCTCAGAAATGGAGGGTGAATATCGTTATGCAAACGGATATATTGAGCCAAGGGTTCTATAAGCAGGGTGAATAGGATTGAGAGAGGGGCAGCCCTGACCGGTCCCCCCAATATGAAGCACTGTCACAGCACTTGAATTGTTTATTATTATTTGAGAGACGTATTTTCATACAGTCAAGCTATTGACCTTGTGACTGGGGCTGAAAGTTACACGTCTCCAGGATTTTAAAAAGAAAAATCCCAGCTCTCAAAGTTGAATGCCTTCCCTGCTTCCCAGCTGATAACAACTGCAACAACCGTTTGCGAAACATCAAGTATAGTGGCCTTGAAAGACACGTCCTGTGACTGGGCAAATACCCTGGGTAACCAGCAGGAAAGTTCAGACCTTCCGTTGTGGTCAGGTGATGAACTTCAAATATTACAAATAATCAAGAAAAGCAAGCAAGACAGTGCACCAGGACCGAACGGCATCCCGCAGGCGATTTATAAGGAGGACCCTCACTATTGGGCCCGTAAATTTAATCTTCTGTTTCGATCAATAAACAACACAAGTCGGCTTCCAGAAAGCTGGAGGGGAGCTATCATTAATCCAGTCTACAAAGGTGGCGACAGCAAAAACCCAGCTAATTACAGACTAATAGTCCTCATCGATGCTGAAGCAAAATATTACGCATCCCTGGTGTTAGCTGATCTTGCAAAATGGTCTGAAATCAACAATAAAATTCCGATAAACCAGACATGGCACTATGGCTAACACAATGGCACTGAGCTTAATTGCTGAAAAAAGTTTACAAAACCATCAGGCACTTTATGCCTGTTTTATAGACTTCAAGGCGGCCTTCGACCGTGTCAGCAGGCAATTACTTTGGTCTAAATTGAAGCAGCAGGGCCTGCCAGATTCAATCTTAACCCCAATCATCGACCTGTATACTAACACCTGGATGCTGGTAAAGATTGACAACGGACAGCGCCTAACTCGTAAGACCAGCACCTTCGATGGACTAAAACAAGGCAGCGTGTTGGCCCCCCTTCTTTTCAATTTATTCATGGCTGATTTGACATCGAGCCTAGATCAGACCAGCGCCCATCCACCGCGGCTAGGTAACCTTCGTGTAACACATCTATCCTATGCTGACGATGTGGTTCTACTCAGCCAGACGAAAATAGGCTTGCAACGTCTACTGCAAGAACTGACCAGATACACTAAACAGAACTTGCTAGAAATAAATAGCAAGAAAACAAAGATCATGGTTATAACACGTCGCCACAAAGCACCACCAACTTTCACAATAGACAACAGAAAACTGGAAGTAGTGGAAAGTTATAAGTATCTGGACAAGCGCCTTAATTTCTCTACGCATTTCAATGCCATCGAAAAGAAGGGCACTGCCCTGCTACATGCTTTCAGCAATTTAACGACCAAACTCAAAGGACCTATGTTCAATTCTCTTCTAACTGTAATGAAAGTCAAGTTACTCCCAACAATAGCTTACAGGAGCGTACTACATCATGGTAAGAGTGCACAGCTTATAGATAAAATACAAACAAAAATCTACAAGCGTGTATTTGGCTTGCCAAACAATGTATCACCCGCACAAGTACAACTCGAATTTGGCCTGCAGTCCCAAGTACCTCTGAAAAAGTATGAGACTGTCAAATTCTGGTATGATGTCTGGATGAATCAGGAAATTGAGGTCTATCGTGCCATGTGGGAAGCAATCCATAACAGTCCCAATTCCCAGTACGCTAAATTCCTAAAACTTTCACTTGAAACGACTGAATTAGCAGCACTTTGGGAAACTAAGCTTCCTGTACCATTGTTCAAACAGGCAGTAAAGAAGGTGGCCAACAGGCACTCACTGCTCAATGACAAGTCAACTCTGAGTCATCGCACACATGCTTGGATGACAATTCAATCATATAAAAAGTCTGCACCGGCAGCCTATCTAGAACTCGCCTTTTCTTCAAATATTAAATATAAATACCTTAATCTAAGGTTGGGTAACCTCCCAACAAACGCTGATCAACTGAAATGGTGGATCCAAGAAAGCAAAGAGTGTGAACTATGTGGCTCAGGAAAACAAGATCTCATTCATCTGATCTGCATCTGTCCCGCCTTGAACTAGGAACGCTGGAGTAGGCTAAGGGCCAAGTTTAAGGAAAACGGAATACGTACCTGTTGGTATGCGATTATACAAATCCTGTGCTCTGTGGATCCTCAACTTATCTGTGGTGCAGTCAAACTTATTACCAACTTTGAGAAAAAGAGATGAGCTCTGGCAAAGACCCAATCCACACCATGAACCCTTATTACTTACGTGTATGTTTCTCTGGCCCCAGACATGGTCTTCGTGAAGTCTGAATGATATTTATACTCATAAATTTTAAGTTCCATTGTTTATGTATCTGTGGACTAATGTTCTTTTTCTGCTTTTTAAATACTCCGGTATTTTATATTTTGTAATGGTTTTTACTAGCTATACAATAAAACAAATTACACTAGATTGCCTTCCCTGCGTTCAGTAGAATTAAGGCCACAGGGATAGTGTCAACAGTGAACAAATCAATAAACTCGGTTAATAATAAGTATTGGCTGTCAAACCGTTTTGGTCAGGGTGAATCAGTGGCCCCCTCACAACAATAACACGAATAGATAAAATGCTTGGAAGAAGCTTATAATCCATGGCTAAGAGTCTTATGGGCGCATGTAATGCTGTGGCTGTCTCATCTTTCCCTTTCTTTGAAAATATTATTAAAACTCCTTTTTTCAAGGAGGGTGGGACTGAGCCTCCAACCATAATCGAGTTAAACAAATCTGAGAGAGGGACTGCTAGTAAAGCACAAAAACACGTATAAAACTTTGCCACAATGCCATTTTTGCCCATGGCCTCCGACCCCGGTATATCTCTTAGGGCCCTTTTGACCTCCATGGGGCTGATTGGACGTATCAAAAGGGCTGCAGCCTTACTGCTATACTCCGGAAGATGCACTTCCTGTATAAACCTATCCCGAGGCCCGGATCCCATGTTCAATTGTCTCCCTTTTAAAGAGAGTCATAATTGTTCAGAAAAATTTGACCAATCTTCCTGTTGTCTTTTTCTATCTCTCCCATGCCAGGATCTTTAATTCTAGTGGTTATGTTTCGATTGTTTTTTTTTCCTTGGCCATTCAGGTCAGAAACTGACCCATTTTCTCACTCTCTTCATTCAACAACCAATTGCTGGCCTGACTATAAAGGATTTACTTACCCTGGCAGAAATCTTTCAGAAATTTTTTCTTTTCCATCCATGAATGCAAAGCGCTATGAGACTGCTAAACCAAAGCTTTGCAGTATGCCTCATCAACCGCTCTTCGTAAACTATCCTGCTTTTCTTTATCCAACCTCCTCTGGAAGGCCAGAATGGAGATCATGGACCCCCGAAGTGTGGCCTTAAAAGCATCCCAAACAATAGCCCTCTCCGCTGCATGGGCTTTAATAGAGAAAAATTGCTTGATCTCTGTTGCCAAGGACCAGACTTAAGATTCCTGGCCCAACAGTATTGTGGCCATAATCCATTTCCTGGTGGCTCAGGCTCAGGTTCGAGGAGATACCTGAAATCACTTGCTATATTAGGGATCCCGGGGAGGTTACATGGCTCCCATAACAAAGACTGAAGAGGCTTGATATTGTCATTAATTGGGACATAAAATGAAATAATATTATCCCTAACATTAGAGATTACCATGCGAATTGTAACCCAAGAAACAAAGTCATCCCTTATGGGGTAGTGGCAACTAACCTACGTTTTACAACTAATTTCCATTGATCTCCCTCTATGAACTGATTCTATAGATGAAAAAACTACTTGCTAAACCAGGGATGCTGGAGTTTATTGCCTTTCTTACAAAGTGCGTCTCTTGAATGAGAATGACAGAGGGATCACACTGCTGCATGCTCAAAAAGACTGCAGGCCCGATTCACAAAAGTAATCTGAGACAAAATCCTAACTTTATGACTTTCTGTATACACGAAAGGCATTTAGGAGTAGTAAAGTTAGGATTCCTAACTTTACTACTCCTAAACTGAGAAAAATCCTAACTTTACGACTTTCTGAATTCACAAAAAGCATTTAGGAGTAGCAAAGTTAGGAATCCTAACTTTACTCCTGCTACATGCCTTTTGTGAATACCGAAAGTCATAAAGTTAGGATTTTGACTCAGGTTACTTTGTGAATCTGGCCCTGCGTCCCTCTTCCGTCTATTATTTAACACATTCTCATTATGACAGACTATAATAAAGTCTGTTCCCTTATAATCCATTTTTTATACCTTTTTAGTATTGCACTGAAGGCCAATTTCTGTACTTGGCCCGGCTAGTAATCTCACACCGTACTCATCCATTGTATCCAAACAAAGTTTTCCCACTACAGTGACTCTCCACTCCACCAAGCTCTCCCACTGGTAATCATTCACTGATCCCTCACCCCCAACCTGTGCCCCTTTCCAAATACACACACCCCAGCCCCCCCAACTCCTCTCAAAGGAAAGCATATCCACCTTACTTCCTGTCACTTCTTACTTCCTTTCAGGTGCCATGTTGTTGTATCTGGTTGCTAGTCAGTCAGTCAAGTTAGCTTTATTCGAGATAAAAACTCATAAAAGCATGATTAAAAAAAAAGAAACATTCCTTTGTTAAAACAAGATCTTTCCAATTAACAAAATTAGACACATTTAACAATACAATTAAAAGAGATAATTTACCCATAATAATAAAAGAACATTTTGACAGCACTAATTTAAAAAGACCCAATAAAAACCAATCACAAAATTCATATATTTTCAGGATGGTGCCAGTGGGAGCCCTATAATCTCTATCAATTTGCTTCAACCACAAATTTAGTACAATTCGAATTTCTAAAATCATATACATATACACACTGAGGAAGCTCAAATTAATCACACCAAAAACATTTTTCTGATGGCCCATACCCACCCCAGGTATTTAGCAACTGTAACTGAGATAACCGGTAAAGTGCTAGTGCAAATTAATCTTAATGCCACCGCGCTATCCCTTGTGCCTAACAACTTGCACATTGCTTTTAACCAAACTCGTCTAGGGGTATTGTAGGCTATACAGGCAAACAAAAGGTGGGCAATAGTCTCTTTGTCAGTTTGGCAAGCCGGACACATATTGGTACTACCTTCAGCCCATCTACCAGTTAATGATCTTATAGGGAGTGACCCTGCTCTGAGCTTAAAATAGAGCTTCCTATCTCCTGGTTTTGTAATGCCATCCCAATAGGGCTCTAGACTGGGAGAAGATTTGAATTCCAGGAAGCGACCCTCCATAGTAGAGGGATCAGCACCATTCCAGTTCTGGTACGCAACCATTTCCCTGTACTTTTCTTTTAGGGAATCTTTAGATGGGAATGGAGCTACCTCGGGGTTCTCCCACAACCCCTGCATGCCCATTCTCACCAGACATTTGTAAAGATCCTTCAGCCAGGTTATCTTATGAAAATCATCATTTCTGATTACATCCAAAAAACCCTGGGCGTAATGGGCAAGTTCAGGGGTTACCCAGATCCGTCGCCAATATAATATAGGGCGCAGTCTAGCCATATCTACTAGGGCCTTCCTGCCTAAGTCATAGCGCAGAGGTTTCATCGGTGTACTCTTGGGAAGACCGACAAGATTGCGCAAGAATTTGTTCTCTGCAAGTGTTGATGATGTTAATTTTTCATAGCCCCATATCTCAGCACCATAAAGTGCCGAGCTTAGGTCTTTCGCTTCGTACACTTGGAGAGCTGGCTTTATCGGCTTAGTCTGGGATTTCTTGTGCTCTTTAATGATTGCTCCCGCATTTTGGCGGAGTTTTAATGCCGCCATTTCTACATGTTTCCCCCACTTAATACCTTTTGCCACATGAATACCCAGATAGATAAAATCCAACACTATTTCCACCTTTTGCCCATTCATAAAAAAATTCCCTTTAAAACTACGGTGTGGGTTGAATGTCATGAACTTTGTTTTTGCTACATCGACTTCCAACCCTAGGTCAGCACAGAAGTACTCAAAAATCTTCAAGGCTCACTGAAGGCCACCTGGAGTTTTAGATATAATAAGGGGTATCATCCACAAATAATAAAATCGGGGTTTTCACTCCAGCCAGAGTTGGGGCATCTACACATCCAGAGAGCATGCGTTCAACTACCCCATTGATATATAATGAAAAGAGCGTGGGGGCCATAGCCCAGCCTTGGCGCACCCCACGTTCTACCAGGAATTCAGGTGTCACTTGCACATGCCCTCCCCATTGAATTTTTGCATAGTTCGACTCGTTCAGCCTCATCACTATCGTAAAAATTTCTGGTGGCATACCCAACTTATTTAACACGTTCCATAGCTGAAATCATGGCACCAAGTTGAAAGCTGCATGTAAGTCAATAAAAGCGGCATAAATGCTGCCTTTTCCTAATAATACAGTTTTCCAGTGAAGTAAGGTAACGCGAAAAATCTGATCAGTAGTACTGGCTAATTAGCGGAAGCCTGCCTGAAAGGGGGACAAATGTTTTCCCCATCTACCCAATCTAATATTTTATCTAGGGTCATTTTCCCAATCACCTTTTGTACCGTGCCAGTAAGGCTAATAGGCCTATAGTTCCCAGGCTGTGTTTTATCGCCTTTCTTGTATACAGGGATTATTACGGCCCCTTGCCATGACTTTGGTACTGGTGTCCCTAGAGCCACGTCATTGGCTAGCTTCATAATATACAGGCCCCAGTGCATTTTATCATGGAGAAAGATGTCCGCTGGAACCCCGTCTGGCCCTGGTGCTTTTCGCTTCGAAACAGATTTAAGTGCCACTACTACATCATTGATGTTAAAGGGTGGGTCTGAATATAGGATATTATTTACGGGTTCTCTAGACCTATCCTCAGGGCAGCATGCATATTGGCGGCCAAAGTGATCTATCCAATTTCTCTGGGTTACATAATTCATAGGTGGTTCCGGGTGGCCTCCTTTCCCCCATTTAACAATACTCCAAAACAGTTTTGAATCCTTTGCGGTACTAGCTATTTTGAGGTCCTGCCAATGTTGTTCGTCCCAAAGTTTCTTTGCCATATACAGAGTTTTCTTGTAATCCTGCCTGGCTATTCTGACAGCATTAGGGTCTCTTATTTTAATGGCAGTTCCTAGAGATGTTCTTGCAGATCTACAAGCATCGTTATACCACCCCACTCTTTTCTGACATATTTTTCTGCCCATTGGCTTCGTTACTACCTTAATGAAGTGACCTCTTATGTTTTCAAAAAAACTGTCATGGAGTTTGGTGATTTCCCACAAGTCATTCTCTGCCCCAGCTATGGTGTCCATGGCGGAAATGGTTTTATCTAGCTCCTCATTAAGAAGGTCTAACACCCCTTTATTCTTCATGACTTGTGCCCACCTCACCCGCCTCATGTCTTTAGTTGGAACAATCTCGGATAAAGCCTGCTCGACCCTGTTCGGCCCCCCTTCCTCCACCCCCCACAAATAATGGCTTGTACATAGGGGGTTATGATCACTCTCTTGCCTGCCAACTACCTTCATATCCTTCATAAAGTGCCAAATTGCCATATTACAAGTAACATAATCGATCCTGCTTTTTGAGCAGCCATTATCAAAAGTGTTTTCACCTTGTCCGTCACTCATAGTTCTGCCAATTAGTGCTCTGAGCCCTCTTTCACAGCATATCGCATTAATCTGGATTGGTAGACAGTCAAAATATCGAGTTGGAAATATCGACTTACCATAATATCGAGTCTGTAATATCGAAGGAGCATAATATCGAAGGCAAGAATATCGTAGGACAGAATATCGACCCAAGGTAAGTAATATCGAAATACTTAATATCGATGTAAGTAATATCGAAGTTAGTAATATCGATAGCATATATATCGATGTTAATAATTTCGATGACACTAATATCGATATTTGTATTATTTTATAGTTTTTTATTATGTATGTGTTATATGTTTAATTTAAGTATTTAAAATAATTACTATTATATGTGTATACATTTTCTATAATAATATAGAAATTTATAAGGAAATTTGATGTTTTAGTACCGGAGCGGGTTGTGGGTTTATAGGGGAATAGGGTGGGAAGTAATTTAATTATGGTAAGTTGATTAATAATTAGTAGGATTAATTAATTAATTATAATTATTTGCTAATTAATATTGATTAATTGGGAAATAATTAATTGATTAATTGATATATATTTTCTGTAGCGGGATGTGGGTTTATAGGGGAATAGGGTGGGGAGTAATTTAATAATAATTAATTAATTAATATATGTTTTTAAATATTTATAACTAATTAATTGGCAAATAATTATTATTAATTAGTTAATTAATTAATATAATTTGGTACATATTTTAAATTAGTAATTAATTGGTAATTAAATAATATTAGTTAGTTAATTACATTATTAGAGTAATTTATTTATATATATAATTTTTAGTTACTGTTAATTAATTAATTGGGGAAAATGATATTAATTATTAAA
Organism: Lissotriton vulgaris; assembly: GCF_964263255.1. NCBI lineage: Eukaryota > Metazoa > Chordata > Amphibia > Caudata > Salamandridae > Lissotriton > Lissotriton vulgaris. Next base: position 387,114,931 of record NC_141689.1, read on the forward strand.
TTATATTAATTACAGCTTATGTGCTAATATATTTACTTTATTGTTATTTTTAATTAATTATTAATTGCTAATTAAATAATATTATTTACCTTTGGGTTAAGGAGTATTTTTAGGGTTCAGGGTCATTTTTGGGTTTTTGGGTAAAGGGGTATTTTTAGGGTTCAGGGTCAGTTTTCTGTTTTTGGGTAAAGGGGTATTTTTAGTGTTCAGGGTCAGTTTTCAGTTCATGGGTAAAGGGGTATTTTTAGGGTTCAGGGTCAGTTTTCTGTTTTTGGGTAAAGGGGTATTTTTAGGGTTCAGGGTCAGTTTTCAGTTCATGGGTAAATGGGTATTTTTAGTGTTCAGGGTCAGTTTTCAGTTCATGGGTAAAGGGGTATTTTTAGGGTTCAGGGTCAGTTTTCAGTTCATGGGTAAAGGGGTATTTTTAGGGTTCAGGGTCAGTTTTCAGTTTTTGGGTAAAGGGGTATTTTTAGGGTTCAGGGTCAGTTTTCAGTTCTTGGGTAAAGGGGTATTTTTAGGGTTCAGGGTCAGTTTTCAGTTCTTGGGTAAGGGGGTATTTTTAGGGTTCAGGGTCAGTTTTCAGTTTTTGGGTAAAGGGGTATTTTTAGTGTTCAGGGTCAGTTTTCAGTTCATGGGTAAAGGGGTATTTTTAGGGTTCAGGGTCAGTTGACAGTTCATGGGTAAAGGGGTATTTTTAGGGTTCAGGGTCAGTTTTCAGTTTTTGGGTAAAGGGGTATTTTTAGGGTTCAGGGTTAGTTTTCAGTTCATGGGTAAAGGGGTATTTTTAGGGTTCAGGGTCAGTTTTCAGTTCATGGGTAAAGGGGTATTTTTAGGGTTCAGGGTCAGTTTTCAGTTCATGGGGAAAGGGGTATTTTTAGGGTTCAGGGTCAGTTTTCAGTTCATGGGTAAAGGGGTATTTTTAGGGTTCAGGGTCAGTTTTCAGTTCATGGGGAAAGGGGTATTTTTAGGGTTCAGGGTCAGTTTTCAGTTCATGGGTAAAGGGGTATTTTTAGGGTTCAGGGTCAGTTTTCAGTTTTTGGGTAAAGGGGTATTTTTAGGGTTCAGGGTCAGTTTTCAGTTCTTGGGTAAAGGGGTATTTTTAGGGTTCAGGGTCAGTTTTCAGTTCTTGGGTAATGGGGTATTTTTAGGGTTCAGGGTCAGTTTTCAGTTTTTGGGTAAAGGGGTATTTTTAGTAAATTAATTATTAATACTTATTGTTCAGTACATATATATTATATCTTTACTGTATATATTTTTATTTATTAATTTTAAACATTATTAGATACTTTTAAATATGTATATTTTATTTATTAGTGTTATATACTTACTTTTACATTTATATATATTAAAAAAAAATCGACATTTTTAACATCGATATTTTTTACAACGATATTATTTTTTCGATATTTTTGTACTTACCATGTTGTAGATAGGATGTCGATATTTTTGCCCTCGATATTGTTGACTCGATATTCTTGTAGGTCGATATTTTTGTAGTTGATATTCTGTCATAGATCCATCTGGATTATACTATCTGTCCATCTATCTATTGGTTTTAATTCCAGTTTAGGAATCCCCCACTGGGAATCCTCTTCTTCTCCTGAGTACCAGTCACCTATTGTAAGAGGCTCAAAGGTCATGTTTAGGTCGCCAGCGATTATCATGTTATTCTCGCTTGGCTGTAGTCCAAACAGAGAGTCCAGGGCTACCAAAACCTGAGATTTCCCTCCCCCTGACCCTCTAACGTAAAGGGTATAGATGTCCAAAGTACCCAAAGAACCCATTGATAGCCTGACCAACTGGATAGCTGTATTCTTAGTAGGGAGTTCTATAACTCTATCAAAGAGTTCTTGTCGTAACCAAATAGTTAGCCCCCCTTTCGGCCGACCTTTGGGGCCCTTGAGGGCAGGCACAAAAAAGTTCAAGAAACCCTGGAGAAACTGGGGCTCACACGCCCCGGTCTCTTGAAAGAGGCAGATATGTATCTGCTTGCTCTTTGGGCCCAGCCCCCTTCCCCCCCACCGAGAAAAACTGAAAAAGAAAAAAGCATGAAGGGAAAATAGGAAAAGAGATTGATGCCTCTGGCACAAACTACCCACCCCGGGGAATGCATGGGAAAGTGGAAAGGTCAAGTTGAAAACGGCATGTAGAGCCTGATGGAATGAGCAATTACTGCCTTAATGTCTGAAGAAACGAAATGCCATGCCTAAGACCAATGTTTTAATGCGTTATTTCCACTCCAACTATCCACTCTGGAAAAAGACAAAATAATGCTTTCACCGAATCATGCCGGAGAGCCCCAAATTTTGAACATGGCCCTAAAAGTGTACTGTGCACGACTTCAGAGAAAAAAGTGCAACATGTATAGCAGCTGTCATTCGTCACATAAAAACACAAATCCTCACTTATCAATTTTAGTTGAATAAGCGCACTGAATCTTACCTGTATTTATAAATATACAAGGTGCTGAAATAGCCTTAGGAAAAAGAAAGTGCTGGGTGCATAGCAATGTTCTGACCTCCTCTTAAAAACCACTTTCCCCAGAGACTAGCCAATAGCAGAAATTCACAAATTGCAAACATTCATTAAATGCAAGGGACATAGTGTACTTGAACGCTAATAAAACCAGCCCCCAAGTTTCTAGGTTCCTTATAGGCTGTGTTGTCAGGAGTTGGTGCCTAAAGCCATTGCTATCCATTGCTATAGTAGCATCTATTAAAAAACAAAACGCGATGCCCGCGATGCCATCTTAACTCTGGGCCCTTTGCAATAAAGTTTGTGCTTCTTCTAGAGTCGTGCACAAATGAAAATGGCCTTTAAGCAAGACTTTTAGTTTTGGTTGCTGAACTAATAAGACCTGAGCACCAGTAGTTTTTAATTGTTCAATCAACCCAAGAAAGTCTCTCCTCTGATGAGCCGCTGCTGCCAAAATATTTAAAAAAGACCCAAAACTGCCCCTCATCAGGCATTGAAATACTTCTCTTCTGGATCGCTTTTCTCCTTTACAGGAGCGGCCCATGCAGGTAGGATCGGTGTGGCGGGGCGGGGTGGGGTGGGTCGTGATTCAACAGAAGAATAGGGAACATTAATTATTCATTTAATTTTGCCTCGTCATTGTCTGTCAAATCCTCCGCACCCTGTCCCACCACCCTATTGCTCTTACTTGCACGGCCCGCTCCTGCTTCTTTATATGATAGTCTGCAAAGTTCATGATAATGGAACTGGTGTACCTTAAGTTAGTTACATGCTAGGTGAGGAGCCGATAATAGTACCTGTAATAGCGAGGTCTGATGGGGCGTACTCAACAATACAAGTTTTAATCAAAGATTACACAAATAGAAGAGTACTTTTGTGGTTCCCTGTATCTTCTGCTCCTTTTTGCACCCCCACAAAACGTTGGGTCTCTGAGCACGATTTTCCAATTCATTAATTTTATTCTGTGAGTCCATCAACTTCTTATGAATATTACTGATCCCGTAAAAGCGAGCGATCCTTGTGCTTGAATACCCTTTGTTTGACTCTTTTCAGTCGCTCGTGAACCTGCAAAATAATGTTATCTATTTTTTTCAGTCTTTGATGCAGTGTCGCAATTTCTTGAGCCTGGGTAGATTTGGGATCCCAAATCTCTGCCAGAATAGTTTCAAACAGGGGCTGGAGATTCATTGATTGATTCGTATTGCTTTGTGGTTCCGAGAGAAAGATGATCTTAACAGTGTCCGTATCTGATATCTGATGTTAATCCCTCATTTCTATTTGCAGATGCATGAGATGTTGTTCAATCCTCATCAGCTGCCCTGTTGAAAGTTGTTCTGAGACACGTCTTAATGATTTCAAAAGTTGACTCAGTATGGACTGAGACACACAATACTAATGGCTGGCCCTCGGTTCCCCTTCATCTACTGATACCTGAATCGGCCCTGTGAGAGGACATTTGTAGACATGAAATTCCCACAACTTTAAAGTTTTGCGCATAGCGGACAGTCTCTCAGTCCTTTATTGGGCCCTTTAACACTTCCTGACTTTGGACTGGCCTGTGGTACAGCTATCTTTTTCCCCCGGAGTTTTATATAGCGTAAAACTTGACCCAAAGGTATCAGAGAGATTTACATGAGCACCATTTGCGTTACATAAGGACACTTTCCTTTTTGTTAGGCACGAGGAGATTTAGGGGCATATTACCAACAAATAGCGATAATTTTTGTCTCTAACTTGTTTAGAGACAAAACTTATCGCCGCACATCGGCGATTTTTATCGCCGATAAACCCTGCTATTAGCAAGGTTTATCGCAAATGCGATAAAAAACAGCCGCAATGCATGAATATCGCTGAAAAGTCAGCGATATTCATGCATTATCGAGCAAATGCTCTTAGCCATGTTATCCACCTCCCATTGGATAACATGGCTAAGAACTGCTCAGGGCAGGTGTTAGCTTTTGGAGATATTCGCGCTTAGCGTGAATATCTCCAAAAGTTGGTAATAGGAGATAGCGATGTTAGGGACTGTTTCCAGTCGTTAACATCTTGGCACGCCCACTTTGCATGTCATTAGTGATAAATATCACTGACATGCAAAGCGGGGCCCAAGATGGTTGCTATCTCCTATTAGCTATCACTAACTGGTGTTAGCGACAGCTTGGTAATAGGGAGATAATTTTATCTCCGCTTTCTTGGCTTTTAAAGCCAAAAAAGAGGAGATAAACCCCCTTGATAATATGCCCCTTAGTTATTTGCCCAGAATCGCAGGATGTTGATTGCGTTGCCAGGACTCAAACCTGGTTTCCCAGATTTGAGGTCGACCGCCCTAGCCGTCAGACCAAATCCTGTCTATCTGGCATTCTGTGCTAGAACTGTCAACCAAACATTTTCTTTCCATACTGGCACTCAGTAGATCATCTCTATGGCATGTTGCTTTTCCTCTACGGGCAGTAAAATTGCATGCCTGTGCCAGTCGACTACTTCTTTTTTGAGTGTGAGGCATAACCATAGCGAGGGTGGGTGCTCCTTGAGAGTGCTTCTGCCTCATGTTGGCCTCATCTTCACTGTTCAAACACTGTATAGCTCCTATGGGGGCCCAACCTATCTGTGGCAGGAGTCAGTACCCTCAGTGAACTTGCCAGGGCGTTTTATCATATAAGGGTGAAATGGAAAGACACATCATCCAAAGATCCACCACCGGGTGATACCTGACCCACCTGCCGTGACTTCTCCTAGTAGGGGTTCCTTACTCGCAACAGGGAGGAACCTAGTATCCGGGCGTCTTTCCTGTTCCTCCCCAGTGTCTCTCTGCTATTATGCATTGAATGTGATCCTTAGTATCGGTAAATAGCCAGTAAACAGCGTCACTAAACAGCAGGAGCCAGTGCTACTATAAGTTCCACTGTGGCAGACCCATATCTCCATCCAAACCTTGCACAGGCTTCAAGGGTCTGAATAGCTGAGCTCAACATGACCCATCCATTGTGCTCTCTGCATCCTCAGCACTCCAGCGATCCAGAAGTGGAAACTGAATCACCAACGTCATCCCGAAAGAGTAGAGGCCTGAAGCACATTAGCAGCGGCTCATATGGGTCTCCCTTGCCCATCTCCTCAATATTACCACATTAGGCTTTGTATGTTGTCAAATATGATTGGGTGTCACAATAGTAACAGTAGGGCAGTGGGGGCCTACTCTGGCTATCTGGCTAAGGAAGGACAACTCTTGTATAAATTAATATAGTAAGTGGGGGATTTTTGGTGCAGTGTCACATATTTTATGTGGTAGGTTGAATATATTTTATTATCCAAGGAAAGTCAACCCATTCTCTTAAAGGCTAAGAGAAAGATTGCACAAAATGAACAGTACTAGTAGACAAGAATGGGTAACAAAAGTTGTAGACAATAGGATAGTATGGTCACGAACAATACAGAGCAAAGCTCTTCTAGGTAAACACATTAAAAAATACATGACCTAGAGCCATTACATGCATCCTCCACTGTAAATAAAGTCAACTATTGTGCTTAATGGATACTTGCATGTGTAGAACCACCTAATAAATATGACAAGCATATTTGTTTGCCCGAATGGTTCTATTTGTAATCACAGTGTTTCTAAAACCTGGCAAAAACAGAGACTAAATACTTTAGCTTTCTTGAGTATATCAGTAACTTGCTGCACCTGAGATATCATCAGAGGAGATTAAAAATCTCACATTGTCAAAAAATTGTCGTCCGCTTTTAATTTTGAACCTGTGGGTAAACACCTGTAACCAGGTTTACAGTCTTCTGTGTATTCCAAATTTAAAAACAATATTCAAAAATGATTAGATGAGGGAGCTTTCTCTATTGTCTGCCAATTCAGTTCTGCCAGAACATATCCTAGTCTGTGCACACTGAATTTTCTGATTGGAAGGCTGCGACTTGATGAAAAGTGTTGCGGCTACCATTACTGGAGCCAGGAACATGGATGAGCACTATGTGTAGCAGAGGTTGGCTGTTCTCAGCAAATTGGGTAAAGAGTGTGGCTGAAGGCCAAGTGTTGTGTGCAGTGGGGTTTGGCTGTCAGTAGCTATTTGAGCCCTGGGAACTATTGGAACGCAGTGGTTCAGACTCCCTCCTTTCCTCTCGGACCCTACACATACCACCTACGGAGTCCCCCTGGGGGCCTCTCTCAGCCCTACACTCTTCAACATCTACATGGCTCCGCTTGCCCCATCATCAAAACCTACAGACTCAACATTGTGTCATACGCAGACGAGACCCAGCTCATCCTCTCCCTATCCAATGAACCTAACACTGCCAGAATCAACTTTCGAGAAGGTATTGGAGCCGTCGCCAAAAGAATCAAAAACAGCTGCCTCCAACTAAACACCAACAAAGCAGAAGTGCTCATCATGGGCCCAAACCCCGACACCTGGAACAACATCTGGTGCCCCCCCCACCCTCGGAAGCCCACACATCCCCACGGACCATGCACGCAACCTGGGAATCATCCTGGACTCAGAGCTCAAAATGGACCGCCAGATCAACTCCGTCTCATCCTCCTGCTTCCACACCCTCTGCCTCCTACGTAAGACCTTTAATGGATCCCCTCAAGCACAGAAAGACCATCACTCATGCCCTAGTCACCAGCAGGCTTAACTTCGGCAATTCACTCTATGCCGGAATAAACAAAAACCTCACCCGCAAGCTACAGAACATCCAAAACGCCACTGCAAGACTGGTCCTCAACCTGCCAAGACACTGCCACATCTCCCAGCACCTGCGCACACTCCACTGGCTCCCCATCGAAGCTGGAGTCACGTTCAAGATGCTAACCCACGTTCACAAGGCCCTCTACGACACCGGACCAGCATACCTGAACAGCCGACTCGAATTCCACGCACCCCAAAGGACCCTACGATCAGCCCAGCTCTCCTATGCCGTGGTCCCCGCACCAGAAAGACCAGATTGGGAGGCGGCTCATTCTCCTTCCGCGCGGCCAGACCTTGAACAACCTTCCACTCCACCTCAGACCGATAACATTGCTCCCCATCTTTGCAAGAAACCTCAAAACCTGGATCTTCGACAGACCCCCCTCCTTGACCCCCTCGCCCCCAGCACCTTGAGACCCTTACGGGGGAGTAGTCGCCGTTAACAAACACATGATTTATTGATTGATTGTGTATGATCAAAATCCCCCCAAAAAATAATTCTTCAAAAATTCTTAAAAAACTGCGAAAAAAGGAAAACAGGCCTTGTCTTACGGCCAGGCCCTGTAGCCACTACTGGCTGTGGACAGCCAAAAGTGGTGAAAAGAGAGGGTGTGCCCCTCATAGCAGGTTGGCCGTGGAGCCTCATATTGGGCCAGGCCCTTCGTCCACTATAGGAGCACATGGCCTTCAGCCATGCACAGAGGGGGTTGACAGTCCTGCGTGGGTTAAGCACAGATAAGTATTGCATGTTGTGTATCAACAAAATAACCTCTAAAATGTCCTGAAAAACAAAGGTTAAGTTGAAATTATGTTTATCTTACCATCTTCCCACTGGTTTAAATACATTTCAGAAATTCACTGAAAATATGAAGGTAATAATGAAGTTATAGTTACAAACCAAAACATGAAAACCAATTAAATTCACCAATTATGTAAGTAGGTATAGTATGCGCATTAATACTTCTGTAATGAGTGTTTCATTGGTTTCCATAATATTTTAGCTGAGCAACTTAGTAGTTATTAACCTATTTACAGATCATTTTCTTAAAGGGAAATGAGCAGAGTACAGGTAACAAAGGATAATGTCATGATTGATCTCTTCAATGATGTCATTTAACATGCCATGAGCGATGTTGTAGGAAAGAGCCCTTTTTTGAAATGGTCACCATCACTTTTTGCCTGGTAAATGATGTGATTTTGACTGAAAGTGCACTGGGTTCCTGCTGACCAGGCCCACAGTGGCAGAGCTCTTTTCCAAAACTGTACTATTGTTTACCCAATGGCACAACCTTTGGCACCCTCCATAAGATCCTAGTAAAAGGTACCTTGGTATCTCAGGAGTGAGATACTAAAGTGGGTCCCTAAGGGCTGCATCACAAATTGTGCCACCCAAAGGGGTCCCTCACCAAGCACATGCAAGACTGCCATTGCCGGCTGCATGTCTTGGTGCAGAGAACATTGAAAACACAACATTACACACCATATAATGGTGCAGAGAACATTGAAAACACAACATTACACAACATATAATGTCCTCTTCCATAGCATATAATGTTTGTAAGTCACAAAGTCACAGCCCTAAGGCAGGGTGCTGAATATTACATGTGAGGGCATATCAGCATGAGCAGATACGCCCCTGTGCTGGTCAGTCCTATTACTGCCAGTACAAGTAACCAGGGAAGCCATCTTGAGACATGCTCTGGGCACTGGTGAAAACGAGTTCCCCACCTACATGATGGCGTGACTGAAAACAGGGACATTTGGTATCAAACATCTCATATTGGTAAACCCACACTGGTGCCAGATGTGGATTTGACAAAACATGGACCTAGAGGGCATCTTAGAGGTGCCCCCTGAAAGCTTACCAGCCTCTGGTATCCTACCTGACTGGTTTCTGCTAGTCTGCTACCCGATACTCTGGTCTGACCTCCCAGGGTGAGAGATTTTGCTCACAGGAGACCCAGACCAAAAGCCTGTCCGGGAAGAGGGTGTAACCCCACCTCCCAGTTGGCAAGCCTCTAAGAGATACCTCCCCCGAAATGCAAATTTGGATCCCTGTAACAGGAGACGAAGCAGACCCCTTTGTCCAGGACCCCCTTGGCACCCGCACACGTGGGAAAATAATTAGCTAGTCTGGTAGGAATGCTGCCTCTGGGCTAGTACCATACCTAAGGTGCGCTACTGTAAGGTAAAAGTGATATTTCAGAAGTAGCCCCAATTGTGATGGTTTACTTGGGTATTTTGGGACAGGGTTATGGCCAATTCTCACAGCAAGTGGTCTTACAAGGGGTGTAGTGACCCCAAGGCCCATTGACTACTACCCTATATTTCTCTAGATTCTGTATTTAAGGGAGTCCCTGGCATCAGAGAAGCAGATCCTGATGATCCAAGAAGAGAGAGGACACTGAAGGGACACAAAAGCAGAAGAGGAGAGAAGAAGCAGCTGACCTGGTGCCAAACCCACCGGCCTGTCTGCATCCCTCATCAAAAACGATGCCAAATTTGACTTCTGCTGCCGCTGCTGACTCCGGAAAACTAGGAGGAATGCTTGTCTTACAAAAAAACTCAATACCTCCCGTGAACAGCAGAACTTTCCTCCACTCATCTCAACTACTGGAGATTGGTCCTGTAAGTTGATGTCCTGAACCAGTTTGCAGAACTTGTTCTTCCTTCCATAGGATAACACTTTTTAAAGTGAAAAAAATGTATATTTGAAAGCATAGGGGACTATTAGGATGGCGGTCGGATGATCGCCACCGGGCTAGCAGTGACAACGCCGGGCTGGCGGCGGTGATCCACCCAGGACCCAGAAAACCTCCGGTCCCATTAGCATGGCGGTGACGGCAGCTGCAGTGAAATTTTCCTTCTGCCACTTTTCTGCCGGTGACAGTCTGCACGCTTGTCTGGCAGGTAGAGCTGGACCGCTAAAATGGGGCCGGTGCAGGGCCTGGCTCCACGACATGATTATGAGGCCGGCGGTAGCCAGCCTTTCCGTGGCGGATGGACCGCCATAAAAAGGCATGCAGAGAATGTCTCCGGGGGGCCATTGTGGGCCCCCAATGTGTCTGGGGGGTGTGAGTGCACTGGGGTGGTTGTGGGCCCCCAATGTGTTTGGGGGGTGTTGGTGCACTGGGGGGGTACCATCTACATGTCCATGTACCAGGTGGCAGGCACTATGCAGTGCCTGCCACGCAGTGCAGGAATAAGCAGGACATGCTTTTTTGGATATCGCAGCAGTGCTGCTGGCAGCAGTAACAGCCGCAATGTTAAACGCCGCGATCCAACCGCCGCAGTTGGATTTTGATGCAGAGCATACTAATTGGACCAGTGGTTAAGCCGCAGTCTTGGCAGGCATTCTTTTCCCGCTACCATGTCGGTCGGAGTGATTTTCTGACCGCCATCTTGATAGACCCCCTACTTACCTGAATGATTTTTCTCTGATGCCAAATCATTTACAAAAGTACTTGTTATTTTTTATAAACTGGTGTGGATCTCCTTCTTGAGTTGTGTAGTCATTTATTAATCATTGTGTGTATTATGCAAATGTCTTGCACCCATCTGTGTTAAGCTTAAGGCTGCTCAACCACACTGCCCCGTAAGAGACCTCTTTGGGATTTCATAGCAAGCACCTGTCCACTAGTAAAGGAACCCCTAGACTCTTTACATGGTATATCAGATTATTGATATGTCACATATAGAAACAGGGGCATATTATCAAGGGGGTTTATCTCCGCTTTTTTGGCTTTAAAAGCCAAGAAAGTGGAGATAAAATTATCTCCCTATTACCTAGCTGTCGCTAACACCAGTTAGCGACAGCTAGTAGGAGATAGCGACCATCTTGGGCACCACTTTGCATGTCAGTGATATTTATCACTAATGACATGCAAAGTGGGCGTGCCAAGATGTTAGCAACTGAAAACAGTCGCTAACATCTCTATCTCCTATTACCAACTTTTGGAGATATTCGCGCTAAGCGCGAATATCTCCAAAAGCTAACACCTGCCCTGAGCAGTTCCTAGCCATGTTATCCAATGGGAGGTGGATAACATGGCTAGGAGCATTAGCTCGGTAATGCCTGAATATCGCTGACTTTTCAGCGATATTCATTCATTTGCATCGATTTTTATCGCATTTGCGATAAACCTTGGTAATACCAATGTTTATTTGCGGTAAAAATCGCAGCAGCTCAGCGGTAAATTTTTGTCTCTAACCAAGCAATAGCGATAATTATCACTATTGCTTGGTAATATGCCCTCAGCTTCCTAAAGATGTCTTACATATTTCCTTCAGATTCCTGAAAAATTCAAGCAAATCTACACATTTCATGATGATACTCTCCCGGCTAAGTATGCAGTTACTTCATTCTACACCAACAAGCCAACTAAGATAAATTCATAACATATTTAAGGTCTGGAATGCAGGACGTAAAAAGCTGGAACAATTTACAGCTTATATAAACAATATCCATCCTACCATCAAATACACCAGCAGAAACTCTAAACAGAAGCACCAGTTCCCTTTTCTTGAAATGCTACTCACCATTTAAGAACAGAGATTTGTAACTCATATGTGTCAAAAGTCGACAGATGGTTATTTGTATCTAAACTAGAGTTCATGTCACCCACACCACACTAACCTCAACATCATCCACAGCCAAGCCCTCAGAATATGAGGAATCTGCAGAAATGAGGACACTTGTAAAGAATATCTACAGGAGCTTGCTAGATTATGTGAAATGTGAGCCTCTCCTCTGCATATCATGCAGCAAGAAATTGACCAGTCTTTGCAGTTACCCAGGGAAACACTTATTTAGAATACCAACAGCAGAAATAAAAGTGACAAAATCCCATTTATGGTTGACTAGCATCCATCAGTTCCTAACTTCAAAAACATAATTAAAAAAATATTCCTCTAATTATCGATCCGTGAAAAATTACATTTTTAGTTTACAGAGAGACAGTCATTGATTATTGCAGAGTTCCCAATTTACAAGCTCTTATTGTGCGAATCAACCTTAAGCAAACTGTAATAAACGCAGGAGTTCATTGTTGTGATTCTAAAAGGTGCATCATATGTGAATACCTATTACAAGCATCGTTAGTAACAAGTTATGTTACAAGCAGAACCTATGTCATAAGCCAGAATCTGAAATGTTGATCAACATGCATTATTTATGGGATTCAACACCAACACAAAAGCAGTAAAAAACAATATGAAGGACAAGCAGTGAATGACCTCCGTACACAACTCAGCAATCACTTATCGGCAATGATTAAAAAGGAATTTGACCATCCTATAAACAATCATTATTAACATTTTGGGGCATTTTCTATCAGATTTGAAGACTTTCCCTGTGGAACATGTCTTAAAAGAACTAATAAACTCCAGGGAAAACGTCTGGCTTTATCATTTAAAATCATTGCATACAGATGGACTGAATATCATTGGCAAAACCACCTGATTACTGCATATCTCAAGAGATCTCGAAACTACATTGATTCCACGTGGAATCTTCACACATGATGTTTTTTGAAAATCAATCAGTGTAAGTTTTGCAGCCACTGAGCAAACAATCATGTACTACCTGTGGAAGGCAGAATCTGAAACATTGAAGTGGAAACATACTTTTTTTCTTTGGTGACTCAATCTGTTTTGAGCCACTTCTTTCTTGGATATTACATTTCTTTGAGACTATCAGGACAATGAAGTAGCAGACCAAGTTGTGAGTTGCATCTGCTTGTGACAAGGTCGGCACCTTTGGAAGCTTAATTATGTTCCTGCCTACAGCTCAGGTGGTCTGCCTGTCTGGGGAAAACATATCTCCACTGGGAGCAACGCAGATCTCGCCACAAGAGAGCCATTAATGGTCAGATGATGTTGAATACTGGCAGGCAGGAGCATTTGGCTCAGACAGGAAGAAGCTAACTTTCTAAAAGTGCCATTTTCAAAATATTTTCTCAGATCTGACTTGACCATCAAATTATACATTATTATTGATTTGAGTCCTTGAACCCTAGTTCCAAATATTCCAAAACTTTATAATGTAACCAAGTGCTTTTCTATGGGATAGCCAGCCTTGCCACAGTGAAGAATGACTTTGGAAATTGTCTACTGTCAGGGCAGGTAAAACTTAAGTACACATGTCCTACATTCTAAATTCCATGCAGACTGCCCTACGGACATTTAGGGCATCAAAAATAAAGTGATGGATGGAATGCTTTCATTATTCTCAGCCACTGGCAATCACCAGGGCTGGGTCCTAATTCATCGCTTTCCACCAACCATGCCACTTCAGTTTGGAACCAGTCATATGTAAATCAGTCTTGACCATCTCCAATTGGAACAGTCCAGGCAGAACAGCCAGGCCAGGTTCTCCCTGAACTGAAACACAGGCAACCCAGGAGCGGTTTCACCCTTATTCGGGATCATCAGACAGGTATAACCTGGTTCCAGTGGCACAGTGAGCATGGGATCAACACCTGGGCATCAAAAACAAAGTATTGGCAATCACTCAGAGTTGCATCTCAATCCATAATTTTGCTCCCACCATGCCGCTACAGTTTGAATCCAGCCTTAGGGGTGACCTATAAGCGTTATATAGGAAGGTTTAGGCCTGGCAAAAGGTTTATTTTCCAGGTCTAATTTGCAGTTTTAAAACTGCACATTCAGGTGGCAGGTACAAGCCTGGAGACATGCTTCACATTGCACTTTTGGTGGTGGCACAAAAAGTACTGCAGTGCACTAGTGACATTTAACTTAGAGGGTCCTGGTTATATTGGGGAGCATATACTACAGACTTATATGTAATCTAAATGTGCCAATTAGAATGTTAACCAATTGTTTGGGGCCAGCTGAGGCATTTGTATGCAGGGCTCCAATGTACAGAATACAAATAACAAAAGTATCAGTTAAAAAAATGGGGGTGATCATGAAAAAAGATGCATTGGATTACAATGAGTGATTACCAGTGGCTAGATTTATTGCAAATATTCCTGTTGTCACCTTTGTGCTTGATGTAACACCCTTAGTGGCAAAGGGCATTCCCAACATGGATACCGTGCTCTCTGTGCCACTGGAACCAAGCTGAACTTAAATGATGGGCCTCAATCAGGGCAGAGCGTTGCTTGGGTTGCTTGTGATCCAGTTTAGAGAGGGCCTGGCTTGGCAGTATGGGCTGCAACATTCCTATTGATGCAGGACCCAGACTGATTTGCATATAACTGGGTCTAATCTGAGGTAGCATGATGGGCAAAAGAATGATGGGATTAAATGTTACACCATGTGATTGCCAGTGGTTAAGCTTTATACTAGTATTCCTCCCATCATCTTTTATGTGATTCACTCCAAAACATGCACTTGGCAGTTTGTTTTGCCTGTCAAATGTTTCCTGATCTACTTGGCACTCTCTGAGAGAGGTGACTTGTATTTGGTGCATCATATACATTCGTGCGTGCTTTGCATTTACAACAGGGGCAAAAGCCAGGTTTGCTAAACCAGTTTGCTGTGTTGTCACCCTCCAGATGACTATGGAATAGTGCATCTTAAAGAGATCTCCATATCCTACGTTTAATTTGGGGAAAGTTGCATAGCTTGTTTACCACAGCAGGGCCAATCTTAAGTACATCAAACTATTTTCTAATCACAGATGCATGTTAGCTATTCATGTTAGTCAATCAGGACTGTGCTTTCAGATACTTTTTTACTTTCAAATACAAGATTGTTATTGGTATTTTCGGATTAAAACTATATATGCTTGGGGATATGGTCTCACGCCGGACGAATGTGGTGGCAAAGGGCTGAGCTCCACTTGGACACTGAGCTCTTTTCAGCATACCAATCGTTCCCTGCATCGTTGTAGAGCTGACATCCCCTGCGAGCTCTCATGAATGGTCAGAGCTGCGTTTGGAGCTGCTCCCACGAAGTTACATTTCATGCCTGACTTGGAAGTGTTATCAAATGAATCTCCTCATTTGCATGTGAGCAGCCGCCATTTTATGAGCCTGCCTCTCGCTCTCCAAGACCTCCCATTGAGGTAAAACCGGTGTTGTTTTCCAACGCTAGGGAACATTTTTTCTTCTATATATGTACTCATACCTGCCTGGTACAAATTATTTACATGTATTCCTGGCATTTTTTATTTCCCACTGTTTTTTAGATGGATGATTTACCATTTATTTTCTGCCTTATTTTTTTTCTTCTCACAGAATTTTTTGCCTTTTTTTTTCTGCACTGACTTTACGCCTACTCATGGCTTGGATTATTTTTCTTTATGAGTAGACAGGAAGAGGGACATGTTTTGTATTCCTAGATATTTAACACATAGTTTTTCTCCACTTTTTCTTCTTAAACTTTCCTTCATTTGCATAATTTGCATTAACACACGGACATACTGAGGTCTTTACTAAAGGACCAATATTCGAAAGTCCAATTGGTCGCACACTGCTTGACCTACTAGCGTGTTACCCCAAAGAATTGTGGTCCATGAAGTAATCAGCGAGTATGCCTCTGCCAGAGTCTTGAGCAAAAATCACTGTCGCGTTGGCCATCCCTGGACACGTGTTTCGAGGTTGTTACCTCTCGTCAGCAGGGAATAGGCACGTATGTAGGGTCGCTGCATAGGCTGCTGAAAAATATTCTCAGGTCCGGTACCGCTCATGGCACGCAGGTGCGTAACCATGGGCTTGTCAGACCCACCAGCTCAAAGGAGCCTGAATATAAACAAAAGTCCAATTGGTCGCACACTGCTTGTTCTACCAGCCTGTTACCCCAAAGCATTGTGGTGCATGAAGTAAGCATCAGCGAGTACGCCTCTGCCAGAGTCTTGAGCAAAAATCACTGTCGCGTTGGCAATTCCTGGACACGTGTTTCGAGGTTGTTACCTCTCGTCAGCAGGGAAGGGTCGCTGCGTAGGCTGCCGAAAAATATTCTCAGGTCCGGTACCGCTCGTGGCACGCAGGTGCGTAACCAGGGGCTTGTCAGCCCCACCAGCTCAAGGGAGCCTGAATATAAACAAAAGTCCAATTGGTCACACACTGCTTGTCCTACCAGCGTGTTACCCCAAAGCATTGTGGTCCATGAAGTAAGCATCAGCGAGTACGCCTCTGCCAGAGTCTTGAGCAAAAATCACTGTCGCGTTGGCCTTCCCTGGACACGTGTTTTGAGATTGTTACCTCTCGTCAGCAGGGAATAGGCATGTATGTAGGGTCGCTGCGTAGGCTGCCGAAAAATATTCTCAGGTCCGGTACCGCTCTTGGCACGCAGGTGCGTAACCATGGGCTCGTCAGCCCCACCAGCTCAAGGGAGCCTGAATATAAACAAAAGTCCAATTGGTCGCACACTGCTTGTCCTACCAGCGTGTTATCCCAAAGCATTGTGGTCCATGAAGTAGGCATCAGCGAGTACACCTCTGCCAGAGTCTTGAGCAAAAAACACTGTCGCGTTGGTCTTCCCTGGACACGTGTTTCGAGGTTGTTACCTCTCGTCAGCAGGGAAAAGGCATGTATGTAGGGTCGCTGCGTAGCCTGCTGAAAAATATTCTCAGGTCCGGTACCGCTCGTGGCACACAGGTGTGTAACCATGGGCTTGTGAGCCCCACCAGCTCAAGGGAGTCTGAATATAAACGAAAGTCCAATTGGTCGCACACTGCTTGTCCTACCAGCGTGGTACCCCAAAGCATTGTGGTCCATGAAGTAAGCATCAGCGAGTACGCTTCTGCCAGAGTTTTGAGCAAAAATCACTGTCGGGTTGGCCATCCCTGGACACGTGTTTCGAGGTTGTTACCTCTCGTCAGCAGGGAATAGGCATGTATGTAGGGTCGCTGCGTAGGCTGCCGAAAAATATTCTCAGGTCCTGTACCTCGTGGCACGCAGGTGCGTAACCATGGGCTCGTCAGCCCCACCAACTCAAGGGAGCCTGAATATAAACAGAAGTCCAATTGGTGGCACACTGCTTGTCCTACCAGCGTGTTACCCCAAAGCATTGTGGTCCATGAAGTAAGCATCAGCGAGTACGCCTCTGCCAGAGTCTTGAGCAAAAATCACTGTTGCGTTGGCCATTCCTGGATACGTGTTTTGAGGTTGTTACCTCTCGTCAGCAGGGAATAGGCATGTATGTAGGGTCGCTGCGTAGGCTGCCGAAAAATATTCTGAGGTCCGGTACCGCTCGTGGCACGCAGGTGCGTAACCATGGGCTCGTGGGCCCCACCAGCTCAAGGGAGCCTGAATATAAACAAAAGTCCAATTGGTCGCACACTGCTTGTCCTAACAGCGTGTTACCCCAAAGCATTGTGGTTCATGAAGTAAGCATCAGCGAGTAGACCTCTGCCAGAGTCTTGAGCAAAAATCACTGTCGCGTTGGCCATCCCTGGACACGTGTTTCAAGGTTGTTGCCTCTCGTCAGCAGGGAATAGGCATGTATGTAGGGTTGCTGCGTAGGCTGCCGAAAATATTCTCAGGTCCGGTACCGCTCGTGGCACGCAGGTGCATAACCATGGGCTTGTCAGCCCCACCAGCTCAAGGGAGCCTGAATATAAACGAAAGTCCAATTGGTCCAATTGGGCGGCTTTTTGAAACGGCGGAACGCCGCAGTGTTGATGCATCGAGATCAACATTTCAGGTGACTACCGGTTTGATACTTATTGACTCTGGATTATGAAACATAGAAAATATACACATCATACCGTATAGGACGGACCTGCGTTCCTAAGATCTTTGCCATTCTATTAAAAAATCACTTTGAAACTAACTGATTCCTAGCACTACTATGGAGCAGCAAAATGAAGAACATCCGAGTGGGGCAAATATACTACCTCTAATTTGGAGCTTGATTTCGGGAATTCTAAATGCAAGGAATACATAAGGACATAGAGGTTTTTACCACTTCCCCCACCTTTTTAAGACCGGAAACCAATGTGCATTGGAACAACCACTTCGCCCTGAAAAAGTTCTGTTTTCAGAACGAAACGCGTTGGCTGGCTTTTTCCAAAAATGGATCATTAAATGAGCATTGAAAAATTATGTCAAGACTCAGCGTCTGTGTGTGAAGACACTAAGAGAGTTGTCTAGTTTCTTCGATTTGGATGGGATTGACTTACAAAGGGGTGCTTTTCCATATTGGACAAAAAATTGACTTTTTACCCCAGGTTTGGGTGATGCTCTTAGGACAGGGAGCATTTGGAAATAGCACGCAAGAATTTGAAGACTAACTTGTGTGGTGAACTTAGGATTGGTGCTTTCCTTTTCTTTTTCTTGACAGGTCCACTGTCCAAAGTGTTGTTGTATAAATAATTGGTCGCACACTGCTTGTCCTACCTGCGTGTTACCCCAAAGCATTGTGGTCCACGAAGTAAGCATCAGCGAGTACGCCTCTGCCAGAGTCTTGAGCAAAAATCACTGTCGCGTTGGCCATCCCTGGACATGTGTTTCGAGGTTGTTACCTCTCCTCAGCAGGGAATAGGCATGTATGTAGAGTCGCTGCGCAGGCTGCCGAAAAATATTCTCAGGTCCGGTACAGCTCGTGGCACGCAGGTGCGTAACCATGGGCTCGTCAGCCCCACCAGCTCAAGGGAGCCTGAATATAAACGACAGTCCAATTGGTCGCACACTGCTTGTCCTACCAGTGTGTTACCCCGGCCATGTCTCGGGTCTAGAGATCTTCACAACAACAAGTACTTACTTGCACCTACTGAGGTGAACCACTTACGAACCTTATGTACCAGAATCCTTAGGGGCGTCCGGAGGAGGGGCTAGCGGTGTGCGGTCCATTGCGGTTGTTTCTAAAGGACCAATATTGTCTACATAAAAATGAGTGGTTGTCATTTTGAACCTTCGCTCGCAACTTCAAGCCTCCTGTTGAGAAGGAAAGTGTGTTTTCATAGCTTATGGGCAGGTTGAGATATCCATTAAAAGTAGTAGTTGCATAATCCGGTTCATGATACTATTCTTGATGAGGTGAGGGGTTGGAACTCTTTTATGTTCACTACTAAGGAGAAGCTTCAACAAATTGAAGATAGGTGGATTACGATGAAAGCGAGGGTGTTTGACGTGGAACAGTGCATGGAACATGGAACAGTGCATCAGTGATTTAAATGATGTTTATACTAAAATTCCTATACTGGAGCAGAAAGTTCAGCGTCTTAAGCTTCACACTGAGGATCTTGAAAACCGCAATAGATGTAATAATCTTCTTCTTTTTGGCTTACCAGAAAAATCGAAGGGTCCAGACCTCCTCCTTTTTCTGCCTGAGCTCCTGGATCTTCCACTAGAGCCGTCACTAAATATCCACCGTTCTCATCCCCTTATTTTTTAAAGTTAAAAGTTTTACATAGCGTGAACCAGACCCTTGCGAGTATCAGAGTGCTTTACAGGGTAGGTGTCAAAGTTACATAAATACAAAGAAAATAACATAGGTTCAATGCTGGTCAATGACAGTGTATACTTCCTAACACAGCTACATGGGAATAAGGTACATAACAAAACATTCAATGTATATCAAGCAAAATGTAGATACAGTATCCAAGACCTGGTTGAACAATAGATAATAAAACGTCATATGTAGAAGATTCGTTTGGTAGCAATATAACAGTAGTCCATGTTCAAGTGAATTTAGCCATGAGAAGCGATTTCACTTCTTTTTCTAAAGATGCCGTAGAGGGATTAAGTTTGGTTTCTGGGGTAGAGCATTCCATATTTGGGGCGCCATCCCTGAAAAGGTTCGGGTATATGTTTTCTTCTTGTTGAATCTTTGCGGTTTCAGTAGAAGGTTTTTAGCACTTCTTGAAGATCTGACCCCACAAGATGGCGCCAGTTTCTGGACCAGATAGCTACGTGCATTGTGGTGAATGGCTTTATGCGTTATACATGCTATTTTCAGATGTATTCTAGCTTCAAAAGGTAGCCAATTAAGGGATTTTAGGTCATGGGATATGTGGGAGCTTCTTTTGGAACCAGTGATAAGTCTTGCTGCAGCGTTGAATGAGGGTCTTGGAGGGGCCGTTGCAGCTCTGGGCAGGCCGCAAAGCCAGACAATCCCATAGTCAATTCTTGAGATGACTAGCGCTTGTACTGCCAGTTTGAGGTCCTTTTCTGGGAGGAAAGGTTTCAGTTTTCTCAGAGTATGTATAAAGGGTGGGCATAGTGGGCGTAGTGGGGCTAAGCGGAGCATCACGAAGTGGGGGGGAATCTATGCACAACCGCACACTTCGCGTAGCTCCACATTGCGCCGACCGCCTCCCTCCCGCCCTCTTTTAAATGGCCTTATAATCTCTAGAAGTATAATAAAAGCAATTTAAAAGACTTACCAGAGATGCGGCGTCGTGGGGCTCCCTCTTCCTGCTTCATCGCGACTTCTTCCTGACAAATGCGCATGCGCGGGCGTTCGCTCATGCGCATTTCTCGCGAGAAATCTCTGGTAAGTCTTCTTAATTACTTTTATTATGCTTTTATAGATTATAAGGCCATTTAAAAGAGGCCGGCAGGAGGCGGGTGGTGGGCCACTTCGCTCCTCCGCAGCGTGTGCGTAGACTGCCTACTATACTGCACTACACACACTCTGTGGACGGAGCGGAGCACTGCGCCCACGGTTTGTATGTATCTGAAAGTTTGCTCCTTTTGTTGCGTTGCTAATGTGTTTTTGCATAATGAGGTTTCTGTCCAGTGAAATTCTCAGCGATTTTGCTGAGTCAACGATGAGAGGTTGGCAGTTGAGAGCATTAAGGTGTTTGATTCATTCTTGCATTCTGGGTACTTGAGAGGGAGAGGGATTAGGAGGAATTGGATTTTGAGGGCATTCAGTTTTAGATGGTTTTCTGTCAGCCAGGTCTGAGTTTTTCAGAGAGTTGAGTTGAGTGTTTTGATGTCTTCGAGGGTATGGATCGTAAGGTATAATTGTGTGTCGTCAGCGTACATGTGATATTGCACATTGGAGGAGTTAAGAATTTCAGTAAATGGTTCAATCAATAAATTGAACAGTGTCAGTGATAGTGAAGATCCTTGACGGACTCCTAACGTGACCGGGACGGGTTTGGACAATGAGTGGTTGACCTTAAATCGTTGCGATCTATTTTGGAGGAATTAAGTGAACCAATTTAGCACTGAACCAGATAATCCCATTCTGTGTTTCAGAATGTCTATCAGGTTATCGTGTTTGGTGGTATCAAAGGCCGAGGAAAGGTGTAGCTGGATGAGTAAGCAGGCTCCGTTCTTATCTAGGATTTGTAGAGCATCATCAATTGAAATGAAATGAAAATGAAAATAAATGTGTTAAGCGCGGTTGCTGCCCACGGGCGTCCAAGCGCTGAGTTGAAGCAGAGATGTGGCGGAGCAGAGGAGTTAAGGCTCGGAGGATTTGGCAAACAGTAGTGTTTTCAACTTTTTCCGGAATGAGAGCAGGTCTGGGTTGGACCGAAGTGAGAGGGGGAGAGCATTCCAAAGCTTGGCGGTGTTCAAAGAGAACAGCCTACCCCCGGACCTGGCTCTCTTCACTCTGGGAACAACTGCCAGGAAAGCCTCCGTGGACCGGAGGTTCCTGTTTGGGTGGTAGGGGATGACAAGGTTATTATTGATTGCTGGGCCCGTCTTCCAGAAGGCACGATGCGCAATGCACAGCGCCTTAAATGCCACTCTCTGCCTCACTGGCAGCCAGTGCAGACTTTTCAGTTCAGATCTGGCTGACTGGGTTCGCGGGATCTGCAGCAGGGTACGTGCTGCACAGTTTTGTACCACCTGCAGCTTCCGGAGAGTCATCTCAGGTGCCCCTACGTATAAGGCATTGTTTGAGTCCAGGCGGGACTGGATGAGGCCTTGTACTGCCACCTTTTTGGCATCCAGAGGCAGAAGCGGGAGGACCTTCCTCAAGGTTCTGAGTAGGCCAAAGCATGTGGCGGACAGCTTAGTGGCCTGGGTGGAGAAGGAGATCTTTTTGTCCAGCCACACGCCTAGGCTCTTGACACTTTCCTTAGGGGTGGGGGGAGAGCCCAAACCGCGGGGCCACAAGGAGGTGAAAGGCACTGGTGAGGCTGGGCCTAGAAGCATGAGCTCTGTTTTTTCTCCATTTAGCTTGAGGGAGGAGTTGGTCATCCACTCCTTGACGTCATCTAAGCATTTCAGCAGACCTACTGGGGATTGCCTGTTGTTCTCTGTGGCCAGTGAAACCACTAGCTGAGTGTCGTCGGCGTACGACACGATTTTAATGCTGTACGGTTCGACGACCCCAGCCAGCGGTCTCATGTATACATTAAATAGCACAGGGCTCAGGGAGGAGCCCTGCGGTACTCCGCAGCTCAGAGGTTTGCTGGATGACACTGTATCACCGTCGAAGATCTGAAAAGATCTATCAGACAGGAAAGAGTCGAACCACCTTAATGCGTCACCTGAAACTCCAATGTCATAGAGACGGTTCAGCAAGGTGGCATAGCTGACCGTATCGAAGGCGGCACTTAGATCAAGGAGGATCACTGCCACTGATCCTCCCTGATCCAGTACCCTTCGAGATTCTTCGGTGACCGCTAATAAGGCGGTTTCAGTGCCATGCTTCGGTCTGAAGCCTGTCTGGGACGTATGTAATAGGGAGTGGTTCTCTAGGAACTGGACCAACTGGGCATTTATATACTTCTCCAGCACCTTGCTAGCCCAAGGGAGGAGTGAGATGGGGCGGTAGCTGGAGTGATCATCAGGGTCCAGGCTGGGTTTTTTCAACAGCGCCCGCACCATGGCTTGCTTCCAAGCTGTGGGGACTGAGCATGCGGATATGGACGAGTTTAGAAGCTCCAGGATTACAGGCAGGGTGGCTTCGCATGCCTGCATCAGGACTTCTGGTGGAGCTGGGTCACGTGGAGAGCCCGAGTTAACTTGGCGTGCCACTTTGCCTAGGGTGTCAAGGTCCAGAGGAGGGAAGTGCTCAAGAGTTGGCTGGTCTGGGGGAAGAGGGAGTCTAGGGGGGGGTAGGTCAGTCGCATCCGGGGTTGTGGCTACTGTTGGGAAAGTGGAGTAGATTTTCAAAACTTTATTGTGGAAGAATTCCGCAAGCTCATTGCATTGGTCCTGAGTTTTGATCGGAGGGGGGCAGTGTTGACACTGGTGCATTGTTTTATTATGTGGAAAATTTCCTTGGCCTTTGATTTTGCTTCCAAGATTTTATCAGAGTAGTAGGTTGCCTGGGCCGTCCTGACCCCTTCTCTGTAGGCTTTGATCGCCTCTTTGTAGGATGCCTTTTTGTCCGGGAGGAAGTCTAATCGCCAGGCTCTCTCTCGTTGCCTACAAAGGCGTTTTAGCTCTCTTAGAGAGTCGGAGAACCAGGGAGCTGATTTCTGCATTCTCTTTGAGGAGGATCTGCGAAGAGGAAGGATCGTATCTGGCGAGTTTGTGATCCAACCTACATAGTTTCCGTTTGTCACATTGGGGTCTGGGCAGGGTGGCGGACGGGTGGAGTCCAGGTTGTGCATCCAGGATTCCAAGGGGAGTTTTGTCCAGTTCCTCCTAGTTGTAACTTGGGGGGGTAACTGGGGGGCTTTGTGTGTAACCCAGGTGAACGGGACCAAAAAATGGTCCGACCATAGGGAGGGGGATGGGTTGGTCAACAGTCAGATCAATGCAGTTGCTAAAAATTGGGTCAAGTAAATTGCCTTTTTCATGGGTCAGAGCTGTCACCAGCTGGGACAGTTGAAGAGCTCCAAGGTCATCTATTAGCTCCTTAGCAATGTGGTCTGAAGGGGAATTAAAATGGAAATTGAGGTCCCCTAAGACCGTATGGTTGGCAGAAGATAGAATTCTTTTCGCTATAATCTCTGGGAGAGACCTATGGAACAATTTTACTGGCTCAGGGGGGCGGTAAATCAAAGTGCCGGAGAATGAGCTATTAGCGTTGAACTCTATACAGAATTCTACACTCTCGCACTCGGGGATAGTTTCTGCTGTAGTACGGCATTGATAAAGAAGGTGATGATGTGACGAGCTGACCAATCACATGGATGGTTCGTATCTAGCTGGATGGAATCAACTTTAGAGATTACTAAATCAAGAATTGATCCTTTATCATGTGTAAAGTTGTTGCAAATTTGGGTGAGGTCAAGGTCAGCGAGGAAGTTTTTGAGACTGTTGACCACTGCATCATTGGTGTCATTCCAGTGGAGATGGATGTCTCCGATAAATATTTGGGTAATTTGATGTCCGGCATTAGTTGAAACTATGTCCATGAAGTGTTCGGTAAAAGTGAGGTTATCAACTGGTGGGTGATAATGGGTATGTAGACAGCATATTGGTTTGCCATAGCTACTGATGTCAAGGCATATGTATTCACAAGAAGGGAATACAGCTGATTGGGATTTGTTTACTGAGATATTATACCGGTGTATGCAAGCGATACCACCCCCTGTCTTATAATTTCTATCCAGTCTGATGATGTCATAGTTCGGGGGTACTAGTATGTCAATGATGGGTGTAGAGGATTCCTTTAACCAAGTTTTGGTTAAAATGAGCCAATTGGGACCTAGTGTGAGAATGAGGTTAGCTATGCTGGCTGCTTGTCTTGAGGCCGATCTGCAATTCAGTAGTATACACTTAAGGCGTTGTGTAATGAGGGATGTAATGGGTTCCAGAATTAGGGGAACTTGGCTAAGGTTATTTTCAATGATGCCTCTAGTGTTGTGTTTAGTAAGTCTGTGAGTGTTTGGGGTATAGTTGGGATTAGAGCCAGTTTGGGCGGGCTATCTGGAGGCAAAGTATTGTGATTTCGGTGTGGTGGCTCATATGAATGGAGTAGAGCTGGCAAATCATTCACTGATAGCTGATTAGTCCTACGGATTGGGGGGGTTGATTTATTATAAAAAGGAAATGATTACCATCTGGGGGTCGAACATTTCGGCTTGAGTACTGAGTGAGTCAAGTTAAAGTTTGTTTTAGTCTGTCGTGCATATCTAGTGTTCCAGGGTTTGCTCAGAAGAGCCTCAAGTAGGGCTTGAAGTTCTTCTTTGATTTGTCGTACAGAGAGTACGATCTCGTCCAATCTGGGGTCGTATTCAAGCGAACTCTATTAGACTAGAAGAATTATAATGTTATTTCTTTACAGAACGTATGCGTGTGCTTCAAGCAGGAAAAGGAAAGCGTTGCCTTTTATGGTCTGGTTACACAGTTCATCTCTCCCAGGATATCTCTAATGCTAATAATGCCAGAAGGAAGTAATTTCTGACCCTTCGCCCTCAGATGAGACAGTTAAATGTTCGCAATGGCATTTTGCACCCTTTCCTGTGTAAAATTACTCCTAACGGTTCTTCTCGCTCATTTGATGAGCCTGTTAAATTGAGGTCTTTTCTTCACAGTCTCTCACCGAACTCTGTGGCTAGTTCTATCCAACGTCTCGAACTCTTTTCTTTTCTGTCTTTCTAGCAGATTTCATATGTTTGTTCATTCTCCTATTTATTAATATCTCTCCCTCTGTTGTTCTGTCTGTTTTTGGTACTGTTGCGCCTCATGCTCACTTTGTTTACTCTTTGTCTTAGATCTGGATCTCTTTCCATGGTCTATCTTTTTTTCTTCCCTTTATCTATTCCTCTGTGTTTGTCCTTTTTTTTGTATGATGCATGTGCTTAACCTCACAGCTGCTATGGAACGTCCAGCTCCAGTGCTGGACGTTCCATTGCGCAGGTGAGGTTCGAACGTTCAACGGCCGACGGCAGCACTACGGAGGTAGTGGTGCCGTCGGCCGCCGAACATGCGCAGCACCTAAGGGGTTAATGTTGTTATTTGTTGTTATGCATATTGATTTTCGTATTCATCTAATAAGTGGTGTTTTTCTGTTTCCAGCTGTTATCCTGCAGTGTATCATCTCCATTCATGTTTTACTTACCCCTCCTCCCAATATGTGTAATGTTGTTACGTGGAATGTTCGTGGACTTGGACACCCCGTCAAAAAACAAAAGGTACTCTCTCATTTGTCTCAACTGTATTCTCATGTTTCATTCATTCAACAAGCTCATTATAATGATATAGAATCGCTTATATTTAATAGACAGTGGGTGGGACAAGTTGTCTGTTCTCCAGCCTCCAAATGGAAGGGTGGTGTTGCTATACTATTTCATAAGTCATTACATGTACACATTTTATCTACACAATATGACACCGATGGTGGTTGGGAAATGGCTACGGTTGTTATACACAATAAATACCTTGTTTTATTGAATATTTATGGCCCTGTTAAGCCAGATCCTGATCTTTGGAATAATATTAAGATCTTACTTTCCGCCATTGATTGTCCAACTATTATTGTTGCTGGTGATTTTAACCAATAGTTAGACCCATTCTCTGATAGACAGTCCAAATCCAAATGTAATCCCAATAAAGCCCATATATCATTTCAATCTGCCATCGGTTCTCATCCATTGTTTGATATTTGGAAAACTTGTAACCCTGATTCCCTTGAATTTACATTTTATTCTAATGTCCATCATACCTGTTCTAGAATGAATTATATGTTGGTTAGTAAACCCTTACTCCAACTATTCAATCTTCCGAGATTGGATCTATTTTTATTTCTTTTTTTTTCCTTGTTTTCTGTTTAATTGCAAGCAGATCAGGTTACCAACATTTCCAAACAAATACAGATAAAAGCAATTACAGTGGATACATTGCATTTCAATGCGTTCCATGAAAATTCCCACCAAAATATTGCATAAGGAACTAACGAGAATAAACAAATATACAAAATACAGTCAATATATCTCTACCCCAGTTCGCCCTCCATCCAACGTTCAATCGGCGCCCATAATTTTATGCCTAGTGCTCTTTTTTTCACCCTTTTGTTCTATAGATAGCCTGCTCTAAAGAAAACATAGCCAGCAGACGTGCCCTCCATGAAAAAAAAGATGGCGGGTCTGAGCCAATCCAGTCTTGAGTGGCGCATGAGGGTAAGATTCCCATAGCAATGAATATTAGCTTCCTATGGTCCTCAACAATATCTATTTTGATTTCTGATCATGCTCCTGACTTTTCTGCACTTGACCTCTCCCTGAGTAATCCAAAATTTGGCAGCTGGAAACGTAATATTTTTTTGTTGTGAGTGTTGGACTTGGCCCTTTTTGCAGGGTCATCCCTGAACTTTTTGCCTTCCTCCGGTATTTTGTCTGACCTGTTTTTGTTGGTTTTATGACTCTGGGCACTTTACCACTGCTGATCAGTGCTAAAGTGCATATGCTCTTCGTATTGTAAATTGATGTATGGATTAGTGACTCCAAGATTGGCTGATTTGATTTACTCGTCAGACCCTAGTACTGTGCACTGAGTGTGCCCAGGGCTTGTAAACCAAATGCTGCTAGTGGGCTTGCAGCACTGGTTGTGCCACCCACAGAAGCAGCCTGTAAAAGTGTTTCTCAGGCCTGTGAGCAGTCTGGTACTGATATGCCAACTGGCTAAGTGCACCCACTTGCCAGTCTCTAAACCTTCCTGTTTCTTCATATCAGACACCCCTGTAGTAGGCCCAAGGGCAGGGTGCATTGTAAGTATAAGTTAGGACATGCCGTGGTGAATGTGGAATGTCCTAATAGTGAATTACAGCCATTTTCGTTTTTCACTATTGCAAGGCGACCTAGTCCCCATAGGCCAGAATGGGCAGTTTGATTGTTACATTTTATAATCCTAACCGACTCAGGTTACATGGTGAAAATTCGAGTTTGGTATGCCTGAATGATAAAATACATCTTTTAGTGAAGTTGATTTTAACATTTTGTGTTTGACAATACCACTTTTAGAAAGTAGATATTTTCTTGTCTAACTATCGAAGCCTGCCTCTGCTAGGGAATGTATGATGTTACTTAGCATGCCATTACATAGCATGCTTTTTTAACTTTATTTTTACTTTGCAAGTGCCTTTATATAGCAGCATTTTATAACGCATGTCATTATTTCGCAAAATCATTGAAATCATTTGAAGTGGCATTTCTTAGCAGTACATTACTTTGCAAGTTTTTACTACCCATTCAGAGTCTATTTTGTTTTATTTTTTTTATTTTGTAACCTAACTTCTGGGACGGGATGCCAGGGAAATAGGGGATTTGGGTGGGTAAGAAATTTTTAAAAATCGGTTAAAATTTAAATATCGTTTTTATTTTTAAAACTCCTTTTTTAAAATAAGTACTCGAGTATTTAAAAAAGTACTCTATACATATTTATTTTAACATAAATATTAACATTTTTAATTTTAAATAATAACTAATTAAAAATACATGTCGTCCCCACCACTGCCACAAATGCAGGGCCCTATTTGCCAATTTCGCCCACCTTTCTTGGACTTGTCCCCTTTAGCATGATTATTGGTCTCAGGTACACCGCACTTTCAGCAACATTTTATGCATGAACCTGGTCACTACCCCGGAAATTACGCTACTGGGATATGTCTCCAACTTCTCACGCACTATGCGTAAACTTGCCGCATTGGGATTCTTGTTGGCAAAGAGGGAAATAGCATTGTTATGGTGTGATAGAAGGCCTCCGAGAGTGAAGTCGTGGCTCGGTAGCTTGGCATTTTGCAATATTAACAGTATGGAGTACTCCACTTTGGTCCCCTGTTCGTCTAGGCCTACTGATATATGGGGGCCTTACCGCTCTTACATAGCCAAGATCACTGCTGCCCGTCAGTCTCAACTAATAAGTCAAATAGTTCCTGAGGGGTTTGAAAAAAAAAAACAATAAGGGGGTTGGAAAATGTAACTCGGCTTTCCCCTGTTTATTCATTAATCATATCACATAGATATTGAACATTGAGCATTTTTTTCATGACTTGATGAACCATTAATTGCACATTATGTTTCCCTTGCTAATTCTTTTTTAAGTGTCATATTTTTCTGTGATACCAAAGGGGGTTATGGACAGAGCATTGGAGCAAATCAAACACTCACCCCCAGTCAACTGATCTGGGTTTAATCCATCATCATTCTTTAGCTCACCACCCCAGTTCAGACATGGCCATATGCAAATCAGTCTGACCCTGTGCCTCATGGGAACAGTCCAGCCCGAACTGCCAAGCCATGCCTTCCCTGGACCGGAAACCAGCTTCCGAGGACCTGTTTCTCGCATTTCAGCTGTCTTCAGCCCGGCTTGCTTGAATCAAGTGGCAAAGTGATCAAGGGACTCACGTCTGAGCATACCCTGCCAACTTATGGCGAAAAAAGTGGTACAAAAGGGGGTGGCGTTGGACGGAGCATCTGAACCAATCAAACACTCTCACCCAGTCAACAGATCTGGGTTTAATCCATCACCTTTCTTTAACCCACTCTGCCACCCCAGTTTAGACATGGCCATATGCAAATCAGTCTGACCCTGTGCCTCATGGGAACAGTCCAGCCTGAACTGCCAAGCCATGCCTTCCCTGGACCGGAAACCAGCTTCTGAGGACCGGTTTCTGGCATTTCAGCCGTCTTCAGCCCGGCTTGCTTGAATCCAGTGGCAGCAGTAGCTTGATTTCCAGCGCATGTTTGGGTAGGGATCTGCTGGTAATTAGTCCCATTTTAACTATTTTCCATTTGGAAGTTTCTGCCTCTGTTTCAAGCCTATTGTTCCTAATGTCTCCCCTGAACCCACATACCAGACAGTGAAGCTCTTGTTCTATATCTAAAAAGTGCTGGCACTGCGGGAGGACTATGTCCTTCACCTTCAGAAATTCTGATCTGGTATAGGTGGGGATTCTTCTCGGGAGTGTGGCTTTAAGGGCAGGGTTCCTGGCCCCTGGTCCCGGAAGGTCGCGGACGGGCGCTGATGAGCTTTCCTTTAGCGCTCCTTCCTGGCTGCTCGTCCAGAGGCCCTTAGGTTAATGTATGGAAGTCCAAAGTGCCTCCGCCCCTTCCCCACCCCTGTCGAATCAGCTGGGAGAATTTGGCCCCGCCCTCCACTCAAACGGCTCCTGCTGCGGTGGACCGGGGCTGGGGGCAAAGTCCCGATGTACAAGAGCTGTGCAAGGTGCGCAGCTAGGGGGATTCAGGGGGATAAAAGTGATGTTATTTAAAAATTACACACAGTTAAAAAAGGAGTGGGGGGTGCTCCGTGACTGTGTTCAGCTCTGGCGGCAACACTGGATAAGCTGCCTCACCTCGCTCCGCTGTTGTCCCAGACCCTGGCGCTGATGTAGGGAAGTCCAAAGTGCTTCCGCCTCTTCCTCGCCCCTGTCGAATCAGCTGGGAGAATTTGGCCCTGCCCTCCACTCAAACGGCTCCTGCCACGTTGGACCGGGGCTGGGGTCAAAGTCCCGATGTACAAGAGCTGTGCAAAGTATGCATGTATGGGGATTCAGGCGGATTAAAAGTGATTGTTTTTAAAAATTACACATGGTTAAAAAATGAGTGGGGGGTGCTCTGTGACAGCGTTCAGCTCTGACGGCAACACTGGACAAGCTGCCTCACCTCGCTCCTGAGCAAGGGACCCACGTCTGGGCATACCATATTTTTCTGTAGCTAAAGTTTTCTAATACATTTGAAAATATAAACTCTGATTTTGGTGTAATTAAAGGAAGTTTCTGGAGCCCTTCCTTGATGAGCTTTTAGAGGACAGTACAGAGCTGAGCACCTGTTTTATACACCTGTATTACATAAAGTGAACTAACCCGATATTTAATTGAGTAAGGGGCATTTGTATGAACAAGCCCTTTTGCGATTCCTTAGTAGCGACTTTTAGCGAATTGCTATTAAGGAATAGCAAAATGCTATGTATGTAGGAATCACAATAATAATTGTGATTCCTTCATATTCCTTAATTGTGAATACCTTCCCGATCATTCCTATGAGCTAGGAGGCCCATAGGAATGAATGGGAAGACATTCTCAATTTGCGATTCGCAATAAGAGAAACGCAAATTGAGAATGCAATTTGAGCGGAGTCAAAAGGACACCCTGTTGCCCCCCTGAAATATGTATGTGTACACATGTGGCGCACATACACCCCCTAAGGACTTGTATGTGCGCCACATGGCACTTTGAAAAATGCAAAAAAGTGCTTTTTTCAAAGAAATCGCAAATTACCACCTACTTCAAGTTGGTGATAATTTGCGATTTCTTAAGGCCAAATTGCACTTTTTCTGAACGCCGATTACGGAGCGGTACTGTGGATATACGGACCTCCAAGGATACACTGATCTAAATGTGTGGAGATTTTGGTTCAATTTTTACAATTAAGGAAGACTCCCACTCTGAATGCTTTGAAAGTGTGGGGGTCCTTATGTGATATTGAATTTATATTTCGTCTCTGATGGAAAGAGAATTCGGTGGTGGATATTGAGATAACGCCCTGATGAAGTCAATGTGTGCTACCAGACACGACGAAACACGTGTTGGCTGCTGTACTTTGATGGCTGCTGTTTATTTCTGAAGACAAGAACTACTAAGCATTAAATCGACTTTGATGGAAAGGATTGAATTATTGATCATTATTTGGATTACGGACTCCTGTGACTGTGTCGATTTACACTTTTACATATTTTGGATTTTGGACACATGTTAAGAATATTCATTTGAGTGCTCGGGGAGATCTGTTCATTGCACTTTTACTGTGCTTCATACATTGCATTAAGGGAATCGCAATTTGCAATTCTTTAAATGCAATCACAAAATAGAAAATCTCAAAATTTGCGATTCTCTAATTTGTGATGCCTTTTTTGGATGATACATCCCAAAAGGCCTTTTCCCGTTCGAAAAACGGGCCGATTCTGAGAATCGGCCCATTTGTGAATGGGAAAAGGGCTTGATACATATGCCCCTTAATGCTTCATTTTGGGTACAGCTCGGAAAAACTGATCAAGAATTAGTTTCTTCCTGTTTCTGAGCTGTGTGGTCTGAAAATAAAGCACTAACTGAAATACAGGGTTAAATCAATTTACCATAATACAGGTGCATAAAAAAGGAACTCCGCTCCGCTCTGTGCCAGAAAAGCCCATCAGCATAAGTGCCCTAGTAGGAATGATAGGCCTAAGTTATTTCTTTGTCATTCCTTATTTGGTTTACTTTTTTCTGCGACTCAGTTGGTGTCTGAGCCCACTTCTAAGCTTAATTACTGCATAGATATTGCTTGTTTCTGATGATTTAAATCCTTCAGTTCTTTTCTGGAGTTGTCAATTTCTTTTATACTTCCATTTTGAGAATATATTGTATATCCGAGGAGTTTAACAATTTTATTTGCTTTAGTTTCTTCCTGTAATTTGCCCAATTTATGTTCCATGCCCTGTGTGAATTTGTCTCCTTTTGATTTTCATGATTACTTGGTTACCTTTTAATTTTGTCGATTTCAATCAATGTTTTATCTTTCCAGCTTTGCATAGTTCACCAAAATGTCTAATATACCTGAAAATACAGAGGATTTGTTAGTTGCCTATTTTTCTAGATTAGTTGTATCAGGATCCTCATAGCTATGCACAATCAAAATTTGCAGTCCATGTGTTACTGGTTAACACGTACCTTTGCAAGGAAAAACCTTCCCGCCATTTATAAAGTTTTATTTTGCACAATTTGTGGACCCTCTAGAGTTTCTGTTTAAGATTTAATATTTTTTTTGTAATCAAATTGTTCTAGTTGCCTTGAGTTAAACTTGCACCAGCGTCATCACTAGATACCTTGTTTGCTGCCTGTGTTCTTAGGCATTTGATTTCTGTTGCAATTTTGTTTGTAATTTAGTATAAAGTTCCTTGTCTCATTCAATTCATATTTGAAAATTATACTAAATCTATGGAGTGTGGCAGCCGCTCACTATCTGGGATTTCACAATTGTACATCTTAGTCCATCAAGGAAGTACATCAAGAAAGATTTTTCTTGCTGTGAGGTTGAGTCCTCACTCGCATCACACAGCTGCTCGACCTACAGTATTGCAGATTCTTTCCTTGGATTTGCCAGCAAACGGTTCCACTGTACTGTATCCAGGTTTAGAAAGCACATTTATTCACGGGCATTTCCACGGTGGTTTGAAGCCACTGGAGGCTGTTTTGAAAGCTGAGGCCTCTGTTTGCCACTCTGCCACTTTCTTCAGCATCCCCAGGTAATAACAGCAGGCAGGGTGGTAATTGGGGACTTCAGGACAGAGACTGAGTGAGTAGGGACACAGAGAAAGAGAGAAGAGAGAGGTGGAAGGGAGAACGGCTGGTTTAAACATTCTTGCCAGGGTTGATTTTGCTTAGGGCCCTGATGGTATTGGTCTTCTGGCCAGGGGCTCCTCCTCCTTTGAAGCAGAGGAGCGTTGCCTCATTTAAATGCCCCTGAGCGCCGAGATGAAAAAGAAAATGGTAATACCTTACCATTACTATTTTATTTTACAGCCTCCCGTCCCGAGGCAAGAGTCAGGACGGGGTGAGGCTTAGTGAGAGCAGTAGCAGGGAGGAGGTTGGGCTGTTTCTGCACTTTTCAAAGTGTTCATGTCCCTTTGGCGGCTGTTTTACGCAGGCCAACCAGACATGCGCACTTGAAACCTCTAACACAGCTGTCTTAAGACAGCTGAGTTAGAGAAAGTGCAGGCCTCCAGAGTGCTGTGGAGCGCCAAGAGAGGCTGCTCCCTTTAAACAGGGCCCTGATCTCAGTGCCATGAGTGGTCAAAAGAGTTGCTAGGGCCTGCACTGTAGTCCCGGCGAGGTACGGCGCAAGGAGGTCCTGAGCGAGGTAACTCTAATTTTATTTGCGCGTGCACCCATTTATTTTCATATTTTTATATAGCCTTATAGCCAGGCCTGTTTGTTATGTGACATGGGGCATATTCACAAGAAAGCTAACAACACGCTTTGTCACTTTAGAAACGCAGGGTTGCATAATATTTACTAGAATATGGTGCAGCCCTGCCTT
The DNA here is from genome assembly GCF_964263255.1 of Lissotriton vulgaris. Classification (NCBI taxonomy): domain Eukaryota; kingdom Metazoa; phylum Chordata; class Amphibia; order Caudata; family Salamandridae; genus Lissotriton; species Lissotriton vulgaris. The sequence continues at coordinate 387,148,888 of NC_141689.1, forward strand.
TCCTCTGCGCTGGTGCTAAATTAAGCTGCTTAGCGCCAACGCAGGCACTCTTGAACCATTGTGCAAGGGTGCCTGCATTGAGGGGAAGATTGCTTATGTGCAGAAAGGTCCCCTGCACATAAACAATCTTTAAATGTTATTTTGTATCTTCTATGTGTGCTGCCTAATGTAACACACACAGAAGTTGCAAATTGTCATTTTTTAAAAATGGGAGACCTTCCTGCACATAAGCATTAACATAAACAATCATTGGCATTTTGTTGTTAATATTTGTGCTACCCAAGAAAAATAAAGTATTTATTCTTGTTTTGCCTGTTTAAGACAAGGTTTATCCTGGTCTTAATTTTGGCGCTGCCTCCTATTTACGACACCCTTGTAAATAGGGGCTATGTCAAAATCAATCTGTGTTGCGTTGGAAAGCCCACCACAACACCCATTGCTCTCCCCTTTCATGCTAAGTGTAGCGTGAAAGGGTGCCTTATTTACAAGGCAGCTTTAAGCCATGTTAAATGGTTTAACGCTGCCTTGTAAATAAGGCAAAGTTCCTATTGCCATCACAACATCACTTAAGGCAAAGCGCCTATCACCATCACAACATCACTACACTACAAGTGACCTTGTGGTAGCGATAGGGGCTTGTAAATATGACCCTAGGTCTCTTGTGTATTTCACACATCCACAGACCAAAACCCATGGCACACTAAGCCATGAGATGCCCTTTTCCCTCACGGGCGCTCTGTAATGACTACGACCTCATGAGGCCCCCAATTAATCTCAAGCACTGAGAAGTCACAGGGGCAGAGTTTATACACTTTAGTAGGAGCCCCGTGGAGAAGTGCCAAAAGTAATAATAGGATTGGGAGGTTTGGAGGGGAGTTAGCCCTTGTTTACAGTTGCACACACTCTAATTGGGCATAAACATGCCGGCAGCATTTTTGGCATTTCATGAATGACTCTGTTTTGGTCTGCAAAGGCTGAGTGGAGGCTGGATGGGAAGGGGTTAGATATTCCACATCAGTCTGTTTGCGGGCCCTCTGTGATCTTTTGGACTTAGATTTTGGTGTTTTTTTTTTCTTCCCTAGATGTAAATCTGGACCTGCCTTAAGGAAATGGAGATTGCAGTGAGCCCAGAGGATGGCTGCAGAGAGGGAGACGTTGGTATGTCTGCATTGGGTCTGTGTGCACTGCTGTTCCTGCGGACAGGCATGGCGGGGGCCCCTCTGGATACCACCGAGGTGCCCAGGGCTTCATTGGTACATTAAGTGGAACTTAGATAAACATCGGCTTGCGACAGCCTGAGCGGTTGCTGCACTTATATTGAGCACTCTGTGGGTTTACGTCACTAGGCACTACAATTTAACATTCTTCTGATATGTGACGTACCATAGAAAATAACATACGGAGCTGTACTTACCAATAGCCCCAATACCAATTACCCAATAACCAGTCAGTTGGCAGTAAAGAAAGTTCAATTGTTTTGTTATACAGAATACTCTATAGAGGAGCCCCTTCCATCCTCACCCATCCAGGAGCGGGAGAAGACTGTTGGCCTACACTCAAAACAGTACATATATAATTTCAGGCTGGTACATGAAGTCACCGTACATGGAAAAACACTACTCGGCTCCTGGCCCTCAAGGAAGGACCATATATGGCACACATGATTAGTACAAAGCTCTGCTTTAGTTATTATTGGGGAGGTCAGGAGGGGTGACTCCCTTTCGTCTCAGTGCCTGGGAGTGCAGACACGGCGCCTTCCGGAATGCGCTTATCGCACCCAAAGCCAGATGCAACCTTGAGTCCCAGGAGAGGAGAAGAATAGCGTGCATTCAACTGTCTCCAGCTAATCAAATAAGCTAGGGCCTGACAGCCATTGGAAGGTAGCACATGATCACTGTTTGTGCCTAACGCAAACAAGAAAAGATGGGGTCTGTATAGTTTTCTGCCTACTCGATGAAAACAGAACACACACACAGCATATACCCCTATTAACTCAGCTAAATAAGTTATAGATTACATTATATGCATACCTGTACACTAAGGATATATAGATACATCATGCTAACACAATATATATCTATGACCCATACTACTAACATAGGGGAAATCAGAGTTTTATCTCTCATATGAACTTTCTGTCTTTTGCCTTTTATTAATTAGTGGCACGTCACTGCAGATGGAAGGACTTAAATGTGCTATGAAACCATGTCATTTTTCTCAGTGCACATCAGCTGGATATTTAATGTAATTTTGCATTTTAAATATGCACACTTCCTCAACCAGCCCCTTAATTCATGGATGAATCCAGTTATCTTTCTGTCTATCCTTCCATTCATCCCTCTGTACATTAATCTCTGCAGTCATACTTCTGATTACCATGCATACACCCATGTATCAACTTATCCATTCATCTACCTACTCAACATCCACAGATTCATCTCACACATCTACCCTGGTGCATCTAAGCAGCAAACTGCTATTGACCAATTGTCATACATATAGATTACATTAAAATATCATTGGCTGACATGGGCGGTGACCATGTGACCAGCAATATTGTGATAAGAGACATTTTAAAAGCCTGATTTTCAATATTGTATCTAAAATTGACTGCAAAGTAAATGTCAGAGTTTCAAGAACTAAGGCGTCTGTCTTCTAGCATTCCATGTATGAGTGATGTGATTAATGCTGGGTGAACAGATGGATGAATGTACACTCAGCAGGATGGCGCCTTTTTGTGAGATTGTTGACCACTAAGACTTGTGTCAAGCTGCCCAATGGGAATGATGGAACCCCCATGATGGGGGCACACAGTCTTCGAAATAATGATAAGGCGAAAGTAAATAAAAATGTAGTGCTTGCTCGCTGCTCAAAAGTCATCACTAACTTTTACGCTTACCACTTTCAAATGTCCCTAGCCACCACTGCTTCTGGCACCACAGGCTAATTCCTATTTAAAATTGCAGATCAAACGGGTCCTCAAATTTCAGTGTCTGTGTTGATATTGATGCTGTGTTTTCCTTTTAAAATAGAGTGTGCAATGTGCGGCCAAGTATATTTCCATGAGAAGGAGTTTGGGTTGCGATGTGCCAGGCTGGCACATGTTCGAAGAAGGGACCAAAACCCCAGTTCGCAATTATAAAATTAACTTTAATTCCACTGAAGTTACCTACACTCATGCGGAAATCACTTGAATTTATTTTATTCCTTTCTGCAAACCGGTTGCTCAGTGCGTTTTAGCTTGACAGTCTTATGCATGACATCAGCCGCAATTTCCTAGAATTCATTTTCATTTCCCATCAACTCACTACAGAATTACATGACTTATATATGCCCCATGGTAGTACAAATAAATGCGGCCCAATAACACATTATTTAGAGCAATTGTATTAAAAAAACATGCATTCACACATTTTTACTACGGTGCACATGTCAAATTTGAATTTATAGCAACATTACAGGAAATGTGAAATGAGAAAAACCCTTTTCCTCCCTTAAAGATTGAATGTAAAATTATTTTGTTCATGGAAACAGCTCTTTTAATAGTCATGTTATCTCATGAGTATAAATGTACTTTGCTACACAACTTTAACTAGAATGATGGGTTTAGTTTCATATAGTTGTTAAATCATACAATCATGAAAAAGGTCATGTCATAAAACATATATGCAGATGTGCACTCTGTGAAACGCTACTTATTACCATTGTTGAGGGAGGGTAGGGCATCATGAAAAAATCGAGGCTTCACCTCATGTGAGTCATAACCTCTTCCCAAACTCAACAACAGCAATAAACAACGTATTGCATGCAGCTAGTAGCAGTTGCCATTTGGTAGTTATAGTTAGGAACACGTTTCAACTCGAAATGCATGTTTGATGAATTATTGAGAAACTTTTTTTAAAAAGTGTTATCAACTTCAGCTCCTACGTGGAAAGTGTAGGAAGGTGGATATCTGACTATGGTTACCCCCAACTTTTTTGCCTGGTGTTTTGCTGGTTTTTCGACTTAATTGACCTGGGACCCTGCTATTCAGGGCCCCAGGCCTACTGCTCTCTCTGTAAAATGTATTCCGTGTACCTTAGGTGCATTTACCAATTGGTACTGGGCCACCTTATCAGTCTCTGTATCCAGGGCATAGGTGTACCCAGGCCTACCAGGGGCTGCAGCATGTATTATGCCACCCCTGGCTGGCCATCTAAATCTGACACAACTGGCTGCACGACAGCTGGGGCAAGGTGGTGTAATCACCCTTTGCTTTAGATATATTATACCTATATCTAACCATAACATGGACACATGTATTCCTATCAGTCACTCCTATGGCAGGCGTTAACAATCCTGAAGGCAGAGTGCTTGGAATTATGTGAGATGGTGCTCTGGCATGAGCTGAGCCCGTCTGCAGCTTGCGGAACCAAGTCCTAATAGCTGTTCCATGATAACACGTACCATATCCTCCTAAATGCATTATAATCCTTGCGGTTATTTGCCAACTTTGGTATCGCTTTATCAAAACATGTCGAGTAAGGTGTCATACGAATTGGAATACTAACCCCTCGCCAATTCTGGCGACGGGGTTAGCATTCCACCCTTCTAGAGGGACACGACATGTATGTAACTGTGAACCCCGGTTAAAGTTAACTCGAGCCTCAGCATCACAAAATGGATGCTGCCACCACAGACACAAGTCTGACCTTCTGCTGCTGGGAGTCCTTCCAGCGAGGAAAGCTGGACAAAAGGTTTCCTGTCAGGGGCGGTGCTAGTACCATCCCGGACAGGGTTTTGTGTATCCCAGGTAGGCAGGGCTGAGAGGAAGGTGACTGCAAGTGGCACCCCGGTGCTCACTGTGCATATGCCGGCTTGAACCAGTTCCAGGGGCACACCAGCCCCTGAGCTGTGGATTTCCGGACAGGGGAGAGGGGTGTAACCACCCTCCTTCCTGGTCCCACCCATGGGCAGGACCTAGTCGCGTGGCAGCCCCTTTCCTTAGTATAAAGATAGGAGCGGGCCCCCTTCCCAAATTAGATAATTCTGAATCTTGATGACTTTCCACGAAAGAACTCTTGAACCTTTCTGAAGACTCTCCCTTGTGGCTAAGGAGTAGCCACCCTGCACCAGCAGGCACCATCTAAGCGCATGCGGTTTGCTGTAAGTCCATCCTCCGGAACAAGACTGCCCAGCTCGACGAGACCCAGATTCCATTGTGCAACTTAAAGTATTTTCTTAAGAGTTTTGTTGTGTGCTTAGCTCCCTGACTCATAAAGAGATCAGGGTAGACTTGTTATAAATAAATATCCTTTTATTTTCATAACAACTTGTGTGGTGTCCTTTCACTTGGTGTTCAAGGGGTATATGTGATGGTGTAACAGCTGGCTTAACACGCCCTCTAGAGTTTAGCCTAAAGACTGCTCTTTTCCATGCTACTAGGATAGCTGGTCTATAAGGTTGACTTACAACCAATCATCAATAAGGGTCGTTTGGAATGATACATAGTGATCACTAGAATAGTGAGCACTGCATATCAGGCCAACTTCTCACATTGGTGAGCAGCGGTTGGGATTTGAGCTTGCTGTTGTTTTACCACACATATCCTAAGAATATCATTTGAAAGATCACATAAGTACCAAGGTACATATAACTTAGCTTAGAATACTCTGAGTTCTACTGAACCAGCTGTTGTAGTTCAATAGGGCTTAGCACACCATGACTACAACTCTTAGCAAGGGATCAGTAGGCAAACAAATAGTGTAGGTAAGTGCACCACTTACACCTCACTAGAAAAGCATGTCAGACAAAGGAGGGAACTCAGAGGCCCCCCTTATGTCAGTTGACCCTCCACAGGTCATATCAAGATATGCAGCTCTTAGCTTTCAGGAGATGAGACAAGTGTGTACCTCCAGGAAACTAAAACAGGGTTCCAACCCTACCATTCCATTCCTGATTGGTCTCCTAGAGACTTATGATGCCAGGAGGGCTTCTAACACAGGCCATCCTAATCCAGATGCGAGCATGCCCCCCCTTAGAGGGAACCCTTGGGGACCCTGACCTCAACCTCAATGGAACAGTTAGTGAAGGAGAGGAAGAGGATCAGGAGTTGTCAGGGGATGAGGCAGACAAGGGTCAGGTAGAAGTCAGTAGACTCACCAGGACCAACTTAAGCAGGCATGAAAATGGACTTGGGGGACCCCCAGGCCCACTCTCAGGCAGGCTTAACATTGGGAGTGGACGAGTTAGGTCTCTATCCAGAGGCTCTAACAGATCCATTCGAACCAATGGCTCTCAGACCTCTTCTCACAGAGGGATGACATCCCCTCAGAGAAGAGAGCATGAGGCCAAGATGAGGGAAGTCAATCTGAGGATTGAAAGGGAAGAACTTGCCCTGGCCAAAGAGAGACTTGCCTTTGCTAGAGAGCAGAAATTGAGTGGGGCAGACCCCACTGGTGGCAGCATTCTCCCAAGAGAAAAAGACAGGAGTTTAGACACTAGGCATCTGATTAAGATAGTGCCCCCCTTTAAACAAGGGGATGACATCCACAAATGGATGACTGCTTTGGAGAGGGCCTGCACTGTCCAGTGCATCCCCCAGAGTCAGTGGGCAGCTATCTTGTGGCTCTCCTTTGAAGGCAAAGGTAGAGATAAGCTCCTCACTACTAGAGCTGAGGATGCTAACAATTACCAAGTCCAGCAGAATACACTGGTTGATGGGTTTGGCTTAACAACTGAGCAGTACAGGTTGCTGTTCAGGGACACCCAGAAAACTCAGTCTCAGGATTGGGCTGACTTTGTTGATTGTGCCACTAAGGCTCTAGAAGGCTGGCTATTGGGTAGTAAAGTTACTGACTTCACAGGATTGTATAATCTTATTATTAGAGAGCAAGTCTTAAATAATTGTCAGAACCAGTTATTACACCAGCACCTGGTAGACTCTGATCTGACCTCTCCACAATAATTGGGTAAGAGGGCAGACAAATGGGTCAGAACCAGGATTAGCCCTAAGAACCAGGGTGGTGACCAAAAGAAGGAATCAACCAAGCCTCAAGAGAAGGGTGGGAATAAATCTTCTGATCAAACCACAGGGCCCCAAAACTCCTCTGAAAAGGGTGGGTCCCAAAATCCTTCCAATACCCAAAAGAAACCTTATTGTCATACCTGCAAACAGGTAGGCCATTACAAAAGTGACAGCAGTTGCCCAAAGGCCAACAACAATAAGGAGAACATACCTCCAGGTAAAACTTCCCAGCCTCCTGTTACTACTAGTAGTAATCCCCCAGGTGGTGGGAGTGCCCCCAAGAATCTGGGTGCATTTACTTTGGGAGTTCCTGAGGACTCTGGCCTAACCAGGTCCCCAAACTTAGATACTCTTGTCTGTGAGACTGGCATGGGGTTTGCCAACTTCACAGCTTGTCCCAACACTTTGGGCAAGTACAGACAGGAGCCCCTCATCAATGGTACAAAAGTTGAGGTCTACATAGACACAGGGGCTAGCATCACCATGGTGACTGAGAGCCTAGTCCCCTCAAGGCAACTTATACCTGGAGCCACATACCAGGTAACCAACATTGATGGAGTGCAGAGAGATCATCCCATAGCAGTGGTCAATCTCAGCTGGGGAGGTGTCACTGGCCACAAGAGAGTGGCAGTGTCACCAAACTTGCCTGTAGATTGCCTACTGGGGAATGATTTAGAGATCTCAGCCTGGGCTGAGGTAGAGCAGGAAACCCATTTTAAAATGGTAAACCTCCATGGTAAGGTTAGTGGGGCAGTGATAGCCACAGCCCCAGTCCAAGATGTCCTCCCTGAACAGGTCAGGAGGGCTGTGCCAGTCACAGCCCAATCTCAGACAGATTTGTTCCCTGAACAGGTTGGCAAGGCTGTGATGATCACAGCCCATATCCAAACTGAGTCCCTTCCTGAAAAGGTTGGTGGAGTTGTGATGGCCACAGCTCAAACTCAGACAGATAGTAGTGTTGTGAAGCCTGAAACTATGGATCACTCCACTCAGACAGAGAGCATTGAGGAGGAAGAGAAATCTCCCTCCCACCAGACTTTAGGAAAGGATCAGCCTCCTCAGGGAACTGATCTGACCCCTTGTGAAGGAACTGCCCCAGAGGTAGTCAGGCCTAGCCTGGCAGAGCCTCTGATGTCAGTGGACCCTTCCAAGGTGGGACCCAGTCTGGAGCAGGTAACCTGCCCCTCTCTACCCTGCCTCAATCAGCCCAGGGCTTTAAAGGTAAGGGAGGCCAGGGGTGGACCCCAAAGGGCCCCCTGTCCAAAAGAACTCCCCAATCAGCAGATTAAGGACACTGAAGCTAGTAATCCTAGCCCAGTGAAAATAAAACAAACTCCTGAGGGATCCCCCTTAAAATTAGCTAGGGACCTCCCACAGTTGGACACTGTTGGGCACAGCCAAACCTGGGGCTTAAAAACCCCAAACCTGACCTGTCCCCCCAGTAAGCCAAACAGAGGGACTCAGCCTCCAAATTTAGGTAGCCAGAGGTTGACCCTGAGAGCTCACAGCAACTCAGTCCTGGAAAGAAAGGCACATATGGTGGATAGTGATTGGAGGAAGTTGAGCCCAACCTTAGTGGAGTCTCACTTCAGTACTCCATCCCAGCACCAGCCTTTTACTTTGCCAAAACACACCACATGTAGAGATTCCCTATGGTGGAGACCCTCAGATACCCTTAGGGTGAGGGATTGCTTAGTGGACTATGATATAGGGGGTAACCATGCCAGTGCATATACCACCTCATATGGCCACTGAGGCAATATAGGCTTACCTTGTCTAGGATAGCCTTATCTCCTTTCGTTTGGGGGGGGGGGGGGGTTATGTAGGAAGGTGGATATCTGACTATGGTTACCCCCAACTTTTTTGCCTGGTGTTTTGCTGGTTTTTCGACTTAGTTGACCTGGGACCCTGCTATTCAGGGCCCCAGGCCTACTGCTCTCTCTGTAAAATGGATTCTGTGTACCTTAGGTACATTTACCAATTGGTACTGGGCCACCTTATCAGTCTCTGTATCCAGGGCATAGGTGTACCCAGGGCCTACCAGGGGCTGCAGCATGTATTATGCCACCCCTGGCTGGCTATCTAAATCTGACACAACTGGCTGCACGACAGCTGGGGCAAGGTGGTGTAATCACCCTTTGCTTTAGATATAGTATACCTATATCTAACCCTAAAATGGACACATGTATTCATATCAGTCACTCCTATGGCAGGCCTTAACAATCCTGAAGGCAGAGTGCTTGGAATTATGTGAGATGGTGCTCTGGCATGAGCTGAGCCAGTCTGCATGCTTGCGGAACCAAGTCCTAATAGCTGTTCCATGATAACGCGTACCATATACGCTTAAGTGCATTATAATACTCGCGGATATTTGCCAACTTTGGTATCGCATTATCAAAACATGTCGAGTAAGGTGTCATACGAATTGGAATACTAACCCCTCGCCAATTCAGGCGACGGGGTTAGCATTCCACCCTTCTAGAGGGACACGACATGTATGTAACTGTAAACCCCGGTTAAAGTTAACTCGAGCCTCAGCATCACAAAATGGATGCTGCCACCACAGACACAAGTCTGACCTCCTGCTGCTGTGAGTCCTTCAAGCGAGGAGAGCTTGGACAAAGGGTTTCCTGTCAGGGGCGGTGCTAGCACCATCCCAGACAGGGTTTTGTGTATCCCGGGTAGGCAGGGCTGAGAGGAAGGTGCTCACTGTGCATATGCCGGCTTGAACCAGTTCCAGGGGCACACCAGCCCCTGAGCTGGGGAAAGTCCGGACAGGCGAGAGGGGTGTAACCACCCCCCTTCCTGGTCCCACACATGGGCAGGACCTAGTCGCGTGCCAGCCCCTTTCCTTAGTATAAAGATAGGAGCGGGCCCCCTTCCCAAATTAGATAATTCTGAATCTTGATGACTTTCCTTGAAAGAACTCTTGAACCTTTCTGAAGACTCTCCCTAGTGGCTAAGGAGTAGCCACCCTGCACCAGCGGGCACCATCTAAGCGCATGCAGTTTGCTGTAAGTCCATCCTCCGGATCAAGACTGCCCAGCTCGACGAGACCCGGATTCCCTGCCATCTCTGACCTCTACCTACATCATCAGCCCAGCTGAGATTTGTGGGTGTGACGAGACCCGAGGGACCGGCCATCTTCAGAACCTGCACGACGCTTATCCAGCACGACCGCCGAGGGATCCTCGAGAGTGCTTTGGGGTTTGAGAAGCCCTAACCCTGAGCAGCTCCAGCACCGAAGTCCAGCCTCCCAGCATCCACGAGATCTGCATGGGGCCCTTCTGCTCTTTGCTGCTCACCGCGTTGTCCGGCTACTTGCCTGCTGGCTTGTAGCCCTCCTGACAACGAACCACGACACTTCCATCACTGGTCTGGTTGCTCCAGACTGGCCCTTGCTCCCCTCCAACAGAGGAGCACCCCAGACCCTCCTGGTCCACTCCAGACGCCATCTTGAGTCCACCGCGTGGGCTTGCCTTTGCCAAGGTTTGTTGCCCCAATCCTGGGTCCAGCATCGCCGACAGCAGACACCTTCGTGGGACAGCTCGCACCTCCATCCTGGTCGCCGACAACGCCTCCTGGTCTGAGAGACTGCAGAGCCCAGCGTCGCCCACTCACCTGGTCGAGGTGACTTTATCCGGTGCCATCCTGGGGCCCACCTAATCACTGGCTAGTGATTAAGAACTGAGTCCCCTCTGCTTTCAGGTCGTCTCCATCATCGATCCAGGCTTGGATCACTCCGAACTTCATCACTGGTCGCCTGCCAGCAACTTCCTCTTTCAGGCTCCATAGACTGTAACGAGGATTCCCGACGTCTTTTGAACCCTATGCAGCCGCAGCCCCTGGGCTAGGTAACTTGAGCATTTTGGTGCTCCAACGTAGGTTCACTATCTAAGTGTCCAGATCCTTTTTCATTTTTAACCTAACTAGTCGGATTCGTCCGATAACACTAACTTTACGAAATCTAGCATCCATAGACTTTATCCCGCATCCCGCGTGAGAGTGCACACTCTGCACCCGATCTCCCTAGGCCTCCTGCTCCTAACCTGAAGGTTCAGTAGTGTAGACCTAGCGATCCTAAAGCCTCTGGATCCAGTTACTTACCTGCTAGTATTTCACATTCCACTTTTGTAGTATATGGTTTTTCGTGCCCCTCGGGCATTTGTGTAAATTGTGCAACTTAAAGTATTTTCTTAAGAGTTTTGTTGTGTGCTTAGCTCCCTGACTCATAAAGAGATCAGGGTAGACTTGCTATAAATAAATATCCTTTTATTTTCATAACAACTTGTGTGGTGTCCTTTCACTTGGTGTTCAAGGGGTATATGTGATGGTATAACAGCTGGCTTAACACGCCCTCTAGAGTTTAGCCTAAAGACTGCTCTTGTCCATGCTACTAGGATAGCTGGTCTATAAGGTTGACCTACAACCAATCATCAATAAGGGTCGTTTGGAATGATACATAGTGATCACTAGAATAGTGAGCACTGCATATCAGGCCAACTTCTCACAGAAAGTTTCAGGGTGATCCATCAGGTGGGTCTGCGGATCTGCTGCTATACATCATGGAGGCCGTACTGAGCGTCACAGTGGTTCCGAAGTTCAGCAGTGCGCCAAAATAGGAAGTGGAGTGGAAAGTTGGGTGCAGGGCGTGACTGCGGACATGGCCTTGCACTGACCTCATTCTGTACAGGGACAAAGGCTGTGTGCTATTGGGGATTTGATGCAGAGGTGGGCCACAAGGTAGTCCCTGCGCCCAACATTATGCCATGCTCGGCTGGCGGTTGGGTGCTGTTGGGAGTTTGGGGGCAGGATTTGGCTGAGCCCTACCCCACATGGCACAGAGCAATAGACATCTTACTTTATGTTTAAAAAAGCATTGAAATCCATTGGAATAAAATAAAGGTTAAAGTGGCCTTAGAGTTAAGAAATGTAATAATATCTTACTTCACATTAGAAAAAAAAACCTGAGAAATTCACTTAAAAAAATAAAGGTTAAAGGAACAATATAATTAGGTGAATTACATAACATTTTGAACTAACAAAACCATATAAATTCACCAGTTATAGTTACCTCAAATACATTATGTCCTAACTTGTGCCATTGCCATGCACTGCTTCTACCTTCATTTATTATGAGTCATGACATGTTCAATGACTGCATTGATAAAATACCTAATGACATTGTACACAACATCATTGATAACAGCTCTGCATGTCTAAGATGTGAGTTATAGTTAATTAAGGGCACAAGATTTAGCGCCAGATTGCAAGTGAGGGGGTCGTAAGACCGCAAATTACTCACAGTGGTGGTAGTCCGTCTGTTGTATTATGACTGCATGTAGTCGTAGCAGTGGAGGACCACCGGCTAAACCAGGAAACAGTTGTTCCATGGCGGTGGCGGAGCTGCGCCACAATGTAACATGCTCAGGGGAACTGACACAGTCCCACTGAGCATATTACATGTTCCTGAAAAGGAAAAATCTGATGTCCCTTTAACCTTTGTTCTTTTCAGCGAACATATATATATATTCCCAATGTTCCCATTTAGGCAGGTGACATAAATGTTGTCCAGCTGTGAGCATTTATTTGCACACAGGAATAGAGAGAGGCATTATATTGCTGGTTACATAGAAATTACGAGTTTCAGATATTCTTATATTTTTTGTATTATGCAAATTTGGCAAATATCGGAGCTGTTCTAATGGTACCAGTGACTTTACCCATGAGTATAACTACAACAATATGGTTACACTTTACAATCATTCCACATCGGAGCACTTTATTCACACAACAGTATTTTGTCTATGTCTGTTACGTACCTGCAGGGAAGGGCTATATATACTTGTACTATTTGAGTGCCAATTTAAATGACAAAGGCTTCTGCAAAGCCGAAACATGTCTCCATGAGCTTGGGGTCGAGGGTGACCCAGGAAAATAAAAGTGCCTTATTCCATCAGCTCTCTTGTACGTGCCTTCTTCTCCGGGAGCAGGACTGTTTGGTCACATATATAGATGTATTCACTGACAAAACCATAGGTTTCTGAGGGGTTATAGTTAGCTGGACATTTCACTCGTACAAACCCATCAAAATTCCCCCGTTATAGTTAGTTCAGCTAACAATAACTTGTGCGCCCGCAATGCACTTCTGATGATGTCACATATTACATCACTCATGACATGGTCAGTGACATTACTCATGACATCATTGATGATATCTCAAATGGCATCACTGATGACATTACTGATGACATCATCCTTGTGATAGAGTGGCAGACCTCCTCTCACTCTAATATAACCTTTGATGCACACAATCAAAAATAGAAACTAACATTTTCAAAACAATGGAGATATCAATAGCAGTTACAACACACCCATTCAGTAATTCCAAGATCTACACACACATCCACTCATTCACCAAAAGTTCTAAACAGTCACTCATACATGTACTCACTCATCATATGTACTCATACACCTATATATCCTGTTACACACTGACACTCATCCATAGAGTTACTCACACACAGTCAAACATGCAAACAAAGTATCAAACATCCATTTAGGTATATATACAGTTATACACACACCCCCACACTTACTTCTACAGAAACTGACACAAACGTATTCTCTTAAATAATCACTTATCAAACACATACTTATCTATACAGGAACTCGTCCAATCTCTCACTCTCACATACACCAATACTAGTTAAAAATATATGTAGTTATTTACAAAGACACTATTGAGACAGTCATTCACTCACTAACACACCCATACACATACTCATCCACCCATACAGTACTGCACACACACTGTCTTCAACACATACAAACAGTGACACAATCATGCATGCATCTATGCATTAAGTAATACCCCCCACTGAACCATAGGAATGGAATGGAAAGGAAGCTGTTCTTATAGCTCATGGCTACCCGAAAGCATCCCAGCGCTTGGAACAAAGGGGAAGGCGGAAGGGTTGAGTTTTAGTTTAGGGGCAGAGCCATGTCTTTAGTTTCTTGCGGAAGATGAGGAGGTTAGGTTCTTGATGAAGGGAGAGAGGCAGGGAGTTCCATAGCTTTGATGCATTGTAAGAAAAAAGACGGCCTCCAGAGCGAGACTTACTGATTTTGGGAACTTCTGCCAGAATGAGATCGCTAGACCGCAGATTTCTGGGCATTCTGTAGGTTCTAATGAGATTTGCGAGAATCGGAGGACCTTTGCCCTGAAGATTTTCATGGGCAATGCAAAGGGCCTTGAAATGTATCCGTTCCTTTATAGGTAGCCAGTGAAGAGATCTTAATGCTGGTTTGGCTGAGGAACGGTTATTAATGCCAGTCAGCAATCTGGCTGCTGAATTCTGGACCACCTGAAGCTTACAGATAACCGAGTCGGGGCTCCCACGTAGATAGCGTTACCATAGTCAAGCCTGGATAAAATCAAGGCTTGGACTAAGATTACTTTGGCCTTCTCAGGTAGCTGGGGAAGAATTTTCTGTATAGATATTAGCAGGCCAAAGCAGGTGGCCGCTGTTTTCCTAGCTTGGACTTTAAAAGAGAGCTCCTTGTCTAGCCAAAGTCCCAAACTCTTGATTTCACTTTTTGGAGTTGGACCTGGGCCCATGCAGGGTGGCTATAGTGTGGAAGCATTAAATAATGCTTGCCTGCCTAGTAGCATAAGGTTGGTTTTTTCACCGTTCAGCTTGAGTTGGGACTGACTCATCCAATTAGCGACTACTTCCAGACAGGCACTCAAGCTCGTTGTGGACAGTTCTGCTTGATTCAGAGAGACCATGAGCTGCGTGTCGTCGGCGTAGCTGACCAATTCAATCCCATAGGGAGCCACTATCTCTGCCAGGGGAGACATACAACCATACAAACACTCAGACATACAACCATACAGACACTGAGACACTCATACTGATATTCGAAAAACCAAGTAATAATCCATGTAGACACTCATGTAGTTACTCACCAACCCATTCAGTCACTTATACACAAAGTGAGAGACTGATACAGATATTTACATATTTAAACATTACTCACTTAATCAGTCCGTTATACAATCAATTAATTTTTTTTTATCCATTTAGACACTTATATACCCATTTATTCTTCCATCGACCTTGAGATATACATATATAAAACATTTAGGGCCAGATGTAGGTAATTCTGTTTTACCGATTCTAAAATACCAAATTTTACCGATTCGGTATTTTAGAATTGGAAAATGGGATGTAGGAAAAAAAATCAGTAACATTTACCAATTCGGTAAAATTCAGAATCTCCGATTCGGTATTTACAGATTCGGTATTTACCGATTTCGTAATTCTCATTCATTCCTATGGGCACCAAGGCCCATAGGAATGAATGGGAATAACCAAATCGGTATTTACCAATTTGGTAAATATCAAATCGGTAAATACCGAATCGAAGATACAAAAAACAAGCAATTGAGCAAACAACCAATCAGGTGCTTTCACC
The DNA here is from genome assembly GCF_964263255.1 of Lissotriton vulgaris. NCBI lineage: Eukaryota > Metazoa > Chordata > Amphibia > Caudata > Salamandridae > Lissotriton > Lissotriton vulgaris. Next base: position 387,164,375 of record NC_141689.1, read on the forward strand.
CCACAACCAGGAAGGGGCCACTCCCATGCAGGTGCAAACTAACTGAACATCCAGGAGAGCTGTGGGAGCTGTGAGACACTGACTCTCTGTACTGAACTGAGCAGAGCAAAAGTGCAGGATGGATTCACAAGATACCCAGAGGGAAGGTGCTGACCGGAAAAGAAAACTAAAGTTCTGGACAGGTGAGCTGCAGGTGCTGGTAAAACACCACACCCAGCTTTTTGACAAACAGTCTCTGCAGGTAGCAGAGGCTGTGAAGAGGAACACCTGGCTGGGAATCAAGGCTAAGGTGAACGCCATAGGGGTGACTACAAGTAGATGACCTCAAGAAAAGATGGTATGATCTGAGGATCATTACAAAGAAGAAGCTGGCATCACAGAGAAAAGAGGCCAATGTCACAGGGGTAGGAAGGAGCAGGGCACCTGCCCTTACGGACCTGGAACAGCTTGTGCAGTCCACCCTGGAGCCAGAGAGTATATTTGGGATTGGTGATGCTGACAGCTCAGCCTGAGCTGCAACGAAACAAGGTAAGGGACATGTCCATAATTCCTTCCCACTTGCCTGTCTCCCTTCCTCAATGTGGCTGTATGTTACATTCTCCAGGACAGGCTTCGAGATAAAACAGCAATGCATCATGGGAGAGGTAGTCATTGCAACATAAATCAGTACAGTCATCATGAAAGAATGCCAGGCATGCCACACACACTACATTTAGGGGCAGTTGTGTGGAAAAAGGTAGGGCAGATGACCTTTTTCAGAGTTGCCCGGCGTTAACCGCCTCTATTACCAATCAAATTACCAAACAAAGAGGCAGGCCCTGGAGACTGGAAGGCAGGAAACAGAAGTTTTATTCCGACGGAGCAGAACACATCAAATCAGACAACAGGGTATCTTCTCGAGGTGCTCTAACCGCATCTCTGAGGCCTGGCTTCTTATACACAGGTTTATGATCTTTATTACAGTTTATTGCATGTGGCACATTCTTGCAAATGCTTCGAAGTATGAAAGGACATCCTCGGAATCCCCGCTTCAGGCCCGTTCCCACACACATTTACAGTTGAAGTCCCCACCCCAGTCACAACAGGTGTTGTTTATCGCGCAGCTGGACATTCCGCCGATTCACGGAATGTATGTGGTTGATCGAATCTCATGGGGTGGGGGCTTTGATCCACTTGGGGATCCTTTGATGGGAGAAGCTTCCTACTGTATGGGGGGGCAATAAACAGCATCCGCAGGGCCAGGTGGTGGCCAGGGAATGAGTAAGACAAACGGGCACAGAGGAAAGGGGGGTTTTATCAAAGGACCCGGGATCATGAAAGGAATGGAGGGAGGTGTTGAGCAGGGAACAGGATGGGGTTCCGAGGCAGAGCTGTGCTGAAGAGGGGTTTATGGCCCAAGGCATGTGAGAGCGGGGGCTGTCAGCGCGCGGGGGATGCTTGCGAGGTCAGGAGAGAGAGAGAGACGCGCTGGCTGTCGGCGATGGGCAGAGAGGCCATGGCATTTAAAATGGCTGCCGCTTACGCGCACGAATGGGCTCGAAAAGGGGGCAAGATGGCGCCGTTAATGTTGACACTGCAGTCTAGGTTTTAACAGTCCTCCCTTTTCAACATATCTAGCCAACTTGCCTACTCAAGGTTTATCTGCATTAAATTCCTAACCTCGACATCATACAGTGCTCCCATGCGTTCCTTTCCAAAGTCCACTGTCTTAGGGCAGATACAATTCGCACATAATGAACACAGAGGCGGCAGGCATTGAATTCCTAAGCAAAACCCACATATTACAACCACAGGAATCAGGATAATGGTAAACAGTCTCCAGCCCCAGTTCTTAACAGTACTCCAGAACCATCCACCAAGCGACCATTCTTCCTGCTCCTGGTGAACTTCTGAGGAGAGTCTGTGGAGATGTTCGATGGCCTTGTACACTGAGGGTGAATTGTCCGGTATATATGTACAGCAGCTGGACCCAATAATGCGGCATGCTCCACCACGATCCGCTAGAACCACATCTAGAACAAGGCGGTTCTGGAGAGCCACCAGGCGGACCGCTTGAAGCTCGGCTCTGTTGTTTGCAAGGATACCAGCTGTGATGTTCATTGTTGTCTCGACTGCCTGAGTCAAATGTCAGATGGCACGGCTGTTTGCCATCGGGCCCCAGAGTGGAACAAGTCCCTTCATTGCATCAAGGAACTGTGCTCCTGTAGAGTCGGCTTGTTCAATGTCCTTGGCTCGTTTTTGTCTATGGTGATTCGCCGGAGCCACATAGGTCGGAGGAAGGACGGAGGAGATAAAACAAGTGCCCCCCCAGCCTTTGGGGAGCCAGGTGTAAGCTTTTGTGCCGCAAACAAAGTACATGTTTGGAGAGGATACAAAGGAAGGTGGATCGGTGGAATCCAGAGTTCTGGTGAAGCGGCAAGCACTGTGGCCCACCAGCTGTGTCCCAAGCCCTTCTATGCACATAAGGCCTGTGACGTTGATGACAGATAGGGCCACAGTCAGGGTGGCGGCTGTTCGCTTCCGAAGGTAGGAGAAGGTGGGTCTGGTCGGATTGTTGAACACCTGCATTTCAATTCGTTCTTTGGCAGGGATGTCCATGTGGATAGAGTCGTTGGAGGTCTGCGGGCAGAAATGTGTCTTCGTTTTGTTTCGCCAGACCTCATGAAAGAAATGCGTCATGGTTTTGCTGGAGGTGGCATTGTCTCTGTAGCTCTCTTGCAGAAGGATCAGCCAAGCAAGGCCGGAGCCGTGAATTGAGAAGGGTGAAGGGATGAAGGGTATCGAATGTCCAGTGGCGTGGTGTAGCAACCCACAGATCCTGCAGTTGGTGGCATTGGTGGCAAGATTGTGCTGGTGCAGCAACTGCACAAAGGAGTTGTTCCAAAACTCCTTTCGCCTTTCTCTGAGTTGGGGAGAGAGAGAAATCAAATAATGCTCCTTCATGGTGGTAGGCTGTGCAGTGGTCAGGAGTGTCTCATGAGTGGGTGCGTTTTCTTCCACAATCCAGAGTGTGGTCATGAGGAGGAGGCAGAAGAGGATCGTGATAAAAAGTGCAATTGTCTTTGAACTGTGGATTGTGTCTGTCTTTGGGTTTCTGTAGCAAATTTTTGGATGTCCGGTTGCTTCCATCACCTTCTTATCGGGCGCTTCCATCATCTTCAAGGGAGCTCGGTAGCGGGCAGAACCAAAAACCTCGTCTGGCTTTCTCTCCTGACAGCCTTTGTAGTGTTAGGCCACCGATCTGAGAATTATGACTTAGTCAATGGTCTGCTTAGCCGAAACTCTCTCCTTTCGTCGCAGGTTATACCCTTCTTTGGATGGCACGGTGGGGTCAGGAATCTCTGCAAGTTCAAGTGTCTCTGTGTCTGGGTAGCAATTCAGCGATGGTCGGCCTTTGTTCAGGAGCTCTTCCTGGGTGGTCACGACTTCGGTCATCGTCAGAGTCGGGGGAATCCTCTTACAATGGTGCGCATGCACCCAGGTCCGCTTTCCTTCCACTCGAAGCAGTGTTCGGGTGGTGGTAGGACTTGCCAGGGGCCCGTCCACCGGGGTTCCAGACTCTTGGCGCGCTGGAAATTCTTTATCAAGATGAAATCCCCGGGTTGCAGGTTGTGTCCGGGACCCCTGGAAGCGCCAGGGATGGCATGCAGCACCTGTTGGTGAATGACAGACAGAGTTTTAGTCAATTTATACAAGTAATCAGACATTAGGACGTCCGGGACGTCATGAATGGAAGTCGGTTTTGGTGCAGACCAGACGCTCATGGGTCGGCCGAATACGACCTCGTAAGGTGTCAAGTGGTGTTTGGTGGGGGTGGAACGCATCAATAGCAATGCCAGTGGGAGAGCGTCTGGCCATTTCAGTCCTGTGGTAGCCACTATCTTGGCTAGCTTTAGTTTTAGCGTGGCATTGTGTCACTCAACAAGTCCAGCAGACTGGGGATGGAAGACTGCGTGGAACTTCTGTTTTACACCCAGCCCTTTTAAGATGAGCTGGATAACTTCGGCTACGAAGTGGGGGCCATTGTCGCTCCATAAAATTCGACAAAGGCCGCAGCGAGGAAAACATTCTTTTAACAGTACTTTCGCAGTGGTCATAGCAGTGTTATCACGGGTTGGATATGCTTCCACCCATTTGCTGAATGCACACACCACAACAAGTACGTATTTCAGGCCTTGGCATCTGTCTAGTTGGATGTAGTCCATCTGCAGGACTTCAAACGGGTGATTGGGAACCCCAAACTCTCCCCGGGGTACCACAGTTCCTTTCCCGGGGTTATGTTGCAAGCATATTAAGCATTGTTGGACCAGACGTTTGGCGGAGTCTGTGATTTTGTCGTTGTGCCAAACTCTGGAGACCAGTTCAATCATGGGGGCTGATCCTATGTGAGCAGGGGAGTGTGCCATAGTCAGTATGGGAATCGGGTATGAGTCAGGTAGCAACCATTTGTTCGTGTCTTTTGTCCGCCAGCAGCCTTCATCGTCTTTCAGTCCCACCCGTGCCCATTCAGTCAATTCGTGTTGTGTGCTAGCCATTTGAATGTCCCTAATAGTGTCCCTAGCGTCAGTCCATCTCTCTGCTTGGACCTGGTTACGTACATGCGTGTTGTAGTCCTATTTTCAGCTGTGGTTCGAGCAGTGATGTCAGCTAGTGAATTTCCCTGTCCAATAATGTCTGTCACTTTCTTGTGTGCCTGGCATTTGATGACCGCAAGTCTTTTGGGGAGGAGGACGGCTTCGATCAGGGCGGAGACTAGATCTCCATGTAAGATGGGGGTGCCGTGTGAGGTCAAGAATCCCCTTTCCTTCCAAAGGAGCCCAAAATGGAGAACCACCCCGAAGGCATACTGGCTGTCGGTGTAAATGTTCGCTGTGGTTCCTGCTGCTAGGATGCATGCTCGTGTCAGGGCAATCAGTTCCGCTGCCTGTGCAGATCGTTGTGTGATGCGGGCTGTCTGTACTACAGTTCGGGCCGTGGTGACTGCATAGGCAGCTGAAGTGGTGCCATCGGGGAGTTTGATGCAAGAGCCGTCCACCCACAGCTCTCCGTCAGGGTCAGGAAAAGCTGTGTCTCTGAGGTCAACCCTACTCCTAGTCTGTTCGTCCGTGAGGGTCACACAGTCATGTACAGGGGGCACATTTGGATTGTTCTCCGGTAGGGGCAACAAAGTTGCTGGGTTCAGTGTGGTGCATCTTTTCAGGGTGATGTGGGGTACGAGCAGAGTCAGTTCGTATCCAGTCAGTCGTGCACTCGTCAGGTGTTGCGTCTTGGTTTGGTTCAGGAGGGTGTCAACTGCATGGGGTACTAGTACCGTGAGGGAATTCGAGAGCATGATCCCCTCACTCTGTCGGATAGAGATAGCAGCGGCAGCTACAGCTCAAAGGCAGGCAGACAAGGCTCTGGCTACGGGGTCAAGAGTGGCAGAGAAGTAAGCGCATGGTCGTTGCTTTGGGCCAATGGACTGGGTCAAGACAGATAAAGCACACCCCTCCCTTTCGTGAGTGTAGAGGGAGAAGGGCTTTGTGAAATCGGGGGTACCTAGGACAGGGGCTGAACAAAGGGCATCTCGTAGCTCTATGAAGGAGGATTGGCATTCAGGGGTCCAAGGGAGGGGGAAGGGGACATCTTTAGCTAGCAGAGAAATCAGCGGTTTCACAATGAGGCTGAAGTTTGGTAACCACTGCCGGCAGAAGGAGATGAGGCCTAGTAGGGAGCGGACCTGTTTCTGAGTCTTAGGGACAGGGGTTTCAAGAATGGTTTGGATCCGGTCGGGAGTAAGTTTCCTTCCGTCTTTGGACAAAAGGTGGCCTAAGTAAGTGACCTGGGGTTGGCAGAATTGCAACTTCTTCTTGGAGACCTTGTGGCCATTTTCCGCAAGGAAGTGCAGGAGTTGAATGGTGGCGGTGACTGCTAGTGGAGTGGTGTCGGCCGCCAAAAGGATGTCATCGACGTATTGTATTAACACCACTCCATCGGGTAACTGGACCTCATCCAGTTGTCTCTTGAGGGCCTGACTGTAGATGCTGGGGCTTTCTGTGTAGCCTTGGGGTGCTCGACAAAATCTATATGAGCGGGCTTTTAGGGTGAAGCCGAAGAGATATCGGCTGTCTGGGTGGATGGGGATAGAGAAAAATGCGTTTTTGAGGTCAATGACAGTGAAGGTGGTGGCAGTAGAAGGAATCAAAGTCAGGATAGTGGTGATGTCTGAGACCACGGGGTACTGGGGTACAACTACTTTGTTGATCTCTCGAAGGTCGATGATGAAGCGGTATGCTTTCTCATCTCCCTCTCCTTGTTTCTTGATGATGGGCAAGGTGGGGCTGTTGCAAACGTTGCTAACCACTTCCTCTACCACTCCTGCGTCTATCAGTGACTGAATAATCTTTACCAATGCCTTATCGCCCTCGGGCGATATCCGATATTGTGGAAGTTTTGGGAGTATTGCGTCCGGTCGAACAGTGATGTGCACTGGGTCAATCATCATGCGTCCTACGTCCGAATCTGTCTTGGCCCACAGATACGGAGGCAGAGTGTCAAGTAGGCACGAGTCAGTGTCAGTGATAGTAAACATGCGTCGGGAAGGGCAATGTCTAAGCAGAATGGGGTTGTCATACAGAAAAACTCGAACTCCGTCTTGGGAACATCTAATAGTCCTCGGAAATGCTTCAGCAAGTCGAGTCCCATAATGGCGTCCGGAGTATTGGCGGAAAGCAAAAACGTTGTGTCAGTTGTGTTGTTCTCTAAGTCAAAGGGGATCGGTGTGGACAAAGGGTTAGTGGAGGGCGTTCCATCAAAACCTATCGATGTTACAAGTGAGCCAGACAAGGGTGCCCTCGGAATCAGTTGTTTAGATAACGCACTACGTGTCGCGCCAGTGTCTACCAGAAATGGAGACTTTGTACCCAGGACCCTAGCGGTGACATAAGGACCTTGCTGGTCAACATAGAGCTCGACTGGATCCCTCCCTTGCCCTTGGCAGTCCTATGCGAAGTCTCGGGCATCGTCGCAGTCAGACTGCTGGTACTGGTTCTGTCGGGGACGGTCAAATGTATTCGGTCTGTTCGATCTATCGTTAGTCGTGTCATTTGCGGACCCCCGTTGCTGTCCTCTATTTCTCGGTCCACCCGCTACGTCCTTGGGGTCCCTATTTCTGTTCATCTCCAACAGAACCGGGCACTGGGATTTCCAATGACCGAATCCTTTACAGAAGGCACACTGGTCCTCGCTAATGTCTGTACGTCCAATGTGGGGTGTTGAGGTGCGGTCTTTAGGAGGTGCGTTCCTAGGGACATTTGTCTGATAGTTTCCTTTGTATTGCTCCCGTCCTATAGTCACCCCTTGCAACTGCGCGATCATCACCCTCTCTTTTAAGTCTTTTTTCTTTTTCTCTGTTGCTCTATCGTTTTCATTTTTCTGGTGCTCGTAATATTGGGCCATCTGAAGGATAGCCGCAGGTTTGGAGGCCGCCCAACTACTCTCACTGGCCTGCAGTTTCTGAGAGACCTCTGGCGACAAACCCTTTACATAATTCTGGACAAACAGATGGTGTCCGGTTGCAGTGGTCATGTCCTGGCCGCTGTAATCGGAGAACACCGTTTCAAACCGGGAGAAGTATTCCGATACGTCTTCCTGGGGTTTCTGACGACAAGCCGTTACTATCGACCAGTCCACTTTCTTTTCTGGGATCAGGGTTTTCAATTTCTGTACAATTTTGTCTGGGAGGTCTAAAATGGATTTCAAAGGCTTCTGTCCAGGTTCTCGTTGCCTATCTATGCCATCGAGTTGTGACCAGGTATGTCCGAACAGCTCAAGGTGGTCGACTTTCCGGATTTGCTTCCACACATCAGCTGGCAGACATAACCCGAAAAACAAGTCGATGTCAGCCAGGGTCATAATCGTTCAACCTAGGGCTGTACCTAATTCAGTGTAGAAGGCAGTGGGGTTTTTACGTAAATCGGGCAGAGATTTCCGGAACGTCAGAATATCTTGCCGATCCCAAGGCTGGTAGACCCAGTTGTACACTACCCTCCCTCTCGCATCTTGGTGGTTGACGTCATCGTGTGTTCCTAGACCTCGTGGAGGAACCCAGTAGGGGGCAGCCTCTCTTATAGGCATCATGGTGCTAGCTCGCTCAGTTCGTGGTTTGGTTGCTACGGGTGTCGTGGGTTTAGCTTCCGATTCCTGTTCAGTGAGGTGGCGGAAAACCTCAAGCGTACGCGTAAGGAGGTCCGTCACATCACACTCGCTCTCTTCCCCGATATCAACCTTTCTATACAGAGTCCTTAGGCTCTCGGGACCTTTTTCTCGATATCGGTCCTCATACGCATTCAGGGCATGATAACACAGTCGTACGGCAAAATGCCGTCTGTGGCTCCCTGCATATGAGTTGAACATATCTGTGATGTGCTCTTCACTTTCCTTTCTTTCTACCAGGGTCCTCACTATCTTGTCAATCCCTGCTCGCTCATCCTTGCTTAATCTGTTCGTTCTTGCGGAATCAGCCTTTCGGGTCTCTGGGTCATCTAACACTGTTGCTTGTGCTGTATCTAGTACAAGGGGTTCGGCCGGCGCGGAGGCCATGGGGACCGAAGCTCTGGTACCACTCTTGTCTGTGCTTGGGGGTAGCGAATGCTGTGCTAAGGGTTGGGAAGGGGCATATAGAGGGGGCATGTAGATGATCGGAGGACCTAATAAAAGATCATCGTTGGCTCGCTGTTTCGTGGGCAATTCAGGATAGAGCGTAGAGGGTGTTCTAACCGGACACTGGCTTGATGTTTCTACCTCTAGTTTCTGTCTGGCTTCTTCTCTTTCCTTAATCTCTTCTTCTAATTGCTTGGCAGCTAGGTGGGCTGCCTTTTGCAGCTCTTTTCCCAACCTACTTTCATTTCTCTTTTTATGCTGTTCGGTTTCTTTGCGCCACATGCCGAGACTATCAAGCATAGTGGGCGTTGTCTTGTGTTTCCCAAAGGCTGTTTCTAGCGCGCTTATTTTATCTTCGTCGAAGGATCCTATCAGTGGCCACTGACTTTTCTGATCCTTCTTCGTATATTTATGCCACAGCTTGCTATAAGCTATAGCGATCAATCCATGCTTCATGAACATGTCCTTATTAGGGGTGCCTTCCAGTGGAGCCGGATGGTTCATTTCTAATAAGCGGTCCGGGCTAAACAGGCTACCAATCAGTGGGGAGAAGATAGGCATGACGGATTACAACGGGGACAAAAGTCTGCACTACCTATCTTATCACTGCGTGCAAAGACTAGACAGAATATTTCTATTCTTCGTTGTTTGCAGGCGGTGAATACCTCAAAAGAACCAATATCAAACAGTCAATGTTCGGTCAATCAAACAATCAATGGGGAGAATAAGTAGGCACGACGGGTTACAATGGGGACAAAAGTCTGCGTTACCTACCCTTTCAACCTGCAAAGAGAGAACCTGTTCTTCCCTGTTTGCAGACAGAGAATCTCCAGAAAACAATCTGCGAACAACAGTTCGGGCCAAACAATCAATCAGTGGGGGAGGAAGATAGGCACGACGGATTACAACGGGGACAAAAGTCTGCGTTACCTATCCTTCACTGCTTGCAAAGAGAGAGCCTGTTGTTTCTCCGTTTGCAGACAGTGAATCTCCAAAAGAACCAACAAAAGAGTAATACTAGTATTATCCAAAGCAAACAATCATTTCGCAATTTGTCGTGTTTACATGACCTTACCCGGACCGCATGGACAGTTTCTTGTCTTCCGAATCCAGCGCCCGATCGTCCTCTATTCTTCGTGATCTTCGCGGCACTCCTGATGGTTCCCAGTCAGGACCGTAGATCACTCGAGAGAGGTCTGTTCGGAACCAGTGAAGTTCGGATGATCGGCTGTCAGACGAGGGTCTATCGGACAGGAGCTCTCCCGATCGTTGCAGTCGTTCACTCTGTCGTCAGGACCTCTCCCACTGGATCCACGAGTCGCTGATGGGCCCTACGTTTGGGACGCCAATTGTGGAAAAAGGTAGGGCCGATGACCTTTTTCAGAGTTGCCCGGCGTTAACCGCCTCTATTACCAATCAAATTACCAAACAAAGAGGCAGGCGCTGGAGACTGGAAGGCAGGAAACAGAAGTTTTATTTCGACGGAGCAGAACACATCAAATCAGACAACAGGGTATCTTCTCGAGGTGCTCTAACCGCATCTCTGAGGCCTGGCCTCTTATACACAGGTTTATGATCTTTATTACAGTTTATTGCATGTGGCACATTCTTGCAAATGCTTCGAAGTATGAAAGGACATCATCGGAATCCCCACTTCAGGCCCGTTCCCACACACATTTACAGTTGAAGTCCCCACCCCGGTCACAACAGGTGTTGTTTGTCGCGCAGCTGGACATTCCGCCGATTCACGGAATGTATGTGGTTGATCGAATCTCATGGGGTGGGGGCTTGATCCACTCGGGGATCCTTTGATGGGAGAAGCTTCCTACTGTATGGGGGGGGGGCAATAAACAGCATCCGCAGGGCCAGGTGGTGGCCTGGGAATGAGTAAGACAAACCGGCACAGAGGAAAGGGGGGTTTTATCAAAGGACCCGGGATCATGAAAGGAATGGAGGGAGGTGTTGAGCTGGGAACAGGATGGGGTTCCGAGGCAGTGCTGTGCTGAAGAGGGGTTTATGGCCCAAGGCATGTGAGAGCGGGGGCTGTCAGCGCGCGGGGGATGCTTGCGAGGTCAGGAGAGAGAGAGAGACGCGCTGGCTGTCGGCGATGGGCAGGGAGGCCATGGCATTTAACCCCTTGCATGCTGATGACGGAGCGGTTCCGTCATCAGCTATGGGTGAGCTGTGCTGATGACGGAACCGTTCCGTCATGACTCCGCCCGCGCAAGGCGGAGTCAGCATGGGCGGGGAATTCCCGCCGCACGCAAGGGGTTAAAATGGCTGCCGCTTACGCGCACGAATGGGCTCGAAAAGGGGGCAAGATGGCGCTGTTAATGTTGACACTGCAGTCTAGGTTTTAACAGTTGAGGACCAGCAAATTGTGTTACTGGATTGTAATTTAATATTGAAATACAGGGTTGCAGCACCACTAAGCCAATGTCTATATCTGTCCACATAGTCATCGCGCAGGACTGTGCAGGAGAGGGAGAAAAGGGTACCCCAAAGGGAGAGGAGTGAGGACGCAAGCAGGGCCCAGCACTGTAACACCTCCTGCACCCAGAACACAAGCAGCTGCCACACCAGAGGCAGGCACGATACAACATCCATCATTGCCTCCGCTCTATGACTTTCCACAGCAGGACCCACAATCACAGTCTGCATCAGCAGCTTCAGAGGTGTCGAAAGTCTTCAGGCCCAGGAGGCATGATGTTCCCCCTCTACAAGTCCTTGCAACGTCCTCTGATGAGGAAAGGGAGGGTGACACCCAAACTGAGCCAGGGAGGGAAAGATTGCTGGGCTGCCATCCACTCCTGTAGCTGTGCACAGAGGTGCAAGACGCCGTAGGGTCCGGGAGGGAAGCACAAGTGGCCAAGGTGATGGGGTCTTCTGCGGGCTGGAGGCCACGATGGTTAAAGTGCAGTGCCTGCAGGCAAAAGATATGACTACAGTACAAAGACAAATGCGCCACATGAACAGTAACATTGACAACAGGAACCGGGGCATCACCTCCATGGCGGAGAGAATGAGGGACATGGCAGATGGGATGAGGGACATGTCCCAGTGCATGATGGCACTTTGTGAAGAACTGCATGATGACAGCACACAGAGGCAGTGTATGCAGCATCAGACAAAGGCCATGAACCGTCTTGCAACAGCAACTTCCCTGCTATGTCGCCGTTCTGTTGCGATGCAGGAGGGGCTGGTGCACTGCTGCACAGATCTTTCCAGGGGGATGGGGAGAGTCCCAACTGCTATGGAAGTGCTGCAGACAAATCAGTCAGCCAACGCTGGAGATGTAGGTGTGTGGGACACTGATGACAGCACCAGCAGGAGCAGCAGCAGCACCCCTATACAGGATATTAGGAGGAGCAGCAGATGCCAAACTACAGACCCTGGCTCAACAGCCAATGTTCAATCCCATCCTCAGGCATCCCGCAGTGTTGTGCGTGGGCGCAGACAGTAATGCTGCCCACACTCCAGAGGACATGTTAGGTTGAGGTAACCCGTGTCCGCCTAGTTAGGCTTGTTACAATTTGGACTACAATGATGTGTCATTGACATTTACCGTAGTGGCCATTAAACTACGTCATTCACATGCAACCCCTGAGGTTCCGTGACGATCGTAAGTGGTGTTTTTGACTCGCACGAATATGGTCGAGTCTGGTATCTATGAACCGCAAATGACGAGTTTAGTGGGTGTACGCGTTTTCGCTGTGCTAGCCTAACCCGTTCGTTTGTTTCGTGGGTTTCTTCATCCGAGCCCACGGGTTCCATCTTAGATACGGCATCCATTTTGTTTCTTGCCCTCAAGTAGCCAGCGAACGGACGCTGTCCGCTTCGCGACCCTGGGATTCCCAAGCTTTTGCGGAAGACACGTTTCCTTTGAAAGTGTCTTTATGATAAGGGGGATGGCACTGTAAGGCAGATGGCCCCGCTCGAGGCTCATCTTGCCGTGCTGGTCTATTGTCTTAGTCGTGCATTCATTAGGCACGTCCCCATTGATGCCTGCAGCTCGTGTTTCCCGATACCACCCCTTTTACACCCTTTCCGATCTCCTCACTGTTTCTGTCTTCCTCTGCACCTGTTTCTGTCCCTTCCTCGATTTGTTTACTGCTGATTGGAATGTACTAATGGTGGGAAGATGTGCTTTTATAGTTGGGAATTACCAAACGTTTCTGTACTTATGTTCCGGGCCTTGAATACATGAAAGCAACTCCTTATGGTCTTTGCGATGGGAACCAAGTTGTAAACCTTTGTATACTATGTTATCTTATGCATGAAAACTGTATAAAAGTAAATGTAAATGTAAATGTAAATGTATAGGCATTTATATAGCGCACTACTTACCCGTAGGGTCCCAAGGCGCTTCGACCGCTGCGAAACCCTTCCTGGCTTCCCTGAGAGATGGTCCCTTAATGGGTATCTCCAGGGTGAGACCAGGCATCCCCGGTGGTCTGGTGGGGCCGTTAGTGAAGATGAGGCAAGCTAATGCCCAGAGTTGCCGAGTGTGATCGCTGATCAGAGTGGGCACCGAGGCGAGAGAATTATCGAGTCCGCTGACCCTGGTCCAGAAACCTGCCGCGCCGGGAATCGAACCCTGGTCCCGGGCCGTCCTCTGCTCTCGGGTCTGCCGCCTCTAACCAGTGAGCCACACTACTTCACAAGGAGCGATCCACAGAGACAAGTTGAAGCAGTCTCCTCGAACCTACACATGTTGTACTTCTTGTGACTTCTGTGTTCCCTGCAGTAATAAACCTCGAATCTTTGACGCCGAAGGAAGTGTCCTGTGTCTCTGTCATTTGTACGCCGGAACAGGTTACCCACGAAGGTTTTAGGTGTTATCCCTGGCACCGCTGGGACTTAGGAAAACCCAGTCCTTCAGTTGGCGCCCAACATTGGGCTGCATCAGTGGTACCGGTCCAGGCCCAACGATCGTGAGGAACTTCGTGTGAAATCTCCGAGGGAAGGTGCACCCCGCTTCATCGATCCTGTTGTCGAAACAAGTGGCCCGACGACTTTTCCCGCGAAGATCCCCGCCTCCTGACGGCTGCGACGGACTGCTGCCCTGACTGTAGACCTGTTTTGGCGCCTGGCGTAGACCTTGGTACAGCGAGACGATTGACGGGCCTTCCTGGTGACGCCATCGATCTTTGAGTTAAGTATTTGTGGGTCGCTCCCAGAGTCCTTAGTTGTGGGTGCTCAGTTGTTGCATGGTTCCATTGCATTTGTGGTTCTTAGTACTTGGTTCTTTGTTGTGATATTTGACGTCTGCAGTCGCCAAAAACCGAGGGTTTTTGCTCTTTGCAGGGACATTGTTAATCCTATAACCCTTGACGTTTGTGAAACTCGGTTTGCGTGCAAGATGCCTGGCCGTAGTACTTTGTTCAGTTGCTTTAGAAGTTGTGGTGCGGATTCCCGACTGGAGGACTCGTGTCCGATACCTCCGGTTGGAACTCCAACTTACGAGCTGTACAGTAAACATGGTTTAGGTCCAATTACATTCAATGAGTGTTGGGTTCGTTATACTAAAAAAGACGGTGTCCTTAGTTGGCCACCTCGTGGTAGTTTTGAGACCCCGATTTTAGATAATCTTGAAGCCAAATTGTTTCAGAGAAAAGCAAGGCCGGCCATGTTTGATTCCTTTCGGTTGTGGCGTAAAGAAGCCAAACAGAGAGAAATCAAACAGATTAAACGTAATAAGAGAGAAGGAGTTGTTACCACGGTAAGAAATGCAGAGCAGTTCCAGCGAGATAAGGAGGAAAAGGAAAAGGAAGTTTTCGATAGATTGCAGCGTATGTCTATAGATAAGTGTTACCCCGTTTTACCGACGGGTACAGATAAGAAGGAGGAATCAGTAGAGGACCCCTTGTTGTCCTATCTCTTGAAGTCACCACCTCCGTACGCACAGGGTACCGTAGCTCCTGTGGTTCCTCCTGCCCCTGTTCCCCCACCTGCTCCTGCTCCTGTTCCGCAACCTGTCCCCGTTCTTCAACCCGTTCCTGCTCCTCTACCTGCTCCTGTCCCTACTGCTCCTCCGCTTGTACTTCCTCATACTCCTGCTCCCGCTGCTCCTGCTGTTCTGGTTACTCCTGCTGTCTCTTCTGTTCCTGATACTTCTCTTGTTACCCCGTTGTGTTACTCTTCTTCTCCATCTGTTCGACGTCGTACCCCTTCTGTTGCTGCTAACTTTTTAAATTCTCTTGGACCTATTCTTGAGTCCGCTGGTTCGGACGGTCCTCAAAGACGAAGTCAGCTTCCCGGTAGTAGGGAACGTGACACACTGTATAATATGGCGATGGGTTGGATGAAATACCCCCTTAGAAATCCTCCACGTGTGGTGCTTGATACGTTTTGTCAATTTAACGTACCGACACAAAGGTTCGTGTTTGAAGAAATGTGCAAGGTTCTACGTGACCAACTATCGGCTGATGCATCTGACGATGTAATGACTGCTCTGACTAATCTTCAGCTCCAGTTTGCGAGCGGAATGTTGGTGGGCACCAATGTTCGACGTGCTGTCGAGCAGTTGTTGTCTTTTCGTCCTTCTATAATGCCTCGGGCATTGTTTTTAGAAGACATTGAGGGACCGCTTGCAGCGCCTGGTCAGTATCCCATGCGCGAAGTTCCACCAGTATGGATGCCAGGTGATGCCACTCAAAATCCTGCAGTCTTGCCGCACTTTCAGAGAGTGTGGATACATCTGCCGTGGAAACGGTTGGAAGTTTTGCAGGTGAAGCAATCTTTACCTGACCCTCGCAAAAATCCTGCAGGGTATTATAAAGAATTATCGCAGCTAGTGGATGCTACGATAATGAATCTTGCTGATATCGATATGCTATTTGGTAATGTGGTTCCGCAACCGGTCTGGGCGAAGATTCGTCAGGAAGACCATGCGGCGGAATTAGGCGGTGATTGGAATGCATTAGGGGCTGCTGATGCCTTGCAAGTTGGTGGGGCCAAGCCTGATCAGTTAATTACGGCTTTACCCCAGAGAATTATCACTCTAATGAAAACGCTTATGCCAGCTATGAAGGTGAATTGGGACAAACTGTCCGCTTGCAAACAAAAGAAGGATGAGAGTGTCTCTGATTTCTTTACGAGATTTGAGGAGGCATTCATTGATCATAGTGGTCAGGATATGGGTACTGAGGGAGGTCAGCGATTGTTTGTGGATAAGTTTGTCTCAAATTTGTTGCCGGACTTAAGCAACAAATTACGAAATTCAGAAAGTGCGTGGGCTGTTTCCACTTCTGCTCAAATATTGGTCACGGCCCAATATTATGAGAATAGAGAGAAAGAGGAGAATGATCGTGCCGATAAAAAGACGAAAGAACTCAAAACTAAAGTATTGTTGCAGCAAGCGTTTCCTCCACGTTCGAATCAGAATGATTCGCAACAGCGGAATCGATCGCAGTCTCAGTCTAATAGGTCACAATCACGCAATGACTCCTCTTCGCAGAGATCTTCGTTAGGGTACAATCAGTGTGCCTATTGTAGGGGAGAGGGTCATTTGAAATTCGATTGTCCAGTTTTGCGTGATCGAAATAGTGGAAATTCTTCTAGAGGAGGTCGTGGTGGTCCTCAACAGACATCACGTGGTAGAGGTCGCGGTGCTCAAAATGATCGTTCCACCAATTCTTCTGATTCTAATAATTGTTTCGATCAGCGCGGATCGTCGCAAGGAAGATCTGCTCAGTACAATATGGACGATTATTACGTCGATCAGGACGCTGACGACGGTAATTACTAGGACAGCCATAGACAAGGAGAGGGAGTACTATCAGTTCCGGTTGATCAGAGAGGGCCTTACGTCGCAGTTGTCACCTCGGGCGTCGTTGAGCCTTTTCTGTTGGACACTGGTGCAGCGAAAAGTTCCATCATGCATTCGAAACTCCCTGGCGCACCTTTGTCTGGCTTAACAAATGTTTCTGTTGGATTCTCTGGCGCCCCTGTTAGCAATCCGGTTTCGTGCCCTTTGCCTCTTACAATTGGGCCTCGTGAGCTGAAAGCTCCGTTAATTTTGACTACTGGTTGTGGTGAAAATCTTTTGGGCCTGGATTTGCTAAAACGTCTATATGCGACTTTGTATTGTTCTCCTGCGGGAGTAAAGCTTACGTTGGGTGAGAGAGTCGTCTCTCCTATGTACTTATCCATTGATAAGCTTCCACCGGAATTGAGTTCTCTTCCTGCATCTTTGTGGGCGACAGGTCCCAATGACGTAGGCCTCCTTGACATCTCCCCTTATGTTGTTCACTTGAAATCTAATGTGCGATTGCCACGTATTCCCCAGTATCGTATCTCCCTTGATGGTGAACGAGCGTTGTTAGCAATCATCTACGATTTGATTGAGAAAGATGTTATCGAGGAGACTCGGGGAAACGTGTGCAATAGTCCTGTACTGCCCATTTTGAAGGGCACTGATCCATCAAAACCCCCTGTTTATCGTTTTCTTATCGATTTACGGGAGGTGAATAAAATTGTGATTCCTCAGTTCCCTGTGGTGCCTGACATTACGGCTCTACTGACTCTGATTCCAGCCTCTGCATCTTGGTTCTCAGTGATCGATCTGAAGAATGCTTTCTTCAGCATTCCGATTGCTGAGGAAAGTAGGGACCTTTTTGGTTTCTCTCTTGGTGGCCGCAGCTTTAGGTTTAAACGCGCTCCTCAGGGCTACTGTGAGAGTCCATCGATATACAGCCAAGCCTTGAAGGGCCAACTTGATGCGTTTGTGTTGCCGGCCGGTGCGGCCTTGATCCAATATGTCGATGACTTATTGGTGGCTGCAGATACTCAGGACATTTGCAAACTTGCTACGGTGTCGTTGTTGCAGCATCTCTGTGACTTACATCACAAGGTGTCACCTTCTAAACTGCAATATTGTTGTCAAGAAGTAACCTATCTAGGTCACTTATTGTCAAAGGAGGGAAGAAGGTTGACCCCAGAGAGAATTGCAGCGATTGCTCGAATGACTGTGCCAACGACTCAGAGAGATGTGCGTGCCTTTTTAGGTATCACGTCATACTGCAGGCAATGGATTCCAAATTTTTCATTGCTAGCGAAACCATTGATGGCTCTTACGTGCAAGGATGTTCCAACTCCTTTACCATGGACGGAAGAATGTCAGAACAGTTTTTCTGAACTACGTGATGCGTTGTGTTCGGCTCCTGTGTTAGGTACCCCTGACTACAGTAAGCCGTTCACACTATACGTTCACGAGAGGGAAGGTTGTGCGTTGAGTGTTTTGACGCAACAATTCGGCGGTAAGCAACGTCCATGTGCATATTTTTCCTCGACCTTGGACCCAGTAGCTAGAGCATTGCCGAGTTGTTTGAGAGCAACAGCGGCAGCTGCGGTGTCCATCCGACAATCTGCAGGATTGGTCATGGATAATACGCTTACGGTGATGGTTCCGCATGCAGTTGACACTCTCTTGAATCGTACGAAAACTCAACATCTGACGAGTGCAAGGTTGTCTGGTTATGAGTTGACGCTTTTGGCAAGTCACATTCAAATAAAACGTTGCAACGTCCTGAACCCGGCGACTTTGTTGCCAATCAGTATGGAATCGGACGAAGTAGCACCTCATGACTGCTACTTACGGACGGAGGAAGAAACAAAAGGTCGTGTTGACCTGAAAAATACTCCATTGGAAGTTCCCGATGGGACCCTGTATGTGGATGGGTCGTGTTTTAAGTTGCCGAATGGCGATGTAACGACCGCGTATGCTGTGGTGACATTGAATACTGTTGTGGAAAGTGCGAGATTGAATCAGAATTCTGCTCAGGTGGCAGAGTTGATTGCTTTGTCTAGAGCGTGCGTGTTGTCAAAAGGGAAACGGGTGAATGTGTTTACGGACAGCCAATACGCGTTTGGTGTGACCCATAGCTTCGGACGTTTGTGGAGAGAGAGAGGTTTTATGACATCGCATGGTACGAAGATTCAGCACGGACAGCTTGTGAATGATCTTTTGGATGCACTTACATTGCCCAAGAAGGTGGCGATTATTAAATGTAGTGCACACCGTAAGGTGACGGATGATGTTGGTCGTGGCAATGCGTTTGCGGATGAGATTGCTAAGGAGACTGCCCGGAATCTTAGCACTAAAATGTATGTGACGAATTCGGTTAGGTGGACTACAGAGACTGGTATGTGTGAGGACACTATCGAGAGTGTGAAAGCGATTCAGAACGAGGCCACTGAGTCTGAAAAGACGAAGTGGAAAGAGAGTACGGGAAAGTTAGATGCGAATGGCTGTTGGATTGATTTGTCGGAGAATAAGAGGTGGATGTTGCCGGATGCATATGTACTAGCTGTTGTGACGATGGCACACGGCTTGGCACATATTAGTGTGAAAGGTATCTGCAAGTTGTTGTCCCCTGTATGGAAGAATGACGGTATTGCTAAGTGTGCTGAGAGATTGGTTAACAATTGTATGATATGTATGATGTACAATCCTGGTAAGGGAACCCCCACTCCTCCTGGTCATTTTGCTCCCCTTTATGTCCCTTTGAGGTGATTCAGCTAGACTTCATCCATATGGAGCGATGCAACAACCTGAAGTACGTTTTAGTTGTGGTTTGCGCATTCTCCCGATGGATCGAAGCCTACCCTCTCAAAGATAACACTGCTCTGTCCACTGCGAAAATCCTACTGAAGGAATACTTCCCTCGGTATGGAATGCCACGGATTGTATGGTCTGATAACGGAAGTGAGTTTGTGGGGAGTGTGATGAAGAGTGTGTGTAAGGGCCTTGGAATCACACAGAAATTCCACAGAGCCAATCATCCCCAGTCAGCAGGTTTGGTTGAAGGGTATAATGGCACCCTTAAATTGAAGTTAGCGAAGATTCAGGCTACGACTGGTCTCTCGTGGCCTGACGCTTTGCCTTTAGCTCTTCTGTCAACTAGGGCGACTGTACACTCCCGAGTAGAACTTAGCCCCTATGAGATTGTGTTCGGCCGCCCTGCAAATGTTTAGGGGGTCCCTAGACCGAGTGTGTATTCTGATCTTGAGTATCCAATGTTGATCGATTATCTGCATGATCTGACTGCTAAACTGAGGTTAATTCACCAACAGGTCTTTGAAGCACTGCCGACGCAGACGGAGGGTCCAGGCCACCAGCTCCAGCCTGGAGACTGGGTGGTGACACGAAACTTTGGACGGAAGCGCAATCTTGAGCCCCGTTTCACCGGACCCTACCAAGTGCTCCTTGCCACGAGGACTGCTGTTCATTTGGAAGGACGCAAAAACTGGGTGCACGCCACCCATACTAAAAAGGTACCTATTCCTTTACCAGCAGACTCGTGGGTGAGAAAGGGCATTGCCTCGTCCGAAGCAGAAACTATGCCGACCTTCGTCCCTTTTAGCGACGCTCAACATGTTGGAGAGTCCTCAGTGCAGCAGAACGACATTGTTGGACATTTGTCATCGAAAAACTCAAGATCTGAACAATTGACTGATCAGCAGAACTCTGTCCCACCATCGGATCAGTTGTTTGACGAACAGACACGTCTGGGGAAAAGCCGATATTTTCTGCGATCCAATATCAAAGACTAATAACATTTTTGCTCACTCCCCTGACATCCACGTTACCCCATTGCTACCATTCAGTCTGAACACACTCGTATAATTGTGATTTTTGTAATTGTGAGCCTTTTTCCATATATGTGTTTTTGCTTCCACAGCTAGGAGATTTTGTACATATTTGTAAATTAAAGATACCTTACATCCGGGTGGACCGTAGGGCCGCGCGGGTACTTCCTTCTGGTTAGTAGGTCTTGACACTAGGTCGGAGACCGTCGGTTCCTAGGAACTCCTGGGGATTGACTA
This sequence comes from Lissotriton vulgaris, assembly GCF_964263255.1. Taxonomy (NCBI): domain Eukaryota; kingdom Metazoa; phylum Chordata; class Amphibia; order Caudata; family Salamandridae; genus Lissotriton; species Lissotriton vulgaris. The sequence goes on from NC_141689.1 coordinate 387,184,844, forward strand.
CTGCTACACAGAACGAAGTGCGTCAAAAACGTTGCTGACGGTTTTAGAGGATGGCTTTCTCTAAGCTGTTGGATTTGGAAAAAGCTCAGGCCCAAAGATTCAAGCTGCAACAAATTGCTCGTACAAAATGCTTCATGTTTCAGGTGTTCCTTCTGTTCTTAACTGTTTCTTCGTTATTGGTGGGTGGGGTGTATTACATGATACAGTCGTTCTTGCCTTCTGCCTCACCTACCCCTTCTTCTGAACCTAAACCTACATCCACTGTTTCTCCTCACTCCTTCCACATCCTACCCCAACACGAGCAGGTTAGACGTGCGGAATTTATGAACAATTCCTTCGTTCAGCTCCTTCATCAGCATCAGTTGGTGGTGAACACTACCAATTGTTGGGTGTGTGGGTTAATGCCACATACCACCGATAAGGGAATTCCGTACTTGGTCCTTCCTTATAGTTCCCAGGGTTCAGCTCGAGCATTCCAAACAATGTTTCGAAGTGCACTAGATTCCTACCCCAATCGAGAGCCACGTCTTCCACACTTTGGCCCTGGTCCGTACCACAAGCCTTTGGCAATAGCGATTGCTGATTTAGATAGGGATATCTATGAGCCGTCGCTCATCCCAGAGGAAGAGGTGCGAGCCTATAGGGATCTGAGTGAGGCTGAGTATAGTGCGTTCGTAGGCGAAAGACAGCTTAAAAGCTCGTCTCCAATATGGATAGTACCCCACCTTGGTAATTTCTGTCTAAAAGGCCATGGCCGAAGCCCGAGAGCTCACCTCGGAGAGAGTGCTTGCTCTGAGACGTATGTCTTACCAATGCCCTCTTCCCCTGTTCTCCTGACTGCCAAGGGTACGTACTTTGTTTGTTATGACCGTGCATATACATGGTTGCCCCTTGACTTTGCGGGCACATGTTATATTGCAAACTTGTTGCCACCGACTTTTACAGTCGCTTCAGATTACCACAAGACCCGAGTTGTGAGGGGCGTGATTAGCGAAGAGGACACTGCCGGTCAAGAGGCAGGAGACTTTTTCAAGGGTTTCTTTCCGTTTTGGGGGCCTATGGTCAATAGTAGGAACCTGAGACAGTTGACTCGAGTGGTGGAATCGACAGCTAATATCACTGCCAGTGCCCTTGGTAATATCACAGCAGAGCTTCAGGCGGATAGGCTCATGACGTTACAAAACCGTATGGTTTTAGACGTTGTCTTAGCAGATCGAGGTGGAGTATGTAAGGTGATCCATTCGAGCTGTTGTATTTTCATTCCAGACAACGGTCCGACTGTCTATCAAGCCATCTCAAAGTTGCATAAGATCTCTGAGTCCATACACGTGGACGTAGGGGACTGGACGCTACTTGGGTGGTTTTGGGGCCTAATGTCGACTTGGATTGGAAAATTCTGATGATCATCGGGGCTGTTGTAGCATTCCTGTTCACGTGTTGTCTTTGTGTACAGTGTGGTCCTGCCTTATGCGGCCTCTGTGCTACGACGTGTATAAGACAGCCGCCTGTTACCAAAGGAACTCTGATGGATAGAATTATGTTACAGCAACATCTAGATGGTCTGATGAATATCGAGATCGATTATGATTCCGACTAGTGCTTGCCTACATGAGGGCAAAAGGAGCGTCTGAGGTTCCGTGACGATCGTAAGTGGTGTTTTTGACTCGCACGAATATGGTCGAGTCTGGTATCTATGAACCGCAAATGACGAGTTTAGTGGGTGTACGCGTTTTCGCTGTGCTAGCCTAACCCGTTCGTTTGTTTCATGGGTTTCTTAATCCGAGCCCACGGGTTCCATCTTAGATACGGCATCCATTTTGTTTCTTGCCCTCAAGTAGCCAGCGAACGGACGCTGTCCGCTTCGCGACCCTGGGATTCCCAAGCTTTTGCGGAAGACACGTTTCCTTTGAAAGTGTCTTTATGATAAGGGGGATGGCACTGTAAGGCAGATGGCCCCGCTCGAGGCTCATCTTGCCGTGCTGGTCTATTGTCTTAGTCGTGCATTCATTAGGCACGTCCCCTTTGATGCCTGCAGCTCGTATTTCCCGATACCACCCCTTTTACACCCTTTCCGATCTCTTCACTGTTTCTGTCTTCCTCTGCACCTGTTTCTGTCCCTTCCTCGATTTGTTTACTGCTGATTGGAATGTACTAATGGTGGGAAGATGTGCTTTTATAGTTGGGAATTACCAAACGTTTCTGTACTTATGTTCCGGGCCCTGAATACATGAAAGCAACTCCTTATGGTCTTTGCGATGGGAACCAAGTTGTAAACCTTTGTATACTATGTTATCTTATGCATGAAAACTGTATAAAAGGAGCGATCCACAGAGACAAGTTGAAGCAGTCTCCTCGAACCTACACATGTTGTACTTCTTGTGACTTCTGTGTTCCCTGCAGTAATAAACCTCGAATCTTTGACACCGAAGGAAGTGTCCCGTGTCTCTGTCATTTGTACGCCGGAACAGGTTACCCACGAAGGTTTTAGGTGTTATCCCTGGCACCGCTGGGACTTAGGAAAACCCAGTCCTTCACCCCTGGCTGTGTCCCCTTACTTACTTAAAAATAGCTGCATGTGATCTCTGCCCGTCTCAGTCTCCCATCAGTAGCTGGCGCTTATCCTGCTGCATAGGGCTCTGGCTGTTCAGTTCCATCATCAATGTCCTCATGATGTGTTATTTCCACTTCTGTGCCATTCTTAGTGGCCAGGTTGTGCAGCATGGCACAGATCACAATGATGTTACAGCAGATGATAGGAGTGTACTGCTGTGCACCTCCACTCTTGTGGAGGCAGTGGAACCTGCTTTTTAAAAGTCCGAATGTGCGTTCAACAACGTTGCGTGTTGCTCTGTTTGTAACATTGTAACGTCTTTCACTCCTGGCAGATGGATTCAGGTAGGGGGTGAGAACAAAGGACCACACAGCATAAGCGCTATCGCCTGGGTGGAAAAGAGAGGGCCTTGAGTTACATACTCAAAATACTTTCATCTGCAGTATCTATCAGGGTGTGTCACAGTTAATTTCCTAGCAGGTATCCTTCCCCAAATTCTGCAGCAGCAAGGCGTGCGTAGACCCCACTGTTCTGGAATATGTATGAGTCGTGGGTGCTCCCAGGAAATTTGGCCACAATGTCTGTTCTCATGTTGCCAGGGTTGCTTATCACCTGCACATTGATTGAGTGGGTCGACTTTCAGTTCTTGTAGATGTAGTCTGTGGCTGCAGGTGGGCAGATAGGGATGTGGGTGCCATCTATACAGCCTATGACATGAGGGAACTGTGCCAGTTGATAGAACTCAGTTTTGGTCTTGAGCAGTTCCGCATGTGTGTCAGGGAAGTTGATGTAATGATGCACTCTCTGCATCATGGCCTCCAGGAACTTATGGACGAAACGGGACAGGCAGCTCTGGGACACCCCACCTACCACAGCAATTACACTCCGGTAACTCCCAGATGCAAGCAGGTGTAGGCTACAGAGCACCTGCACATGGGGTGGGGTAGCGTGCACCCTTGGTGTTGGGTGCTCCAGTAGTGGGTGCAGGTCCCTGATCAAGTCCAGGATGGTTTGGAAGTGTAATCTGTACCTTTGCAATATCTCTGCCTCAGTGAGTTGGAAGAGCGTAATCCTCTGCCTGTAGACTTGTTCCTCCCTCATCCAAACCCTCTCTCCTGCTGCCTGTAGCCGTAGCGGTCTTGCAATGACGTCGAATGCCACCATTCTGGTCACACTGTTGCATTTTGGGGCTTTTTTTATAGCCTGCACCTGGTTACCACCTGCTTTCACTCCATGGTAAATACCGACTCCTAAATATCGAATTTCATGAAATTCGGTATTTTTGGGGTTTCCTACATCTCAAAACTCATTTTTTACCATTCCGATTCGGTAAATTACTAACTCGTATTTACCGAATCGGTCAATTTTTGTCTCCTACATCTCAATAACCCAATTTCGGTCGGTAAAGGCCGAAATTCGGTAATTTCGGCCATTACCTACCGGTAATTGGCTACCTACATTTTCAGAAAAATACACATTCACTGGATGATGTCATCAGTGATGTCATTAGTGATGTCATTTGAGATGTCATCAGTGATGTAATAGTTAGCTGAACTAACTATAACGGGGGAATTTCAATGGTTTTGTATGAGTGAAAGGTCCCTGGGGGCCAACTAGCTCACCTGCTACCTCCAGTATGCATCAGAGAGCTGCATTGCAGAGAGGTGTTTGAGGCACTACACTCTGCAACGCAGCTCCTTGGCACTTACTGGAGGTACCTGGTGGGCTAGTTGGGCCCCAGGGACCCTCAGGATTGAAGAGGAATTAATTCTCCAACTTAAAACGCGCCACAGGGCATGTTTGCATACATGTCACCTCAGGCCCACCCCCTCCCTTCACCACTGTACAAACGCGCCCGTGGCGTGTTTTAAGTTGGTGGATTAACTCCCCTTGAATCCTGAGGGTCCCTGGGGTGCAACTAACCCACCAGGTACCTCCATTAAGCGCCACAGAGCTGCGTTGCACAGAGATGTAAAAAGGGGCGTGGCCTCAGAACACCTCTCTGCAACGCAGCTCTGTTGTGCATACTGGAGGTTCCTGATGGGCTAGGTGGGCCCCAGGGACCCCCAGTATTGAAGGGTATTTGATTTGCCAATTTAAAACGCTCCAAACACCTCCCTGGGGCTAATTTACTAGTGTGTGTGGGACCACACTGCCCAGCAGCCCTGGGGAGCACCACCTATCTGGAGCTATATTTAAATAAAATACGTGGAGGGCTCCAAGCCCCCATGCATCCCCGGCGACCACCACCTCCCTGAGGCTTCTATATTTAAAATGCGGGGGGCATGAGCCCCCTTTTCCCCAGGGACCACCACCTTCCCAGGGCTATGTTTAAGATGGGAGGGGGATCCTACATAGTCCTGGAGTCGAGATTGTTTTTAAGCATGGGTGGAATTTGTGAATTTGCGAATTCGTAATCGCATTCCCAAAAATCAGGCAAATTCCACGAGCTTGCAAAAAAATTTTTAGGGCGAGTTCGCGAGATTTTTTTACCAGTTCGGGAACGAGAACTGGCACATGCGGTCGCAACAGTCGCGAACATGTTGATTCCACTTAACCAGCCTGCTCGCAATGCCTTTTTCCTGTTTCAGGTCGCAATGACGTGTTCGCAATTTCCTGTTTCGGGTGGCAATGACGTGTTCGCGATCGCAGGGTCGATCATCCAGCTAACAAAATCTCGCAGGGCATGCGAACATGGAGGAAAACTCATCAGAGAAAGCAGAATCATGGTTAGTCAATGCCAAGCGCGCGAGATTGTATTTTAAACGGGTGAACAAGAAAAAAAATCAGCCAACTCACGTATTGCGGATTTTTGGGCAATTTCGCGTGATTCGCGAATCTCGAAATTGCCAAAAATTCACAAATTCCGTGAGCGGAAAGAATTTTCCGCCCATACCTAATTGTTTTACACATACTGGGGGTAGAGAACAGTTCCACCAGACCTAAATCCGCTAGATTTAATCTCACATACTGAAGCCAGGGAATTTTCTGTGCGTTATCCAAAGCAATACAATTTTTGATTATCAGCTGTGGTAGATTTACTGTGTACAGAATGCCAGAAAGTAGCAGGTAATCTTAATAGTATCAGCCATGTAAGTAATCCTGACTCAAGATGCCAAATGTAGTTTGGGCACAAATTGAGGAGGGATAATACTTTCTTATAAAATCCATCCTCTAAAATTTGGAGTTGCTTTACCAAAACCATCCCCCATATGTTGCTGCAAAGAGTGTTTTTGCTTGATATATCTTCGTTATAATGGAAAAGGATTTGAGCCCAACCTATTAGCAAAAGCATTTATAGCTTCCATTCTCCTCTCCATCCCCAAAGCTCTATTATTCACAATATTTACCTCAGATTGTATTTTGTCGTAGTGCACTCCAAGATACGAGAAGTAATCAACCACCTCTAGTCTCCTTGAGCCTAGCTCAAAGAGATGCGCTCTCTTTACCACAGTAGTCCCTACTATGAGGACAAAAGACTTGTCTTCATTTACCCTTAGACCCAATAAGGCCATATAGAAAGCATAAACATTTATTAGTCATTGAAGGCCCCCCGTATGAGCAACTAATATCGCATCATCAGCATATGCGAGTATCGTTACGGTTAGGGAGTCTAAGGCAGGGACATCAGGTGTTGCTCCAATAAATGCTGCTTCAACCCCATTAGTGTATAGAGAAAATAAAAATGGAGCGAGCACGCACCCTGCCTAACCCCCCTTAAGATCTTGAATGAGCGGGTACACTCCCCATGTTTCCCACTGGCAGTAGTATTAGAATAGAGTTGCCGAATAAAGCGAATTATTTCAGGGTCCACACCATCTCCTCTATTATGATCCACAGTCGGGAGTGGATCACGCAATCAAATGCTGCGCTTAAATCCATAAAAAGCCCAAAAAATCAAACTTTTTTTTGCTTGTGTATTTATCAACAATCATGGTTAGATTGAGACACTGATTTATAGTGCCTCTGCCAGCCTAAAAACTGTATTGTGCCTGCATCCAAATCTGCTTCTCCTTTTTCCACTCTTCTAGCCTATTTAAGAGTAGGCTCCCCATTAACTTTGCCGTGATTTCTAGTGATGAAATGGGTCTATAGTTCTGCGGGTTTGCATATAGGAAAAATGATGCTAGTTTTCCATGAAACTAATTAAGTAAATTTAACAATTTCATTAAAAACATTAGTTAATAATGGGGCTCATAAGTCTTGTTGTTCAAGGAAAAAATCTATAGAAACACCATCGGGACCCGGTGCCTTTCCCAATTCCCTTTTGACCTCATGTGCAGTAAAAATCAAAGGCTCATTCAATGATCATTCTACAGTTGAGCCGCCAAGCCAGGAAATGTTATTTAAATCAAAAATCTGTTCAAAGTTTACTGCTATTTTAAAATGAGGATTAGTAATAGCCTTCCAAAAGTCTTTGGAAGTCTTGGAGGCGGCTGCTTTCTCAAAATTTTTCCATGCTTCTTCTCTTAGGGCTCTTTCTCTGTCCTTTCTAGCCACCACATATGCCTTGTGAAGCAGCTTGATCTGGTCCCTGTCTCCTTAAAGCTTTGGAGCAGGTTTGGTCAAAACACCGGTTCACTGGGTTCTTTGTTGCAGGTTTCAGGGGCGCCAGGACCAGATTTGCTTTCATGAGTAAGCTATCAAAATAAGAGGGCAATAAGCAAGTATTACTCTCAGGTTCTAAGCATTTTAAAACCAGCTGCATGTTCTAAGCTACAAATTGCGGCACCAATTTCGACTATTTGATTTTTTTTTTTAAGTTTCAAAAAACCTTTATTGTCGTACTTTGCACAGTATTACAATGCAGAGAGATAATAAGGCACATTCCGAATACAAGTGTCATTGTTGTAAACAGTATAAAATCTCTCGTAATTATAGATACATAACAAACTTGTTTTTACCCCAACTTTCTAGCAAACACAGTTCAAATTTAGAAAAGCGGAACTGACCAGTCCTCTGCATTGCCGTACGTAATCGTAATTAAAGGCATATAGATACATTATAGCTTGCATGAGATCACAACCTTCTTTGGAAACAGTGCATCACACATAGATACTATACAACATCCCGCCACACTCCTACCCTTCCTTACCAAATACGGTCATGAGGGTCTCGACATTTCCAGTCCCTAAACAAGCTGTCATAGCGCCCAGCTGTACTAATTCATATCCACTATGCACACTCTCGTGCTCCAGTCTCTGGTGCACCTTCCTCCTCCTCCCGAGCCACTTCCTGTCCAAGAAGGTATGAGGTGAGTGGGCCCCAAATATCTTTTGGGCGTGATTTGATGGGAAGCATATCTGCATAATGATGCATGTAGTCCTGCCATATGGTCATGGTATGGATCCAGTCCTTAAATTTGGGAGCGGGCCTCTCCGCCACCTACACGCCACTTGACGCTTTGCCAACAACAATCCAATGGCTAGAAATGTTGTGTGTTTCGTTTGGATTCCCGGGATCAGGCCAAGGAGGGCCACAAGTGGACATGGAGCTATCTGGGTACCTATCATATTCGATAAACCTTGAAATGTATGTGTCCAGTATGTCATCACCTGGGGGCAATCCCATGCAAGATGGAAGAATCCCGCTCCTTCCTGCCCACAACGCGCACATGCATCGTTATCACGAAGGTGGATCCTATAGAGTTTGGCCGGGGTATGATATGGGCGATGGAGAAACTTGAAATGGATAAGGCGTAACCCGTTATTGCCAGTCACTGCTTCTAATTTCGCGCAGCTAGTCTCACACTGTTCATCTGTCAGAGTGATGTTTAAATCTGTGTCCTGTTCTCACCTGGCAGGCAGTGGGCCAGGGGAGGGCGAGTTACGCGAATGCTGATAAAAGAGAGATATGATGTGTCGAGGGTTATCTGTCTGTAATAAAGTATGCAGCAGGGCTAATGTAACAGGTTCCAATAGAAAATCAGGAGTTAGGGCCTTCACACTTTGCCTAAGACGGGCATATATAAATGTGTTCATTATCGTTGGTTCACAGGTTTCAAAAAATTGTTCTCTGGATCGGAATTGTCCCTCCACATAAAGGTCTCCCCAAGTACTATATTTAAGTTTCTCTAGCACCTTCCAGCAAACCCCCTCAAAAGTGACCTGCAGCAGCTGGTTTTGCGAAAGTGGCATCTTAGGGGAGTACAACAGGGATATCTCCAGCCTTCGGGCTATGTGCTGCCATGCCTATATAGTACAGTCTACAGTGGATGGATCCCGTTCTCGCTTTTCACCACCGTGAAAAGGTAACAAGTTGGGGCCATAAAGCCATCCTCCACCGTCAGGTGAGGCATAAAAGGCGGCAGGTGAAACCAATACAGAGCAAAGTGGGCCTGCGCACAGTAGTAATACTGCTCAAAATTAGGGAATCATATCCCCCTTGATAGTATGGTAGCATCAAAGTAGACAGTGTAAGTCTCGCGTGTTTCCCACCCCATGTGAATCTCGTAAATTGTGAGTTAAGTGTTTTGAAGAAAAAAAGCCCTGGATGATAAGGGATGTTAATGAAAAGATACACTCACTTGGGCAATAAGACCATTTTGATTAAAGAGAATAAGAGATCCTGCCCGCCATGGAAAGTGGAAGGAGTAACCACTTAGTGATAGTGCCTGTGATTTAGTCTACAGCTGTGCCATAATTTAGCCGATGAGCGCGTCTCGATCTCTAGTAACGCGAATACCTAGGAATTTCACCTCATACTCCTCCCAGCCCAGGGGATAGTCCAATTGGTGCTGCGGGTATTATCAGTGAGGGGGAAGATTGCTGATTTGGACCAGTTAATTTGCACTCCTGAAATGGCTCCAAATTTAGTAATTTCCCGAAGGACAGGGTTGAGGTTATCCTGGGGTTTATGAATATACAGTGTCATATCATCTGCATATAAGGAGATGAGTAGCTGTCTAGCCGGGTAGATTAATGCTCTGTGGTTGTTGTGTTGACAAAGTTTAGCAGCTAAGGGCTCAATGGCCAGGGCAAAAGGATGGGGGACAGAGGAGAGCCATGCCGAGTGCCTCTGGATACGGTGAAGGGAGAGGATTTGATCCCATTCAGGAGCACCGAGGTCACTGGGTGGGTATATAGTTACTGAATCCACTGAAGGAAGGTAACGGGCATTCCCATATATTCCAGAGTGCCCAACAGATAGTCCCACTCTAGAGAGTCAAACGCTTTGCTAGCGTCGAGGAATACTGCAACTGCTGAGCATTTTGGATCAGTATCTTACAGCACCACAGCCAAGGTACGGAGATTATGCGATGGGGCTCTGCTCGGGATAAAGCCCGCCTGGTCAGGAAGTGCCAGGCGCTGCATTAATAGATTAAGTTGGGTCCCCAAAACCTTAGCCAGTATTTTAGTATCACTATTTAAAAGGGAGAGGGATCGGTATGAGTCACAACTATGGGAGGGCTTTCCCTGTTTTAATAAGGAGGTTATGAGTACCTCTCACATTGTCAGAGGCAGGCCACCCTCCTCCAGTGTTGCGTAGTATACCTCCTTCAGGATCAGAGCCAGAACGGAAGCGTACGTTTTATAAAATTCAATAGGTAGCCCGTCGGACCCAGGAGCCCGACCAGACCTCATCTGCATTATAGCTTTAGTGATCTCATCCATTTCCAGATCAAGATTGAGAGGCTTCCGTTGAGTGTCCCCTAACCAGGCTAGGGCAATGTCCTCAAAGTAGGCAGGCAAGTCAAGAGGGGCGCCTCCATGGGAGAAGTATAGATTGCTATAGTAGTCTCTAAGCGTGCGCAGTTGGTCAGGGAGGTTTCTGTGCATAACACCTTGCACATCCTGCAGTTCCGTCACATAGTTGGAGAACCTAGGCGACCCGACCGCAGCCACCAGGGTCTTTCCTGGGCGATCTCCCTCACCATAAACCCTCGCTACATGATGTGTACCCTGAAATTTACACTCCCTATCAGCTAGATCTTCATATTCGTAAGCTTACCGCGTATATTGGCCCAGGTGTCATTTTCATCAGGGTCAGAGCCCAGCTCACCTTCCAGTTGTTTGAGTTCTTTCTCCAGTGTGGACAGGCTAGTGCATAGCGACTTAAGGATACCCCCACCCTTAGATATACACCAGCCCTGAATCGTGACCTTGAACGCCTCCCATACCGTAGTGATGCTGTGGACGGATTCAAGGTTATGGTAAAAAAAATCCTGTATGTCCTGCTCCATCTAAGTCCTGAATACTGCATCCTGTAGGTGCAGCCGATTAAGGCGCCAATTATTATATGGGGCATGGTTGAGGGGCGCATGTAATTCAATGATGACTGGGGAATGATCTGAATGAGTGTGAGCTAAATGGGTCACCCGCCCCAGCCAGTGAGCCATCCCAGTGCAAATAAACAAGTAATCTAGTGTGGCTCAAGATAAGTGAAATGCTGAAAAGTATGTGCCCTCCCTTTGTGTGGGATGTATGTGTCTCCAGGAATCCAGCAAGTAATTATTGTCAATAATGTCTTGCAGTGTCCGCTGAGTGGTCGTGTAATGTGCAGGGGGATCGCGGACCGATCCATGTGGGGGTGCATAACAGTATTAAAGTCCCCACCTGAAATAATGTAGGTAGTACCTATCTCTTGTATTCTGCTCCATAAAGGAAGGAGGACCTCGTTCGTCTGTAGTTGGCCCATAGTAGTTGGCAAAGGTTACATCATGGGAATAAAATCTACCCCAAAGCAAGCAGTTTCCAGTTCACCGGGTACAAATGCGACACCTTTCTTCCCCAATATAGCCACTACCCTGGAATACCTGGAGTATGATGCAAAGCTGCGGTGCGAAGCCCACCGCGAGGCAATTTGGGTGGTAGGGCCCGGACCCAAGTGTGCCTCTTGTAACATAGCTTCCGTAATGTGATGCCTGTCAAGATAACCCAGAATCCTCTGCTGTTTTCTATGGTTGTTGAGACCTCGAATATTCCATAAAGCTACAGTAATGTTATTGATGTCTCGCGTGCCATCAGCCATTTAACCATGTGTAACAGTTAGCATGAACCCATGTAATGATGACCTCGAAAAACTGGACAACCTACTGTGCAATCAAAAACAGTGAACCACCCGCCACCCACACCGGCTCCCCCAAACTGCCAGGCACAAGACCTCCACCCTCACAAAAAACCAACATAATATAATTATCTGTAACCCCCTTAAAAAATAGCTTCCGGGGGTTTGTCCTCTTGGGGACTCGCTAGGGGCTCATGAACTTCCCACTTCCCTTCATACTCTCACCCGCCTAACACACCGCCAGCGGGAGGGCAGTTACAGTGGGACTGAGGCAAGTAGCCGAGCTAAACATTTTACCAAATAGTAAATCCACATATACATCACCAGCGTAATCCCTGTCATCAGGAGTAGCTCAATAGCGAACGTTCCATCTAATGCCAAAGCAAGGTATACAGTTCAGGCAGGGTCCAACCTGGGCGATGGGGATCTGGACCGGTCGTGGACCTCCGACTCCACAGTGGCTGAGCCTCGATGGTGTTGATGATAGTCCTCGGCCTGTTGCGGATTCAAAAAATAATGTTGCGAGCCATGATGAGTTATCTTCAACTTTGCCGGATACAGCATTGCATAGGGAATTTGCTGCGACTGTAATTTCTTCTTGATTGTGGCGAATTTCCGTCTAGCGTCCTGCACCGATTGTGTAAAGTCTGGGAAAAAAGACAGCGTCGTGTTCTCATAGCGAACCTCCTTCTTTTCGCGAGCTAGGCGTAGGACCGTGTCCCTAGCCCGGTAATTTAAAAAACGAGCAATCACAAGCCATGGCAGTGCCCCTGGCGGTGGGCAGGCCACCAAAGATCTATGCGCTCTCTCCACCTTGAGGTGCGCCGAAAAGGAGTCTTTACCAAAGAGATCTATAACCAGGAGCTCTATGAAGTCTTCCATACATCTTGTTTGTGTTGATTCCGCCAAGCCAAGGATTCGGACGTTATTCCTCCAGGAACGTGCTTCCAAATCCTCGTTTTTGTCAGCAATTACTTTCAGCAATTTATCCATCTGTGACATGTGAGTCTTACTCGTTGTGGCTCCGTCCTACTGGTTGGATACTCTAGTCTCAACTTCTTTCAAACGCTGCTCATGCTGGCCGAGTTTGGTAACCACAGAGTCCATACACACATTCATTGTGTCTATTTTAGCGTATATGGATGTGAGGCTCTGCTTCATGCCCAGTAGAATAGCCTTCCAGTCTTCCTCTGGGGCATCAGTAGTTTCGGATTGCTTGTGTTCCTCGGAGCGCGACCTGGGAGTTTTATGTGCTTCAAATGGGAGCGTGGTCTGCTTGGCATCAGTACCCCCCATGGCGCAAGGTATTGGACAGGACGAGGGAGTTCGATGAAATAATCCACAGCCCCTGTCCCACGAGGAGGTAGTCTGGCAGCGCTGTTTTGCAGGTTGCTTGGGATGTAGGACAAGCAGCGCTTGAACCCTGAATGAGGCGTCCGACAACAGCAGTGCTGCGTGTAGCGGTTATTTTGCCTGGGCACTACAGTCTGCGGTATCCTGCTGCCTAGGTCCTTTAGGAGTAGATGTCTTCCAGGCCTACACAGCAGTAATGATGGAGAGAATTCAGTGTCGGGACTCCACCACTAGGGAACCTAGCACCCAATGCAGCGCTGTCATAAATCCACAATGTTAGCTTGGGGAGCACCCTCCACATTGTACTTTGTCCGCACCCATGCGCCATCACATAATCACCTTCACAGTCAGTGCTGCGTCCAACTTACAGAAAGTCCGGCGCAGTGCAGTCAAAATGGTATTGTCTGGTAGCACCTGCATAGCGCCAATAACTTCAGGGGTGAGCACTGAGCAGCAGGGTTTCACAGGGGATCTTTGGGATCTACAACGTGCGGTCGCTAGCCCCTTAGGCAGTTCGCAACATACCTAGCAGCACCAGGCTCTGGAGTAGATCTTCAACGGCAGTCACAAAATGGCGGCCACTTCGGCGGCGGCAAGAGACCAGAGCAAAATATTCAAGGGCCCCCAGGTCAGTCCACAGAGCACTCAAGGTCCGGCAGCACCTCGCAGCTGGGAAATGGCAGGATGTTGTGTTTAGCGCGGCCCCTCAGGCTTCTCCAGGTGTTAGGCAATCGCACCAGTCAACCCAGGTGAGTTTAAGTGCTTCCGCACGTTCCAGACACTCCCGAACAGCAGGTTGGCGGGGTCCGCAGCAAGCCGCGAGCTGCCACAGCGTCCAGGCAATTGGCGGTCAATGATATTGGCCCCCTCTGCACTCCGAGAATGCCGGGCTCTTCCGCTGTGGGTTTTCGGTGTTCCCGATCCAGGGCCCTCACAGCCAAGGCGTTTCCTGACCAAAGCGGGCCGCGATGCAGTTCCAGACGTAGCTTCGTGTCCACCCCTCCTTACCGAATCAGGTGTTCCTCCGCCGCCCGTCGGGCCAGGGTTACTAAAGAGGTATCCCTGGAGGCAGCATGAAAGCAGGAATCACGCGGTGTAGGTAAAAGCGCTGGATATCAGTTGAGGATGAGCATTATGAATGTTGTTTGGCTCAGAAGGGCTGGAGCGTCATATTTACTGTATGACGCATCATGTCGCAAGGAGTTACAGATACGTCAGTATTTCTGACGTATATGTATGGCGCAAAAGTGACGCATTGCTGGAGTGTGTCACAAATGTGATGCAACTCCAGCAATGTGTCCTTTCACATGGGGCAAGCCCAATGTGAAAGGGCCTGCATCAGTCTTACGCCTGCTGTGAGGCAGGCGTAAGATTTTGACGCATTTGAGTCCTAGAAGTGGCGCAGTGAAATCTGGTAGATTTCACTGCGTCACTTCTATGACCCTTTCTTGCGTGGGAACACCCCCCGCCCCCCTGCATACATTATACCTGGCGCAGGTATAATGTAGCACAGGGGTTTACAAAGTGACGCATTTACCTAGATGCGTCACTTTGTAAATATGGCTTAACAAGGCGCATTTTTTACACTGCTGGTGCGTCACAAAAAGTGACGCATCAGTGGTGCAAAAGTGACGCAAGAGCTCATAAATGATCCCCATAGTACTTTCTAAAGAAGGTCTTGTGAAGTTCACCATTTCCTATATCCACCCCATCAACAATTACTGGATCTCTTGCATGGAACAGTCTATTTAGGCCAGTCCCATACTCATGGAGTGTAAAGTGCTGTATTGGCTCTCCCTGAGTGTCTTCTAGGCCACAAAGTTTGTTCAGTTTATACTTACATGATTTCACATTAAAACCCACCATCCAGACTATGTTTATGACTTTCTTCCTTTCTCTGATAATTTTTCGTATTTCGCTATTTAAGGAACCCACCACTACTTGAGGGTGTCCAAAATTGTTATTATAAAAATGTATTAATAACCAGTCCTGGTTACTAACCCCCTCTACTAGTAAGAGGTGAAATTGTGAGCTCAGCGACACAATTATTTTAAGTTTAGTAAACACGGTATTCGCTATTAAAGTTAACAGTCCTCCTCTTGCCCTCCCTGTGGGAGATGGGACAGCATTTGTTTGATAAGAACTGAACTCATCTATATAAATGTTTTCCAGGGACCAAGGGCCCGATGTAGGTAAAATTGATTTACCGATTTTTAATTACCGAATTTTACCGATTCGGTAATTGAAAATCGGTAAATGAATGTGGTGGATATGTAGGTATTTCCAGATGTGGAAATACCGATTCTGTAACATTCGGTATTTACCGATTCTGTAAATACAGAATCGGTATTTCCCATTGATTCCTATGGGCTTCAAAGCCCATAGGAATCAATGGGAAATACAGATTCTTTATTCACAGAATCAGTAAATATCGAATTTTGCAAGGGTGCAGGGGGTGTCACTTTGACACTCTCTGGCACCCCACAAATAGGCATGTGCACCATGTGGCACACAGACATGCCCTAAGGGCATGTCTGTCTGTCACATGGCTAGGTGTGCATGCACACCTGAAATCGGTATTTTAGCACACAATAGGATTGTGTGGTAAAATACCAATTTTGTAGGGCCTTTGGGACTCAGAAGAGTCCCACCTACATCAGAGATTTACCGAATCGGTAAAAATACCGATTTGGTATTTTACAGAATCGGTAACTTTACCGAATCGGTAAAGTTATCGATTCTGTAAAATTGTGCCCCTACATGCCAAATCATGTATACCGGTCGGTAACGGCCGAAAATACCGATTTTCGGCCGTTACCGACCGACCTACATCTGGCCCATAGTCTCCTAGAAGCATACAATGTCCTGATTTTGCTGTGGTGCTAACCATGAGGGATTGTTCCATTTTGTGCCTAAACCTGCCAAATTCCAAGAGGCTAATTTTACATCCGATTTATGGACCTTGCTCCAGGGCGTAGGGATAGCCACTCTTTCTTGTTTGGGAGACAGGGGATCCGTCGGTAATTCCCCATGAGTAATTTGCTTTAAACCTGAGGTGGGTAGTGCAGTTGCAGGCCTCAGGATCTGTGAGGGGGTCAAATCTATTTCTCACAGTTACACCGCCTAATTGGGCCACGTTTTCCCAAGGTTGTTAATTGTGGGTTGGCAAAAGATCTTACAGTTGGAGGTCTAGCCAAGGGTTTCTTATAGGATGGTGTATGTCTATAAAAGATCTCCAGGGAAGAGACAAAATTTGGTGACCTAATTGGTGGCAATTCGTTAAGCCTGGCCAACAGAAGCCTAGATACCAGTTTGTTGTTTAAGCTTACTGCAACACAGTCTCTAGGATATGCTTTATGTGAGTGGCCCGGGCCCACCCACCCAATTCTCCTTGCCATGATGATGTGATTAGACAAGCCTTCAGGGGTTCTATTATAACGCCCAAATTGGTTAGTTAGCTAGTGAAAGGTTTTGTCCATCAGCTTGTCGATTCCTTTTGGCCTTCCCTTAAGACCAGGGCATTTACCAGGACCAATACAAGAGGTTGCGCCACTGGAGGGAGATCCAATGACAATTGTCTCTGAGTGGATTGTCTTCCTTCACATGAGGGTGGACCTGTTTGATCAACTTCACGCTGTTTCTCCACGATCCCTGGCCCTTCCCTCCTATATGTTATGACCACCTTTATGGCACGGGGGGGGGGGGGGGGGGAGAGGAAGCGGTCTAACTGGCAAAAACGATTTGTAATCCCCCTGATCTCGTGTTGGAATGTGTCTTGTGAGTAGCCCTTACGCTCAGAGTGATGGTCAGGGTCTACCTATTGGCCTCTCTGCTCAGTATTCCCCTAATGTGATTGCACGACCGCCATTGTCACTGGACCTAATGTACCCAGCCCTGGATCACCATTATTCTCCTGATGGTTGGCCCAGGGCTGGACTGGCTACCGGGTGTTTTGTTGAACTGCCAAGCTGGGGGCTGATTTCACTGCAGTGGGGGCTAATTTTGTTGATGGGGACCTGCGTGTGCTTCTAAATAAACAAAGCAAAACAAATGGTTTTAAGCACAGGCAGGTCCCCATCAACGAAATCAGCCCCCAGCTTCACAGCACACCACAACGCCTGGTAGCCAGTCCGGCCCGAGTTGGCATCTCTTCAATTTTAGTAAATCTAGGACTTATAGGCTGCGATAAACTGGCCATCATCTTCTCAAATTTTTGCCAAATGGCTTTGTCTTTCAACAAGGGCAAGGATGTGTCCGGTGAGGTGCCCTTCAAAAGTGTTGTCAATTAATTCTCTTTTAACAGTCAAAGCAATACTGAGAGTCGCGGTCCCTTGCACAAAACACACTGATGTGGCCCCTTATTTTTATGGGAGAAGAAGATCCAAAGACAGACGGTATGTTATCATTTAAACAGCTATGAACTGGTTAATTGGGTGGGAATAATAGAAAGTGCTACACCAAATATTATGGTAATATATGGTCATCACCACTACGGTGCATACCCACTTAAAGAAGACGAGCAGTTTAAATGAGTCGTGGGATTCGACTGGAGAAAATTATTGTTGAAATACATGGACTTGCCAAATAGTGAGTGCAGCATGTTTCTCCTTGCTGGGGTTTGTGGTCTTTTACTTCAAACACTGCACCGGCAGTCAGAGCGCGTTGTTTGCAGACCATTTTGTTGAACACTATTTGGATTAACGGCGGCACCTGGCGTTGGGCAAACATCACAAAGAAGTTGGTGGGGAGTTACTAATCTCCAGCACGAGCACTTGACTCTGGAAGACTAATTTGAAGCTTGGGGCTGGATCTTCCAGAAGCACGTAGCGTGACTTCTTCGATATGTGACATACTATCCAGAGCAATATGGAGAGTCGCGATGCCTAGCACAAAACATACTAATGTGGCCCGTTATTGCTTTGGGATTAGAGGGTCCAAAGACTGGCGGTATGTTATCATTTCAACAGCTGTGAACTGCACAGCTGGGAATAATAGAAAGTAGTACACCAAATATTATGTTACTACAACTCACACAAAGCCTGTGACTTTATAAATATATGATCATCAGCACTAGGGTGCACACCCACTTGAAGAAGACGAGCATTAGGAACACATTGTAGAATTTTACAGCAAAAACTATTGATGAAATAAATGGACTTCGAAAACAACTTGACCTGGTTCTTTGAGGCAATTAACTTAGAGCTTGAACGTGTACTACGTATTACAATATTTTTTGTATAAACAAATTTCTCCCCTATCTTTTGTATGATTGGGGTAGAGAGTCACACGTTTTTCTTGCCTATTCAGTAAAAAGTCTTCATCCCAAAAAAAGAAAGAGAAAGACAGTCTATCTGAAAACTCAACCAAGCCAGAACTGACACACTTTCAATGCATTCAGTTCACAGCACTCCAAATGTGACAAGTGAAAAAATGTGTGTGGGCGAAATGAACTCTCACGGGCGAACCACCATCGGGATACCTGGCAGGTACTCACCAGGAAAGCCCACTGTTATCATCATCGTCTGTCATTACGCCCAAAATAATGTGTCCAAACAAAACGCGTGCAGTGAAAAAGTGTGAAATCTCAAAAAGTGAATTAAAATTGATAGGTATACACGTCACTGCTATTTTTATTTTTAACTTTGTGGAACCTATCAAACTAAAAAAGCAAGGCTGGCTGCTAAACATGCACACCATTCCCATAAGCCAACATGTTTCATTGCCTGAAACACTTTTAGGCAATTTCTTCAGGTCCAAGATTTTACACCACTGCATCGGAGTTGGACACACCCTTCATGTAGACCTCACTCCCTCACAGCCATGGCGTCTTCTACCGGCTGCAAGGTCCAATTAAAAAAGAAGATGAAGCCCTTCATGTGAGTCTCCCTCATAGATTTGGCTTTCTGTCGTTCAGTCGTTATCTGAATACAGCGCAGACATCTCCTGGTGTTCACGAATGAGGTCCTTTTGTGGTTAGACCACCAAACTCGTTATAAGGCCCTTATTGTGGAAAGTGCACTATATGTATTGTTCAAAGCCGCGTTACAAAATGGCTGCAATGATAGTTTGCCATGTATTACCATGCAATGAGCCCTTCTTTGAATTCTATGTACAACGTTGATTTGTTTACTTCGTTTAAATAATGTAAGGGTACGTCAACCACCTGTGACAAAGCCACGAGATCGGAAAAACATATCAGGTTTTGCCTGTTCCTTCTGTATATAGTTTCTGTGGTATTAATCAAATGAATAAACAGGTGGCAAGCATTTTGAAGGGTGCATTTTCCTTCTCAAATGGAAACCTACTTCTGATATATATATATATGTATATATATTTACAGGAAAAAAAACTTAGGTTTCAGGGGTGTTATAGTTAGCTGGACATTTCACTCGTATAAAACCATAGAAATTCCTCCATTATAGATAGTTCTGCTAACTATAACTCGGGCACCCGCCATGCCCTGCTGATGAAGTCACATATTACATCATTCATAACATGGTCAGTGACATCACTGATGACATCACTGATGACATGAAATACAAAAGGTACCCGGCTGTTCCTATTCCAGGTGGACGTTTGGTGTTAGTGACACCCGTGCGTAGTGATAAAACGTTTGGGTATCCAATTTGTTGGATATAATGGCCTCACATACCCTTGCAGGTGTCATGCTTCATCATCGGCAATGCTCCTCATTGGGTCGGCTGTTCAATACCCAATGGGCAACACCTCAAAGAGGGGCTCTTTGGCGGAGATCTTTTTCCAACTGCTGTATTGGTAAAGTGTGGGTGAGGGGCCAGTACTGTAGACGTTTATTGGAGGTTAAAATTGGGGTAAAGGGTACCAGGATCAGGTTTATTCTAGCGGTCCCTTACTCCAAGTTAAAAAAGAGATAGAATAAACTCGAAGGGAAATAATGCTCCCTGGTGTGAGTCTAGACTAGTGAAAATAGGTCGACATGTTTCTCGCTAAGGGTCTCTTGACCAGCGATTCTTCAGGACCGTCTATAAAAAAGGCTAGTCTGTGCTATTTCAAACTGTCTACAAAGAGCCTTTACATAGCTAAGGTGAATCTATCAGTGTGTGTAAAGGTCAAAGGTAAAGGTCAAAGGTACCTGTGTTGTGCTGTAATTGCCTATCAATGTGGGTGTAAGCTACAACATCAGTACCTGGCAGGTAAGTTCCGAGAAACAACCGCTTGATTTGCAGGTTGTGATACTCCGAGTCTCCAAAGGTAGACCTACCCCTCACTGCCGGGTCCGGATAGATTCACGTGCTGGGGCGCGCTGGGTGCGTGGCTCCCGCAAAAAATGTGTATGTTCTAAAATGATATGTATGTGTCTTCAATATACATATTAGGGCAAGAGATTATCTAAGATATTCATAAAAATAATATATTTGTGCTTATAATAAACATATTCTTCTTAAATATATTTTCGCAAAGTCGGGTCGGGTGCGTGCTTCGTAAGCGCAGAGTGCCCAGATCCCATGTGACCTAAAAAAAAAAGATTTCATTGGGTCATAACATTTCCCACTGTAACTATTGAAGGACCCCACCCATTTTAATCATTCTTGTTAGAGCATCTTTAGAGAGACATCTCTTTTCCTACAAGAACCCTTTTTGCTTGTTTTTTTCCCAAAATATCAAACAAATTGGCATCTGGACAGCAGCAGGAGGATGTATCTTCTGAAGAAGAATTCTTGCAGGAGGCACCACGTCCACAGAGGCCAGAATCTGCTGTGTGGAAATTCTTCACTTTTCCACCAGGAGAGAAAAAAAGTAAATGCAAGAAAGGTGACGTGCAAAATTTGTGACCGAGTCTTGTCAAGAGGCAGTGAAAAAAAATACTCTTGTGCCACTGCTTCGATGTACAAGCATCTCCGGACCACACATCCTATCAATCTTGCTCGGGAAGAAATGAGGCAAGATGCTTTGAACCCCTAAACTGCTGTGGCAAGTAAGTCTGGAGCTTCCTCAAGAACACTTGCAATGGACATTAGGCCAGAATTCGCCATTCTCGAGCAACACTGCGTGAAGTGCAATAAACGTATATGCTTCGGTGAGCAGTCGGTGGATGCAGTTTGCGCTGTGCAACGCAACCAACGTTGTTAATTTTTATTTTTGTTTGTTTTAGGAATGTTAAGTAATTCCAAAAGTTTTCTGTTCTATTCGTTATTTTTTTGTTCGTTTTTTGAAAAAACACCAAAAAAATAAAAAATTGTTCAAATAAATAAAAAAAAAGAAAAGAAAAGATCTTATCAGAACTACCTTATCTGGTTAAAGAAAGAACTATAATTGTAAGTTAATGTGTGAACGTTTGGTTGAATATATGTACACAGCATGATTGACTGAAAGAATGCATTAGTAGTGTATGGTGAATTTATAGGTGTACTTCAGCATGACACTGCAAGCTCTTTAGCTGCACTGCACTGTGGCACTTCTGAAGCACAGGGATGTGACATATGTACATGAATATGTTGCAACTCTGTGTTTGAACAGAAAAATTGGGGGAGTGTAGGAGCGACCTACACTACTTCCTGTGGCACTCCAGATGGAGAAAATATCTCCTTCAAAAAGGTTGTAAAGGTGTAACCAAAATAGTATATAGAAAATCACTGTTCATTGATTGTCCTTTACTCCATCTTTGGAAATGATTGGACCTGAGGTCAACATTTTTGAGAAGGCCGTTATGAGAAAGATCGAGAAAATGACCAGATATGTCCCAATCCCAGCTACCAACCTGTCGGAGCCTGAAAATACCATCCTAAAGGAACTGAAAAACAACAAAAAAATTACCGTTAAACCCTGCGACAAGGGGGGAGGGATTGTCATCTTCGACACGGCCAAGTACCTTGCCAAAATGAATGAACTCCTGTCATCCTCCGGGCATTATACCATCACACATCGCAACTCGGAGAACAATTTGAAACAACGGATTCTGAAGATAGTGGAATGAGCAGCAGAAAACCAAACCATCTGTGAGGCAGAAGCAGAATTTCTCACCCCCAAATATACCAGGATCCCCATCATATATGGTGTCCCGAAAACCCACAAGGTCAAATTAGATCCACCTCTGAGACCGATTGTCTCCACTATAGGCTCTGCCACGGAGCCTCTCTCGAAGTACATTGACAACTTTCTCAAACCTTTTGTTACTGAACTCGAATCGTATGTCAAGGATACAGGCCATTTTATTGGCCTTATTGAAGGCATACAATTTTTTGAAAACCGTGAACTTCTGGTAACGCTGGGTGTGGAATCTTTATATTCCAACATACCTCAGCATGGAGCATATAACACCATCGAAACCATCTTATCCACCAGACCAGAGATCAGCAACTCAGAGTTCATTCTCCAATGTCTGGAGATAGTTCTCTTCGAGAATTACTTTGAATTTGGGAACACCATGTACAGGCACCTGCCTATACATGGGGGAATTCGAGAGAGTGAACATCTTCAATGAGATGGCCCCCTTCCATGAGAATGTCAAAAATTGGTAACGATTTATTGACGACATTTTCTTTATATGGGAGGGGGACCACCCACCCTGGACGAATTCATCCTATGGCGAAACTGTGCTGATCCCAGTCTACGATTTACCTGCCATTCCAAAGCGCAGAGAATTGAGTTTCTTGACATCTGGATCGAACATCAAGACCAAGCCATCAAAGTATCCTTATACACTAAACCCACTGCCCGGAATACTCTCCTTCAATTTAGCAGCTTCCATCCTCGCTGCCAGAAGGAGAGTATTCCCTACAGTCATATATACATTCATGATCCGCCTTACTTCCCATATCTTTTTCTTTCCCCGAACTTAGAACTCGTTCTCTGACTTGAACCTGAATGCTCAACAATATTGCTTACCTGTGACAAGTCTTTTGTCGCTTTCGCATCTCGTTCTGGAAGCTTGAACTTAACCTTATCAGGTGAGCCCACGCTGCTGAGAATTGGCATATCTGCGCTCCTCCTGCCCTAGATCGTGATTACATTATATCCATTACTGTCTTACTTATTTTGTCTTTTACTCAGTTCCCATCCGCCTGACTTACTTACCTCCTAAGATTGCTCCATTTTTCGGCCCCTAGGCATTACCCGCATCCCGACGCGGCAGCTCTCATGACATCATATTCAGGTGAGCTCACCTATGAGACCTTTTCCATCTGCCAGTTCACTTATTGGCTTTTTACCTTTTGCCTACGTGTCATGGGTGGAAAATAACCCTCTTCTGAAATATGTCTTATTGTTTATCTAGTGCTCCCCAAATAACGGAAACCGCCCTCCTTAAAAATCTTGCCTGAATTGATCGACCATAATTACGCCATTGATCAGTTCTTCACTAGTCTACTAGGTAAGTATGCCTTTTGGCTTTCTTGTTCCCTAAATCCCTTCATCCCCCAATTCGACGCTCCTCCTATAGGAACCTTAGATCTAACTAAGAGTCTAACTGTAGCTGGGGTGTCCTTGTCTTTTATCTTTCCAGTGTGATCCCTCATTTCTTCAACCCCCTGGAATTTTTGCTACTTATCTTCACGACCTCTCAGAAAGGACCTTGTTCTCTAGACTTTTGACCTTTATTCTCCTCAGGTATGATCTCGGAATTCATTCCCCCTTACTATACTCTAGCCTGGTAAGAAGATCTGGACCTGTGTTCTTAAAACTAAAAGGGACCCTAATTATGAGAATATATAATATGAAGTATGACTGAAAAATGTTTGGAGTTTGATTGGAGATTCTCTGTGTCTTCACCGGTTTAACCCCGGCGGATTAGACTAATTGCCAGTCCTCGGGGGATGTTATCCTGGGAGCTACCCATGAATGCCTAGACCTAGACCACCCCCTGATGTGCCCCATAGACTTGATGTTCTTAACATGTCTTGAAATATTATCTGAATGTCTACCATAGGAAATTCTATGAGAAATCTGAAAATGTACAAACCTGTGCTATGCTAAACCTGTGTAATGTTAATCTTTTAACTTGTGACATACCTAAATATTCATTATTTGAAATTTTTCAGCTAGTGTGTTCCCCTTCTCTCTCACTTCTGCCAGCCCTGACGAAGGTGCCCCACACCGAAACGTGCGTTGGCGTTATTACGGCGTTTACCATCAGGAACGGCAACAATATTCCATCTTCTTGTCTTCCCCAATGTGTACCCACGTCCATGCAACCATAACTCTATCTCCCTTTTGTTGCAGGCCACATGCTAATTACCTTTATGAAGTGACTGAATGTGTTAGAGTATGAATGATTTTTTAGATACGAGTGCCTGTTGAGCCCTCCTCCTTACCCCCTGGAGTGAGTGGAACACTGTATTTTTCTATATTTATTTGTTGTTGAATTTACTTCCGTCCATGAAATGATGAACAGCACTGATGATTTTATGAATTTTTGTATTTATCATTTTGTGAACACTTTGCTAATATGACTAACTGCACCAAATCAAAAAAATAAAAAAAATATATTTTCTATAAAGAATGATTTGACTGTGGTCCATTCGCCTCCTTGGTCTTAGGCACTCACTTGATACTGCTCCCCCCTAATCAAAACTGGATCCCACTTGGGACCACCATTCATCGTTCTTGGCAGGGTGATTTTTTCTATTTGCTTATGTGTTTTCCCCTTCGTTCCTGCCTATATAATTTATTAGCCCTGGGGAACCCCCTTCTATTTCACATTGATTGTCCAAAGTATTATGTTTATTAGAAGAGTCACGTATTGTAATGATAGCAACTTCATTCGAATGAACATTTAAATTCATAATATTCCAAAGTATCCGATTGCGATAATTCAGTTAGCCCGATTTATCTGAGTTACAATGAAATGTTAGTACTAACATTGCATTGTAACTCAGATAAATCGGGCTAACTGAATCTTTTTGATTATCGTTTTTTCACCCTGGGACCCCGGCACACTTTCCCGAACTTCTCGCTTCCGCATTCACTCATTATTTCTTCGCATGTACTCACTGTTATAGACTGCCGTTTGTCTCGTCACTTCATGTTTCTTCCTTCACCGTCACTGAACCTCAATATCGTCTCTGTTTTAAATTTGACACGTCGTAGTTCTCAACTTTTTCACCATATCACTTGCACTGAATTTTCCCTCGTGGAGGGTCTTCCACTTCCTGACTCTGTGAATTTTATTTACAGATTGCCTATCGTCCCCTGATGAAGGGCCTCTGTCCCTAAATGCATAGGGATACCATTATCGCAATCAGATACTTTGGAATATTCGAATGAAGTTGCTATGATTACAATACCTGACTCTTCTAATAAACATAATACCTTGGACAATCAATGAACAGTGATTTTCTATATACTATTTTGGTTACACCTTTAAAACCTATTTGAAGGAAATATTTTCTCCATCTGGAGTGCCACAGGAAGTAGTGTAGGTGGCTCCTACACTCCCCCAATTTTTCTGTTCAAATTTCTGTGTCCTGATTGGCCAGGAAGGACCCATTCCTCGGCACCCGAAGATACCTACCATCCTCGAACTTTGTCTACCTTGTTAAACTCACGAATAGAGTGTGCCGCACTCCCACCCTATCGTTCATGCAACTCTGTGTTTCCCTCCGCACTGATTTGCATATGGCCATGTCTGAACTGGGGTCGTGTGGAGTGTAAAAAAAACGATGGATTTAGGCCCAGATCTCTGTACTGGGGTGAATGTATGACATTGTTCTGCATTCTGTCCATCAACTGTTATTTTTGCAATTGTCACCCCGAGTGGGATGGGTATGCTCAGACATGAGTCCCATGCTCTCCACACCACTGGAGTCAAGCTATCCTGCCTGAAGACGGCTGATAGCCAGAAACTGGTCCTAGGATGCTTGATTCCGGTCCAGGAAAGACATGGCTTGGCAGTTCGGGCTGGATTGTTCCCATGAGGCACAGGGTCAAGGCTGATTTGCATATGGCCATGTCTGAACTGGGGTGGTGTGGAGTGCAAAAACTATGGATTTAGGCCCAGATCTCTGCACTGGGGTGAATGTATGACATTGTTCTGCATTCTGTCCATCAACTGTTATTTTTGCAATTGTCACCCCGAGTGGCATGGGTATACTCAAACGTGAGTCCCATGCTCTCCACACCACTGGAGTCAAGCTATCCTTGCTGAAGACGGCTGATAGCCAGAAACCGGTCCTAGGATGCTTCATTCCGGTCCACGAAAGACATGGTTTGGCAGTTCGGGGCTGGACTGTTCCCATGAGGCACAGGGTCAAGGCTGATTTGCATATGGCCATGTCTGAACTGGGGTAGTGTGGAGTGCAAAAAAACGATAGATTTAGGCCCAGATCTCTGTACTAGAGTGAATGTATGACATTGTTCTGCATTTTGTCCATCAACTGTTATTTTTGCAATTCCCTCTGCACTGCTGCACAGATTGCAGCCATGCGGTGATACAGGCACCCTTGCAACATGGTGCAAGGATGTCTGTGTCCTGCAGAGATTGTTTTTGTGCAGGAAGGGATGCCTTCCTGCACAAAAACAATCTGTAAAGGCATTTTCCTCTTTCAATGTATGCTGTGGAATGCAGCATGCATTGAAAGAGGAAAAAATGAGGAGAATGAAAACAATTCTCCTCATTGCGGCATGCTACACCAACCTTAGGTTGGCGTAGCATTCACACACCTCTCCAGATTTACGATTTCTCATAAATCTGGAGAGGTGTCTTGTTCTATGGGTGTTTTGCTCGGGAACACCCACAGCAACACCTATGGAACGCCCCTTAAACGCAAAGTTCTGTGTATGAAGGGGTAGCATTTACAAGGAGAGGAAAAACCATGCAGGGTGGCTTGTCCTCTCCTTGTAAATATGAAGGAGTGCCTGGCCCCATCACTACATTACAAAAAGTGACGTACTGGTGGCGCAGGGTGCCTGTAAATCTGCCCCATAGGTGCTTAGGTACTGATACAATAAGAACATAGTGCAGGATGGCTGATTGAAAATTGCATGAGACTGACAGAGGTATCCTACGCTGCATGGGTACTACTTTAGTATTTAATGGAGTGGACCAATAGTATTTATCTGCTTAGAGATGTGTAGTGATTATGCACAGAATATTTTATGTGTACTTGTGTTGGTGCCTAGGTCATTATATAAGAATACCACTAGTAACACAAGGACTACTTACCCTTTAGGAAAGCGTTAAAAACCCACCTATTTCCGTAAAAGGCCTGAACTGTTAAGTCTATAGTTCCTGATCAAAGCGCCAGGATGCCCTCTGGGTGACAGGTTTCGCGCTCTACAAATACACTAAATAAATAATAAATAAATACTAAATAAATAAATAACTGGAATGATGACAGTGCCGGAAACAGAGTGAACACTTAATTTATAAGTGCTTAGGTATTGGTGGAGTGATAGGATAAGTAGATAGTGGTAGATAAGTGATTAAAGAAGTGCATGGGACAAACTGGACGATTCCTACACTGCATGAGTACTAACTAGGTATTTAGAAGAGTGTATAAATAGTATGTAGCTAGTTAGAGGTCTGCTTGGATAGTGCACAAAATATTTTAGCTGTACTTGGGTTAGTAGCTAGGCCATTCCATAAGTTCATGACTAGTAACTAGAATAATTACAGTATTACAGAGTGTATACTGAATTTATAAGTGCTTAGGTATTGGTGGAGTAATAGGATAAGTAGATAGTGCTGGATGAGTGATTGGAGAAATGCATGGGACAGACAGGAGGATTCCTACACTGCATAGGTACTAACCGGGTATTTAGAAGAGCGGATCAATAGTTTGTAGCGGTTAGAGGTGTGCATGCATAGTGTACAAAATATTGTACCTGCACTTGTGTTAGTGACTATGCCATTCTTTAAGTATACAACTAATTACTGGAGTAATTTCAGTGTTGCAAAGAAAGAGCATGCTGAATTTATAAGTGCTTAAGTATTGGTGGCGAGATAGGATATGTAGATAGTGCTGGATGGGTGAATGGAGAAGTGCATGGGACAGACAGAAGGATTCCTAGACTGCATAGGTACTAACAGGGTATTTAGAAGAGCGTATCAATAGTATGTAGCAGGTAAGAGGTCTGCATGCATAGTGCACAGAATACTGTAGCTGTACTAGTATTGGTGTTTCCATGGTTTCGAGAATGGTAGTCTGTATTTTAGGGTGTGAGGAGGTGCATCAGATGATCATGTGGATGACGTCATCAGTGATCTAATTTGAGATGTAATCAGTGATGTCATCAGTGATGTCACTGACCATGTCATGAGTGATGTAATATGTGACGTCATCGGCAGTGCATTGCGGGGCACGAGTTATAGTTAGCACAACTAACTATAACGGCGGAATTTCTCTTGTTTTGTATGAGTGAAATGTCCAACTAATTATGACGTCCATGAAACCTGTGTTTTTTTCAGTGAATTTCTGAGGTTTTTTAAATGCTAATTTCTAACTATAATGTCCCTGAAACGTGTGGTTTTTTCGGTGAATTATATATATATATATATGTATTTAATCTCCTCTCACTCTTACAAGGAAGGAATCAGCACTCAGGTTGTAGTTTGGAAGTATTTAATCTGCAAAGGGCGTAATCCACGCGTTTCAGCTCGTCCAAACCTTGATAACGATACAAGACGTCATTGTAGCATCCTTATTTAAATGTACAAATGCCTAAAAGTGCCAACATTAGCAAAGAACTACATATTACTTTAATCCAAAAAGCTGGTGGCCATATTGGCCTGGTTACAATGTGAAAATTCAGGAATTGATACAATAAAGAAAAGAAAACGTGTTAATATGCACACAATGTCATTTCAGCATATCTTGCCCTGTGACCGCCATACCTGTATGTTCGTCAATGTGATTTATTAATAATAAACATAATTAGGATTGCAAACATAAACAATGGACTACACATTACTTTAAAGTAAAATGCTATCGGCCATATTAATCTGGGCACGTTGCGTATTATACTGGTTCTTACACGAAAGAAAAGAAAAAAGGGGTGTTAATATACACACACTATCCTTAAATAAAGTTCTAGCGATTATAATGGTACAAAAGGGGGTGGTGATGGACAGAGCATCTGAATCAATCAAACACTCACACCCAGTCAAAAGATCTGGGTTTAATCCATCACCGTTCTTTAGCCCACTCTGCCACCCCAGTTCAGACAATATGCAAATCAGTCTGACCCTGTGCCTCATGGGAACAGTCCAGCCCGAACTACCAAGCCATGTCTTTCCCGGACCGGAAACAAACTTTCGAGGACCGGTTTCTGGCATTCCAGCTGTCTTCAGCCCGGCTTGCTTGAATCCAGTGGCAAAGTGAGCAAGGGACTCACGTCTGAGCATACCCTGCCACACATATGGTGGCCAAAAGCGGTACAAAAGGGGGTGGTGATGGACAGAGCATCTGAATCAATCAAACACTCACACCCAGTCAAAAGATCTGGGTTTAATCCATCACTGTTCTTTAGCCCACTCTGCCACCCCAGTTCAGACATGGCTATATGCAAATCAGTCTGACCCTATGCCTCATGGGAACAGTCCTAGCGATTATAGTTCCATTCCATTCACAGCTCATTTGGGATGTCATGTGTGATGTCATGAGTGATGTAACTGACCATGTCATGAATGATGTAATGTCTGAGGTCATTAGCAGTACATTGCGGGTTGTAAGTTACAGTTAGCTCAGGTAACTATAACTGCTGAATTTCACTGGTTGTGTATGAGTGAGATCTGAGTCTAACTATACCTTCCCTGTAATCTTTGTTTTTTTACAGCAAATTTCTAGTTTTTTTTTAAGTTAAGTAAGATGCATATCACAATGGATGGTGGGGGTTGAAAGCAGGGCCTGGCATTGTGCTGCCCCCACCCAAGCTTGCTGCTCCTGCCTTCCCTCCTCCTAGCCATCCATTGTCCAAGTCCATGTCCCTGCTCCCTTATTACAGCCCT
This sequence comes from Lissotriton vulgaris, assembly GCF_964263255.1. Lineage (NCBI taxonomy): Eukaryota > Metazoa > Chordata > Amphibia > Caudata > Salamandridae > Lissotriton > Lissotriton vulgaris. Next base: position 387,214,675 of record NC_141689.1, read on the forward strand.
CTGTGGCTGTTGCTCGGCCACTGGCCTTCCGGCCTTCTCTGAACAGTTAGCTTGCTGCTCCATCCACCTCCTCCCTATCCTCTGTTGTCTAAATCCATGGACTAGCCTCCTCCCTCCTGCCATGCATGGTCTGATGTGCTGCCACTGCGCTCCATTTAGCATAATGTACCAGTCCACTCCTCTTGCCCTCCATTGCCCAATTCTATGCCCCATCATTGAACTCCTGCTTAGCCTCTGTGCTTAGCTTGTTGCCCCTATTCTCCTTCACCCTACCCTCTGACGTCTGTGTGCATGCCCCTGCTCCATCCTTTTTGCCCACCATGTTCCATGGACCAGCCACTCCTACCTACTCTGAGTGTTCTGTTGAGCTGCCACTCTCCTCCCACCTGCTTAGCATTGTCAGATGACTGTAACCTCCACCCTGCCAGTCCACATTCCATGCCTCTATCCCCTTCCTCCCATCCCCCATGGTCCATTTTGCTGCCGCACCCTTCTGCCCTCCCTGGTCTGTTGTGCTGCAACTGCTCCTCCTGCATGCCCCGTGTGGACTGTTGTGAGGCCCCTTCCCCTGAACTCTCTTGTCTGTGCCCAGGTCCTGTCCCTCCCTTCTATCCTCCGTGGTCCTTTGTGCATGCCCCTGCAACTTCCTTCTCGCCCATCATAGACATTGTGCTGCCACTAACCCTCCGGCTTGTCATGCATGGTCTTCTGTGCTGCCACTGCCCCTCCCACCTTCCCTGTGTGGTAAGCTAGCTGCCCCAGGTCCCCTTCCACCACCCCTCCATGGTCTGATTGTATGCCATTATAGTCTCACTGTTGCTCTCTATGGTGTCTCTTGCTTCTAGTGCCCTTCCTACCTGATCACCATGGTCATCGTGCTGCTCCTGCCATGCCCCCTTGCCCCAGCACTCTATTTCCATGTGCAGACCCCTATTCTCTCCCTCCTGGCTTGTCTGTTACATTGTAATGCCCCTGATCCATCCCTCCTGCTCTTTATGGTCCGTTATGCTGCAGTTTTCTCTCCTGTCTGTCCATTATTGTCAGCAAGCTACCATTGCCTCTTTCCCCTCTGTTCTCTGTTGTGCATGTGCATGGTCCTGCCCCCTCCCTATTGCTTTCAATGGATTGTTGTGCTGCACTCCCGTCCCACATGCCCTATGTGGTGTATTGTGCTTCTACAAATCCTGATGCCTGCCCTGTAGGGTCAGTTTGGTGCACCTCTCCATGTCCCTCCTGTCCTCTTTATCCGAGTCTATATCCCTACCCCAATTCCTTCTGCCTTCCATGATCAAATGTTTCATACTTCCTACCATTTCAAACTTGGTAAGAAAGAGGTTTTGAAAAAGAACTGGGGTATTGATTTTCCCCTTTAACTTACATTGAAAAAGAGGAGATTGTAGACAGGAGACAGATCAAATAAAGCCCATTTGGGCTTAAAAACATTGGACGTTTCCTGGCTGAATCATGTCTTGTGGCATGTATGGTTGTACTACCACTGCCTCTTCCTTCTGCCCACAATGGTTTATTGTATTGCCGCAGCCTCTATTGCCAGTCCTATATTGTAAGTTTCTTTCCCCTGCCCCCCTTTCCACTGCCCTCCATAGTCTGTTGCGCTGCCACTGCCCTTCCTGCCTGCCCAGTGTGGTCAAATTGTTGCCTCTGCACCCTCCTACCTGCCTTCAATTTTCAGAGTCCGTGCCCCTGGCCTCTGCCTCTCAACAGTATCCTAATGAACAACTAGATTGCTAACATTCTATATTTATTACAAAAGTATGGAACGCCTGATGTCCTCTTGATGTGATTAATACTGTAATACCTAGAGCATTTCTTTTAGAAATTACATATATGAGAGGGTCTTATTTGCATCAGAATTATGGTTAGTGCTCTAAAAAACTTAAATGAGGACATATTTTCTGAGTTTTCAAATAGCGACAAAGCACTTTTAAAATATTTGTTATCTTTATGTGTTTTTATCGAGTTAACCACTTGATTAAATGTTGCACTTAGGGAGAGGACGTGGTGTTACTTCCAGAGCTGCAGACTTTGCAACTGGGGAACCAAGTTGGAGTTTCTGCTTCAGCTCGGCATTCTGCAATTCTGGTCAAATCACTTAATCTCCCCATTTCTAAAACCAAAATGAATTTCTTCTTGTGTCTGCACCATATAAAACTGCAAAAGCACAACAAATAAAAAGTGTTTTGCACACTTCTGTCATTGGGCTACATGTCAGCTACATCTGGGTGATATTTGTACTACATTTGGGCTCTTTTGTCTCTGGTGGCCATCTTGGGAGATTTATTTGTTATGAAGTTTCCTAATTTCCTAATTTACTGCAGTCTCCTCAGTAGGAAACGCTTTCAGTTTTTTACTTTGATTCCATCAAGAAGGAATACAGATATGTCACACGTTTGCCATAAATTCTGAATGTTAGCACTCTAGTTGCTCATTAGATCACTGTAGTAAAGCAACTGCTCACCACGGAAGTCTGCTGCTGGTATTAAAAGTGCATGTTTCAGTCTGCATGTCAGAATTTTTTAATGAAATAGAAGAGGATTTGAGAAGTCACTCAAAATGTGCCCAAATTTTTCTTTCTGCAGCACTAATCATACTTTCTATGGCAAAATGAACCCCCTCATTTTGTTCCTTTTTAAATTAAATGTTTTAAGAGTTACCACTTTATTCCAATCAAGATGTCTTCAGGTGTGCAATACGTTTGTCATAAGGAGGACTGTTAGCGCTCTAGTTGTTCTATAGAACACTCTGGGAAGCTGCAGTAGAACACAAAGGAATCAACTACCCTTGTTGGATGTACATGTTTTACTGAGAATGTCAGACGTCGTTCCCACATGACTGAGAAAGATAATGTGAATTTACAGAAAATATGTTCTCAGTTTAGCCAGAAAATATGCTCTCAATTTAGCTTATTGATCACCTTCCAAACCTTTGTAGGAAAAGCATGAGAAAATAGTTTTCTCTCAAACATGATTCCTGATATCCAAGCAGAAGGCTTTTTCACATGGTAAAATCACCTTAGAACACACCACAATACCTAAAATGAGTATGGTACCATTAACAAATGATTCGTATTGTAACTAAAGTCTTAAAATCTTCTATTAAGTGCAATGCGTTTTAATGAGGTGCTAATATGTATGTTGGTCCCAAGATGACTGTCAACACTTCTTTGATGAAGGGCTGATAGCCAATCAGATCTCACGATTAGATGCGTGGTTAGGCTCAGCCCAGATATATATATTTCTTTTTCCATTAATATTTTAAAAACTACTGAACGGATTTACACCATTTAACAAAAAGGGCTCCTTATGAACCAAGGGCAATCTTTTTGCCAAATTTGGTGTAATTCCTTTCAGCAGTTCGGCTGTAGCAATGTCTAAATTTTCCTACGGAAAATTGCATGGCGAAAACATGTTTTGGGACCCCCTTTTTTCTCTGCCCCTACTTGCTGAATCACCCCGACACTTTCAGGATAGGAGCGGACCGACGCAGCCATAAGTTCTGAAAATTTCGTGAAGATTCCTCAATCGGCACCAAAGTTATTGGGAATAGAATGTTGCGATTTTCCTATGGTAACTATGTCCTAATCATTTCTACCTACTGGCGACAGCAAGTAGGTAATATATCTATATGTATATGTATATATGCACTCAGACATTTATTTATATATTATAAATATAGATATAATAGATATAGATATATAGATTTATAGTCATAGAAATAAAAAAGGTTACAGGGATGTTATGGTTAGAAAAACGAATTTAAAAAACCTTAGAAATTAACTAAACAAACAAAGGTTATAGGGACGTTATAGTTAGGTTCAGATTTTACATGCATAAAACCAGAGAAACTCAACACTACTTATCTCAAGAAACTATCAGGTACATGCATCAAGCTAATTTGCAGTCGCTAAGGGGCAGATTAGCTGAATCTACCCCTTTGCCACTGCAATTTTTGCATTTGGGTTGCATCAATCCCAAATGGAAAAATTGCAATTTACGAATGCATTTAAGGAATCACAAATTGTGATGCCTTAAATGCAATGCAAGATTGCATTTACAATAGCAATTTCATTATTATGGACTGCTAAATACAGGTTATTTCAACCTGATGATATTTAGCAGAAACCTTGAAAAATGCACTAAAGTGCATTTTTCAAAGTTTCAGGTTACACACACACATGCCCTTGGAACATGTGTGTGCGCAACATGGTGCACGCCACAATTTCAGGGGTGTAACAGGGTGTCCTTTTGACACCCTTGCTCCCTTTAAACTGAATGCGTGAATTGCGAGTACCTATAGGTACTCGCAAATTGTGCATGCAATTTCCAATTCATCCCTATGGGCGTCCAGGCCCATAGGAATGGATGTGAATACATTCCTTAATTGCGACTCACAATTTACGAGTCACAAATAAGGAATGTTTAGGAATTGCTATTTTTATAGGCTTTTGCAAGTCCTAATTGCGATTCCTAATTAATCAGAATTAAGAACTCGCAAAAGCATATCTTGATGCATGTGCCCCCTATCACTTGTGCCATAAGGTGACTATACCTCACGCCCCCGCCATCCACAGTTTTCTTATCACTAATTGTATTGCAAATGTTTCAGCTGTATTATCAATTATTTCATACAAGATGTTATTACTGATATAATATGTGGGGTAAGTAGAAGTGCATGATGAGAAAGGGACTTATAGTCACCTTAGGGCATTAGTTATAGTTTCCTTTCCAAATTCGCAGAAAAAGCACTACCTTTTAAAAACCAAACATCATGCCCTCCCCACTTCGCAGTTACGTGCGAGCAGCAAGGCAAAGGCAGAAAACAAGATGACATGAGGCCATGTCAAAGCCAATAGTAAGAACTCATAATTAACCCAAACAACTTGCAAGCTCTGCTGTACATGCAGAAAAAGTGCAGCAAGGCATGGTCAGAAAACAAGATGACATGAGGCCATGTCAAAGCCAATAGTAAGCACTTACAATATAAATGTACTGTTCTACTCCGTGACAGCTCTCACTCTAAAAGACAACAAGATTACAAGAGAGGAGAAGCAGGCATATGCAGGACCGCCTCATATATCCAGGCTAGTGTATAATAACACACTAAAGTCAGTTAAAATGGTGGTAGTTAAAGGTCATCATAGGGTGCCCAACCACAAAAGTGGCTCTTTCACTGCAGCCAAAAATGTTGTAACTCCCAAGTTTTGTATTTTGGTTATCTGGGCACAGTTAGCACCACTCACAAGGGACCAGGACTGGAAAAGCACCAATTGGAGGGTTGGGACTCAGTCAGCCTGGGTCCTGTTGGGGGCTCAAGATGGATGGAGCCACCCAACTAGCCCTTGGAATCACTCTAGAAGTTCTGGGTTCAAGCAGGGGAACAGGTCTCAAGCAGCAGGGCCGGCCACTGATGATTCAATGCAGGCTGCAGAAAGCAAAGAATCATTGTGATATCTCCCCTGAGGCGGAAACCGGGGGACAGGCTCTTGAGTACCGCTATTGTTTTTAAAACGCTACGTTTTATTTTAATGTGATTTGCTGACTTTTTATTTAAAAACGTACTTGCTGCTGAGAACTATTCTGCCCCATCTCGAACCCCGCTCCTCGCGTAGCAGACTACGTGCTCACACGTTAGGAGACGGGGTGGACGCCATTTTGGGTGGACGCCAAGGTCAGCGTTCTAGCTGCTGGCTGCCTCCCCCCTCCTGGCTACTTAAATCGTGCTCTTCAGCGGCGCTTAGAATCATTGTGATATCTCACCTGAGGCGAAAGCCGGGGGACAGGCTCTTGAGTACCGCTATTGTTTTTAAAACGTTTTGTTTCATTTTAATGTGATTTGCTGTCTTTTTATTTAAAAACGTACTTGCTGCTGAGAACTATTCTGCCCCATCTTGAACCCCGCTCCTCGCGTAGCAGACTACGTGCTCAAGCGTTAGGAGACAGGGGTGGACGCCATTTTGGGTGAACGCCAAGGTCAGCGTTCTAGCTGCTGGCTGCCTCCCACCCTCCTTCCCTTCCTATAAATGACCCCAACCACCTGACCGCACAGCGGTCGGGCGCAGCGGGCCCGCCGGCGGCGCGCCAAAGGCAAGCCCATCTGCGCCCCTCCGCGCCAGTACAGCGCCAAGCGCCAGGACCCATAGTCATTTTTTCCTAAATTATCAGTCTGAGAGAGTTTGCAATCGCGACCTGCTACTGAGTCTAAGGGGAAGGGTGGAGGATGACTGCATCTGTATAATACCAGACAAGAAAATGCTCATTGCACCTAATGTTTGCCCAGCATGTTGCTCTCGCCTACCTGTTATTTTATGTACCCCAATCAAGGGTCTCATAAGGTCCCATTACTTCAGGGAGGATAGGGAGGAGAATACAATTAACTGTATACTCATCAATGCCAGGTCTCTGGTTAAACATAGTACAGAATGCGCAGAACTGATTCAAGAAAAAAACGCCAAAATTGCATTTATTACGGAAACCTGGACAGTTGCGGCATCGGGACCGGATCTAGTCATTGCAACACCTGCAGGCTATTGTAGCCGTGTTCTGGACGGAACCGGTAAAAGAGGGGGTGGGCTTGCTATTATTTACCATGCCTCGATCCAGGGATCATTTCAGGCGGCGTCCTCACAGACCCACGAGGCACTGGGATTTAAGCTTTCCATATCAAATCATTATACCTTTCAGGGTGCCTTTTATATAGACCACCCGGATCCAGGTCTCAGTTCCTCGATACGGTGGGTACTTTTCTGGAAGAAGCCCTCTGTACCAAGTCCTTTACTGCCTTAGGAGATTTCAATTTTTATTTAGAAGGAGGCTCAGACCCTGACACTTTAGCTCTGGTCGGTGTAATGCAGGGGGCAGGACTGACTCAGGTGGTAAGGGGAGCTACACATACAATAGGGCACACTTTGGATGGCATTTTTACAAATAATCCAGACTTACATTTTAGTCATACAGAGTCCATGGTCTGGTCAGATCACTCAGTGGTGCTTTTCAGTATTCAAATACCCCAGCTGGTTAGGGCTAGACAGGACAGGAAGCCAGCCAAGCTGTATAGACCTTGGAAAGAACTTGATGGAAGGGCACTGGAGGATCGGCTCACATCCTCTATATTTACACTACCGGCAGATGTAAATGAAGCTGCCGAAAAGTACACAGACTGGATAGATCAAGCATGTACTATTTTAGCGCAGCCCAAACTCTGCCGCCCTACTCGTACAGTACCATCTGCTCCCTGGTTTATCCAGGAGTTACGAGACCATAGGGTGATCTGTAAAAAACTGGAGCGCGTATGGCGCTCAGACTATCTGCAGGCAGATAAAAATACAGTCAAAAGATATATAAAGAAATGATCAAGAAGGCTAAAAGTACGTACTTTTCTGCTCGAATCGAGGGAGCCAAAACTCAACTAGAGAACTCTTCGACACAGTTGCCAGTTTGGTTACCCCTAAATCAGTCATTATTCCCCCAAGTTTGGAACTTTGCGAGACCTTCGCTAAGTTCTTCCTAAACAAAGTGGAACTGATTTTTTCAGCATTAGAACATCAAGTGGGGTTGTCTCTCCTCGAAGGAACACACAGGACCACTCTGGTGAATCCACACGAGGCGAAAGTCTCTGACTTCCGTCCGGTGAATACGGAAGAGATAAAAAAGCTGCTTCTGGCAACTAAATCAGGCTCGCCTCAAGATCCCTGCCCAGCCTCAGTGACACAATTGGCAGCTACCCCCATATCATGCATTCTGACGGAGCTATTTAATTGGATGTTTGACCTTGGAGAATACCCAACATGCTGGAAACGAGTGTCAATTGCTCCTCTGCTTCAAAAACCAACACTCAACATCTCAGATCCTAATAGCTACCGGCCTATAGCTAGGCTACCATTACCGGCCAAACTCATTGAGAAAGTCATGAATGCACAGCTATGTGACTTTCTCAGGTCCTCTCAATGCTTGGACATAGCCCAACATGGGTTTAGGGAAGGCCATAGCACCGAGACTGCCCTAATCAAGTCCACGGAAGAGACCAGGAAGGCGATGGATGCAGGAGGACGGGCAGCTCTGGTAATCCTTGATCTTTCTGTGGCCTTCGACACGGTCCATCATAGTATCTTGGTGGATCATTTAGAAGGCTGCGGAATTCAAGGGACAGCCCTGAGTATGCTGTAGTCCTTCCTAGCCGACAGGGTTCAGGTGGTGGCCTTGGGAGATTTTGAATCTAGACCTTTCAAACTCCCAGGGGGGTCCTCAGGGCTCCTCCCTAAGCCCCACATTATTTAATATTTACGTTTCCTCCCTCGCCCCAGTGATTCGGTCATTTGGTTTTGAACTAACATCTTACGCAGATGATACACAAATTGTGGTATCTCTGCTCCCGGGGAGAGAAGAAGGAATAGCGGCTAGGTTCCAGGACTGTATGACTGCAGTGAGCTCATGGATGGCTGGCAATTGCCTTAAGCTTAACTCCTCAAAAACGGAGGCTCTTCTTTTCGGCACCAATGTTAGTTTCGGGAGCCCCAAATGGTGGCCCCATGATATGGGAGCCCCACCCATTCTGGCAACGAAAGTAAAGAACCTAGGTGTTCTTATTGACAGTCAACTATCTTTTAAACCACAGGTCAATCCCTTAACATCTTCTATCCATTGGATCATGAAAACCATAAGGAAAATTCTCCCTTTTCTATCAGACAGCAGCAGGAAAACAGTGGTGACAGCACTTGCGCTGTCCCGCCTTGATTACTGCAACAGTCTTTTCCTGCAAGGCCAGCAAGGGATTCTCAACAAACTACAGATGCTGCAAAATGCAGCTGTTTGGCTAATCACTGGCCTGCCCAAGTTTGCACCGGTTGCACAGGAATTGAGGAAATTGCACTGGCTCCCGATACGCAAACGTATAATGTTTAAATCATTGTGTATGGTGTTCAAGGCAATGAATGGACTGGGTCCATCCTTTCATCAACAACATTTTCAACTGTACACGCCAGGTAGACAGCTAAGATCAGCAAATAAAGGGCTAGTCAAGACTTATCGGATCAGGAAAGAACGATGGGGAGGACGTAGTTTCATCTCTGGAGCTTCCACCATCTGGAATAAACTGCCCCTGGCCTTGAAACAAAGTACCAACCTGATGGCTTTCAGGAAAAACATTAAGACATGGCTCTTCGACCTTTAGAAATCAACGACCGACTTAGGGGAGAAATCATATCATTTCAGCGCCAGGACACCGCCCGGTAACAGTGCGCTTTAAAAATGGTATAAATAAATAAATAAATAAATACATAAACAAAGTAGTCCTTCCAGGAGTAACAAAGCGGCCAATTTCAGGCTCAAGTCCTTGGAGTTACTCTGGTAGTCCGGTGTTCAAGCAGTGGAACAGGTCTCAAGCACCAGAGTCAGCCACTGCTGATTCAATGCAGGCATCAGGTAGCAAAGCAGTCCTTCCAAGTGTAACAAAGCAAACTTCTGAAGTACACTGCAGACCACAGCAGCAGGCAGTCCTCTGAGAGTCGTCCTTCCACATGTCCAGAAACTGAACTGAAGAGTGGTTCTAAAGGTCCTATGTTTATACCTAATGCGTTCTTAGGAGCAGTTGCTTGAGAATTCCCTTCGAAGTGCTTGGAGTTCCCTGCCTCCCCTGCCCTGGCTCTAAGCTGGCTACATGAACCATGAGTGGTGACAAATCATTTGTGTGAAGGCAGGGCACAGCCTATTGATTTGCAAGTTGGGTGTTACTGAGCTCCGTCCCCCTATCGTGCCACTTGGGCATATCCCAGCATACCTAATCCTTCTAGTGTTTTGCAATTTGGGAGGAATAAACAACGTTTAACAGCAAACTACTCCCAGCCATGTGACATAGGAAAAGGCTGCAGTCACTAAATAGGGCAGAAAAATGTCGACTTTTTAAGAGTAGCATTTTCAAAATCGGAACTTAGAATCTGATCTCACGATTAAAGAGGATTTTAAATGACAATTTCTCAGACACCAAACATGAAATCTTCACCTGATCCCAATCAAAAGTTAGCACTTGTTAAATGTAATAAGGCAACCTAATGTTATCCAATTGGAGAAGTAGGCCTCACGCATTTAGGAGTTTTTCAGTAACAGGGCATGTAAAATGTGAAAGTATATATTCAACCTTTTAATTACACTCCACCCTGCCCTTAGTGATACCTCGTCCCTACCTTGGGGTGACATATGTAAAAACTGAGTTAATGGCTTTGCGGGGGGGGGGGGTTTATTTTGTCAAGTTTAATTGGCAGCTTAAAACTGCATTCCGGCTTCAATGGCTGGACTGGGACATTTTTTTAGGGGATATTTAAGTGGATGGCACAATAGGTGCTACAGGCCAACTAGCAGAATTTAATTTAAAGGCCCTTGGTATATGCTGTACCACTTTACTAGGGACTTATACATAAATTAAATACACCAATCAGGTGTGAGCAATTTTTACCATGTTTTAGAGAGCAAGAACAGGCACTTTAGCACTAGTTAGCAGAGGTAAAGTGTACAGAGTACTAAGGCCAACAAAAACAGATTCAGCGAAATTGGAGGGCAAAGGCAAAAGGTTTTAGGAAGACTACGCTAAGACTGACAGGTCTAACACTGGCTTTTGTTGATGTCTATGCCTAGCCCCGTGGGTTTTTGAGAAGCGAGCAACGTATTGATTAATCGCAGGCATTTTCTACAATTATATATGTAAATTCCATATATACATGCTGCACAAATTACTGGTCATATGCCTTATTTTTCAAAGACCAGGAAGAACCTTCAGATTGTTTCAAAAGTTAGCTAATATCAGGAAACAAGAACGCCATTTTAATGAAAGGGGATTGACATTTAGATTATACAGCATGTCAAAATCCTGACTTGCGATAATAGGTACATCATGGTGAAACCAATTGTTAACTGCCTTTCACTTCTGACATTCACACTGTTTTAGAATAAATGTATTATTCCTAGGCATTCTTCGAAATTAAATTACAGGTGTCAATTTGGAGTAAAACAAAAAGAATGAAAAAATACTATATAACTATTACCTATCACTGTACTGCGTCCCCTCCAAATGAATTAGACCCATTTTTACAGAGGAGGGAACAATGTAACACAATAATGAGAGATTTAAAAAAAGTGTGCTTCCTAGGGTTGTAAATTCATGTTTGCTAGACGTTTTAATTTGAGGCCAAATAAAATCATTGTCAAATCAAGAATTGTGCTATGTTTGATATTAAGTACAGTCATTGAATATGTGATATTAAGCAAATTAGCTGAACTGATATAAAATAGTAGGGGTGTTTTCTCACCTGTCAGGAGGAAATCTTTACCATGACGTAATCCTTTGCAGTGCAGACTGCATGCTATTGATGAACATTTGCTTGTGCTGCTCTATTTATTCCAATGTTGCACTTGTATTTCAGCCAGAGGCACAGTGGTGCAGATCCACTGTGGTGCTTCTGTCCTTGGATAGAATGACATGCTGTTGGGCAAAGAAAATCCATAGGCACACAACAGCAATCATTTTTTAAGGATAATTCAATTTTCCCGCTGCCCCACTGCCTACCATAGGCCAAAGACGCACAACAGCAATAATTATTTTAATGATTATTCCATTATCTCCCTGCCTGTCATAGGTAAATAGCAAATAATGTTTTTTAACGGGTATTCCATTTTTCCTTGCACCTTCGCCTGCCATAGGACATAGGGGCACACCAGCACATTCTTTTTAATGATTATTCCATGTTACCCCTGCCTGCCATAGACACACATCAGCAATCAATTTTGTAAGGATTATTTCATTTCACCCTGCACCTTCTTTCTACCACAGGCATCTCATCGACCTTAGAGGCACATAAAGGAAACTTTTCAATCTGAATGTTATTGAAATATTATGTTTTGGTTTGGAATGGATACACTCATGTTAATTATCTGTGACGTGACCTCACTAATTTATATTGTCTGTAGAGTCAAACTGCAGATGCCACATTTCACTCAACTTTATTCTAGTTTGTTTGCTTTTTGGTGCAGAAGAGACATCATCACACAAAGTACAGCCAGAAGGCTGGCAGTGACACACACCACCTGGGTCCTCCTCTGCATCCACTTATGCAGCTAAGTGGCCACTGCCAGAGCAAAGAAAGAACTTGAAGATGGTCCCAAAAGAAGGGTGGTCCAGCCAAGAAAGTGACCAGTGAGGAGGAGAAGAAAAAGGATATTGCCACTACTGACATGCCACTCTATCTTTTTCAGCGACTGTGATACATCTATTGCGAAAGGCTGAGAGCAGCACTTCTGTAACATCAACAGCTGCACCCCAAACTGAGGCCCAAGCCCACGTCTCTCAGCAATGCAGCCTCTTCAGTCATGGCTATGGGGAGTGAGTCTGCACTGGATTTGTTTAAACCGCAAACTAGTACCCAATTGTCTCAGGAAAGTGGACCAGAGCAGTTGGAGCCTGCAACAGTTCTTCCTGAAGTAGGAGTAGAGCCGGAGGTTAAATATGCTGCTCTTCAATCATTAGCTTAACAGTCTCCATCAAAAAAAAGAAAGAGTGCTCCATCATCTCTGGATTGGACCCCAGTTGATGCCTAGACCCACTCCAATAGCCAAGGGAAACGGAAAGTTCCTGAAAGCCCTAAAATGATGGAATGTGAGAGCTAGTGGAGTTCACAGAGCTTTTGCCACTCGGTGCTTTGCTTGAATTGCAGAGTTCCGCAAAACTCTACCCACCACTGCTTATTGGAGTTCGCAACTCACCGCTCTTTTTTAAGCCTGTCCAGTTTTAATGCCATTGAATAGAATGAACCCAGGCAATGTCCTTCTTTTGTGAATGGGCAAGCTGCGCTAATTCTACCCGTCCACTTTATTAACATTGAATTCCCGACTGGAAGCAGAAAGCAGGCAGCTGGGAAAGCTGCTGAGCACACGGGGATCACAGCAGCAGTGCAGCACCGTGTCCCGACAGAGGCCTGATGCCATATATCCTGTACCAGGCCCGGCTCCAGGAATATTTATTTGGGTGGGCCAAAGGTACATTCGGGTGGGCCTCTGCTGGCCTGATTTATCGCTTATATATCTAGCCAGGCCTGCTTCTGGGCCCTCCTTTCTCTCCTTAGTCTTACAAGGCACAGTAAAACACACTCTTTTCAAAGTCTCTTTCTAAATGTTATCACTCTCAAAAAGTACTTTTCTTCCATGTAATGTCCCTTTGATGGGAAGAGGAGGTTTCTAAGTTAGAAGTATCAAGCAAGTGACACTACTCGGGCTCCCTCTGTGCGAGCCTTCAGGGAGAAACCCGCTTCGTTACTACCTCCACCTGACCCCTGACTGTGCAGCACACTCCCTAAAAGGCTTGATTATCCACTTTTCTATCACCCCTCTCCATTACACCTTATCTCACAGCTGACCTTGCGCCCCAGCCCCATATCAGCCACCATTCAGTTCCACTTTCATTATTCCCAGTAAAAAACAATAGTAAAATCCCCTTCAAACTTGAAACACTGAATATAGCAGTAAGTGTAATTATCATGCATGTTAAAGTATGATCCATAGTTGTCCTAATCGGCCGGCTTTAGTGCTGGTCCAAAAGTCTTTTTGACCTCTTTTTTTACATCTTTCTCTGTAGATAACTCAACTAACACCCTCCAAGTGTGCCTTTCATCTCTCCTTAGCGACTCCCCTCATGGCCTCCTCCTCAGACTCCCCAGCTGCCACCCTCCACCAGTGCCCCTCATCTCTCTGTAGCTCCCCCACACCCCATGACCTCCTCCTCAGATGTTCTCACTGTCACCCTCCACCAGCACCCCTCATCGCTCCGTAGTCCCCCACCCCATGACCTCCTCCTCAGATTCCCTCACTGCTCCCTCCACCAGTGCCCCTCATCTCTCTGTAGTTCCCACCACCCCATGACCGCCTCCTCGGATTTCCTCACTGCCACCCTCCACCAGTGCCCCTCATATCTCTGTAGTTCCCCCCACCCCATGACCTCCTCCTCGGATTTCCTCACTGCCACCCTCCACCAGTGCCCCTCATCTCTCTGTAGTTCCACCACCCCATGACCACCTCCTCAGCTTCCCTCACTGCTCCCTCCATCAGCGCCCCTCATCTCTCTGTAGTTCCCCCACCCAATAACCACCTCCTCAGCTTCCCTCAATGCCATCCTCCACTAGTGCCCCTCATTTCTCCATAGCCCCTCACCCCATGACCTCCTCCTCAGATTCTCTCACTGCCACCCTCCACCAGTGCCCCTCATCTCTCTGTAGTGACCCCCAACCTGTGACCTCCTCCTCGGACTCACTCACTGCCACCGTCCACTAGTGCCCCATATCTCTCTGTAGTCCTCCCCCAACCCCATAACCTCCTCCTCGGCTTCCCTCACTGCCACCCTCCACTAGTGCCCCTCATTTCTCCATAGCCCCCCCACCTCGTGACCTCTTCCTCGGATTCCCTCACTGCCACCCTCCACCAGTTCCCCTCAACTCTCTGTAGTCCTCCTCCACCCCGTGACCTCCTCCTCGGCTTCCCTCACTGCCACCCTACACCAGTGCCCCTCATCTCTCCATAGCCCCCCACCCCATGACCACCTACTTGGATTCCCTCACTGCCACCCTCCACTAGTACCTCTCATCTCGCCGTTGCCCCTCTCGCATATCCATTTCATTTGTTGCATAGCGCTACTCATATGAGTGTAGGGTGTCACAGTACTTTACATAACAGCACACGTTATACAGAGACAATAAATCAGTCTATGGGGAATGTCACATAAGCCAACCAGGATTTCAAGGTGTAGAAATCACGTCCTCCACGCTGGTGGGTAGTATATTTTACAATGGTTTGGTATAGGGAAGCGCAAACGCAGGATTTAATGAGTACTCCAGTGGTTGGGGGTTGGCTTTACTGATAAAAAGGTAGAACTGCCTGTTGTATTTAGTATAATAAACAACATAAGAAGGCAGGAGTTCTGTATGATAGATTTATTAAGAATAAATCTGTAAAGATTGAAACCCACAAGAAATGGCTATGAAAGAGCGATGCTGTCGTGTCCAAGTAACAGAACAGAATGACACGACAGCAGAGCTCAAACATAGAACATGGAATACAGTATATGTCATGAAAGAACACAATACATGTCATACAGTAAGCAAATTAAAGGTACAGATACAACATCTCCTTTCCATAAATGAAAAAAGAAAAACAAAAGTAAGTTAAACAAACATCAATATAAATAATAATCTTTAAATTTGGAAGGAATAACAATATTTCTTTTTACACAAGTCTGATTAGAATCAGAATTAGTTACAGAATTTTCAGCAGTTTCTACTTCTAACAAACCATCTGCAAAACCATCAGAAGCAATCAAATTGCTCTCACCCACTTCCTCACCGAAACAAGATTGAGAATTAGTTTCACTAACATGAGAATCATGTAGAGAATTTTCAACAACTACTTGATCTTGTGATGAGATTTGTTCATCAACATCCAAAGGATGAGATGGTTGCACAACATCCATGAAGTTTTTGTAACACAAAAAGGAGGAATTTCCCAAAAGAGTTTTACGATCAAGTTTTTTCAATATAATGTCCTTTTGAAAAGGTTCAAGCTTGATAACAGCACTTTTGTTCCACCAACCTTTGTTCTTAATCATAACAGACGAATTAGATGATCTAACAACCTGTTGAGGCAAAGAAAACTTAGATTCCCCCTTGACAACTTTTTTGGGTTTTTTAATAATTACCCAATCACCAGTTTTTAACTCACAGTTTTTTGGGGAAATAGTATTTTCTAACTTATATTTTTTCTCAAAATTATGCCTAACACACTCATCGACTGACTTAGCTTTGGTAAGACCTAACTTATTAAGAGAAGATGAGTTTTTATCAAAAACAGGTTTGATAATATCATTTGCATCCCTTCCCTTCAACAAGAAAAAAGGGGTAAAACCGGTAATAGAATGCGGAGTATTAAGATAACTCCAAACTTTTTCTTTTATGTGTTTCCTAACATCCATACCTGATGACAAAGCTGTTTGTATACCTTCTTTGAAAAATGTATTAGCTCTTTCAACGAGTCCATTTGCAGCTGGAAAATACAAAGGACTTTTAATATGCTTAATATCATATTTACTCAAAAAATCAACCATTTTTATTTATACAAAATGTGTGCCATTATCGGACACTAATTTCTTGGGAAATCCTTCAACACTAAAAATCTTCTCAAGAAAATCAATTACAATATCTGTAGTGGGAAATTTAACAAAATCATATGAAACCCATTTTGAATAATAGTCAGTTAAGACAATTAAATATCTCATATCTTCAGATAAAATGTTATAAGGCCCTGAAAAATCAATTGCTAATTTTTCCCATGCTTGTTCAGGCAACAAATTAGTAGAAGTAAAATAATGTTTACTTTTCCAATGCTTGTCGGAAAGGAGACATTCAGGACATTGGTTAACAAATTTATCAACAAGAGAATCCATGCTGGGCCACCAATAAAATTTTCTCACAATTTTCTTAGTGCCAGACATTCCTGGATGTCCAGAATGAGCTCTCTCTACAAGACCCTTTCTCAAAACACAGGGTGGAACAAAAAGTCCACATCTAGTTATGAACTGATTCTCCAGACTTAATTCAGAGGATACTTGTTGATAAGGTACAAAATCTTTACCTAGACTTCTAACTGGTGGCCATCCTTTTCTGATGTATTCTTTTATTTTTATCAAAATTTGATCCTTCTTGTAACCTTCCAACCAATCACTCTCTGTAAAACATCCCAAAGAATTATCACATGCATCTATTGCAGAAACAACGACACATTCATCGTCATAGATATCAGAAGCTCCGATCTGATTTGCAAGAGAAATTCTGGACAAACAGTCAGCCCTAAAATTAGCTCCTCCGGAGATGTGTTTAACATCAAAATTATATTCTTGTAATTTAGAGATAATCCTTACTAGTCTGGAAGTTGCTTGGCCTGTGCCATTTCCATTCATCAAATAAATAAGCGGCTTATGATCTGTAAAAAGATCAAACCGAGTTCCCTATAAATAACTCCTGAACTTTTCTACTGCCCATGAGCAAGCTAAAGCTTCACGCTCTATGGTGCTGTAATTGGATTCTGCTGTGGTCAAGGTTCTCGAAATAAAAGCAATAGTATTTTCTTTACCATCGACAAATTGTGTTAAAACTCCACCAAGACCTACGCAACTTGCATCCACGGTGACAACACACTTAACACCACAAGAAAAGGGTTTCAAGGCTGGAGCATTCTTTATCATATCTTTTATTATGGTCATCCACTCCATTACCAAAAATGAGTATGTCATCTTGAAATGCTTGCACCAGTATATGTCATGAAAGAACACAATACATGTCATACAGTAAGCAAATTAAAGGTACAGATACAACACTGCCCAAACAAACTCTTTTTAGTAACATTGGAATGTTGAAAGAATGGAGAAGTTCCAACTATATCACAACACAAAAAAGCGACATTTGTATTCAGCTCTTTGATGACAGTTCATAGGTCACTGTCCTATGTTAGGATAGTAACTTCTGAACTGCAAGTAACACAAGGATATCTGTGACAGAGGTAGTAACCCACTGAGCTATTCCCATAAAATTTAGTTTATCTGCATTTAAAAACTACCAAAAGACAAAAGGTTGCTCTGCAGCAGTATCGTAAATCACTAGTTATCTGAACTGTTTTTATTTTTGTTGTACATCGGTGGCAGATTCACTGCGAGGGCCAAGGCTCATGTTTGGGTGGGCCAGGTTCATGTTTGGGTGGGCCAGGCTCATGTTTGGGTTTGGCCCACCCTCTAGAACCGGGCCTGTCCTGTACCATGGTGAATTCAACTAACACTAAGTATAGCTCTTTCGACTGCACACAGGTGGAAGGTGTCCAAGTCACAGCAGCACTTGCCATGCGCAGTGACCAACAGTAACAGCTAAACCGACCCATGAGCACCAGACAGAGCATTGTCACGGAGATCCGCTTCTCCAGGAGGAAAGCGATCGTCTTAACTGCCTCGCACAGTCACACCCCTCGCATTCTCCAGTTCCCTCTTTTGCACAATGCATACAGGTAGATTCATCAAAGACCCGTTTTGCGAGTCTGTAATAGCGATTCATAATGAATCGCTATTACAGACTCGCAAAACGGGATTCATGTAGGAATCGCAAAATTAAATACGATTCCTACACATTCCTTATTTGCGATTAGCAAATTGCTAATCGCAAATAAGTAATATTCCCTATTCATTCCTATGGGCCAAAAGGCCCATAGGAATGAATGGGGAGTATTCCTTAATTGCGATTAGCAATTTGCTAATCGCAAATAAGATAGCGATTTAAAGGGTGCCAGGGGTGTCCAAAGGACACCTTGTAGCACCCCATAAATGCAAATTCAAACAGGTGTTGCGCACACACATGTCCAAAGGACATGTGTGTGTGTAACATGCAAAAGAAAAAAATGCACTACAGTGATTTTTACTCTTTTTTCGCAATTTACCACGAAGTCAGACTTCGTGGTAAATTGCGACCAAATATTGCGAATTCGCAATTTCAAATTGGGTGATGAATTGCATTTCAGGAATCTCTATTAGAGATTCTTTAAATCCAATTCCTCGCAAATATGCGATTTCGCAAATAGCGATTTTTGCATTTGGGATGATGAATCCCAAATGCAAAAATCGCACTCGCAAAGGGCCAGATTCTCAGAATCTGGCCCTTTGCGAGCGCAATTTCGTTTCATGAATCGGGCTGATAGTCTATATAGGTAGCTAGATGCTCAGCATTTGATTTTGTTGCCCTCCTGTCCTGATGCAGTGCTCTGTAAGGTCTCCTTCGCTGTACGGGCTGGGGATTAGGAAAGGTGATGGGGATACCTGCTGCAAGCACCCGCAACGCTTTCCAGTGTGTTCGGATGGCTTGCTCAGCCTCAGACTCGCACACAGGTACGAGAGTTATCATTGGGCTCTATATCCAGCAGACCAAAGAGTTCAACCCCTGCTTCCAGCACCCACCTGAGGAGCATCCACAAATCAATAATCACTGTCAGCTGATGGATCGCTTCTCTCTCTCTCTCTGGCTGCCAGCAATCCGCTCCAGAGGGAGCGGGAACATCAGGCCTAACATTGCAAAATGCATAAGCAATCACCAAGTAAGCTAAAGAGAGGCTTTTCAAATTTCCCTGGTGCATGATAGCTCAGAGTGGAGCCTGGAAATCCTGACATTAGGGGTGGCTGAGTAACTCTGCTGCTCACGGAACTCTGCAGTTTTTTGGGAATTCAGTGGGCCTCATTTATGAGGCCTTGCGTCAGTTTTGCGCCGCCAGTGCGTCACTTTTTGTGACGCACCAGCGGTGTAAAAAATGCGCCTTGTTGCGCCATATTTAAAAAGTGACGCATCTAGGTAGATGCGTCACTTTTTAAACCCCTGCGCCACATTATACCTGCGTCAGGTATAATGTATTCAGAGGGGGCGTTCCCCCGCAAAAAGCCTCGTAATAGTGACGCAGTGAAATCTATGAGATTTCACTGCGTCACTTTTAGGATGCTGTTGCGTCAAAATCTTGCGCCTGCCTCACAGCAGGCGTAAGACTGACGCAAGCCCTTTCACATGGGGCTTTCCCCATGTGAAAGGACGCATTGCTGGAGTTGGTTCACTTTTGTGACACACTCCAGCAATGCGTCACTTTTGCGCCTACAGATACGTCAGAAATACTGACGTATCTGTAACTCCTTGCGACATGATGCGTCATATTATAAATATGACGCATCAATCATGTCGCAAGGAGTGCGCACTGAGAAGTGACGCATCGCTGCTTTCACGCACCGATGCGTCATTTCTCATAAATGAGGCCCAAGGAGGTTCACTCTGCGTAGCTCCACTGAATCCAACGCAATCCACCCCATCTGATTTACCAGTTAATAATCCTAACTTTCGTTTACTTGTTTGTGTTACTGCCTCACTTAATCGGTATTTATTTTATGGTTCGGTCTCTGTTTTTGTAGCTTTTCGTACTTTGTTTTTACTTTTACTTTCCTGACCTGTCCATCCCATTCCAGTCAAACTTCTTTCCATCTGACTCCTCTCCGGGATCCACACCTCCCTCTCCATCATGGCAGCAGAAGCAGGCAGCGCCACCCGCACCACCGGTTGGTAAAACAGACAGATAGAGTGGAGGACCACCCCATCTTCAGCGAGAGAGACACACTTATTTTCTGGGTGCAGCACCACCTCACTTGCATGCTGGCAGCAGGTCTGGAAAGAGATGTGCCAGCGGGAGCGTTGGTTCTAGGGGCGAATGAAGTGATGTGTGCGTCACAGCACTGGCATCACATGCACGTAGCAGCAGCTAACACATCGATGGGAAGATATCCGGCACAGTGAGCAGGACCTGTTGAGTGTCGAGGTTATGTGGTTCAGTGAGCATATAATATATATTTTTTCAAGCAGCATGATCACAGGAAAGGTATATTATATATTGCATTTATAAAAATAATACAATATTATTCACATGTGAGTATATATAAATATAAAACATTCATATATCATTTCAATGTGTTCATTTATTATAAAATATAAATTACATGTGCGGATTAAATTAATTATGTACTATGTATGCGTGTGTGTGTGTGTATATATATTTTTGCAGCAATGATTGAGGCTAGTGGCACTTGTGCCCTCTAGTGCAAAAATAACATTTTATTTATGATCATAGTGTCATGTTAATGCAAATGATTTTTAAATGTGAGTGTGTGCCACCTTGCTGCACTGCATCAAATGCAGAGGTAAGGAATGTAACATTTATTAAGATGTCTCATTGGTTGTCTCCCTGTGCTGTCATGTCGGGCACTTCCTAGCATGGCAAAGCAGGCCCCCTTGTGTCATGATGGTGTAAGGGTGCCACGTTACATGGCACAGCACTCTGCATTCTTTTTGTGCAGTAAGGGACACTTTAATGCACAAAAACAATCCTTGGAGGCAAGGTCAAACACAAGCTCTTGATAGAGTAGCAGTGGTTGGTACTATCCTGATATGGAGACGTAGGAAGTTAGGAATTGAGAAATGTAGGAGGGAAGTGGAAGTCAAGTAAATGATACTCCCAGGATTTTGTTCCAGAGTGTGCTATGCATGTGCCTTCCCTTGAGCTGATTTAAGGCATGATCGTCAACTCATCATGTGACTCACTCGCACAATGGTAAGGTCTTTCAGGTGTATTGCGTAACATGTTCTTATCTGTTGTTTTTTGTAGCTCATAGTCCCAATTTCCCGGATGTGCAGTAGCAAAGGGGGACCGACTTGAATCATCAAAAGGGCGTGGAGCAGCAAAGATCATTCTTTGAAATGCATGAATAGTTTAACATTTTGTTTTTTGAGGTTTAGGATTATGAAACGAGTAATAGGCTATCTGGTTTAAAAAGTACAATGCTGTGCCTGTCAAAATGTTTTTTGTACAGAGTACCACCAATCATTGTGTTACAATCAAGGATGTTGTCTTGTATGTTTCAAGAGAAGTAGATTTATTAGGTTTAGATCATGTTACTGGTAAATCAAGTAAAGCCCCACCAGGAGCAGCTTCCTACGGCTCAGCCCTCCTGATTCCAACTGTCTACTCTTCCAAGCACAAACACTTTCAACATTCCAACCACCCAATAAACTCGCTCACTATCTATTGAGCCAGGAACATCAAGACTGTGGGGAGATTGCGTAAAATAGCAATATGTCACCCAAAAACTCAGCTTTGCGACAATCTGGAAGACTTTTGAACATAGATTTATCAATAGTGCCTGATCCTTGATGAAAGTGTGACTATAGGACAACAGCACGCTCCAGACTAATATGACCCTCGAAAAAGTCTGATTAAGTGAATCCTCAAGGACAGAAGATCAAGACAGGTGAGAGCCTTAGGTCCCCGTATGTACATGGCATGCATGTGTAGAAAGGCTGGGATACATCAAACAACCTTGAGGAAGGCCCTAGACCCAGACAGGCACTGAGTATGAGCAGAAACATGTTGGTATTCACATAGTAGGGTTAATTAAGTTCAATTTACACCGAAAGAAACTTTTTATTTATACCCCAGGTACCCTAGTAATAATTAACCTCTTTTGGGTATACCTGAAGGTATTTTTAAACCTTGTACTCTCCTTCAGTTGCCTGCTTATCCAGCCAGATTTGATCCAAGTACTTCCATTTCTTTGTGGTTCAGGTAGAGTCCCACCAGGAGCAGCATCCTGCTGCTCTGCCCTTTTCAATCCAACTGTCCACTCATCCAAGCACAAACACTCGCAACATTCCAACCATCCAATGACTTCACTCACAGTCTGAGCAGCAGGAAACATCAAGACTGTGGGGAGAATGTATAAGAGAGCAAGAGGGTACATGATGTAAATGAAGTTAAGAGGCTAATGAAAGGTTATAAGGCATTTGTTATGCACTACAGAGAATAGCTGGTGATCCCATCAGAAAGCAGGGAGCTAACTGACTAGGCAGAACACAGTGGAAAATGACATCAAGAAAATGGAATGTCAGACTTAAAGTGATACAGCAAAACATAAGTGCAGAGAATACAACATATCCTCTTCCCTTCGTATGGAAGAAGCAAAAGAAAAAAAAAAAAATACAAGCACATGCTCATCGTTACAGAGAGAGAGACCTTATTTGCAAACAAAATCATGTAAGTAACCTGGAGGTCTTCTAACTCTCTGAGCTCTACCAACATTATTTTCCTTAGAAGGAACATCACGGCCACATTCAGCCTTTTTGTACAGTGCCACACGCCTCAAGTTCCAACTTTCACCGTTGAATAGAGTTATGAACCTTTTATGAACAGACCTGACTTTGAATGGTCCCCTGAACTTTGTCAACCCGACCCCAACTCGACCAGGCTTGACCTTCACCCAATCATTCACCGCAATCTTACAACTTCCCTCCGGTTCACCCACAGCGCCAGGATTGTCAGGACCAACATTTATCAACTCTTTCATCCAGGCAGCAACCAGCTTGGTGCCAGCTGAACGCCCCCTCATGATGCTAAAAGGAACCATTCCAGTCACACCATTCTCAGTGGTTCTGTAGGCCCAAACCAGGTCGTTTACCAATTCTCTCACATCTGTTCTGGACGAAATTGCCATCTGAATTGCACCTTTAACCATCCGGTTCGCCCTCTCGACTATTCCATTGCCCTGGGGATTGTAAAGTGAGGTCCTTGAATGTGCAATTCCGCACCTTTTCAAGAAATTGGCCATCTCCAGGGAAGTCAACTGGGTCCCATTGTCGGTGATAATCCTAGTTGGAAAACCTTCTTCCCTAAAAATGTCACTCAACACAGTAATAGTGTTGTTGGTAGTGATCTCCTTCATGAATTTAACCACTAACCACTTTGAGGAAATGTCAACTACCACCAACCCAAACCTCATATCTTGGCTCAACTGGTAGAACGGGCCAATGAAATCAAGGCATATAGTGTGCCATGGACACCCCGGGTCACCTATTGATCCACATCCAGAATGACTACCAACTTTAAGCCTCTTCTCACTCTCCAAGCAGTCCGTACATTTTTCCACCCACTGAGAGATTTCTAAGTCCATACCGGGCCACCAAAAATTCTCCCTAACTCTCCTCTTGGTGAGGGACTGTCCCAGATGGCCTTCGTGGGCTAGTTTAAATAAGGTAAACCTCACATCTTGTGGAGGAATAAACTTATCTTCCATTAAAATCAAGAAGCCATCTTTGTCCAAGACAGATAGCTGTTCAAGGACTTTCAAATATGGGCGAAGTGCTGGGGATAGGCAACTCTCTCTCCTTGGACCCTTTACAATCAAGTCCTTGACTTCTCTCAACACCACATCTTTTCCCATGGAGGTATTCCACAGACTCTTGCCAATTGCCCCGGCACAGATATCCACTACCTCATCCACAGCAGCTACAGACCCTTCGGAATTGGATGATTCAACTCCCAACTTGTCTACTATCTCCCAAGGTAGTGGTAGTCTAGAGAGTCCATCGGCTTGGCAATTCCTCCAACCTGGGATGTACTCAACTGTATACAGATACTCTTGAATCCTAGCAGCGAGTCTAGCTAACCTCGCAGAACCCTTGCCGGCCCCACCAGGTGACAGGATTTTAACTAAGGGTTTGTGGTCTGTCAACAGCGTAAACTTGAACCCCCACAAATACATCCTGTAATACTCGCAACCCCACGCTGCGGCTAAAGCCTCCCGCTCGATTATAGAGTAATTCCTCTCAGCCGTTGTGACCGTCCTTGAAGCAAAAGCCACAGTCTTGGTCCCAGACTCATGTACTTGAGCCAATACCGCACCAACACCCACAGCACTGGCATCCACAGTCAAGACTGACCTACGGTTGGTATCAAATGGTGTCAAGATGCCCGCATCACAAATTTCATCTTTGATTTTTTTGAAACATTCTTCTTGCTCCACACCCCACACAAACTTGCATCCTTTCCTCAACAACACCTTAATTTTTTCCGTCTTCTCTGCAAAATCCCTTACAAATTTAGCATAGTACTCAATGAGGCCGAGAAACAACCTCAACTGATCTTTGTCGCTCGGAGCTGGTGCATTCCTGATAGAGTCTAATAAATCTCGCTTGGGTTTCACACCATCGACGGATAGGGTATATCCAAGGTATTCAACTTCCTCCACTGCAAGTTTACATTTCTCTTTTTTAAGAGTTAATCCAGCTTGTTCCATCCTTTCCAAAACAGTTTTTAAAATCAGATTGAGTTCCTCTACAGTTTCACCAAATATCAGAACGTCGTCTTGGAAATACACCACGTTGTTCACTCCCTTCAGTACAGCCCCCATCATTCTTTGAAACACCCCGGCTGCAGAGGCAAGTCCGAAAGGCATACGTGTGAATTGATAAATCCCCTCAGTTGTTATAAAAGCTGTCAACGCCTTTGAGTCTTGATGTAACTTTATTTGATGATAAGCGCTGCGAAGATCCAGCTTAGAGAAGTACTTCCCCCCTTTTAGTGACAGAACTAACTCGTTGATGTTTGGTAACGGGAAGTTATCTACTACGATGTTCTGGTTCAGGGTGCGAAGGTCCACACAAAAACGAAATTTTCCGTCAGATTTGGTTGTGATAACTACGGGAGAAATCCAGGGTGATGTTTCTATTTGTTCTATCACTCCCTGATCCAACATTTCCTTCAGCATCTTCTTCACTTCCTCACGTGCAATAAATGGAACCTTCCTCACCCTGTGTTGCATAGGCATGGCATCGTCACGCAATACAATCTTATGCACATAACCTCTCAACTCCCCAATGTGCTCATCAAACAAACAATTCATCCCTTCAACAATTGAATCCGTGGTTATGCTATCCACAACCATCACCTGTTGTGCTGCCCTGGGATTAATGATTATACCAAGGTCATACTGTTGCCCCCATCCCAAAATCGCTGGGCCTGATCTGGCTACATACACCTTCCCTTTGACGGAACGATCCTTAAATGATATCACACATACCGTGAACCCAATTACATCTATGCTCTCACCTTGGTAACCACAAGGACTAATATCGCTAGGCAATAATTGCACATCTTTCCAATTTTCTAAGTACATATCCTTGGGGATGATAGTCCACAATGACCCTGGATCGACCATCAGCTGGGTCTCTATTTCATCAATAAGGAATTGAGCTTTGGGCCTGAACCTTCTACCGGGCTCACCTTCACTGACACCATCCTCACCCAAACACAATATTTTGTTGGCACCCTCAACACCAACAATGTCTCTAACTATTTCCCTGTTTTCCACAACAGCTACTTTATCTGCATTTCCTCCCCTACGCATCTTGTAGAAATGTCCCTTCCTCCCACACTTCCTACAGACCTTATCAATAGCAAAGCATCTCCTAAATTCTGAGTTATGAAAAGTGCTCCCGCACCTACTGCACATCCTTCCTTGAAATCTGTTCCTGTCACTTCCTGAAAACCCATTGTTGAATTTCTTCGGACCTCTTTCACTCAAATCTACGCCCTTCCTGTTCACAGCAGCAACTTCATCTTGTTCAACACAAGAAACCCCATTCCCTTGAACATTTTCCTTTCCATTATCTCTCTTTTCCATCTCTCTCATACATGCATTCGATTCTTCAACTACCTTCGCTATATCAATGGCCATTTGTAAGGTGGGATTTTTTGCAGCCCACAGTTTTTCCTGCATCTTTTTATTGCGACATTGTACTATCAGCTGGTCTCGTATCATTTTGTCTCTTATCTCTCCGAAACTACATTTAATGGACAGTTCTCGTAACCTAGCTACGAATTGGTCTACTGATTCCTCGTTCCTTTGGGGTTGGGTGTAAAATTTATGTCTGGCCATAACAATATTTACTTCCTTTGCATACTGCTTCTTCATGCGAGCTTTTGCTTCAGTATATACATTGGTTATTGCTCTCCCATCTTGGTTTAATCCTACAGGAAGATATTTAAAGGAACGTTGGCCTTCCTTGCCTAGAGCACTTAACAACAGGGCTTTTTTTCTAGTTGCGCTAAAATCCTTTCCATCAAGTGCTTCTATATAGTTCTCGAAAATGTCTATCCATTCATCCCACTCGATGGGTGGATCTCCAGTTGTTTGTAAGAACATGGGAGGTACGATAACATTTAGATTTTCCATCTTACTTTAATTAGCAAAAAAAAAAATAGTGTAGGTACTTGCACTTGTATGCACTTTATTCTTATGTGTGGACACAGTTTCAAAATACAAGTTAATCTACTGGAATGCTCCTCACAATGTCTCAATCTTTCACTTCAAATAAACAGTGTAATCCTTTGTTGCATAATACGTTTGTTAATAAGAAATAGGTAAAAGTTTGCTGTTAGTTTGCACTAGGTACCTCTTTCTATTTAATTACGCCGATTGCACTAGACACTGCTTATTGTGTTAGAAGCTTACCGTGTTCGTTATTTTTACTTGAAATTAACTTGTGCTGTAGACTGTCCCTCCACAGATTCGATCTGTGACAATAAGGCAACACGCAGCGTTGATAACACGCAACGGTGAGTTAAGGCGGGGTATTTTTGTTCAGAAGCGTGTTACCGGAGCGTTGTTCAGAAGCGTGTTACCGGGGTTGCCTAGTAACAAGACTTGGATTAAAGATGGCGTCTGTTCGCGTAACGTCCTTGCGTCATCTCCGCTGCCTCATGTCTGCTTGACGCTGCCTGACGCCTGACGCTTGCTCACCTTCTTGTATGACGTAAGGAAGACTCCGTTCGGCACAGAAGGACGTTCTGAAGTAAGTCTTCTTCTTTCCAATGCAGCTCGTGTTGTCCTGCTCGTGCAGGTTTTCAAAAAATGCTCGGCGATTTTAAAAAATGCAGCAAGTTAATGAATCCTGTTTTCCTCAGGATATTTAGCAAGTTAACCAAGCGAAGTCCCAAAATCGATCTCAAGCAAACGATCGACTTGTAATTTTAAACGAGGATAAAATTACTAAATAGTCATTCACCCTTGGACATGGGTATTCCATTAGAGTAACTATAAAGTGAAAAGTCTCACAAACTCACCGCATGTTTAGGTAG
Organism: Lissotriton vulgaris; assembly: GCF_964263255.1. Lineage (NCBI taxonomy): Eukaryota > Metazoa > Chordata > Amphibia > Caudata > Salamandridae > Lissotriton > Lissotriton vulgaris. The sequence goes on from NC_141689.1 coordinate 387,242,244, forward strand.
GGTGACGATTTCTTTTGCTTTTCTGAACTTGAGTTGACTTGCACTTGAGTTGTGATTCCTGGGTTTGCACACGGAGCTGTGGTTCTTTGTTTCACGCTGTGAGGAGTAGGGTTTCCAGCAGTTGCAGATTACTTGGGATACCAGTAGCTGTTCATTATTAAATTTGTATCATCATAGTAATACATTTCTACAGTTGTCTTTCTGACGATATCTTCAGTGAATTTCGTCCAGAATAAGCTTTCTTCTTCAATTCGAATTTCCTTTTTAAAAGTACAGTCCACAATATAATTATTCGCGTGGTTCTTTTCTCACCAGTAGAGTTCTTTTCTCCCTCTGTAGTTGTTTAGCTTCCTCTGCTCATCGTCGCCATGTGATGTAAATGAAGTTAAGAGGCTAATGAAAGGTTATAAGGCATTTATTATGCACTACAGAGAATAGCTGGTGATCCCATCAGAAAGCAGGGAGCTAACTGACTAGGCAGAACACAGTGAAAAATGACATCAAGAAAATGGAATGTCAGACTTAAAGTGATACAGCAAAACATAAGTGCAGAGAATACAACAGTACACCACATTGTTTTAACCTTCTTTCTTAAGGACCCAAAGGCAAGAGGGCAGCTGGGCCAGCTGCCATCACGAACAGCGAAATGGCAGGTATGACCCTGGTGAAGACCACCAGTGCCGTGGCAGATGGCTTTGTTGCCCCCTGCATGGTATTTCTATTTCCCACTACTAAAATTATTCTCTTGTGGATATTCAATAGTTTTTATCAACTCCAATTCAATGGGTATTTTTTTACACACTACGAGTGCCCACCCTAGGGCCACCATTAATAATATCCCATAAGGAGGAATGGTGAGGATGCATAGAAACTGTAGTGATATAACTTCATTATTGAAGATCTGCAAGTTACAAAAAACAAATTTAAGAAGAGGGATTACAAACACAGAGTTTTGGATATTGCTGAGAAAAAGAACTTGGATAAACCTAGGGAGGCCACTTTATTGAGAGGAGGGTCTACCACTTGCAGCTCGAATTCACCATCTTCTATACATTTTGTCACCAAATACAACAAACACAATCAGGGAGTGTATAAAATTCTCTCTAGACATTAGACACTACTCCAAGAGATACCAGGTGTTAAGGGAGAAATCTCTATGAAACCTAAGATCACATATTGGCAGGGTTGGACGTTGAGAGAGATATTATGTCCAAGTATTATTACGCAAAAAAAAACAGAGGGCACATGGTTACCTGCACAAATACATGGCTTTTTTACTTGCACAGACTGTAATATCTGTCCATTTGGAAAAATTAAACTAAAAGACTTTAATTATAACACCCAACACATTTATACTATAAGACAGACTATCACATGTAAAACAACATATGTGATCTATGTGATAGGATGTAGCTGCAACATTATATATGTAGGCAGCACTATCCGACCCCTAAAAGCTAGAATCCAGGAACGTATATGGGCCATTCGGCATCAAGACACCAGATATCCAACGACAACAAAAATGAGTGAATATCATGTGGGTAGGCCTGAAATCTGGTTCCATGAAATTGATCATATCCCTGCAAGACTTAGGGGGGGAGGGGGTCAGAGATTTAGACCTTCAACGCAATTGAACCAGGATGGATCTGTCGACTACGTAGCACAACAAAGGGACACAATACAGATGAAGAGTTACATTACTTCCATTCAATGTTAAATATTGTGGTCTGACAAACAAAGTTGCAAATATTGATTGAAAAAGCTTTATTCGAGTTATAGACTCATAAAAGCACAAACATACATTTTAAAATACATACATTTTAAAATACATTGTAGTTAAAATTCATATTTCATACATAGAAATACATTTTGAGCAGTTGTGCAAGCTTTAACAAGAAGGGTGATAAAAATTACTATAAAATTTTAATTCATATTGGGAGATAAAGCCCTCCGCCTAATGGACCATGCCCACCCCAAGTACTTTGCTGTTCCCAGCACAATGGGCATGTCAGTGGAGGTACAAATAATTCTCAACCCCTCAACACCACTAGATACCCCAAGGTTTCTACAAACTGGAGCCAACCATGCTCTCCTTGGGTTTGCATAGGCCTCACACAAAATAAGAAGTGGGCTATGCTTTCGTTAGGAGCACCACACACCGGGCAGCATGAGGTGTTCGAACTCCTCCACCTACCCGTCAATGACCTCAGGGGGAGGGAACCTGACCTTAGCTGGAAAAATAACTTCCTGTCTATCGGGACAGTAATACTGTCCCAGTATTGTTCTAATACAGGTCTCGTTTTAATTTCCAGAAATCTACCCCCCATTGTTTCGGATTGTGTACTCCTCCAGAGCCTTTCTTCTACGTGATCCCAATAGATGGCCTTGATGGTATTTTTGCTTGGGAATACTTCCCCTGAGGGATTTTCCCAAAGGTTAGGGAGACCAAGCTCACCAAGAACAACCCTGAGTGTCTTCAACCATGATATTTTATGAAACGTATCTGATTTGATTAAGGCTAAAAACCCATCAGCATAGTGTCAGATCTCTGGGGTTGTCCAAAGCCATCTCCAATAAAGGATAGGCCTTAATCGATCACGGTCACTAACCGATCTCCTCCCTAGATCAAGGCCAAGCGGGAGTAATGGCGCGCTCTGGGGGAGCCCCAGAAACCTATTCTCTGATATTTGTAGAGTAGGGAACCTCTCAAAACCCCATACTTCTGCCCCATACAGGGCTGACCCTAAAGCTTTGGCATCATAAACCATGAGGACCGGTTTTATAGGCCTAGTTTTTGATTTAGCTTGCTCTACCCGAAGCGCCCCTGCAATCTGCTGGTGTCTCAGTACCGCCTTTTCTATATGGCGGGACCAACCTGGCTTGCTCGATATCTCTACCCCAAGATAGGTGAAAACATTTACTACCTCGAGCTCGATGTTATTCAGAGATACCCTTGGTTGAGGTCGGCACCTTTGGGAGAAAACCATCAGCTTAGTTTTGCCAGCATTAACTTCAAGGCCATGCTCCCTGCAAAAAGTGTCAAATATATTTAGGGCACGCTGTAGTCCAGCTGGGGTTTTGGACACAATTAGGGTGTCGTCAGCGAACATCAGGATCGGGACCCTGATGCCCGCTAGCGAAGGTGCATCCACGCTTGCATCCAACATCCTATCCACAATACCATTGATGAATAGGGAGAAGAGCAGGGGTGCCATTGCACATCCCTGCCGTACACCCCGCTCGACAGGAAAGTTAACAGTAGATTCCCCGTTCCTCCCCCATTGGACTTTGGCAAAGTTACACTCATGGAGTCGCATTATCAGGGTGAGCAACTCGGGTGGGACCCCTATCCCTTTCAAAACTGCCCAGAGCTTGCTCCTTGGAACCAGGTCGAAGGCAGCCCTCAAGTCTACAAAAGCGACATATAGGCTGCCCTCGCCAAGGAGTACCGTCCCCCACCGCAACATGGTAAATCGAAATATTTGATCTACCGTGCTGGTCGCCCGTCTAAAGCCTGCCTGGTAAGGGGAAAGAGCATTGTTCTCTTCTACCCAGTCCATAAGTTTATTAGCCACCATCTTCCCCAACACTTTTTGGACAGTGGCAATCAAACTTATCGACCTGTAATTGGCCGGGAGTGACCGATCACCTTTCTTGTAGATGGGTATGATTATTGCCCCCTTCCATATTTCTGGGATTACAGCCCCTTTAGCTAAGGCGTTTCCCAGTAGGGTCACATACCTAGCCCACCGTACCTTATCATTCTTAAATATATCAGAGGGTATCCCATCTAAATCCGGTGCCTTTCCCCCTTGTAAAGAGGAGATTACCAATTCTACTTCTTTGTTTGAAAACAGGTTTTCCTTGCAAAATACAGCTGGAATTGGTTCTATAACCACAATCTCCCTGTTCTCTGCGTACTGGGGTTTGAAATACTCAACCCAGGATGCCTCATCGACATTGTTATCTGGGGTGTTAGGGGTACCACCTCGGCCCCACTTCACAATTTTCCAGAAAAGTCTGGAATCCCTTGCCCCAGAGGCTTCCAGCAACTCATCCCAATATTCTTCATCCCACTTTTTCTTAGCCTGGTGAATACTAACATTGTAGTGTTTCCTGGCTACACTAATCAAGACCCTGTCCCTACTTCTGATTGCCCTACCCAGTTCCAATCTAGCTAACCTGCACTGCTTATTAAACCACCTAGCCATTTTGAGTGGGGCTTTTCTATTTGCATTAGTCAATCACATAAAATGTGGTTTTAAAAGGGAAAAGAACTTATCATGTATGGCTGTCGTTGAAGCGGACCCAGGTATTACGGGATTTGCTATCTCCATGGCGGCAATTGCAGTATCCACCTCAGAACTTATATAGTCCATGGACGCTACATTTGCCAGCACATTTGGCCATTTGACTCTACGCATATCATTGGCCATAACAGGTAATACTTCACTACGCGATTGTAGCTTGTCCGGCGTGGCCGTCCACCAAGTGTGGGTGACACAAAGGGGATTATGATCGCTTTCCAATCTACCCTTTATTTCCATATCGCCTATCCCATACCATAGATTAAGGCTACAAATGACATAGTCTATTCTACTTTTACTATGACCATTGTCAAATGTACAGTTGCCTCCCTGGTCGCTCTTTGTCCTTCCATTAAGGGCCCTCAACCCATATTCCAAACATAGTGCATTTAATAGCAATATGTCTTTTGTCCACCGTTTGACTGGTGCAAGATTTAGGTTCGGGACAACCCATTGGACGTCTTCCTCTTGCCCTATCGGATTTTCCGTATTCTCCAATGGTTCGAAGGTCCTATTGAGATCGCCAGCCACAACCACTCTATTTCCCAGGGACTGTGATTCAAGGAAGGTGGATAGGGCATCTAGGGTGGGAGAATTCCCAGTATTGGTACCCCTAGTATAAATGTTATATATATCTATCACACCCCCCTTATCCGATGACATTCTTATCAATTGGATATCCTTGCAACCCAGGTCAAGCACTTTTATTTTAACTTGTAGACTTTGCTTGATCCAAACTGTTAAACCTCCCATGGGTCGACCCCTAGGGCCTCTGCTCGCTGGAATACAAAAGTTTAAATAGCCTGGGAGGAAGATCGGATCACAAGCCCATGTCTCCTAAAATAGACACACTTCGAACCCGTTGACAAAGTCTATCCAATTTTGGGACAATAGTCTAGTACCTAGCCCTGCGATATTCCATGAAAAAAAGCCTCCCCGGGCTAGTGCCATTACAAGTTCCCGCATCGAGGACTGGCATAGGCGGAAGGTTGGCCAGACTCTCACAATTACCTTCCTCGTCTACAACAATATCCACACAGTTAACATCAGTTCCCTGGATAACAGCAGTATTTAATATGGACCTTATTTCACTCCCCAAACTTTCCATGCACACCCTAATGTCCCCCCTCCAATTCTCATTCTTCCCGTCAATAGTCACTTCATTTGGACTTTTCTGTTATGTCCATAATTGATGCCACAAAATTCTCGGATATATCCTCCCTAGCCATGTTGCCCCCAGTTTCCAAGCAATCGCCTGATTTGCGTCAACATCCCCACCTCAAATTTTTCATCCCATCATGAGAGTTATACACTTGATCATAACAAAAATTTGGTCGTGGAAAAGGAATGTTAAAAGGGATGGTCTCTGCCTGTGGAGGAAAGCTGAATCTCCCTAGCTCGTTATTCCCACCAAGATGGGCGCCAACTGGTCTTGGATAGAAAAAGGTGAGATCCACAATACCAATCCACCACTGCTAGTGCTCCAGCCTGGCCTCGTGATCAATCCTACCACCCTTGGATCTTGAAAGTTGATTATAATACATTCTCCCCCCAGACTTTTCGGGGTACATCCTATCCAGTTAACCCTTCTTACCCCGATAATCAAACCATCCACTTCCCCGGGCAGTGGTCTATTAACCCTTAACCAGTGCATAACCTTATTTTTTAACATCTGGAAGGTTTCTCTTTGACCTACCAATAGAGATGGAACATTGGTAAGAATAGCCACATAGGGATAAGATTGGTCAGCTTTGTTCTGGAACAACAGGGCGTGGAATGAGAACATTCTTTGACACCAAGGAAGCATTATTTTTCCTAAATCTATCGTTACCACCAGTTACAGAACCACCCCTGTTTTGAACTTGTGGAGCATGGGACTTTATTTGTTTCAACAATATTTTTGCAGGAATTTCTATCATCACTAACCGAAGGACCCTGGCAAGCTATCAGGGTACTTGGTGGGGGTTGGATAACATTACTAGCAGGGGTGACATTTTTTGGGCATTCCTTGCTACCTTTAGCCACCGTACCAGGGGGCTTGGTTTTCCCGCAATTGCTTTTGCTTGGGATAGCTGGCGATTCGGTAGTAGTCTTACTGCTTTGTCCCTTCCCCCGTAGGCCAGTTGCAATACTAGCCACGGGAGGATGTAGTTCAACCGAGGGGGCACCTCCATCTCGCTCAGCTGATTGCTGGTGATTCCTATTCTCGCCCGTTTTAAGACAGGACTTGATTAGTGATTTTGTTGAAAAGAAATTATCTAGACTAGCCTGCTCTAGGTGGTCTAGCTGGTCAGCTAGCTTTTGAAGTCTGTCTTCAAAGGGGTTCAGGAGGGACCGTATTAATTTTTCCAACTCCAAGAACAGTTGCGGGTTAGATGGTGGTGTCCCAGGGGATGCTATTACTATGGGATCTGAGCCTGATGGAACAGCTTCTCCCTCACCCATTGGTGGCCCACTAGGATTACTCCCAGTAGTATCACGAGGTCGTGTACATGTTCCTAATTTCCTGTATTTTTTTGGAGGTTTTGGAGCATGACATTTCTTTGGAACTACACTCCTTTTCCTTTTGGAACAGGGTTTGGGTTTTGCAACATGTATTAAAACACTGGGTTGAGCTGTAGGCTGCTGCCCAGTGAATGGATTAGTAAGAACACTAGGAGGGGTTACAGGCATAGTAGAGGTTACTATTTCCAAAGGAAAAGTAGCCAATGGCTCAATTGTTGGGGGAGAGAGGTGTGGAATTTCCTGTGCAACAGGCAGCGTGATGGATGATAAAGGCGTGACCAATGATGGAAAACTTTGGATTGGACGTTTATCAACAGAGGTTTTTAGAAGCTCAATGGACAACCTGCGTCCCGCACGTCTTTCTGCCAGGGCAATTTCCCTATCAATATCCTGAGGCAGCCGTTTAAAATAGGTATCTAGGGGGCCCATGATAGCAGCCCCTGTCTCATTCAAAGAGGGCAGCAAGGTAGGAGTGTTTATAGAACAAGCCATATTAGCGACCCTCTTATCACCTCAATAAATAAAAGCAGGTTAGGTCACTAACACAAACAACAAAGAAGAATACCAGTTCAGTAAATGTCAGTGGGGTGGCCCAGCCCGGCCTCCTTCGGCCCCTGACGGCCACAGACGGTCCCGCCCTTGTCCCGGGCTTCTCCCGGTCGCTCCCGCGAAGCGGAGGGAGTGGTCGGCTTTAAACTCAGTTGCAGCTAGCTAATAGGTTGAAGGACAGGGGGGTGTGGCCAGCGGGGAGAGCAGCCCAGGTGTGGTGAATGGGCGCGCAGGGGCTCCTGGACACTGGAGTCCCTGCCTGCGTGCTCGCAGCCTCGCCGATGCTCTCACCTGCCCGCGCCTCCTCTGTGACACTCCCACACAGCCAGCCGCCTCTGACACACAAGGCGCTGCGGGACCCGCGAAGCGGGTCTGGCGAGGTTTTACACGCTGTCAGCTGCGGCGGCCTCAGATGCAGGGATTCCTCTTAGGTAGGGACTGGAGTCCCAGGTCAGCTCTGCTCGAAAAAAGGTTCCAAAGATCGGATGAAGGAGGTGACTTTTCAAACCATTAGGCGGGGGCGTGGCCAGCGGGGAGAGCAGCCCAGGTGTGGTGAATGGGCGCGCAGGGGCTCCTGGACACTGGAGTCCCTGCCTGCGTGCTCGCAGCCCCGCCGACGCTCTCTCCTGCCCGCGCCTCCTCTGTGACACTCCCACACAGCCAGCCGCCTCTGACACACAAGGCGCTGCGGGACCCGCGAAGCGGGTCCGGCGAGGTTTTACACGCTGTCAGCTGCGGCGGCCTCAGATGCAGGGATTCCTCTTAGTTAGGGACTGGAGTCCAAGGTCAGCTCTGCTCGAAAAAAGGTTCCAAAGATCAGATGAAGGAGGCGACTTTTCAAACCATTAGGCGGGGGCGTGGCCAGCGGGGAGAGCAGCCCAGGTGTGGTGAATGGGCGCGCAGGGGCTCCTGGACACTGGAGTCCCTGCCTGCGTGCTCGCAGCCCCGCCGACGCTCTCACCTGCCCGCGCCTCCTCTGTGACACTCCCACACAGCCAGCCGCCTCTGACACACAAGGCGCTGCGGGACCCGCGAAGCGGGTCCGGCGAGGTTTTACACGATGTCAGCTGCGGCGGCCTCAGATGCAGGGATTCCTCTTAGGTAGGGACTGGAGTCCAAGGTCAGCTCTGCTCGAAAAAAGGTTCCAAAGATCGGATGAAGGAGGCGACTTTTCAAACCATTAGGCAGGGCGTGGCCAGCGGGGAGAGCAGCCCAGGTGTGGTGAATGGGCGCGCAGGGGCTCCTGGACACTGGAGTCCCTGCCTGCGTGCTCGCAGCCCCACCGACGCTCTCACCTGCCCGCGCCTCCTCTGTGACACTCCCACACAGCCAGTCGCCTCTGACACACAAGGCGCTGCGGGACCCGCGAAGCGGGTCCGGGGAGGTTTTACACGCTGTCAGCTGCGGCGGCCTCAGATGCAGGGATTCCTCTTAGGTAGGGACTGGAGTCCAAGGTCAGCTCTGCTCGAAAAAAGGTAATATTGTGCAGGAGTGTTGGCATTATTGTTGTACAGACATGTTATAATATTAGGGGGGAGCCTCATTGGTTCATATGATTGTCAACAGTTAGTTTTGACAAAAAAATAGGATCATGGTGTATTTTCTTGATGTACAGACATGTTGCAATGAAAGTGAAGCACATTACTGTGCAGATTGCAGTTTAAATCAATTGTTGATGTATAGATATGTTACACTGATAGTGCTGTATATCTTGTGTTGAATTAACCTGGGGATACTCTGTTTGGTGCTGAGATATAGGCACGGCATAATGAACCATTTGAATGTCATGGGTATGAATAAGCACATGTAGGGGTGGGAGGCATTCTGAACAAGAGGTCTACTTTGCTCCATACTTGTATACAACCTTTATGCTTTAATACTATTTATTCTGTGTTACCCTCTCTGGCTTTGATGAGACCCCTCTCTTTGGTCTCTTTACCGCATTTCACTTGCCGAAAAGTTTCACTTGAAGCTTATGGGAGTATGCGCCTAATTCTGAAGAAATTGTATCTACTCTTGGGGGCAGTAGGGGTCTATAGTTATCGTATAGTCTCAGTCAAAAATCTGAGGACTAGTAATATTTTGAAAAAATGTAGTGGTGTGAAAACGATATATATGGCATCCAAGCATAAATGAGCTGCTGTTATACTAAAGACAGGTCCTAGAGTGCGTGCGTGAAACATGTATTTACATTATCGCAATGGGACATTAGTGAGATGGTAAATTTGCTGAAGCCCGGTGAGATAGTGCGTGATGTGGATTTATTCCGCAAGAAACACTATTTTTCTTTAGTTGGAGCAGGAATTCAAGGTTAGCGTAAATTACAAATTCAATTAGCTTGTCGTATAGACTCTGAATAATGCTAGTGTTAAGGACACGCTTGGGAGTCATGTGTTGGCAGATGTGTATACATAGGGTCTGCGACTGTAAGGGCGTATGTGGCCTTAGATGTTGCACGTAAATTTAATGCAACATCAGTTGAGAGATCGCAAACCATATGCAGGGGCACACAGTTTATTTACCCTCCCTAGGGTCGGAAGTGGTGCTTCCAAAGGCAATGAGGATGTACATTTTGAAACTTCCCCTCAAGGAGCTACAGCGCATGGGAACGTTGCCCGACGTAACCTGGTGGATAAATAGAGGGAGGAAGTTTGGTTGTTTCCCTTAAGTGTCTGATTCAATACATCGCCTGCTGTTAGAAACAACGCGTTGCTGGTAAGCAATGATTAATGCGCAGGAGTTGCTGGAAATGTGTTACTGTTAATTGGGCAACGTTATATTTTTTTGGTACATTGGTTGCCATATTGTACGAACTTGAGTAGTGTGTGTTGATTACAAAGATTGACTAGTGCCTCATAGTTGAACTATGGTTTTGGAGCTATGGGCACATTTTTGTAATACCTGTCGGTTCCCTGGCGATCCATTTCAAAGAAAGCTATCACCTTTCTTTGAAATGGAGGGGCCCCCCTCCCTTGGCCTCTCAGGGATGGTATCTGAATACATAAGGGAGGGAGACGCTCCCTTCAATTGAAAGGAGGCACATTCACAGACACTGTGGGAGGCCCATTGTCCATCATTTTTGGCGCCCCCATAGTTTTAACTTTTAGCCCACAAGCAATTCTCACATCTATCGGTCTGAAGGTGTGAGAAATGCTTGTGGGCTCAAAGTTAAAACTGTGGGGGGGCGACAAAATGCTGTACAATAGGCCTCCCACAGTGTCTGTGAATGGTCTCCTTGAAAGGGGCCACTTATCGACGTTAGAGGGGCCTCGTACATTCTCTTTTAGCCCAGGGCCTTGCAAATCCTAGAACTGGCCCTGACGGTGAGGCTCAGGGACCTGCGTAATTTTAAAATTATCGGTTGCCGGCAATAGTACTGACATCATATTTTATCAAACAGGCCTATAAACCAGGGGGCATATTATCAAGAGGGTTTATCTCCGCTTTTTTGGCTTTAAAAGCCAAGAAAGCGGAGATAAAAGTATCTCCCTATTACCTAGCTGTCGCTAACACCAGTTAGAGACAGCTAGTAGGAGATAGCGACCATCTTGGGCCCCACTTTGCATGTCTGTGATATTTATCACTAATGAGATGCAAAGTGGGCGTGCCAAGATGTTAGCGACTGAAAACAGTCGCTAACATCGCTATCTCCTATTACCAACTTTTGGAGATATTTGCGCTAAGCGTGAATATCTCCAAAAGCTAACACCTGCCCTGAGCAGTTCTTAGCCATGTTATCCAATGGGAGGTGGATAACATGGCTAAGAGCATTAGCTCGGTAATGCATGAATATCGCTGACTTTTCAGCGATATTCATGCATTGCGGCGATTTTTATCGCATTTGCGATAAACCTTGGTAATACCAAGGTTTATTTGCGGTAAAAATCTCCGCATCGCAGCGGTAAATTTTTGTCTCTAACCAAGCAATAGCGATAATTATCGCTATTGCTTGGTAATGTGCCCCCAGGTTATTTCATTTTTTGATGTTATGGGCACGTTTTTGGGGCTATTTGTTTTCATTTGTGATGTCCAGTAACCTGCGCATTTTCAAATTAATGGTTGCCGGCAATAGTACTGGTACTACATTTTATCAAACCGGCTTAAATTTATAATGAGACCATACGTCTGAGCCCAGTCTAACTTCTGTCAGATTTTTAAATGTGATCTGATGTTCGACGATTACATTATGTTTCCGTTTGAACCAAGTTAACAGACATTGGTATTGAGATTCCTGCGTGAAAAATCCAATGGCAATAATAACATGGTATCTCATGTTAAACTGCATGTCTATTAATAAGAGTTAGGACGTGAGGGGCTCTAAAAATAATATCATTGCAGCGAATGTTAAATTGTATGTATGTATCCGTAGGGTGTCAAGACGTAAAAGTCTTTTTATCAAATGAAACTGGGGGCTAGATGGCGCCTTGGATCTTGAACTTGATGGTAGAGGTTGACAAGGACGATAATAATAGGATTCTTTTTATATCCATCCTAAAAGCAAAAGTTTGCGACGCCATATATTTACACGTTTAATTGGCTCAAATTATCTGTACTAAGTGTTATGCATAAATGGTAGTATGAAGTTGATTTTAAATGTGAGGAGTAATGTCCTCTATAAACTCCCCTTTCTCTTAGGCACAACAGCCAATTAATAGGGTATCGCTGCCAGGTCAGAAATTACACCGGGTACTTCAGCACGATAGGTAAGGTGATGATTCTATTTCGAGATACATTATTATAAACAGTGCACTAATGCAATGGTATTTTTGTGACTGGTGTATTGGGTTTGGGACACGATAGTGAGGCCTATTAAGTAATACAATACTATTTCCAATAGGCACAACAGCCATTACATTCAACCTGTGATCACGGACGTAAGGTGACGGAGCAGGGAGAGCTCTTAGCTGAGCTATCCTAAAGAATGCGTCTTCAGGCTAAAAACAACTTGTTGCAGTATAATCAGTAGGGGTATGGTTTCTTTTTGGATGAACCACATATAAATTAGATTGATTGAATATAGTCAACAGAGCTGTTCCCAATCTATAGCGATCGTTATGCAGCCCCTTCTTGTTGTATGCCACTGCTGCTGCTATTGTCCTTTTCTTTTCTGACTCTCCTTCCATTTCTTGAAGTTATCTTTAAAGATTATACATATCTCTACTGTCTCTATAAAAGCATGTCTGACTTATCTTAAAGGGCAATATTAAATCTGTCCATTAATGATGCTTGACAAGGTTGATGGACGAAATGATTTAGTATCAGACGCCATTGGTTGCGTAAGATGAACATATCATATTTTCCTACTAAAATCGAAATAATCTTTATGTGAATATGATTTTGGATTAGTAATTGAAACTAATAACAAGCAATTTGAATAAAGAGAAAGCTGCTTATGTTTTTGACCTGGTATATATTTGTAAAATCATGCTTTGGTAAAAAAAAAAAAAAAATGTTTATAAGATTACTTTTTAGATTGTCTCCTGTCTTGGTGTATTATATGGAATGTATTGTCATATGTTTATATATTTTAAGATTGTATTATACATATGTTTTTTAAACGTCTTTTACAGCCCAGACAAAGTTCTTGTTTAAAAAGAACAAAACACGTTGGCTACACAATGCTTTGTTTTTGATTAAAAAGAAGAATAAAGAAACCTGATAATGGTAATACTAGATGGGCATTCATAAATTACCTTTTCTTTGGATATTTGAATTGAGAGGTGCAACCTACAGTTGGGAAAAGTTTATGTTGGTCGTTTTGATTGCTCAGTGGCAGTGGTATTGCACACCCTGGGAGCAAAATGCTTGAATGTTAGTTTGACTAGAGGAGGGTTGCAAAAGGATTGATGCCCTTTGTCTAGAGGGGAGATGCATCACATACACTTCATAGTGTGTGTTAGGCTGTGCTGTTTCCTTTCTGGTTTTAGATCCAATTCCTCCATTAGGAGAAAAATGTTTTAGGTTGTCTACCTGGTTTTTAAAATGTTGTCAAGCAGCAAACAAAGTAACACAAACCTCATAAAACAATTACATTCAATAGTAGGAGATATTGATAAATAGCTAAATTGACTGTAGTGAGATATTGTACTGTGTGCAAAATAAATGCATATGTAGCTATCTGGTATCTAAAGTGGATGCATTCTTTTTTTCTCTAGGCACACAAGCCATCAGCAGTGCCATCACAAGCACGGGAACGTCGGAGGACGCCTACCTGGACCAGGGAGGGCTATAAGTCCTAGTGGTGGCAGGGACAAGTGGTAAGTCACCTTGCTTTCTTATTGTCCAGTCCATACCTTCGGAATTTCACCATTTAAGACTGCAGCTCGATTCTATTCAGTGCTGCGGTGCAGGTGGTAAAATCATGTGTCTCTGCTGCAGTATAGAGCTCCAACGGAAGTCTGATATGAATAACTGAAGATAAGGTGTGTTTCCCAGTGCCCACTCAGTTACCTACTTGTACTTCTCTTCATCATTCTGTCATTCTGTCCCAGCCTACCTAAAAAAGTTAACTCTTTCTCTGTACGTAATGTCTGTGCCACATTTCTCTGCTCAGGTTAAGTAATTTTTCATGGCTTCCATTATAGATTGCATTATTTCCTGCCGTCAATCACTGTAATAAGCGAAAGAGCAGTATATGGTTAGTGACACCCAACCATTACATAGCTAAACCTCAACCTAGATCACTCCCTATAAGTTACCTTCTTTTGGACTCATTTTCCACACTGCCAAGTGAAGGTATTTCTTGAAAATAATCTGTGTTGGAGGCCTGGGCAGCATAATGCGGGACTAAGGGCCCGATTTAGAGTTTAGCAGCTGGGATATTTTGTAGTAAATGAAAAAATACTTTTGCTGTACTACAGTTCATCATTTATATTCTATGCACTGTCTACTGTAATGCGGCGAATGGGGTATTCATTATCTGGCAAGTGTGCCCCATCTACCAGACTCTAGCAGCCTAAGCCTATAAACCTAGGTTTGGACTTAGGGTAGTAAATTGAAGAAGGAGTTGGAGAAGAGCAGGACCATTGGAATTCTAAGTTAATAACAGCTGTGATGCCCCAAAAACAGGCCGGGAAATATGCAGACCCGCCAGCAAGGCTCTGTTAATGTTGCATAGTCAAGTATTAATTGTATGGCATATGATATGTATAGGAATGTATAGCCCTGGTTGAATGTTTTTTGTGTGATTATATATATATATATATATATAAAAGATCAGGAGTTGCCCACAAACGATGAAGCCACACACAGCGTGCTTAAATCCTTTTAATCAGAGGATGTATTCAGCATGAAAGCGGCACAAATAACACCAGACCCGTTTCGGGCATCAGCTGCCCTTGGTCACTGGCAGATGAGCACAGCAGCAGCGGGATCCCTCGCGCACATTTAAATATCCCGCTCATGTGGGCGTGTGCGTTTTGAATGCTGGTAAGTGAAGTCTGACTAGTAAACCCATGTAGGTGCTGCCATGTCATCAAATCAAAAGTCTTACCCCAGTGGGTGTGTCGATCACAGGCATGAATATCATTTCCATACTCCAACTGGGCATGTTGTTCCGCAGTGTATCAATATCACCAACACTGCAGCCCCGCATTATTAGCAGTGGGGCTTCATCCCAGCTGAGGCCAGCCGTAACACATGAAAGATCAGGAGTTGCCCACAAACGATGAAGCCACACACAGAGTGCTTTAAACCTTTTAATCAGAGGATGTATTCAGCATGAAAGCGGCACAAATAACACCAGACGCGTTTCGGGCATCAGCTGCCCTTCGTCACTGGCAGATGAACGCAGCAGCAGCGGGACCCCTCGCGCACATTTAAATATCCCGCCCATGTTGGCGTGTGCGCTTTGAATGCTGGTAAGTGAACTCCGACTAGTAAACCCATGTGGGTGCTGCCATGTCATCAAATGAAAAGTCTACCCCAGTGGGTGTGTCGATCACAGGCATGAATATTATTTCCCTACTCCATCTGGGCACGTTGTTGACAGCGCCCACTTGGGTTGAATTTCAGAGCAAACTACATCAACCAGAATTCCATCGCGTACGCCCACTGGGGTGGGTTATTTATTATGCACAGGTGGTTTCTTTTTGCTGTTTGAAATCCCTGCATGCCAGTGAACAAGGGCGGTGGTATGCCCGAAACACATCTGGCAATTGATTTGTGTGCCGAGTGCCAAGCTGACTGGAATCCTTGGAATAAATGACTTCAAGCACGCTGTGTGTGGCTTCGTCATTGGAGGCAACTCCTTCTGTTTTGTTTAGCGGCCAGTCTTAGCCGCGACAAAGCCCCACTGTGAATCTATCAAGTCCGTAGTGCCGTGAATCAAGAGTCACTACAGGAACATCGTGCTCGTTCTAAGGAGGGTTATACGTGCAAGCTTGACTGTTTGGCGCATTTCAATTTGGGTGAGATGCAGATTTGGGAACTTGACAGCACCAACTTGGGTTGAATTTCAGAGTAAACTACATCAACCAGAATTCCATCGTGCATACGCCCACTGGGGTGGGTTATTTATTATGCACAGGTGGTTTGTTTTAGCTGTTTGAAATCCCAGCATGCCAATGAACAAGGGCGGTGGAATGCTCAAAACGCGTCTGGCAATTGATTTGTGTGCCGAGTGCCAAGCTGACTGGAATCCTTGGAATAAATTACTTCAAGCACGCTGTGTGTGGCTTCGTCATTGGAGGCAACTCTTTCTGTTTTATATATATATATACAAATATATATATATATATTTATTTATTTATTTTTTCTTTTCAGGGCATAATTCTGTTGCAAAAAATGTTTTTGTGACACATTGTGAGATGAACCTCAAATGATATCTGACAGGAAAGAATGCCCATTCAGGGTAAGATTGTTCTATGTCATTTTAATAATTGACATTGATTGATTGGTAATGCATTACATATTTTCTTAATTTGATATGGTGCACAATGTGGTAATGAACGAGTGATTGATGATACTCTTTCCTTTGCAACCAATACCATAGCCGTAAATGAGAATGAATTTAGGCATTTCATCATGGCTGCCAAATGAACTTAGCAAGTACCAGATTGGTCCCGTATTTATGTTGTTGATCATGGACATGCAAGTCCTCTCTCATGCTTCATGATTCAGTTTACATGTTTTTTATAAAATACGACACTGTTGGATATGACTATGTGACATTGTGGAAGGCGTAGCGGAAATGTGTCTGTCCCATTAATTTGTGTAACAAATAAAAATTGCAAACTCACATTCCCAGTGTGTACCTCATTTCGTGACTTGGAAGGAGGGAAGGTCACACGTTTGGAATTGAATCGCGTTTCACCAACACGGAGGAAAGCACCCATGCTGAGTGGAGCAGCAGAAGGTGGACGCACAGGAATAAGATATTGCTGCCAGCCCCGCTGGGCACCAGATCTGACCCAACATCTGGTTCCATTGGGAGAAGACTCGCAACAAGGAAAGTTGAAGGATCTTGCGATCAGCGGGAGGACCCCGGAAGCTGCGGGTCTGAGGATGCGAAGCAATCGGCAGATCACCACCGGTGAGTACAACCTAACCAGAATACCCTTGTAATGGATATGCAGTAAACGGCAGGCACTTAGGCAAAAAGCAGCATTAGCGAAGAGATACACGTTGTTGAATCTGACAGTTATGTACACAGACCGAGAGAGAGAGGAAGCAGCGGAAGGACTATTTGTGAAAAAGCAAAGAAAACAATTATACCGATCCGAAGGGAGGACCGGGGAGTTCACCACAACTAGCAACTTGAAAACACTCTTCAATAAATTGGAATAAGTATATGAGAAGGAGACGAGAAAATGGTGGGAGGCACCCTCGCTACAGAGGTACTTGGATAGTGATCAAATTCCCAGAGGCTTGCGCATTTATACGACACCCTCCTACGAGCATCCTGACCCTCTGTTGCTGCAGGAATGGGCAGAGTATACAACGGAGTCAGCAAAAGGGATGGTCAAAATACTAATAAAGTATGCTTGGAGCAATAGGCAGAAATTATTATAAGAAATTAAGGAGATTGAAGCATTGATAGCACTGATAACGACATTAAACTAAGAGATGAACTGCAACAACATAGGAAGAAACGTCTTTTAGACTATGAGGGTGTGATAAGACATGAAGAAGATTAGGAGTCCGGTAGGATCCTAACGTTTGCCAAAAAATACGATGCGCCAAGGAAGCAGCTAATGCTTCAGAAACCAACAGACGATACAGAAAAGGGGGTGGTGATGAACAGAGTGTCTGAATTAAGCAGACCACTCTTACCCAGTCCAAAGATCAGGGCTTGATCCATCACCGTTATTTATCTCACTGCACAATCCCAGCTCAGAACCTGGCTATATGCAAATCAGTCTGTCCCTGGCCCAGTGCTTCATGGGAACAGGGCAGACTAAACTACCAAGCCAATTCTTCACCAGAAAGGAGACAAGCTACCGGGGACCGGTTTCTGGCATTTCAGCCTTCTTCGGCCCGGCTTGCTTGAATCCTGATGGTGCAGTGAGAAAGGGACTCATGTCTGAGTATACCCTGCCACACCTATAGTGGCCAAAAACGATACAGAAAAGGGGGTGGTGATGAACAGAGTGTCTGAATTAAGCAGACCACTCTTACCCAGTCCAAAGGAGACAAGCTACCGGGGACCGGTTTCTGGCATTTCAGCCTTCTTCGGCCCGGCTTGCTTGAATTCTGTAATGCCAGAAACCGGTCCCCGGAAGCTTGTTTCCTTCCCAGTATAAGAATTGGCTTGGTAGTTTGGTCTGCCCTGTTCCCATGATGCACTGGGCCAGGGACAGACTAGTTTGCATATAGCCAGGTTCTGAGCTGGGATGGTGCAGTGAGCTAAAAAACGGTGATGGATCAAGCCCTGATCTGTTGACTGGGTATGAGTGTTCTGTTTAATTCAGATACTCTGTCCATCACCACCCCCTTTTCTGAATCGCTTTGTCCACCATAAGCGTGGAAGGGTATACTCAGATGTGAGTTCCTTGCTCATTGCACCATCAGGATTCAAGCAAGCCGGGCCGAAGACTGCTGTAATGCCAGAAACCGGTCCCCGGAAGCTTGTTTCCTACCCAGTATAAGAATTGGCTTGGTAGTTTGGTCTGCCCTGTTCCCATGATGCACTGGGCCAGGGACAGACTAGTTTGCATATAGCCAGGTTCTGAGCTGGGATGGTGCAGTGAGCTAAAAAACGGTGATGGATCAAGCCCTGATCTGTTGACTGGGTATAAGTGTTCTGTTTAATTCAGATACTCTGTCCATCACCACCCCCTTTTCTGAATCGTTTTGTCCACCATAAGCGTGGAAGGGTATACTCAGATGTGAGTCCCTTGCTCATTGCACCATCAGGATTCAAGCAAGCCGGGCCGAAGACGGCTGTAATGCCAGAAACCGGTCCCCGGAAGCTTGTTTCCTTCCCAGTATAAGAATTGGCTTGGTAGTTTGGTCTGCCCTGTTCCCATGATGCACTGGGCCAGGGACAGACTAGTTTGCATATAGCCAGGTTCTGAGATGGGATGGTGCAGTGAGCTAAAAAACGGTGATGGATCAAGCGCTGATCTGTTGACTGGGTATGAGTGTTCTGTTTAATTCAGATACTCTGTCCATCACCACCCCCTTTTCTGAATCAGAAACCGAAAGAGGCTTCATCATGAGAAACATCTGAATCGAAGTTGAAGCCTCTGAAGGGGAACAAACAGTAAGAAGATAGGAGAAAGACTCAGTTTTCGACTTCGTCCCGTATTTGGGCGACATTTTGTGTCTCGTCGCCATTTTGTGTTGCCCTCACTCAGGCAGCACGGCGAACGGAGTGTTTTTGACTTTTCCAGCTTCTAAGTGTCTCTTCTCTTAAAAAGTAACCCTCTGCCCTTGCTTTCAAAACCGATGTCAGGGTCTTGCCGAGTTTACTAATCCATGTCTGGGTTGATTGATCCCTGTCTCTACTGACTATTTGGCTTCCCCTATTCTTTCCTTACTTTATCTTATCCGACTGGCCTTTGCTATTCTCTCCTTGTATTCTCTTGTTACATAACCATCTTTTGAGGCACACAAATACGTCCTGCCACCTGCAAATTGGATTGTAGGCACTAGCACTGATTAACTTGTGGGGAGGGGTGACACACAGGGTCTGAAAGAAGGGCGTATTTGGGACACCTGATAGTTTGTTTTCCAACTTTTCCTATTGGCTAGCTTTGTATGTATTGGGAGTATACATTGTAAATATGTGTGCTATTAAAGATTGTGAGCCACGGAATAAAGTGGCAGTCTCCTGAGAACCTACTCTGTACTTCTGGGACAACTGTGCTTAGCTGCAGCTAATAAACCTGGTTTTCTACGCCTAACAGAGTGTCTTGTGTCTCTGTCCGACAAGGCAGGTGAACTTGGGGATTTAAGGCGTACCCTGCGCCACCAGGCCCATAAGGCCCGGTTCTCCAACTGGCGCCCAACATGGGGCGGCTTCAGTGGTAGCGGTTCAGCCCGAGGGTCGCAAGGAGCCTCGCAAGAAAATTCCGGAGGACTCGCGAACCACGTCAAGCGACCCCTGTAGGTTGAAGTGGACCGAAGGTCTTTTGCAGCACGGCTACTCCTTTCCGACGGCTGCTGACGTCTGCTGCCCTGACTGCCGCCCTGCCTTTGTCCATTTGGTGATGACTGGTATTGCGAGACGTTAGACGGACCTCTGTTGGCGTGAGAGAACACTTAGTTAAGTATTCGTGGGTAGCGCCCACTTCTTTGTTTTGTTTTTGGGTTTGTTATTCGACCAGTACAATAGCCAAAGCCAAGGGGTGAGTACGTTTGTGCTGTGTTATTTGCCTTAATCCCTTGAAGTTTGTAAACGGACCAGTGAATTAAAGATGCCTGGTTTTAGCAATTTTAGGAAGTTTTGTTGTCTTGGTTGCAATAGGGATTACCGGCTAGAGGACTCTTGTCCGATTCCTCCGGTTGGAACTCCCACTTATGAGCTCTATTCTAAAAATGGTGTTGGCCCCATAGCCTTTAATGAGGCATGGATCCGATACACACAGAAAGATGGTGTTTTGCAGTGGCCACAAAATGGTAGCTTTGAGCCTGATATATTAGACAATCTAGAAGCAAATTTGTTCAAAAGAAAAGCCCGGCCGGCGTACAGAAGCCAAACAGAGAGAAATTAAGCAGGTAAAAAGAGATAAGAAAGCAAAAGGTATGACGATTATACAGGCTGCCCAGCAGTTTAAAGAAGATGATATTGATCGAGCGATTGAAGTCTCAGACAGACAGCATCGTATGGCAATAGATAGATGTTACCCTGTGTTGCCCACTTCTCTACAGAGTAAGGATCTTGACGAAGATCCCTTAATGTTCCATTTGTTGAGATTGCCTCTGCCTTATGTACCAGGTGCTAATGCACCCTCATTGTTGCCACTTGTCCTGCAACCTGCTGTTCAGCCAGTTGATCCAGCTCTTCCACAATTGCCCCTTCCAGTCTTGCCACCCCTGCCTCCTTTGCCACGACTTCTGTACCTCAGTCTCCTTTACCCTCGGTTCCTCTTTTAACAGTCAGCTCTTCTCCTCCTTTGCTTAATACCTTGTCTCCAGTTTTTCTGTTGGATTCTCCCACAGCTCGTAAATGGTTGGTCGATACCGTTTCTTGCCTTTTCTCCCCCTTCTTTGGGTCTTTTACCATGACTCCTGCTCTGTTCCGAAGGCAATCCCGTAGTCAAATACCAGGTTCCGACGAGCGAATTGCGTTGGACTCTCTTGCTCACAAATGAATCATGAGTGGTCCACAGTATAGTGTGTACGATATCATGAGCAGCTTTCAACAGTGGAATGCGCCCACGCAGAGATATGTTTTTAATGTTATGTGTGACAATCCTTTCAAAGGATGGGAGGATATGGATTTGGGTTTAGCTCCCCAGGGTCTGTTAGACGTACAGGCTAAATTTGATAAAGGACTTATTGAGGATTCTGAAGTTGAGGATGCCGTTAGGAGACTTTTTACTTTCAGGTCTTTATTTTCTTCTCGGACTGTTCTTGAACCTGATCCTGCAGTTAGACAGAAAATGAGAGAAGTTCCTCCAGTATGGTTCCTCCAGTATGGAGAGAAGAGGTTCCACAGGCAGGCGTTGTTCTGCATATCCCTGCTCATTTTCAGCGTATATGGGTACATGTCCCCTGGAAACGATCTGAAGCTTTGGCGCTCAAACAGTCTTTACCGGACCCTCGTAAAAATCCCGCTGGGTATTATAAAGAGCTGTCCCAGACTGTTGATGCGTGTATTATGAATCTGGCCAATATTGATATGCTGATGGGAAATGTAGTCCCACAATCGTTATGGGCTCGGATTCGTAGGGAGGACCACAACCAAGCTTTAGGTGATAATTGGGCTGCTATCACTGCTGCAGATGCAGCACAAGTAGATGGTGCTAAGCCAGATGATTTGATTGCACAATTGTCCGGTAGAATCATCACTTTAATGAAAACGATGAGGCCTGCTTTACGTGTTAACTGTGATAAGTTAGCTGCGTGTAAACAGAAGAAAGATGAGAGTGTCTCAGACTTCCTTACTCGTTTTGAGGAGACGTTCATCGACCCCAGATATGAGTATTGAGGGTGGA
The DNA here is from genome assembly GCF_964263255.1 of Lissotriton vulgaris. Lineage (NCBI taxonomy): Eukaryota > Metazoa > Chordata > Amphibia > Caudata > Salamandridae > Lissotriton > Lissotriton vulgaris. Next base: position 387,264,208 of record NC_141689.1, read on the forward strand.
CAGCGATTATTTGTGGATAAGTTTGTATTTAATTTACTTCCAGAATTATCGCATAAATTGAAAGACTCTGAAAGTTCGTGGGCTGTTTCTTCGTCTGCCCAGATATTAGCTACTGCTCAGTATTACGAGAATAGGGATAAGGAGGAAAAGGATAAGATCAAGAAGAAGACTAAAGAATTAAAAACGAAGGTTCTTTTGCAACAGGCTTATCCTCCTCGTTCTGCTCAGCACCAATTTCAACAGCCTCCCCAGCTTCAGAGGTTGTTACAAAAACCTTAACCCTTTGTTCCGCGACCTTTGCTAGGCCCTAATCAATGTGCCTATTGTAAAGAGGAAGGTCATTTTAAGAATAGTTGTCTGGTTTTATTGCAGGGTAATGGTGGATTCCTAGGGCCACGAGGCCGTGGTGGTTTTCAATCCGCACCCAGAGGTAGAGGGCGAGGTGCGTTGTCTCAAGGACAGCGTTCCTTTCCCCCTCAGAATTCTATGAATTATTTTGACCAGCAGAATACTCAGTCTGCGCATTATTACAATGACGACTATTGTGTTGAAAGTGAGACTCATGATTTTCACACTAGTTAGGACAGCCGTGGACAAAGCAAGGGAGTCCTATCAGTTCCAGTGGATCAGAATGGGCCTTATGTTGAAGTTGTTGCATTGGGTATTTCAGAGCCATTTCTTTTGGATACTGGTGCAATGAGAAGTTCTATTATTCACTCCAAACTCCCTGGGGCACCTTTTTCTGGCTTAACAAACGTTTCTGTAGGATTCTCTGGAGCCCCAGTTAGTAACCCGGTTTACTTGCCCTTTGCCTATCTCGATTGGTCCTTATGATTTGGAGGCCCCGCTCATTTTAACGACTGGTTGCGGCGAGAATTTGCTGGGTTTGGACTTATTGAAACGTCTTCATGCAACATTGTATTGTTCCCCCGCTGGTGTACATCTTACTCTAGGTGAGAGGTTGGTTTCTCCTATGTATTTGTTTAAGGACCAACTCCCACCCGAATTGCATTCTCTTCCTGCTACGCTTTGGGCTACGGGTCCGAATGATGTTGGTCTGCTCCAGATTCCGACTTACGTGGTCACGGTCAAGCCTAATGTTAAATTACCCCGCATTCCACAGTATAAAATTTCCAACGATGGTGAACAAGCTTTGTTGGCTATCATTTATGATCTGGTTCAGAAGGGTGTGGTCGAAGAAACGAGAGGAAATGTTTGCAATAGTCCTGTTCTACCTGTCCTTAAACGCACTGATCCTTCTCAGCCTCCTCTATATTGTTTTGTGATCGATCTCCGGGAGGTCAACAAAATTGTTGTTCCCCAGTTTCCTGTCGTCCCAGATATCACTGCCTTGCTCACAATGATACCTGCTTCAGCTGCCTGGTTCTCGGTTATTGACCTCAAAAATGCTTTCTTCAGCATTCCTATTGCTGAGGAGAGTAGGGATATTTTTGGCTTCTCCCTTGGAGGCCGAAGTTTCCGATTCAAACGTGTACCTCAAGGCTATTGTGAGAGTCCTTCCATTTATAGTCAGGCTTTGAAATCTCAGCTCGATGCTTTCACTTTGCCCCCAGGTGCCACTCTTATTCAGTATGTGGACGATTTGTTAATTGCTGCTGATTCAGAGAATGTTTGTAAGAATGTGACTGTTCCGCTGTTGCGTCATTTGTCTGACCTACATCACAAGGTGTCACCCTCTAAATTGCAATATTGCCGCCAAGAGGTAACCTACTTAGGTCATCTCTTGTCGAAGGAGGGAAGGCTATTGACCCCAGAACGTATTCAAGCAATCGCACAAATGTCTGTACTATCCACACAAAGGGAGGTGAGTGCATTTCTGGGCATTACCTCCTATTATAGACAGTGGATTTTCTTTGTTGGCTAAACCTCTGCTGGCACTTACTCTGAAAGACACACCCTAACCTCTTCCTTGGACTGACGAATGTCAGAAGAGTTTTTCTGACTTACGTACGGCCTTGTGTTCTGCCCCTGTGTTAGGTACTCCAGATTACAGTAGGTCTTTCACACTCTACGTTCATGAAAGAGAAGGTTGTGCGGTGTCAGTTTTAACGCAACAATCTGGAGACAAACAGCGGCCATGTGCCTATTTTTCGGCTACATTGGATCCAGTAGCCAAGGCATTGCCTAGTTGTCTCAGAGCTAGAGCAGCAGCAGCGATCTCCATTCGTCAATCTGCTGGATTGGTACTGGATAACGCTCTTGTTGTTATGGTACCACATGCAGTGGATACTCTTTTGAACAGAACAAAAACACAACATCTCACGAGTGCCCGCTTGTCTGGGTATGAGCTGACGCTCTTGGCTAGCTATATACACATCAAGCGGTGTAATACTTTGAATCCAGCAAAACTATTACCCATTCCAGAAGAGAAAGACACTCAAGAACAGCATGCCTGTTTTCTTTGTACAGAGTAGGAAACGAAAGGCAGAATAGACTTAAAAGACACACCACTTGTGGACCCGGATAGGATCCTATGGGTGGATGGGTCTTGTTCCAAGCTTCCTAATGGCGAGACGACTGCGGCCTATGCTGTTACCACCTTGTATACAGTAGTGGAGACAGCACGCATTACACAGAATTCAGCCCAACCAGCTGAACTGATTACCCTGACGAGAGCGTGTGTGTTGGCTAAGGGAAAGAGAGTGAATGTTTACATGGATAGCCAATATGCCTTTGGCGTGGCTCATACTTTTGATCGTTTGTGGAAGGAAAGAGGATTCTTTCCTTCCCATAGGACTAAGATACAGCATGGTCAGTTGGTAACTGACCTTCTCGAATCACTTGCTTTGCCTACCCAAATAGCAATAGTAAAGTGTAGTGCACATAAAAAGATCACTGATGATGTGGGCCGCGAGAATGCTTTTGCAAACGAGGTAGCAAAAGAAACAGCGACAGATGCTACAAGTCGTATGTGTGTTGCAGATCCTGCAAGATGGGTCAGAGAAGGAGAAATGTGTGAGGACAGAATAGAAAGTGTGAGAATGTTTCAAGAAGAGGCTACAGAGAAGGAATTGAGTAAGTGGAGAGAAAGTACGGGAATGTTGGACACAACAGGGTGTTGGACGGAATTGTCAGAACATCAGCGTTGGCTGTTACCAGACGCCTGTGTACTGCCTGTAGTTACTATGGCGTATGGTCCAGCCCACATCAGTGCGAAAGGAATATGCAAACTTCTGGCTCCATTATGGCAGAATGAAGGAATTCCTAAATGTGCGCAGAATGTGGTGAAACATTGTATCGTTTGTTTGATGCATAATCCAGGAATTGAGCCCCAACTCCGGCAGGTCATTTTGCTCCCCCCACTATCATTTTGAGGTATTACAAATTTATTACATTCATATGGAACGTTGTAATAACCTTAAGTATGTTCTGGTAGTGGTGTGTGCCTTTTCCAGATGGATAGAGGCCTACCCCCTAAAGGACAATGCTGCTGTGTCCACTGCCAAATTCCTTTTGAAAGAATTCTTTCCGAGGTTTGGTTTGCCGCAAATTGTCTGGAGTGACAATGGAAGTGAATTTGTACGCCAAATTATGCAGAAGGTGTGTGCAGGACTTGGTATTAGACAGAAATTCCATGCGGCAAACTACCCTCAGTCAGCAGGTTCGGTAGAGTGCTATAATGGTACTCTCAAGCTCAAATTGGCAAAGATTCAAGCCAGAATAGGCCTTGCTTGGCCCGATGCTTTACCTTTGGCACTTTAATCTACGAGACCAACTTTACATTCTCGTTTAGGACTCAGCCCATACGAGGTCGTTTTCGGGCACCCAGCTAACGTCTGGGGAGTCCCTCGACCTAAAAAGTACTCTGACATTCCGTATCCTATGTTGATTGACTACTTACATGACCTCACCACTAAATTGCGTGTTCTTCACCAACAGGTTTAAAACGCTTTGCCGGAGGCCTCCACAGATGCAGGTCATTCCATTCAACCTGGAGACTGGGATTGCCTGAAGAATGTTCAGAGGAAAAAGAATTTGGAACCTTGTTGAGGGCCGCATCTGCAAGTTTTATTGGCGACACGTAAAGCAGTAAAAGCCGTCGGAAAGAGGAATTGGGTTCATGGCGTGCACTGCAAAAGGGTACCTTTGCCTTTGCCTTTTGACCAGTGGGCCCGCAAGGGTATAGGTGATAGTGAGAGCAAAAGTGTCCCTCGGTTTGTACCTTTCAGTAGTGCACGTCTGGATCAAACGAGCTCTGAAAAAGAAGACGACGACATGTTACAAGAAGCTGTACCATCACATTTGCGATTGAATACAACAAATTCAGAGACTTTGTTTCGAGAGCAAACGGAACCTGATAAGACTCGGTACAACTTAAGACCTAGGTCGATTAAGAACAATTGAACTTTAGCCATATTTAGTCCTTCCATTTTCTCACGAAGGTTCCGCTTCTGCTTATTTAGCCATGTTTTCCAATGCATACCAGACTCAACCTCGATATCCTCCTGGTGGTCCATATGGTGGTGGAGCAGATTTTAGTCATAGTTCTTTGATAAAGGGAATAGTGGCCATGGCTAGAATTGCCAAAATTGGTAAGATTCCTGTTGATGAGAAACAAGTGTATGATGGTTGGAACGTGACTCGTTATGTCACTAGCCTCACAGATAAGGCTAGACGAAGGAGATCCCCACCAATTTGGACCGTACCTCATTGAGGTAATTTATGTCTGCAGATAAATGGCCAAAATATTAAAAACCAACAGGAAAAGAGTGTTTGTTCCCATACATACATTTATTCACCTCAGATTTCTTCACCGTTAGTGCCATCTAAAGGCACATATTTTGTCTGTCACGACAGGGCCTACACGTGGCTTCCCACCTACTTTTCAGGAACTTGCTATGTGGCTTTTCTTCTCCCTCCGACATATACTGCTCCTTCAGGTCATCATAGAACAAGATATGGCAGAGGGGTTCTCGATTCTAAGGACACAGCAGGACAAGAAGGAGGTGACTTTATCAAAGTGTTACTTCCTTTCTGGGGCCCAATGGCCAATAGCAGAAGTATTAGACAGTTAGTTTGTGTTGTTGAGGCTACAATAAATGTAACTTCTGTAGCCCTGAGTAATCTAACAGCCGAACTTCAGGCGGACCGCCTTATGACTTTGCAGAACAGGATGGTTTTAGACATTGTCCTTGCAGATCGTGGAGGAGTCTGTAAACTGATCGGGTCTAGTTGCTGCATTTATATTCTTGATAATGCCCCTACAGTATACCAAGCCATCTTTAAATTACATGTAATTTCTGAGCCTATACACCAGGGCACAGGAGATTGGTCTGGGATGGGATGGTTTTGGGGACTACTGTCCACATGGTGATGGAAGGTATTAAGTGATACAAAAGGGGATGATGGGCGAAGCGTTTGAGCAAATCAAACACTCACCCCCAGTCAACTGATCTGAATTTAATCCATCACCATTCTTTAGCTCACTCAGCCACCCCAGTTCAGACATGGCCATATGCAAATCAGTCTGACCCTGTGCCTCATGGGAACAGCCCAGCCCGAACTGCCAAGCCATGTCTTCTCTGGACCGGAAACAAGCATCCGGGGACTGGTTTCGGATTCATAATCCTCATCAGCCAGGCTATCTTGCATCCAGTGGCCAAGTGAGCAAGGGACTCACGTCCGATCAAACCCTGCCAACTTAGGGCGAACAAAGCGATACAAAAGGGGATGATGGAGGGAGCATTTGAGCAAATCAAACACTCACCCCCAGTCAACTGATCTGAGTTTAATCCATCACCATTCTTTAGCTCACTCAGCCACCCCAGTTCAGACATGGCCATATGCAAATCAGTCTGACCCTGTGCCTCATGGCAACAGTCCAGCCCGAACTGCCAAGCTATGTCTTTCCTGGACCGGAAACAAGCATCCTGGGACCGTTTTCGGATTCATAATCCTCATCAGCCAGGCTATCTTGAATCCAGTGGCAAAGTGAGCAAGGGACTCACGTCTGAGCATACCCTGCCAACTTAGGGCGAACAAAGCGATACAAAAGGGGATGATGGATGGAGCGTTTGAGCAAATCAAACACTCACCCCCAGTCAACTGATCTGAGTTCAATCCATCACCATTCTTTAGCCCACTCAGTGACCCCAGTTCAGACATGGCCATATGCAAATCAGTCTGACCCTGTGCCTCATGGGAACAGTCCAGCCCGAACTGCCAAGTGTTGTCTTCCCTAGACTGGAAACAAGCATCCTGGGACCGGTTTCGGATACATAATCCTCATCAGGCAGGCTATCTTGAATCCAGTGGCCAAGTGAGCAAGGGACTTACGTCTGAGCATACCCTGCCAACTTAGGTTGAACAAAGCGATACAAAAGGGATGATGGACGGAGCGTTTGAGCAAATCAAACACTCACCCCCAGTCAACTGATCTGAGTTTAATCCATCACCATTCTTTAGCTCACTCAGCCACCCCAGTTTAGACATGGCCATATGCAAATCAGTCTGACCCTGTGCCTCATGGGAACAGTCCAGCCCGAACTGCCAAGCCATGTCTTCCCTGGACCGGAAACAAGCATCCTGGGACTGGTTTTGGATTCATAATCCTCATCAGCCAGGCTATCTTGAACCCTGCCAACTGAGGGCGAACAATGCGATACAAAATGGGATGATGGACGGAGCATTTGAGCAAATCAAACACTTACCCCCAGTCAACTGCAATATGCAATCAGTTTGACCCTATGCCTCATGGGAACAGCCCAGCCTGAACTGCCAAGCCATGTCTTCTCTGGATCGGAAACAAGCATCCGGGGACTGGTTTCGGATTAATAATCCTCATCAGCCAGGCTATCTTGCATCCAGTGGCCAAGTGAGCAAGGGACTCACGTCTGAGCAAACCCTGCCAACTTAGGGAGAACAAAGCAATACCAAAGGGGATGATGGACGGAGCGTTTGAGCAAATCAAACACTCACCCCCAGTCAACTGATCTGAGTTTAATCCATCACCATTCTTTAGCTCACTCAGCCACCCCAGTTCAGACATGGCCATATGCAAATCAGTCTGACCCTGTGCCTCAAGGCAACAGTCCAGCCATCCCACCGCATTTCCACTGCTGATTCTCTGCCCCCGTGTGTGTTGCCGCCGCCGCCGACCGGATGCGCTCTAGACATCATTTCCTCAGGTATGACTATGCCATCTATCGTGCCCTGATGTTCCGCAGCTCTAATTAACAATCCGAGCTTATTATGTGAACTGAGCCTAAACGATACTTCCGTCATTATGTCTTTGTCCATAGATTGCGTCTCCCCTGCCTCTTCCTATCCTCTAAGGAAACCCTGTGTTACGAATAAGCCGTTCTTTTTTGAAAGGGGAAAAGACGTTTTACCTGGTAAGGACGCCTGCCTTTATTCCCCTTTATGCGTCCCTCTTATCCCTCTAGAACGACATAATCTCAACCTCCCTGATACCCGTCAATATGTATTTATTTACAGATTACATATCCTCTGTCTTTCCCTATCTTTAAAGGAAACCCTGCGTCACGAGATGAAGTTTTTCTCGAAAGAGGAAAAGGTCCCTTACCTGGTAAGGATACCTGCATGTATTCCCCGTTATACGTCCCATTTACCTCAAGAAAGTCTCCATTTAGAACTGGATCCTTTATACCAGGAATGTTTTAACCCTGGGACTAGTTATGAAATCATTTTACTTATATGTACTAGTAACTAAGAAGTTCGAACTTTCTTCTAGGGCTTGTATCAGCTGTTTGCCAGCCGGCGTTGTGCGTGCACACCAGTACATGTAATTTTTCATGAAAAACAGAACCCAATCTACGGAGCTGTTCCCTGCTTTACCAGGTACATGTTACCCCTTTGATATGGTGGGACCGTCACTCTATGTTGCAGAACCCCCTACCCTGTCAGTTCAGATTATCTATCCCTACTTCCTCCTTCCTTAGGGAACTATCAGCTTCTTCGCATAGTCGTCTACAGCAGGTCCAGTCTTTTTACCTATCCCCGGGTGAAATATTCGATTTTTCCACAGGTATGATTTGACTCTTAATAATAAAGGGCCCTCTCTCCCCCCATGTGCACAATATAAAACTATTCCTATGGGCGAGTACTTATGATGTTCAAATATTCTTATTACCCTATCCCCACAGATGTTAAAAGATCTTGATGCCCTGGCACACTCGGGTTAAACAGATAGAACTAACCTTGAACGAGAAGATTTCTCTACTTGAAGCTAGTCTAGCTCAGTAGTAACAGGTAAAATATAGGACATAAAAGTTGTAGCTACTCTTAAACTGCACGTTCTGTTTTCTGTTTTGCACCCCTTGTCTGTACCTTGTTCTGTGTTTAATCTGTTATTTTTGTTCACTTGAAATATGTATATATGCGTATGTTGTCTTATTAGTTTAATTTTTGTTTGTTGGCCTAGTTATTACCGTTGGGCAATCAGGATGTCATCATCCCTGTAGTCACTAATTATTCGATATTAATGTGCCCCGAACCCGTGTAAGGATGCTTTCTGAAACTATGTTTTTAATATATTGTTTTATGCAGATTATTCACCTCCTTTGTGGTTCCATTTGCTCCACTTCACTTTGCCCTGATGAAGGTATAGCCCCGGACGGGGCCGCACACCGAAACGCGCGTTGGCATCTGTTCCTATCCTGGAACTTACAGAACCAACCAGGATACCCAACCATCGGTCTCCATTCCATCAAAGACCATCCCTGCACAGTGTTGTGTGATGTGTGAATGTCTAAGTATGTGTGTAATTGGTATGATAGTGTGGAGTAAAAACCACTGTTAATTTTGCTTTGCTGCTCTTTCTTATATGTATGTACATATTTATTCATTGGATTGTTTCAACCTATTTACAAGAAAATGAACTTTAAAATAAAAAATAATTTTGATAAATCGGAGCCAATGTATTTTTGAAGTGTCCCTCATGGGTTCTGGGTACGTCACATAATATAGTGGACCTCGTTGAGGCCATCTATTAGACCATGGGTACTCACAAACTTTATCTCGGGGGCCAAATTTACAGTGTGGTTTGTGGCCGAGGGCCGCACTGGTGGGGGAGAGGTCAATGGGGGAGGTGGGCCGGGCTACCGGGCTAGAGCAAAAAAAAAAAACTGTGACCATGAGGTTGAACACAGGCCCCTGCAGCCGATGCTTTCGTCCACTGAGCCACCAGTCATGGCATATTTTTTTTTCCTCTCTCTCTCTCTCTCCCCCTCTGTCTGCCCTCTGTCTGTCTGTCTGTCTCCCTCTTGTCTCCCTCCCTCTCTCTATCTCCCTCTCTCTGTCTCCCTCCCTCTCTCTGCCCTCTGTCTGTCTGTCTGTCTCCCTCTTGTCTCCCTCCCTCTCTCTGTCTCCCTCCCTCTCTCTGTCTCCCTCCCAACTGTCTCCCTCTCTCTCCGTCTCCCTCCCTCTCTCTGTCTCCCTCCCAACTGTCTGTCTCTGTTTCCCTCCCTCCCTCTGTCTCCCTCCCTCCCTCTGTCTGTCTCCCTCCCTCTGTCTGTCTCCCTCCCTCTGTCTCCCTCTCCCTCCCTCCCTCTGTCTCTCCCTCCCTCTGTCTCCCCCTCCATCTGTCTCACCCTCCATCTGTCTCGTCCTCTCTCTATCCCTCCCTCCCTCCCTCCCTCTCTCTCCCTCCCTCCCTCCCTCTGTCTCCCTCCTTCTCTCTGTCTCCCTCCCTCCCTCTGTCTCCCTCCCTTCCTCCCTCTCCCTCCCTCCCTCTGTCTCCCTCTCTCTGTCTCCCTCCCTGTATGTCTGTCTCTCCCTCCCTCCCTCGGTCTCCATCCCTCCCTTTGTCTCCCTCCCTCCATCTGTCTCTCTCCCTCCCTCTGTCTCCCTCCCTCCCTCTCTGTCTCCCTCCCTCCCTCCCTCTCTGTCTCCCTCCCTCCCTCCATCTGTCTCCCTCCCTCCGTCTGTCTCCCTCCCTCCCTCCGTCTGTCTCCCTCCCTCCCTCCCTCCGTCTGTCTCCCTCCCTCCCTCTGTCTCCCTTCCTCCCTCCCTCTGTCTCCCTTCCTCCCTCCCTCTGTCTCCCTCCCTCCCTTTGTCTCCCTCTCTCTGTCTCCCTCCCTCCCTCCCTCTGTCTCCCTCCCTCCCTCTGTCTCCCTCCCTCTCTCTGTCTCCCTCCCTCCCTTTGTCTCCCTCCCTCCGTCTGTCTCTCTCTCTCTCCCTCTGTCTCCCACCCTCCCTCTGTCTCTCTCCCTCCCTCTGTCTCTCTCCCTCCCTCTGTCTCTCTCCCTCCCTCTCTGCCTCTCTCTATCTCCCTCCCTCTCTCTATCTCCCTCCCTCTCTCTATCTCCCTCTCTCTCCGTCTCCCTCCCTCTCTCTATCTCCCTCTCCGTCTCCCTCCCTCTCTCTGTCTCTTTCCCAACTATCTGTCTGTCTTTGTCTCCGTCTCCCTCCCTCCCTCTGTCTGTCACTGTCTCCCTCCCTCTGTCTCCCTCCTTCAGTATGCACTTCGTATCCTGGGGTCTGCAGGGTGTACACTGCCTCCTGTGCAGTGTACCATTCGATGTGTCCCCTGATCTGAGCATTCATCGTGTGCTCGGACCTCTGAAACATGGGATGTATAGCACGTGCCGCAAACACTGTTCATGGTGCTGTGCCATTACTGTGAGGCAGGCTTGTTATGAATCCCATACGTCGGCATGTGTTTCATTCTCTGGACCTTGGATTCTGAATGTGCCTTTGTGTGTCATGGTCTTCGTGTGCTGTCATCTGTACATCTGGAGGCACAGTGGGCCTCATTTATGAAAAGTGACGCATCGCTGCGTGAAAACAGCGATGCGTCACTTTTCACTGCGCACTCCTTGCGACATTAATGATGCGTCATATTTATTGTATGACGCATCATGTCGCAAGGACTTACAGATACGTCAGTATTTCTGACGCATCTGTAAGCGCAAAAGTGACGCATTACTGGAGTGTGTCACAAAAGTGACGCAACTCCAGCAATGCATCCTTTCACATGGGGAAAGCCCCATGTGAAAGGGCTTGCGTCAGTCTTACGCCTGATGTGAGGCAGGCGCAAGATTTTGACGCAACCGCATCCTAAAAGTGACGCAGTGAAATCTCATAGATTTCACTGCGTCACTTTTACGAGGCTTTTTGCGGGGGAACGCCCCCTCTGCATACATTATACCTGACGCAGGTATAATGTGGCGCAGGGGTTTAAAAAGTGACGCATCTACCTAGATGCGTCACTTTTTAAATATGGAGCAACAAGGCGCATGTTTTACGCTGCCGATGCGTCACAAAAAGTGACGCATCCGCAGCGCAAAACTGACGCAAGGGCTCATAAATGAGGCCCAGTATGTGTTGGCTGTCCCTTGTTCTCAGTCTGTGCTGTGTGCAATGCGCTTGTTTTGCACATTGTTCACTGAATATGTACTCTGTGCTATACATTGCATGTTGTGTACTCGGCATACCTATGGATTTTCTCTATTTGCCACATAATCGAACATGTTGCATAATTTACAGGTTTCAACATAATTTGAACATTGACAACGTCTATATGCCTGGCCTTGGCGAATTGACTAATTTTATTTGCAAACGTATCTAGTGTGTTGCCGAGAAACTCTGCTCTATGGGGGTCCGGCAATTCCCTTATCCTTCTGTCTCCCTCCCTGCTGTCTTCTGTCACCTCACCCGAGCGTGTGTTAGCCTGGGATGAGACAGCTTCCAGGCACACACAGCCGCACCAGAATACTTCACAGGTCTTTAAAAAGACCATTTACATGTTAATGAGCCCTTAATCTATTTCACCTCTTCTTAGGCCCCTGCAGCTCCACTGTGACTATTGCTGGAATCGCCCTGGAATTGCCGGACCCTCTTAGAGCAGAGTTTCTCGGCAACCGGCGGTGCTGACACTAAAAAAAAAAACAAAAGAAAACACAGGTACAATGCAGAAAGGTCCGCGGGCCGCCAAGGAAGGCTTGCCGGGCCGCCACCGGCCCGCGGGCCGTACTATGAGTACCCCTGTATTAGACCATACAGGGCAGGTTTTCCTCTCTTGTCTGATCTTTATTGTCCCCGTCGACCTGCCTTTAATTGATGTGGGGTCCCCCGCTGGTTCGAAGTCCCAATGCCTGTGTCACAGAAAAAAGAGAGCATTAAAATGATGTTTCAGCAACAGCTCGACGACCTCATGGCCATTGACATTGACTCAGATTAACTTGAGTCCTTTGTGTTTTGCCTGAGTAAAGGCAAAAGGAGGGTCTGAGGTTCTTCGGTTTTCGACTTCATCCCGTATTTGGCAGCCATTTTGTGTCCCGTCGCCATTTTGTGTTGCCCTCACTCAGGCAGCACGGCGAACGGAGTGTTTTTGCCTTTTCCAGCTGCTACGTGTCTCTTCTGTTGAAAAGTAACCCCCTGCCCTTGTTTACAAAACCAATGTCAGGGTCTGGCCGAGTTCACTAATCCATGTCTGGGTTGATTGATCCCTGTCTCGACTGACAATTTGGCTTCCCCTTTTCTTTCCTTACTTTAAATTATCCGACTGGCCTTCACTATTTTCTCCTTGTATTCTCTTGTTACATAACCATCCTTTGAGACACACAAATACGTCCTGCCACCTGCAAATTGGATTGTAGGCACTAGCACTGATTAACTTGTGGGGATGGGTGACACACAGGGTCTGAAAGAAGGGCTTATTTGGGACACCTGATAGTTTGTTTTCCAACTTTTCCTATTGGCTAGCTTTGTATGTATTGGGAGTATACGTTGTAAATATGTGTGCTATAAAAGATTGTGTGCCATAGAAGAAAGTGGCAGTCTCCTGAGAACCTACTCTGTACTTCTGGGACAACTGTGCTTAGCTGCAGCTAAGAAACCTGGTTTTGTACGCCTAACAGAGTGTCTTGTGTCTCTGTCCGACAAGAAAGGTGAACTTGGGTATTTAAGGCGTACCCTGCGCTGCCAGGCCCATAAGGCCCAGTTCTCCAACACGCAACCCATGAAAACAACAACTTTTTTTCATGAATACCATCTGCTGAGGGAAGCAAGACAATGTCCGGCTGTAAGGACTCACCCCCCCAGAAAAAAGAAATGAAAAACCCGACAGGGAGTGAAGGGGACCGCCACCCCGAGGGCTTTTGTGAAATATTGGTGTGGGCACACAACCCCCCCTGCTGCCCTGGGGACCGCCATCCCCTGGGGCTTCTATTTGGAAAAAATAAACCTGTGTGGGGACACACCCACTGGGGACTTCCACCTCCCGGGGCACTAATAATGCGGGAGTCCTGTACGGACCCCTGAGCCCCGGGAACAACCACCTCCCTGGGGCTTCAATCACACTGGAGCCCTGGGTGGCCCTGGGGACCACCACCTCCAGGGCCACCTCCTGCAGTGTCCTGGGGTGCCCACAAAAATACATCAAAATAAATTCTGGCATTGGGAAATTAAGTCCCCTTGAACCCTGAGGGTCCCTGGGGGTCAATTAGCCCACCTGGTATTTTCAGTAAGCACAGCAGAGTTGCATTGCAGAGAGGTGAAAAAAGAGGCGTGGCCTCGGACCAATTCTCTGCAACACAGCTCTGTGGAGCTTACTGGAGGTACCTGGTGGGCTAGTTGGCACCCATGGATCCTCAAGATTCAAGGCAAATCAACCCCCCAACTTAAAACTTGCCAGGGGGGCGCATTTGCACAGTGGTGAAGAAAGGGTGCGGACTGATGTGACATGTGTGTACTTATACAATCACTCCGTCAAAACCCAAGCACTTATAAATTCACCATGCACTCTCCTTGAAGTAATCTAATCATCCAGTCAGTACCGATGCACTCATGCAATGACCCTTGCACTGACTCATTCACTGCTACAATACCCTGAGCACTACCCATGCAGTCGAACCATTGCCCTGTCAGTACCCATGCACTCCTTCAATCACCCTTATCCAATCACTCCACCAAAACCCAAGCATTTAAACAATCACTATGCACTGTCCCAGCGGCACTCTAATCATCCAGGCACTACCCAAATACTCATGCAATGACCCAGTCACTAACACATGCACTGCTGCAATCCATTGAGGACTACCTATGCAGCCCAGTAATCTCCCTGGTACTACCTATGTAGTCCTCCAATCACCCGTCCAGTCCTATGTCCTTATCCAATCACTCCCCCAAAACCCAAGCACTTATAAATTTACCATGCACTCTCCTCGCAGTACTCTATTCATCCATGCAATACCCATGTAGTCATGCAATGATCGAGGCACTAACACATGCACTGTTACAATCTCTGTGTACTACCCATGCAGTCCTCTAACCACCTATACACTTCTCATTCGCTCCATCAATTCCCCTGGGAGTACCCATGCAGTCCAGCAATCAGCCTGTCACTCCCCTTGCAGTCCTCTAGTCACCCAGCCACTACCATGTACTAATCCATACACTCCACAATACCCAAGCACTTATAAATTCACTCAGGCACTCTCCTTGCAGTATTCTAATCTTTCAGTCAGTAGCTATGTACTCATGCAATGAACCAGGCACTAACTGATCACTGTTATAATCCCATATACCCCACCCATAGAGTCCTGTACCAACTTACACACTTCTCATTTGCTCCTTCAATTCCCCAGGTAGTACACATGCAGTCCCGCAATAACACTGTCACTCCCTGTGCACTCCTCCAGTCACCAAGCCACTACCTCCACCACTCCTCCACTACCCAAGCATTATAAATTCATCACGAACTCTCCTTGCACTACTCTAATTTTCCACCCAGTACCCCTGTACTCATGCAATGATGACCCAGTCACTAACACATGCACTGCTGCAATACCTTCATGACTAACTATATATTCCAGTAATCTCCCTGGTACTATCTATGCAGTCCTCCGATCACCCAGCCAATCCTATGTGCCTATCCAATCACGGCGCCAAAACCCAAGCATTTATAAAATCACCATGCACTCTCCTTGTAGCACTCTTATCATCCAGTCACTACTCATGTAATCATGCAATGACCAAGGCATTAAGTCATGGCAAATACAGAGGAGGTCATACTAATCACAGGGGTACCCCAACGCATAGTGTTCCCAAGTGCATGTAGGTGTTTTCACTGTATTCTACATGTCTCTTAGCATAGCACTGGCTGTAGGCCTGGTTAGTCAAAGTCAGTTACCATCAGTACCCATCAGCAAAAAGTTGGGGGCACAGGAGGAGTTTCTGCTCTTCTGTTGGTTCTTTCTGCACATCTCTTCTTCTTCCTGCACTTGTCTTTGTCTTTCTGGACTTCTGTTTCCTCTTTCTGCATTAGTCTTCCTTCTTTCTGTGCTTTTCTTTCTCTTTCTTTCACATGTCCTATCTTTGTAGGCATAGTTAGAAAGTAGTATTTAAAAAACCTTAGAAATTCACTGAAAAAAACATCAGTTTCAGGGATGTTATACTTAGAAATTAACATTTAAAAAACCTTTGAAATTCACAAAAAAAACATAGGTTTCAGGGGCGTTATAGCTAGAAATTAGCATTTAAAAAACCTTAGAAATTCACTGAAAAAACCACAGGTTTCAGGGACGTTATACTTAGTTGGAGGTTTCACTCGTACAAACCATACAAATTCAGCCATTATAGTTAGTAGACCTAACTATAACTCGCGCCCCCGCAATGCATTGCTGATGATGTCACATATTACATCACTCATGACATGCTCGGTGACATCACTCATGACATCATTGATGACATCTCAAATGACATCACTGATGACATTTCTATCGACATCATCCATGTGATCATCTGATGCACCTCTTCTGATAAACCTCCTACCCTGATAAAACCTTTCATACACCCACTCTAAAATACAGACCACCAATATCGAAACCTTAGACAGATCAATAGCAGTTAGTACACACCTGCTCAGTGATTCATATGTCTACACACCCATTAACCCATTCAGTCACTCACACACACAGTCATTCATCTATACAGCCACTGATATATCCACTCATACACCAATATAGACACTCACACACTGCCACTCACCCAAAGAGTTACTCATACACCTGGTCAGTCATGCAAAGAAACTATCACACATCCATTTCCTTGCTTATACAATCATACACACACCACCACACTTATTTATACAGATACTAACATATACTTACTCTCTTAAACAATCACTCATAAAAACACCCGCTCATCCATACAGATATTCTTGCAATCATCCAGTCTCACATAAAGTCATTAATATACTCCAACACTCAAATATACTGCTTTAAAACATATGTAGTTACAAACACATGCACCACTGAGACATCCATTCACTCACTAACACACCCATATACACAATCACCCACCCATACTGCTGTTTCCATATGCAGTCATGTAGCTACTCACCAAGCCATGCATCCGCTTGCACACCAACTAACAGACTAATAAAGACATTCACACAGTTTAGTCACTAACCCATGCATTATGTAAGACTGATTGTATAAGTGTGTGATTAAACGTGTCTAACTGAATACACGGGTTAGTGACTAAACTGTGTGGATGTCTGTATCAGTCTGTCAGTTGGTGTTTAAGCAGCTGCATGAGTTGGTGATTATCTACATGAGTGTCTATATGGGTTATTGATTGGTTCTCTGAGTGTCTGTATGGGTGCCTGAGTGTCTGTGTGGGGGGTGTATGGGTTCAAGAATATATCTGGGAAGGGCTGAATGGGTGTGTGTATGTGTGTGTTGGTGAGTGAATGGATGTACCAGTGGTACATGTGTGAGTAACTACATATGAAAAAGGCAGTATATGTGAGTATTGGAGTATATAAATGACTATGTGTGAGAATGAGTGATTGCGAGAGTGGCTGTATGGATGAGTGTGTCCTTGTATCAGTGATTGTATAAGAGTCTGTGTTAGTTTCTGTATGAATAAGTGAGGTGGAGTGTTTATAACTGTATATGTGAGTAAATGGGAGTATGATTGATTCTTTGTATGACTAGGTGTGTGAGTAGCTCTATGGATGAGTGACAGTGTGTGAGTGTCTGTATAGGTGTAGTGCATATGGTAGTACTATACTGGTGAATGACTGCATGTATGGGTGACTGTATGGGTAAATGAGTGGCTATTTGTATAGACCTAGGAATCAGTGAGTGGGTATGTAGTAACTGCGATTGGTGTGTCTATGGTTTCAAAAATTATAGTCTGTATTTTAGAGTGAGTGATCAAAGGCTATATTAGGGTGTGAGGAGGTGCATCAGATTTTCATGTGGATGATGTCATCAGTGATGTCATCAGTGAGGTAATTTGAGATGTCATCAGTGGTGTCACTGACCATGTCATAAATGATATATTATGTGTGGTCACCAGCAGTGCATTGCAGGGGTGAGAGTTAGCTTAACTAACTATAAAAGCCCAATTTCTCTGGTTTTGTACTAGTGAAATGTCCAACTAACTATAACGTCCCTGAAACCTGTGGTTTTTTCAGTGAAGTTCAAAGGTTTTTTAAATGCTAATTTTTAACTATAACGTCCCTGAAACCTGTGTTTTTTTCAGTGCATTTCTAAGGTTTTTTTATGCTAATTTTTAACTATACCATCCCTGCAACGTATGTTTTTTCATTGAATTTCAAAGTCTTTTTAAATGCTAATGTCTAACTATGCCTACAGAGGTAGGACCGAAAGAAGCAAGAGAAATGAAGAAAGAGGCAACAGACGTCCAGAAAGATGAAGAAAAGTACAGAAAGAAGCAAGAGATATGCAGAAAGAACCAACATAGGTGCAGAAAGAGGACTTGTTGCAAAGTCATCCTATGCCCCCAACTTTTTGTTGATTGGTAGTGGTGGTAACTGACTCTGACCAACCAGGCCTAGAGCCAGTTCTATGCTGAAAGACACTTGGGGGCAGATCTACTTTCAGAGCACAGGAATGCGACATATTTACAATAATGTGTTGCATTCCTGTGCTCTCCCCTGTGCTGGCGCAGAAACAGCTGCCATGCGCCGGCACAGGCACCCTTGCACCTTGGTGCAAGGATGCCTGCTCCATGGGGAGATTGCTTTTGTGAAGGAAGGGGCCCCTTCCTGCACAAAATAAATCACTGCAGGCATTTTCCTCTTTCAATACGTGCTGTAGAATGCAGCACGCATTGAAAGAGATAAAAACGAGGAGAAATAAAAACATTTCTCCTCATTTCACTCGGCTATGCCACCCCTAAGGTGGCGTAGCAAACTGACGCATTTCCAGCTTTACAATTTCTCGTATATCTTGAAATACATCAGTGAACATGGGTGTTGCGTGGGAACACACACAGCAACACCCATGTCTCGCCCCTAACAAGCAAAGTCAACAACAGCTATATTTACAAGCACAGGCAGGATGACTTTACCTGTGCTTGTAAATATCCTTTAGCAGGCTGCACCACCGATGCATCATGCAACGTGATGCCCCGGCGGTGCATGGGGCTTTTAAATCTGCCCCTTAGAATACAGTGAAAACAGTGAAAACACCTACATACACTAGGGTGCACTATGGGTTGGGGTGTGATTGGCATGACTTCCCCTATAAGGACCTAGTACATAGTAGGGCAGTGGGATTAAAACTACCTCTAACTCAGAGGTGCACAAGCAGGCAAGAGAAGTGTAGAAGAAAGCAACAGAGGTGCCAAAAAGGTAAGAGGGTTGCATAAAGAAGCAAGTAAAGGACAGAAAGAGGCAAGAAAGGTGCGGAAAGAGTCATGAGAGGTCCAGAAAGAGGAAAAAGAGGAGCATAAAGACGCAAGAAAAATGCAGAAATGAGCAAGAGAAATGCAGAAAGAGGCAAGATAATTACTTAAAGTAGCAACAAGTGTGTAGAAAGAAGCAAGAGAAGTGCAGGAAGAGGCAAGTGGGTGTAGAAAGAAGCAAGAGTGCAGGAGCAGTGCAGAAAGAATCAACAGAGGTGCAAAAGAAGGCAAGAGGGCTACTGAAAGAGGTAGGAGAGGCGCTCAAATAGGCACGAGAGGTACAGAATGAGGCAGCAGGGGTGCAGAAAGAAGGAAGAAAAGTGCAGAAAGAGGCAAGAGAATTACTGAAAGTAGCAAGAGAGGTAAAGAAAGAAGCAAGAGAAGGGCAGAAAGAGGCAAGTGGGTGTAGAAAGAAGCAAGAGCAGTGCAGAAAGAGGGAAGAGGATAGAGCTAGAGTCAAAAGGGGGTACAGTAAAAGGTAGGAGCGGTACACAAAGAGACAAGAGAGGTACAGAAAGAGGCAGGAGGGGTACCGAAAGAAGGAAGAGAAGTGCTGAAACAAGTAACAGGGGTGCTGAAAGAGGAGCAAAGGGTACAAAAAGAGCAAGAAAAGTTCAGGAAGAGGCAACAGAGTTACAGAAAGAGGTGAGAAAGGTGCAGAAATAGGCAGGGGCGGTACAGAAAGAGGGAACAGGGGTACAGATAGAGGTAAGAGAAGTGCAGAAATAAAAAGAAGGGTGCTGAATGAGGCAAGAGATGTGCAGAAAAAAGCTACAGAGGTGCTGAAAGAGGTATTTGAGGTGCAGAAAGAAGCATAAGAGGTGCAGAAAGAGGCAATAGAAGTGTAGAAAGAAGCATCAGAGGTGCAGAAAGAAGCAAAAGGGGTGCAGAAAGAGGCAAGAAAAGGGCAGACAGAGGCAATAGAGGTACAGAAAGAGGCAATAGGCAGGAAAGGTGCAGAAAGAGGGAACATGGGTAGAGAAAGAGGCAAGAGAGGTGCAGAAATATGCAAGAGAGGTACAGAAAGAGAACAGAGGGGTGCAGAAAGAGGCAGGAGATCTGTAGAAAAAAGCAACAGAGGTGCTCAAAGAGGCAAGTACGGTGCAGAAAGTAGCAAGAGGGATACAGAAAGAAGGAAGAGAAGTGCAGAAAGAAGTAACAGAGTTGCTAAAGAGTCAAGAGGTGCAGAAAAAAGCAGCAGATGTGCTGAAAGAGGCATGGGAGCAAGAGAGATGCAGAAATAAGCAATAGAAGTGCATAAAGAAGCATCAGAGGTGCACAAAGAGGAAGGAGAGGTGCATAAAGAAGAGAGAGACGTGAAGAAAGAAGCAAAAGAGGTGCTCAAAGATGCATGAGGGATGCAGAAAGAGGCAAGAGCAGTGCAGAAAGAACCAATAGAAGTGTAGAAAGAAAGAAGGTGATGAAGTAGGCAAGAGGAGTGCAGAAAGAAGGAAGAGAAGTGCAGAAAGAAGCAGCAGAGGTACTGAAAGAGGCACGGTGGTTGCAAAAAGAGTCGAGAGAAGTGCTGAAAGAAGCAACAGAGGTACAAAAAGAGGCAAGAGTGGTGCAGAAAGAGGGAAGAGAGGTGTAGAAAGAGGCTACAGAGTTGCACAGAGAAGGAAGACAGGTGTAGAAAGAGGCAAGAGGGGTGCAGAAACAGGTGAGAAAACTGCCGAAAGAGGCAAGAGAATTGCTGAAAAAAGCAACAGAGGTGTAGAAAGAAGCAAGAAAAGTGCAGAAAGAGGCAAGTGAGCTACAGAAACAGGCAAGAGAGGTACAGGAAGAGAGAAGAGTGCAGGAAGAGACAACAGGGTTGCAGAAAGAAACAAGTCAGATGCAGAAAGAAGCATACAAAATGCAGAATGAAGTAACAGAGGTACAGAAAGAGGTAAGAGAAGTGAGACAAAAGCAACAGAGGTGCAGAAAGAGGCAAGAGAACTGATAAAAAAGACAAGAAATGTGCAAAAAGAGGCAAGAGAGGTACATAAAGAGACAACAGGGGTGCAGAAAGAAGCAAGACAGGTGCAGAAAGAAGCATAGGAAATGCAGAATGAAGCAACAGGGGAGCAGAAAGAGGAAAGAGAAGTGTGAAAAGAAACAAGATAATTGCTGATAGAAGCAACAGAGGTGTAGAAAGAAGCAAGAAAAGTGCAGAAAGGGGCAAATAAGATACAGAAACAGGCAAGAAAGGTACAGAAAGAAGGAAGACGGGTGCAGAAAGAGACAACAAGGCTGCAGAAAGAAGCAAGGCGTACAGAAAAAAGAATGGAAAGTGCAGTATGAAGCAACAGGGGCACTTAATGATAGACCCCGGCTCAAATTAAGCAGTAGTTTAAAGTCTAAAATTGCCAAACTGATGTAGCAGCATAGTTGCTTGCTGTTAAAAGATGAAAGGCTGAGCGCTAGAACACGTGGTCTCTGCAGCAGGCTCTATTCACACTGAGCTGTCCATCCATTTGGGCTTCTGCCTTAGCATCATTACACTCGCTGGTTTGTGTGTTTGGTGTTATAAAAGAGAAACAGCACATTCCCTAAAGGGTCTGTTACACAGCACACTCAAAGAGCAAGTGCTAATGGGAGGGGCAGTGTGACCCCCCTAGCCTAGGCCACTTCTGGCCCCGGAAACCCCATCCACCCAGCCTGGCCACCCTTTATTTTTAAATTTAGAGGGCATGTGGCCCCCCTCCTCAGGCCACTGCCCCCGCCTCAGGCCACTATTGGCCCTGGGGACCCCATCCCCTGGGGACCGGCCATTAAAAAAAAAAAAAAAAACGGGAGGGGGCTGCTTGCCCCCTCCAGGCCACTTCTGGCCCTGGGGACCACATCCCCCCGGGCCAGCCCTTTGCGTTGGGAACTGTGGGGGGGCCCAATGCCCCAACAGTCTGGCCAGCTCCCCACCTCCTGCGGGTGTCGGTATTGCTTTTGCACAAGGGGAGCTGCTAACATGCAGCTCCCCTTGTGCAAAGTCAATTCTGCTTCAGTTTCTGAAGCGAGAGCAGGTTTCCTGCTCCTGCTTCCCAAAACCGAGTCAGAGTTTGGTATGACAGGGCGGGAGCCGCTCTCCCGCCCTCCATAGCAAACGGCATCCCGGGACATTGCAGAAGCCAACCCTGGGGGGTGGTGGTTCGCAGGGCCATCAAGGGCTCCAGGAGGAGAGCAGCGAAATGTTTAAAAAAGCCCTGGGGAGGTGGTGGTTCCCAGAGTCCATAACTACATACAGTGTACCTCGGGGAGGTGGTGGTCTCCGGGGCAGGGTGGGGGGTTCAAGCCACCCACATACTTATTTATTACAGCCCTGGGGAGGTGGTATTCCCCGGGGCTTGGGGGGGCCTGCGAGGCCCGGCGCACTTATTTAAATGAAGCCCCAGGGAGGTGGCGGTCCACGGGGCTGTGGGGGTTCACATGTCCCTGCGAATAAATCAGAAAGCCCCGGGGAGGTGGCGGTCCCTGAGGCTGCGGGTCCCCCGCAGGCCCCCGCTACATAAATCAACTTGCCACCGGGACCTGGCCAACCCGGGGGCTTTTAAAAATGAAGCGCGGGAGCCGGCGCTTTGTTTTCTGACATTTCTGACAGATTCATCCACTGGCGCGACCCTGCCTGAAAAATAATATTTGTTTGGGCCTGGGGGTCCCTGTGGGAGCCCCTGAACAGGCCTGGGGGGTCCGGGTGTTTTTACCCTGCTTACTTTCCTTCCCTTTCCTATTTTCTAATATTTCTAATATTTCTCTCACCTTTTTGATTTTCATTTTGATGCGAGGAACAAGATGGCTGCAGACACTTCCTGGTTTCGAGTGTTGGCAGCCAATTAGAATGAAACTCGTGCTTGGGAGGAGATGTGTGGTTAGGCTCCGCCCACATATCTATATTTCTTTAATATTTCAAAAACTACTGTACAGATTTACAAAAAAAGGGCGCTTTCTGAACCGAGAGCTACCTTTTTGCCAAATTTGATGTAATTCTGTTCAGCAGTTCCGGCTGTAGCCTGTTCCAAAATTTCCTATGGAAATTTACATGGAGAAAACGTGCTTTGGGACCTCTCCTTTTGTCTCCGTCCGCTTCACAAATCACCCCGAAACATTCAACAGAGAAATTGAAAGGGCCTACCCATTTGTTTTGAAAATGTTGCGAAGATTAGTCAAACGGCCCCAAAGATATTGGCAAATCAAAAAATGCTTCATTTTATTAAGCCCCCATGTGGGCCAGGTCCCAGGGGCAATATGCCAAATATCTGCGTGGTCCGTGCGGGTCCCCACAGCCCCAGGGACTGCCCCCTCCACAACGCTTTATTAATTATGCACAGGGGAACGCAGCCCCCCGCAGCCCCTGGAACCGCCACCTCATTATTTATTAATATAAGTTTTTAATGTTTAAATGCGGGGGCTTCACACCCCCCTAAGCCCTGGGGACTTCCACCTCACCAGGATACTTTTAAAAGCTGTGTGTGGGTGGCACTTGAACCCCCACACTGCTGCAGGGACCACCAACTCCCAAGGGCATAGATCAATAAAGTGCGGTAGTCCATTGCGGATCCCCGGCCCCGGGAACCACCACCTGCCCGGGGCTTTAAACTTGTTGTAGATGGCCCTTGGAACCACCACCCTCCAGGCCGGCACCGGCAATGTTCTGCAGTTTGCAATGAATTGCTTTTGGACAAGGGGAGCTGCATGTCAGCATCTCCCCTTGTCCAATAGTAGTGCCTGCTCCCGCAGGAGGCTTGGTGCCAACTGGGACCGCGGGGGCATTGAGGCTCCCCCCGCGGTCCCCAACAAAGAGGACAGACCCTGGAGACCGTGGGGTCAGAGTCCAGTAACATTAATTAAAAAATAAAATTAAAAAAGAGGCAATATCCCAGTGGGTCGGGTCCCCGGGGTCAATAACGGCCTCATGAGAGGGACCTAATGCCAATACAGGCACCCTTGCATCATGGTTCAAGGGGTCCTAGGTTACAGGCAATATTTTTGTGCAAGAATTGACACTTTCCTGCTTATAAACAATCCTTAGAGATAGTCCTATTTCTATGTGTGCTGCAGAATGTAGCACATATCAAATGAGGAAGTAACAAGGAGAAATAAAGGCATTCCTCCTTGTTGTGCCTCACTGGGGAAGGTGTAGCATTTTGAGACTCTTAAAGGTCTATTACCAAATCTATGGTTACATTCATGGGAATTCCTATGCTCCACATTGGAAAGCCTTTCCAACCCAAGGCAGCAATATGCACTACCTTGATTACTTTGCATTTATTAAACTTTGAATAGCCAATCAATCTGAGGTTCCGTGACAATTGTAAGTGGTGTTTTCGACTCGCACGAATATGGTCGAGTCTGGTATCTACGAACCGCAAATGACGAGTTTAGTAAGTGTGCGCAGTTTCGCTGTGCTAACTTAAACCGTTCGTTTGCTACGTGGGTTTTTCATCTGTACCCACGGGTTCCATCTTAGATACAGCATCCATTTTGTCTCTTGCCCTCAAGTAGCCAGCGAACGGACGCTGTCCGCTTCGCGACCCTGGGACTCCCAAGATATTTGCAGGAAGACACATGTCCTTTGTAAGTGTCTTTATGATGAGGGGGATGATACTGTAAGGCAGATGGCCCCGCTCAAGGCTCATCTCACCGTGCCGGTTTATTGTCTCAGCCGTGCATCTCATTAGGCACGTCCCTTTGATGCCTGTAACTCGTGTTTCTCGATACCTCCCCTTTTACACCCTTTCCAATCTCCCCACTGTTTCCATCTTCCTCTGCACCTGTCCTTGTTCCTTTTTCGATCTGTTTTACTGCTGATTGGAATGTACTAATGGTGGGAAGATGGGTTTTTACAGTTGGGAACCGCCAAATGTTTCCGCACTTATGTTCCGGACCTTATGAGTATCAAAGTGACCAAAGCGACCCCTCTCGGGCATAATTGTGGGAAGCGGGTTGTAAACCTTTGTCTGCTATGCAAACCTATGGGAGAATCGTGTATAAAAGGAGCGATCCACAGAACCAATTTGAAGCAGTCTCCCCGAACTACACTCGTTGTACTTCCGTGATTTCTGTGTTTCCCTGCAGCAAATAAACCTTGAATCTTTGACGCCGAAGGAAGTGTCCCGTGTCTCTGTCATTTGTACGCCAGAGCAGGTTACCCACGAAGGTTTCAGGTGTTGTCCCCTGGCACCGCTGGGTCTTAAAGAACCCAGTCCTTCAGTTGGCGCCCACGTGGGGCTGCATCAGTGGTACCGGTCCAAGCCCGACGATCGTGAGGAACTTCATGTGAAATCTCCGAGGGAAGGTGCACTCCGCTTCATCGATCCTGTTGTCGAAACAAGTGGCCCGAAGACTTTTCCCGCGAAGATTCCCGCCTCCTGACGGCTGCGACGGACTGCTGCCCTGACTGTAGACCTGTTTTGGCGCCTGGCGTAGACCTTGGTAGAGCGAGACGATTGACGGGCCTTCCTGGTGACGCCATCGATCTTTGAGTTAAGTATTTGTGGGTCGCTCCCAGAGTTCTTGGTTGTGGTTGCTTAGTGGTTGCATGGTTCCATTGCATTTGTAGTTCTTGGTACTTTGTTGTGTTGTTTGACGACGGCAGCCGCCAAAAACCGAGGGTTTTTGCTTTTTGCTGGGACTTGGTAAATCCCGTAACCCTTGAAGTTTGTGAAACTCGGCTAGTGTGCAAGATGCCTGGTCGTAGTACTTTGTTTAGTTGTTTCAGACGTTGTGGTGCGGATTCCCGACTGGAGGACTCGTGTCCGATACCTCCGGTTGGAACTCCGACTTATGAACTGTACAGCAAACATGGGCTAGGCCCGATTACTTTTAATGATTATTGGATTCGCTATACTAAGAAGGACGGTGTCCTTAGTTGGCCACCTCATGGTAGCTTTGAGACCCCGATCTTAGATAATCTAGAGGCTAAATTGTTCGAGAAAAAGTCAAGGCCGGCCATGTTTGATGCCTTTCGGTTGTGGCGTAAAGAAGCCCGACAGAAAGAAATCAGACAGACTAAACGAAATCAGAGAGATGGTGTTGCTACCATTGTAAAGAAAGCAGAGCAATTTCAGCGTGATAAGGAGGTTAAGGAAAAGGAAGTGTTTGACAGGCTACAGCATATGACTATAGATAAATGCTATCCTGCTTTGCCTACGGAGTCGGAAAAGAAGGAAGACGCAGTTGAGGATCCTTTAATGTCCTATCTTATGAAGTCGCCGCCTCCGTATGTACAGGGTACCACAGCTCCTGTGGTTCCCCCTGTACCTATTCTTCCACCTATTCTTCCTCAGCCTGTTCCTCAACCTGCACCCGTTCTTCCGACTGTTCCTGCTCCCTTGCCTGTTGCTATCCCTACTGCTCCTCCGCTTCCACATACTCCTGCTCCCGCTACTGCTCCTGCTCTGTTAACTCCTGCTGTTGCTTCTGTCTCTACTCCTTCGCTTGTTAGTCCTGTGTCCTATACTTCTCCCTCTACTCGTAGTCGTACTTCTCCTCTTGCGGCTAGCTTCTTTCATTCTCTCGGACCTGTTCTTGGGTCTGCTGGTTCCGATGGTCCTCAGAGACGTAGTCAGCTTCCTGGTAACAGGGAACGCGCTTCGCTATATAATATGGCGATGGGTTGGATGACACATCCCCTTAGAAATCCACCACGTGTTGTACTCGATACGTTTTGTCAATTCAATATACCAACCCAAAGATTCGTGTTCGAAGAAATGTGTAAGGTTCTTCGCGATCAGATATCGGTCGACGCACCTGACGAGGTGCTGACCGCTTTGTCTGATTTGCAGCTTCAGTTCTCGACTGGACTGATAGTGGATACCAACGTTCGACGTGCGGTTGAGCGGCTGCTATCTTTTCGTCCCACTCCTATACCTCAAGCCTTGTTTGTTGAGGATGTTGAAAGACAGCCAGATGAGTCTGGTCAATTTCCTATGCGTGAAGTTCCACCAGTATGGATGCCAGGTGATGCTAATGCTATTCCTATTATTCTGCCACATTTTCAGAGAGTGTGGATCCATCTCCCATGGAAACGATCAGAAGTGTTACAGGTGAAGCAATCTTTGCCTGACCCTCGCAAAAAAACTGCAGGGTACTATAAAGAATTATCGCAGCTCGTAGACGCTACGATAATGAATCTTGCTGATATCGACATGTTGTTCGGCAATGTCGTGCCTCAACCTGTTTGGGCTAAGATTCGTCAGGAGAATCATCCAAATGAATTAGGTGGCGATTGGGCTGCTCTTATTGCGGCCGATACGCGACAAGTTGGCGGGGCTAAGCCTGAACAACTCATTACTGCTCTCCCTCAAAGAATAATTACCCTAATGAAAACTCTTATGCCAGCTATGAGGGTGAATTGGGACAAATTGTCAGCTTGTAGACAGAAGAAGGACGAGAGTGTCTCCGATTTCTTTACGAGGTTCGAGGAGGCATTCTTCGACCATAGTGGCCAGGATATGAGCACTGAGGGTGGTCAACGGTTGTTTGTGGATAAATTTGTTTCGAACTTATTGCCCGATTTGAGCAACAAATTAAAAAATTCTGAGAGTGCGTGGGCCGTTTCTACCTCGGCTCAAATATTGGCTACGGCACAGTATTATGAGAATAGAGAGAAAGAAGAGAACGACCGTGCTGATAAAAAGACGAAAGAACTCAAAACTAAAGTGTTGTTACAGCAGGCCTATCCCCCACGTTCGAATCAGAATGCTTCGCAACAAAATAGGTCGCAGCCGCAATCGAACCGATCACAATCCCGAAATGACTCCTCTTCCCAAAGATCTTCGTTAGGGTACAATCAATGTGCCTATTGTAGACAGGAGGGTCATATCAAATTCAATTGTCCTGTTCTAAACGATCGTAATAGTGGTAATTCATCTAGAGGAGGTCGTGGTGGTTCACAACAGACATCACGCGGTAGGGGTCGTGGTGCTCAGAATGACCGTTCAGATAACCCATCAAATTCCGATAATTGTTTTGATCAACGTGGATCATCGCAAGGACGATCTGCGCAGTACAATGTAGACGATTATTACGTCGATCAGGGAACTGACGACAGTAATTACTAGGACAGCCATGGACAAGGAGAGGGAGTGGTATCAGTTCCGGTTGATCAGAGAGGGCCTTACGTCGCGGTTGCTACATCGGGCGTCGTTGAGCCTTTTCTGTTGGACACTGGTGCAGCTAAAAGTTCCATAAAGCATTCGAAACTCCCTGGCGCACCTTTGTCTGGCTTAACAAATGTTTCCGTTGGATTCTCTGGCGCCCCCGTTAGCAATCCAGTTTCGCGCCCTCTGCCCCTTACAATTGGGCCTCGTGAGCTGCAAGCTCCGTTGATTTTGACCACGGGTTGTGGTGAAAATCTTTTGGGTCTGGATTTGCTTAAACGTTTGTATGCAACTCTGTATTGTTCCCCTGCGGGTGTAAAGCTTACGTTGGGAGAGAGGGTTGTCTCTCCTATGTACTTGTCTCTCGATAAGCTCCCACCGGAATTGAGTTCTCTTCCTGCATCTTTGTGGGCAACAGAACCCAACGATGTGGGCCTGCTTGACATCTCCCCTTACATTGTTCAGTTGAAATCTAATGTGCGGTTGCCACGTATTCCCCAGTATCGTATCTCTCTTGATGGTGAACGAGCATTGTTAGTGATCATCTATGATTTGATCGAGAAAGACGTTATTGAGGAAACACGGGGAAACGTGTGCAACAGCCCTGTACTGCCCATTCTAAAACGTACTGATCCTTCGAAACCACCTGTTTATCGTTTTGTTATCGATTTACGGGAGGTGAATAAAATTGTGATTCCTCAGTTCCCCGTTGTGCCTGACATCACGGCACTACTGACTCTGATTCCAGCTTCTGCATCTTGGTTTTCGGTGATTGACTTGAAGAATGCGTTCTTCAGCATTCCCATTGCAGAAGAGAGTAGAGACCTTTTCGGTTTCTCTCTTGGTGGACGCAGCTTCCGGTTCAAACGCGCTCCTCAGGGCTACTGTGTGAGTCCATCGATTTACAGTCAGGCCTTGAAGGGTCAACTGGATGCGTTTTCATTGACGGCTGGTGCGGCCTTAATCCAATATGTCGACGACTTATTGGTAGCTGCAGATACTCAGGACATTTGCAAAATTGCTACGGTGTCGCTGCTGCAACATCTCTGCGAGTTAAATCACAAGGTGTCACCTTCTAAACTCCAATATTGTTGTCAAGAAGTAACCTATCTAGGTCACTTATTGTCAAAGGAGGGAAGGCGGTTGACCCCAGAGAGAATTGCAGCAATTGCGCGAATGGCTGTGCCAACAACCCAAAGAGATGTGCGTGCCTTTCTAGGTATCACGTCGTATTGCAGGCAATGGATTCCACATTTTTCATTGCTAGCGAAACCATTGGTAGCTCTCACGTGCAAGGATGTTTCAACTCCTTTACCATGGACGGAAGAATGTCAGAAAAGTTTTTCTGAATTACGTGACTCATTGTGTTCGGCTCCTGTGTTAGGTACTCCTGACTACAGTAAGCCGTTTACATTATATGTTCATGAGAGGGAAGGTTGTGCGTTAAGTGTTTTGACGCAACCTTTTGGTGGTAAGCAACGTCCATGTGCATATTTTTCCTCGACCTTGGACCCGGTAGCTAGAGCATTGCCGAGTTGTTTGAGAGCAACAGCGGCAGCTGCGGTGTCCATCCGACAATCAGCAGGATTGGTCATGGATAATATGCTTACGGTGATGGTTCCGCATGCAGTCGACACTCTTTTGAATCGTACGAAAACCCAGCACTTGACGAGTGCGAGATTGTCTGGGTACGAGCTGACGCTGCTGGCAAGCCATGTTCAGATAAAACGTTGTAATGTCCTGAATCCGGCGACTTTGTTACCAATTAGCTCAGAGTCAGATGAAATAACAGAACACGACTGTTATTTGAGGACAGAAGAGGAAACAAAAGGTCGAGTGGACCTTAAAAACACTCCTTTGGAAGACCCAGATGGAACGCTGTATGTGGATGGTTCATGTTTTAAACTGCCGAATGGCGATGTGACTACTGCATATGCTGTTGTAACGCTGAATACTGTTGTTGAGACTGCAAGATTAAATCAGAATTCTGCCCAAGCTGCAGAACTGATCGCTCTCACCAGAGCGTGTGTGTTAGCGAAAGGGAAACGTGTGAATGTGTTTACCGACAGCCAATACGCTTTTGGCGTCGCCCATAGCTTTGGACGGTTGTGGAGAGAGAGAGGTTTTCTGACATCGCATGGTACGAAGATTCAGCATGGTCAGCTTGTGAATGATCTTTTGGATGCACTTACGTTGCCTAAACAGGTAGCGATTGTTAAATGTAGTGCGCATCGTAAGGTGACGGATGATGTTGGTCGTGGTAATGCGTTTGCGGATGAGATTGCTAAGGAGACTGCCCGGAACCTTAGTACTCGAATGTATGTGACGAGTTCGGTTAGGTGGCCTACAGAATCGAGTATGTGCGAGGACACTATCGAGAGTGTGAAAGTAATTTAGAATGAGGCCACCGAGACTGAAAAGACGAAGTGGAAAGAAAGTACGGGAAAGTTGGATGCAAATGGTTGTTGGGTTGATTTGTCGGAACAGAAAAGATGGATGTTGCCTGATGCGTACGTGCTGGCTGTTGTGACAATGGCACATGGGTTAGCACATATTAGCGCGAAAGGTATTTGCAAGTTGTTGTCTCCTGTGTGGAAGAATGATGGTATCACGAAATGTGCTGAACGATTGGTTAAGAACTGTATGGTATGTATGTTGTACAATCCTGGTAATGGAACCCCAACTCCTCCTGGTAGTTTTGCTCCCCCTTCATGTCCCTTTGAGGTGATCCAATTAGACTTCATCCATATGGAGCGATGCAATAACCTGAAATACGTTTTAGTTGTGGTTTGCGCGTTCTCCCGATGGATTGAAGCCTATCCTCTTAAGGACATCACTGCTTTGTCCACTGCGAAAATCCTACTGAAGGAATACTTTCCTCGGTACGGAATGCCTAGAGTTGTGTGGTCCGATAACGGAAGTGAGTTTGTGGGGAGTGTGATGAAGAGTGTGTGTAAGGGCCTTGGAATTAATCAGAAATTCCATAGCGCCAATCATCCCCAGTCAGCTGGTTTGGTTGAGGGGTACAACGGCACCCTTAAACTGAAGTTAGCGAAGATTCAGGCTACGACTGGTCTCTCGTGGCCTGACGCTTTACCCTTAGCATTATTGTCAACAAGGGCAACTGTACACTCCCGAGTAGGGCTCAGTCCCTATGAAATAGTGTTCGGTCGTCCTGCAAATGTTTGGGGGGTCCCTAGACCGGGTGTGTTCTGTGACCTTGAGTATCCAATGTTGATCGATTATCTTCATGACTTGACTGCTAAACTGAGGTTAATTCACCAACAGGTTTATGAAGCATTGCCGACGCAGACGGAGGGTCCAGGCCACCAGCTCCAGCCCGGAGACTGGGTCGTGACGCGCAATTTTTCGCGCAAGAAGAATTTGGAGCCAAGATTCACTGGACCCTACCAGGTCCTCCTTGCCACGAGAACTGCCGTTCGTCTAGAGGGTCGGAAAAACTGGGTGCATGCCACCCATACCAAAAAAGTCCCTATTCCGTTGCCGGCAGACTCGTGGGTGAGGAGAGGCATTGCATCAACTGAAACCGAAGGATTGCCGGCGTTTGTACCTTTCAGCGACGCACAACCTGTCGGAGAATCCTCAGTGCAGCAGAAAGACACTGTTGAACATTTGTCATCAAAAGACTCAAGACCAGAACATTCAACTGATCAACAGAATGCTGTCTCTTCAACGGATCCTTTGTTTGACGAACAGACACGTCCTGGGAAAACCCGATACTTTTTGCGATCCAGCACTAAAGACTAATAAAAGATCCTGTTTTGTCCCTTGACAATTGCATTATCCCGTTTTCCACGATCAGTTTGAACACTCGTATCATTGTAATTATTCTTGTATATATACATTGAGTTTCGTTCCTCATATTTTTGCTTCCACAGCTGAGAGACACTTTGCATACACATAATTGTGAATAATTGTGAATAAAGGCCGTAGGGCCGCGCGTGTACTTCCTTCTGGTTAGTAGGTCTTGACACTAGGTTAAAGACCGTCGGTTCCTGGGAACTCCTAGGGATTGACTACTGCTACACAGAACGAAGTGCGTCAAGAAACTTTGCGGACGGTCGTAGGGGATGGCATTTTCGAAGCTGATGGACTTGGAAGAAGCTCAGGCGCAAAGGTTCAAGTTGCAACAACTTAGTCGTACCAAATGTTTTATGTTCCAAATATTCGTATTGCTTTTGACTGTTTCTGCATTATTGGCGGGTGGGGTGTATTACATGATGTCTTGTTTCTTATCTTCTGCTATACCTACTCCTACCTCTAATCCTCAATCTACCACTGTTGCATCTCCCCATTCTTTTCACTTCTTACCCGAACACGAGCAGGCTAGACGTGCAGAATTCTGCAACAATTCCTTTATTCAGCTCCTTCACCAGCACCAGTTAGTGGTTAACACTACTAATTGTTGGGTGTGTGGGTTGATGCCACATACCACGGATAAGGGAATTCCATATCTGGTGTTACCGTATAGTTCCCAAGGGTCCGCTCGAGCATTTCAAACAATGTTTCGAAGCGCACTAGATTCTCAACCCAATCGAGAGCCACGTTCTCCCTACCTTGGCCCTGGCTCGTACTATAAGCCTTTGTCTATAGCGATAGAAGACTTAGATAGAGATATCTATGAGCCGTCGCTCATTCCAGTGGAAGAGGTACAAGCCTATAGGGTCCTGAGTAAGGTCGAGTACAGTGCGCTCACGAGTGATAAACAGCTTAAAAGCTCGCCTCAGATATGGGTCGTACCCCACATTGGTAATTTTTGTCTAATGGGTCGTGGCCGAAGATCGAAAGCCCGACGTGGAGAGAGCGCTTGCGCTGAAAATTACATGCTGCCGATGATCTCGTCCCCTGTGTTTCTGGCTGCCAAGGGTACCTACTTTGTCTGTCATGATCGTGCGTATGCATGGTTGCCCTCTGACTTCATGGGCTCATGTTTTATCGCAAACTTGTTGCCTCCGACGTTCACTGTAGATGCAGATTATCACAAGACTAGAGTTGTGAGAGGCGGAATTAGCAAAGAGGATACTGCCGGTCAAGAGGCAGGAGACTTTTTCAAGGGTTTCCTCCCGTTTTGGGGACCTATGGTTAATAGTAGGAACCTGAGACAATCGACTCGAGTGGTAGAATCGACAGCTAATATTACTGCCAGTGCCCTTGGTAATATCACCACAGAACTTCAGGCGGATAGACTTATGACGTTACAAAACCGTATGGTTTTAGACGTGATCTTAGCAGATCGAGGTGGGGTATGTAAGGTGATCCATTCGAGCTGCTGTATTTTCATTCCTGATAACGCTCCGACTGTCTATCAAGCCATCACAAAGTTGCATAAAATCTCTGAATCCATACACGTGGATGTAGGGGATTGGACGCTACTTGGGTGGTTTTGGGGCCTGATGTCAACTTGGGGTTGGAAGATTCTGATGATCATCGGAGTTGTTGTGGCATTCCTGTTCACGTGTTGCCTTTGTGTGCAGTGCGGTCCTGCCTTATGTGGCCTCTGCGCTACAACGTGTATGAGACAGCCGCCTGTTACCAATGGAACTCGGTTGGACAGAGCTATGCTACAGCAACATCTAGATGGTCTGATGAATATTGAGTATGATTCCGACTAGTGCTTGCCTACATGAGGGCAAAAGGAGCGTCTGAGGTTCTGTGACAATTGTAAGTGGTGTTTTCGACTCACACGAATATGGTCGAGTCTGGTATCTACGAACCGCAAATGACGAGTTTAGTAAGTGTGCGCAGTTTCGCTGTGCTAACTTAAACCGTTCGTTTGCTACGTGGGTTTTTCATCTGTACCCACGGGTTCCATCTTAGATACGGCATCCATTTTGTCTCTTGCCCTCAAGTAGCCAGCGAACGGACGCTGTCCGCTTCGCGACCCTGGGACTCCCAAGATATTTGCAGGAAGACACATGTCCTTTGTAAGTGTCTTTATGATGAGGGGGATGATACTGTAAGGCAGATGGCCCCGCTCAAGGCTCATCTCACCGTGCCGGTTTATTGTCTCAGCCGTGCATCTCATTAGGCACGTCCCTTTGATGCCTGTAACTCGTGTTTCTCGATACCTCCCCTTTTACACCCTTTCCAATCTCCCCACTGTTTCCATCTTCCTCTGCACCTGTCCTTGTTCCTTTTTCGATCTGTTTTACTGCTGATTGGAATGTACTAATGGTGGGAAGATGGGTTTTTACAGTTGGGAACCGCCAAATGTTTCCGCACTTATGTTCCGGACCTTATGAGTATCAAAGTGACCAAAGCGACCCCTCTCGGGCATAATTGTGGGAAGCGGGTTGTAAACCTTTGTCTGCTATGCAAACCTATGGGAGAATCGTGTATAAAAGGAGCGATCCACAGAACCAATTTGAAGCAGTCTCCCCGAACTACACTCGTTGTACTTCCGTGATTTCTGTGTTTCCCTGCAGCAAATAAACCTTGAATCTTTGACGCCGAAGGAAGTGTCCCGTGTCTCTGTCATTTGTACGCCGGAGCAGGTTACCCACGAAGGTTTCAGGTGTTGTCCCCTGGCACCGCTGGGTCTTAAAGAACCCAGTCCTTCAAAACCAGCTTTGCATGGCCCAGTAAATAACAAAAATCCATTTGCATTGGGGAGTGCACCACACAAGTGACGTAACACCAATGCGAAATCTTAGTAAGTCTGCCCCCTCTTGTACAGTTCTTCGTCAGAGCTGAAATTGTCGGAGGGAAGGAGAAGTGAAGAGTTCTGTAAGGATGTGCATTTGTATTATTGTCCCATATCTGAAAGCCAGTGTGAGATGTAAAGAAGCGCCCTTAGTGGATATATATTGGGCCAATAGAGGGAAGGCAGCTGCAATATTGAATAATATTCCGTCTTTTTCAAGCAGAGATCCAACAATTCTGTAATGTGTTAGGAAGTATTCCTCAATTATCTCATTGAAATGAGCATGGTAACCAAACCAGATTTTATTTCTACAGATTGCCAGTGGAGTGATTGCACTACTGAAGTCATATGTTTTCTTGGACAGAGAAGAAATGTTACCATAGCATTTTTGGATGAGTTGAATTTTACATATGAGGAATGCGGGTGCAACAACGTGTATATTGTATGTGTTGTTGGCATGATCAGGATTTGCGATTATGAGTGTGAGTATTGCTCGCAGGTTCTGTTTGTAACCAAGGAATGGGAAGATGCTAAGTATTGTTTCCAGTGTGTAGAAGTCAATGTTTCATGTTGTTAACAGATGGTATCAAATATAGTTCTGAATGCATGGTTTCTGACTTGTCTTGATATTATTTGAGGGGGCTCATGTTCCTTAGGGCATATGGCAGAAGGCTGGTCCTTGTCCACAGGTGATAAGATCTTTCTTTGCTGAGGTATTAAGCTTTAAATCGTTATTCATCGTCAATTTGTTTACGGACCAAAGGCAGTCCTACATTTTTTATAATTTGTTTGTATTTTAGTTTATTTTATTGTAGAGGTCCTCTGGACCATCAACTTAAAAACATATTTTGTTGTGAATCTACCATAGTTGTAACAGGTGAGGTTGAATGGTTTAATCAGGTTTGGTAAGAAGGTTAGGTAGATGTTGAATCATAGAGGGAATATGGTTCCTGCAAGGCCATAATGTCCGTATGGTCGTGCGCTCTATCCAGGAGCTCAGGGGCCAGGGATAGCAATTTATTGCATTAATCCCTATTTAGCCTTGTGAAGGGAAGAAGGGAAGAGAGAAAGCAAAGCAAGGGAGGCGAGCTTACCAGCCGGAGCAGTCAGAGTCCATGGCGAGCACTGAGCGCAATCTGTTGTCGCACGATGGAGGGCATGTGATTGCCAACTGACTCGAAGAGGGCAGAGAGTGGCTCTGTATCAATGGTCCAGTCCCTGAGGCTCTTAGCAGTGGCCGTATAGTAAGCGCCCTTGGTTTGGAGCTTGGAAAATAGACTCGCTCTTTCCTGCCACGACGACCTTGCCCCTTCTGATCCGACAACCCGGGTCCGTGTTGTAGATCAGAGTCTGTCTGCGCTCCTGCAGTCAGGAGCTTCGATCAGCATGTGTACAAGGAGCTGCCTGCAGCTGCTCTGGATCTACGAGTGCACCTGACAAGGGCTCGACGCCTTGCTCCTCCGACCCGGGAATTCTGCTTCCAGGATCTGGCCGAAATAGCTCCGGTCTGCTGTCTTCACGTCTGACTGCGAATCGGTCGCCCCAGTCAGCCGTCTACCCAGCTGCCATTGGGAGCGCCACGAGGATTCCTAGAGGAGCACCGGGACGCAGGAGAAATTCCCCGGTGGGAGGGATAGTGTAGGAAGGTGGATATCTGACTATGGTTACCCCCAAACTTTTTGCCTGGTGTTTAGCTGGTTTTTGACATAGTTGGCCTGGGATCCTGCTATTCAGGGCCCCAGGCTAATTGCTCTCTCCTTAAAATGGACTCCATGTACCTTAGGTGCATACACAATTGGAACTGGTTCACCTTATAGGCCCCTGTAACAGTGTACCATTGGTACCCAGGGCAATGGTGTAGCCAAGGCCTACCAGGGGCTGCAGCATGTATTGTGCCACCCCTGGCCTGGCCTCCATGTTTTGACACAACTGGCTGATCACTCAGCTGGGGTAAGTTGGTGTAATCACCTCCTACTTAGATATAGTATCCCTATATCTAACCTTAACTGGACACATGTTAACCTATGAGCCATTCCTATGGAAGGCCCCTGCAATCCTGGGAGCAGAGTGCGTGGTTTCATGTGAGATGGTGCTCTAGCATGAGCTGAGCCTGTCTGCAGCTGTCGGGAACAACTCCCTTAGCTGTTCCGGGATATTGTTATACTATATACTCTTAAGTGCATTATAATCCTCGCTGTTATATGCTAACTTTGGTTTGGCTTTATCAAAACATGTCGAGTAAGGTGTCATACGATTTGGAATGCTATCTCCTCGACAGTTCTGTCGACGGGGATAGCATTCCACCCTTCTAGAGGGACTCGACATGTACATAGCCTTAACCCCAGTTAAAGTTAACCAGAGCCTCAGCATCACAAAATGGATGCTGCCACCAAAGACACAAGTATGACCTCCTGCTGCTGGGAGTCCTTCCAGCGAGGGAGGCTTGGACAAAGGGTTTCCTGCGTTGGGAGGTGCGAGCACCACCCCAGACCGGATTTTGTGTATTGGGTAGAACAGGGCTGAATAGAATCAGACATGCCCGGGGCACACAAGGTGTCCCCGTGCATAAGCCAGTCCAAACCGGTCCTGGGACTTTCCAGACCCAGGCCTGGCGAGGAGCTGGACAAAGGAAAGGGGGTGTAACCACCCCCCTTCCTGGTCCCACCCAGAGGAGGGACCTAGCAGGTGATCCACCCCTCAGATTGGGAATAAGAGTGGGAGCAGTGCCAGAGCACCTCAGATCATCCTGAATCAACTTGAAACTAAGAAGACGACTGGACTTCAACCCAGAAAAAGCCTTCTTGTCATGCCTGTAAACAGGTTGGGCATTACAAAACAGACAGCTGTTGTCCCAAGAATGGCAATAAAGAGAATATACCTCCAAAGCCAGCTCCAACACCTCCTGTTACTGTCAGCAGTAATCCCCCAGGAAGTGGGAGCACACCCAGGAATCTGGGTGGGTTTATTTTTGGAGCACAGATGGACCCTGGCCTATCCAGGTCCCCATCCCCAAATAATCTTGTTTATGAGACTGGCATGGGGTTTGCCAACTTCTCTGATTGCCCAAATACCTTGAGCAAATATAGACAAGAACCCATCATCAATGGTTTGAAAGTTGAAGCTTTTAGAGACACAGGGGCTAGTATCACCATGGTGGCTGACTGTATAGCCCCTCTAAGCAACTTTTACCTGGTGCCACATACCAGGTAACATTGATGGAATCCAAACAAATCATCCCATGGCAGTAGTAAGTCTCAGCTGGGGAGGTGTCACTGGCCCAAAGAGAGTGGCAGTATCAGCAAACTTGCCTGTAGATTGCCTACTTGGTAATGATTTGGAAATCTCAGCCTGGGCTGAGGTTGAACAGCAAACCCATTCTAGAATGGTAAATCTCCATGGAAAGGTTAGTGGGGCTGTGATGGCCACAGCCCCAATCCAAGATGTCCTTCCTGAAAAGGTTGGGAGGGCTGAGCAAACCTCAGCCCCATTTTTAGCTAACTTCCCTCCTGGACAGATTAGCAGGGCTGTGATGGTAACAGCCCATACCCAAACTGAGTCTCCTCCTGAAAAGGTTGGAGGGGCGGTGATGGCCACAGCCCAAACTCAAACTGATACATGGGTAGTGAAGCCTGATATGATGGATCACTCCACCCAAACTGAGAGCATGGAGGAGGAAGGGAAATCTCCCCCTCACCAGACATTAGGAAAGGATCAGCCTCCTCAGGGAACTGATCTTACCCCTGATGAAGGAACTGTCCCAGAGGTTGTTAGGCCTAGCCTGACAAAGCCCCTGATGGCAGTGGACCCTTCTCAGGTGGGACCCAGTCTGGAGCAGGTAACCTGCCCCTCTCTATCTTGCCTTACTCAGCCCAGGGCTGCAGAGGACAATAAAGACAGTGAGACTTATAGGGCCCCCTGTCAAATAAAGCACCCCCATCAACAGATTAGGGGCACCAAAACTAGTAGCCCTAGTGAGGTGAAAACTTTAAAAACTCCTGAGGGAGCCCCCTTAAAAGTAGTTAGGGACCTCCCACAGATGGATTCTGTTGGGGGCAGGAAAACCTGGGACCTCAAGGGCCCAAACCTGAGCTGTCCCTCCAGTAAGCCAACAAGAGGGACCCAGCCTCCAGCTTTAGGCAGCCAAAGGTTGACCCTGAGAGCACAGGGCAACTCAGTCAAAGAAAGAAAGGCACACATGGTGGAGAGTGATTGGAGGAAGTTGAGTCCTACAGGGGAATCTCACTTCAGTACTCCATCCCAACACCAGCCTTTAACTTTGCAAAGACACACCACAGGTAGAGATTCCCTATGGTCGAGACCCTCAGATACCCTTAGGGTGAGGGATTGCTTATTGGACCATGAGACAGGGGGTTGCCAAGCCAGAGCTGGTACTTCCTTATATGGCCACTTAGGCAATATAGGCATACCTGGTCAAGGATAGCCTTATCCCCTTTCGTTTGGGGGGGGGGGGGGGGTTATGTAGGAAGGTGGATATCTGACTATGGTTACCCCCAACCTTTTTGCCTGGTGTTTAGCTGGTTTTTGACATAGTTGGCCTGGGATCCTGCTATTCAGGGCCCCAGGCTAATTGCTCTCTCCTTAAAATGAACTCCATGTACCTTAGGTGCATACACAATTGGAACTGGTTCACCTTATAGCCCCCTGTAACAGTGTACCATAGGTACCCAGGGCATAGGTGTAGCCAAGGCCTACCAGGGGCTGCAGCATGTATAGTGCCACCCCTGGCCTGGCCTCCATGTTTTGACACAACTGGCTGATCACTCAGCTGGGGTAAGTTGGTGTAATCACCTCTTACTTAGATATAATATCCCTATATCTAACCTTAACTGGACACATGTTAACCTATAAGCCATTCCTATGGAAGGCCCCTGCAATCCTGGGGGCAGAGTGCGTGGTTTCATGCGAGATGGTGCTCTAGCATGAGCTGAGCCTGTCTGCAGCTGTCGGGAACAACTCCCTTAGCTGTTCCAGGATATTGCCATACCATATACTCTTAAGTGCATTATAATCCTCGCGGTTATATGCTAACTTTGGTTTGGCTTTATCAAAACATGTCGAGTAAGGTGTCATACGATTTGGAATACTATCCCCTCGACAGTTCTGTCGACGGGAATAGCATTCCACCCTTCTAGAGGGACACGACATGCACATAGCCTTAACCCCGGTTAAAGTTAACCAGAGCCTCAGCATCACAAAATGGATGCTGCCACCACAGACACAAGTCCGACCTCCTGCTGCTGGGAGTCCTTCCAGCGAGGGAGGCTTTGACAAAGGGTTTCCTGCCTTGGGAGGTGCGAGCACCTCCCCAGACAGGATTTTGTGTATTGGGTAGGACAGGACTGAATAGAATCAGACATGCCCGGGGCACACAAGGTGTCCCCGTGCATAAGCCAGTCCAAACCGGTCCTGGAACTTTCCAGACCCAGGCCTGGCGAGTAGCTGGATGAAGGAAAGGGGGTGTAACCGCCCCCCTTCCTGGTCCCACCCAGAGGAGGGACCTAGCAGGTGATCCACCCCTCAGATTGGGAATAAGAGTGGGAGCAGTGCCAGAGCACCTCAGATCATCCTGAATCAACTTGAAACTAAGAAGACGACTGGACTTCGACATTCTGCTGCACAGAAGACTGAAGAGCATCTCCCTTGTGGCCTAGGAGTGGCCACCCTGTGAACACAGGCACCATCCAGCAACTCGACATCTGCTTTGCCACCGCCTCCCGCTGGAGCCCGAGCCCAGAGCCTGACAAGACCCAGACTCCCAGACTTCTCACAGTCCGATCCACAGTCTCTGCAAAGAAGGGACTCGTGGAGGCACCAAGAGACTTGGGACTGGACCTCTTGAAAGATCCCCGAGAAGCTGACTGCGCAGCATCTGAGGCACCCTCGACGTTGTGCTTTTGGGACTGAGAAGCCCCATCACCGAGCAGCCCTTGCACCGAAGATCAGCCCCCCAGCATCTCCACAATCTGCGTGGGGCCCTTTTGCATTGTGCCACTTGACGCGCCATCCCGGCCACTTGCCACGTGGTCAGTGGCCATCTTGGCAACGAAACCTTCAAACTACACTGCAGGTCTGGTTGCTCCAGACGTGCCCTTGCTCCTGTAAAAGGAAGCATCCGCTCTGACCCTGCTGGTCCGAGTGATCAGCCTTTTTTGATTCCTGCGTGGCTTGCATTATCCAAGGCCTGTTTGCTCCAATCAAATTGCTGACACCGCCAACGGAGAGAAGGCTGTGTGGGACAGCTTGTGATTGACTCCTGGACGTCCTCGACCTCTTCGTGTCCACGTGGCTGCAGCGAGAAGCTACACCTCAACGCCTGTTTGCACCCGTCATCGCCTGGTTCCAATCTGGTTCCACGGTAGTCACTGGCTAGTGACTTTGAACATTGTCCCCTCAACTTTCAGGTCTTCACAACTTCAGATCCACCCTTGGATCCACCGGAACTCTTCACATCAAGCCGCCTGCAGCATCTTCAGCTCCAAGCACCATCGACCAGCGTGACGAAACCTGACACTACTTCAACCCTATGCACCCGCATCCTGTGGGTGAGGTAACTCAGCAACGCCGGTGTTCCCACACTGGTACACACCTCTAGTGTCTGTGTCTTAAGTTTCAGCTGTCTAGGTCACTCAGAAGGTTCCTAACTAACTAACTTTATAACTTTTACGCACCATAGACATTGCATTGGTGAGTGCGTGCACTTTAAACACTGCACCCGAGTCCCGCGGGCCTTTCCCAACGTAGTCACTGCTATTACCGATCAGCTTCAGCGATTCCCAAGGCCCTAGGCCTGTTTCCTTTTCGATTGGTATCTCTTATACCACTTTCTTAGTATATGGTTTAGGTGGCCCCTAGGGCTTATCCATATTGTGCAACTTTTGTGTATTTTAAACTGTGTTTTGTTTAACGCTTGTGCTTCTGTGCTCATAAAGAGTTCAGGGGATATTTGTAGTTAATAAATATATATATATATATTTTCAATATATATCAGTGTGGTGTCCTTTCATTTGGTATTCAAGGGAGTTGTGTATGGTAATACAGCTGGTTTCACATGCCTTTCAGAGTTTAGCCTAAGACTGCTTTGTCCACGTTACCACTAGGATAACTGGTCTATAAGGTTGACTTACAACCGATCATCATAAGGGTTGCTTGGCATGGTACAAGGTGATCACTAGAACTAGTGAGCATCATATACCAGGCCAACTTCTCACCGATAGGACCCCAGCCCCTACAGCAGCCAGCTGACGCCCAGTTCACCACGGTATGGACTCAGCCGAATACAGGTGTCGC
The DNA here is from genome assembly GCF_964263255.1 of Lissotriton vulgaris. Lineage (NCBI taxonomy): Eukaryota > Metazoa > Chordata > Amphibia > Caudata > Salamandridae > Lissotriton > Lissotriton vulgaris. The sequence goes on from NC_141689.1 coordinate 387,305,899, forward strand.
TCCGCCAGCTGATTAGTCCGCATCCTTAAATGTAAGCAGCAGGTCACATTGGTGCTCAGGATCAGCCCGAGCTCCGCTTTTTTTTGTTTGTTTTTTGGGGCTAATTTTTGCAAGGACTTGACTTACCCTGCAACGCACAGTGTCTAGCCCTCCCCCCCTCCACCTGACCCTCGCTGCCCTCTGCTTTGCCACCCATGACCTGGGAGCGCCCCAGTGTTTTGCCCGTGCTTGTGTAGCTGACACTATTGTCTGCCGTGTGCAGTGCAAAGCCTTCAATTTGGGTCCCTGCTTGAAAACAGCGAAGTAGGACTTCACCCAGAGAGGTATTACAATGGAAAGAGCTAAAAGACTACTCCCTTGAGAGGAACACCACAACCTAAATCTATAGACAGTGACATAGGACTACACTCCAAGAGATATGATTCATGGAAAGAGTGGTAGGACTACTCTCCGGAGCCATACTATCACTGGATAAGCTATCAGCCATCTTGGAATGGCTTATTTCTCAACTTTTTACAATATAACCTGCGCCTGACTTCATCTTACGTTTATTTTAATCCACAAAGGCATTGGAAATAGCGCTACATACTATATTTAGATAGTCCTAAGCTTCCGCTCTCCTTTTGGGGAATGGATTCTGGACCTCTTCACTAGAGGACCCGCTAATATAAATGGGGAGAATATCCATTAATCATTGGATGGCCCAATTCTATTCTGATTTTTATTCTGATTTAACTCCGATCTGCATCTAAATGTCTGCGGTCCATTTAAGACATAACACATCTTCTTAGCACATCTACTGATCGACCTATTGCATAGGACAGCCGTATTGAGGTCACTACCCCTATATCTTACCACCCTTAACAGACTTCCTGGGTGTGAGTTCTCCCCGCTCCATCAATCATGGCAGGGCCCCGCCTGACCCCCATGGGCGACAACTACTACACCGTTGACTATCCTCCTAAGCTCTCCAAAGCAGCCAAGAAATCTTTCAAACACTCAATCCTACAAAGGCACCCTGAGACCCTGGTCTCCGACCTGCGTTTCAGCACAGACAAGAGCACAGTCATCAATGACCTCATCTTCTACTCCAGAAAAACGTCCCTTTGGCATAAAGCCTTCTCGAACCTCCTTAAGGTACTTGAAGCCAGAAACATTCCATACGGCAGCAGACTCACGATCATTCCATCCGCAAACCTGCATGCTGACCTCACCATCAACCTCTACAAAAACAGCATCATCCTTATACAACTCCTCCCAGAGACCTCACTAAATTTGCTGACTTCTTCACCTGTCTTAAAAAATACGTGCATGACCCTCTGTCCGCGCCCATCCCAGCAACACCCCTCGCCCAATCCGCCAAGGGGGCCTAGCCTTTCTCTAACCTCCCATGCTGGAGATCGCGAGATGGGTCGACCTAGCCCCACTACCATGCCACCAGCGCATACTAACATCTGTGTGCCTATAACACCGGCCTGCCAGCTCCCACCTCTCCTTTGGCTCCATACCTCTCCTTTGGCTACTCTAATGTCCCCCTATGGCTCAAGCCTCTAACAGTCTTAGCCCCACTACCATGCTACCAGTACTTGCCAACAGAAACGTTCCTAAACCCACAACCTTCTGCCCGCAAAATCTTCCCCCATTTGATTTTTGAAACTCCTGCTATGGCTCACAACACTGGTCATCTTAATTACACCACTAGGCTACCAGCTCACCTCATCAGAATCACTCCCATCCCATCGGCACCCTGCCCACATGTGCTTCCTTCCTATAGTGATGTTGATACTCTCTAGCGCAGAGCCACCAAACTAACCCTGAACATCCACAACGCCATCCTGGATCTAAACAAACTCCTGCACCTCACCAAACTCTCTTGCTTGAATCTCAAGCTCTTGCAGTGCTCTATCCTTCCCCCTTACTCTGAGCCCCTCCTTCACCCATTACGCTATCCCTGAGACACCTGCGCCCCCGCAAGCAGCCCTGCCACCTATCGGAGGACAACGTTCTGGCCCTCCTCCTTTCCTACAATCCTACCCCTATCACGACTAGCCCTCTAGACCTCACAGAGGACGAATCTGCCCTGACAACCCCTTGCCCCTTGGACTTGAATGACGAACACCCTATCCACATGGTTGCAGCCAACCCCAACAGACCTCTACTATCCGCTTGAGAGGAGTGGTCAATAGCATCCTAGCAACAGTACCCTTCTCTGCCCCCACCCACGACACACACTCTGAACCCCATCTATCCGGGCTCCTATTTAACTGCAGTTCTGCAGTAAAGCATGCCTCGGATGTCGCTGATCTATTCCTGAGCCATAATACGGACTTGGAGATCTTGACGGAATCTTGGATCACCGAATCCTCATTGCCCTGCCTAGACCTCTTAGTCCCACCAAATTACAACATCATAAGACTAGACAGGCTATAAATAAAAAAGTAGGTGGCATTGCCTGCATTTATTGCTCTTCCCTCCAGAACTTCTGGGTGATCCAACAGGCTCCATTGAATACCTTGCACTCTCCATTTGCAACAACAACACCCAAATGTGTAGACTTCATATCTTTTACCACCCCCCAGGCAAAAACAACACCTTCACTGACCATCTTATGGAAATCATCACAACCAAGGCTTCCCCTAACTCTAATGACATTTTCCTTGCTGATTTCAACTTGCACTGGAACGACCCCAAAGACCCACAGGTCAATGCCATCAGAGACATCCTGGCCGACCAAGCCCTTACCCAAGCCTGCCCACTCCCTACTCACATGAAAGGCGTCACTCTAGACTGGATCATCGCCAAGGAATCAGCAGTCAAACTTAACTTTATTGACCCTTGTGACTGGTCCGAGCACCACGCTATTTCCTTCCTTCTGCCCGGTACCCACAAGACATGGACACCTCAACCCGTAATCCCCAAACAATGGGTTAGAGACACAAAAAACCTAGACCATGGACAATTGGCTGAGCGCTGCAAGACTGACCTCCCTTCCCCCCTCATCTCACCTCGGTCCACAGCCTCACTGAACATTACTCTTATACCATACCCAACATTCTCGATGACCTCTCTCTGCTAAAACTTAAAAGAACCCAGACTAAAGACCGGAATACCTGGTTCAACGAATACCTCAACAAGGAGAGGAGATCCCTTCGGCAGACAGAATCCAACTGGAAACAACACCCATCAGCAGCCCACCTAAAGCTTCTCCAACAAGTCAGAAATGCCTACAATAGGAAAATCCTCAACTCGAAAAAAGAATTCTTCAGAACAGAACTAGATAACGCCAAAAATAGACCTAGCAAGTTATTTGACTTGATCAAACACCAATCCAACAAACTAACAAAAACCTCTAAAGAAACCCCTAAACCTCCTACTTCTGCAACAAATTCTCTGCCTTAGGAATCGTACTCAAATCTGCAACTCTCTCCCTAACTCCGTTGGCTCTCTCTACGTTGCCCTCCAAGACATCACCCAAAAACCATGCCCATTGGTCCAGCTTCAAAGTCTATGATGACAACTCCGTCTAGAAAATTCTTTCCTCCCTAAACCCGAACAATCACTTCAATGATCCTCTCCCCTCTAACTGCCTAGCGGCCGTCTCTCAGGCTATCATCCCCTCCTGGACTGCAATAATGAACGCCTCCCTCCTGCAGGGATCGATACCAGACTCTCTCAAAGCTGGCCAAGTTGCCTCCATTTAAAAAAAAAACTACGCTGGATCCTTCCTCCCTCGACAACTATACACCTATTTCCAGCATCCCACTCCTAGCTAATGTTCTTGAAAAATGTGTTCAACAGCAGCTGGGCCGACACATCACTAACTTCCACTTACTGGACGACTTCCAATCCGGATTCAGACCTGGACACAGCATTGAAACCACCCTCCTCCACATGGTGGATGATGCTCTTCAAGCCCTGGACCAAGGCAAAACCTGTCTCCTTATCCTCCTAGATCTATCTTCGGCATTTGATACGGTCAACCACGAAACACTCCTTGAACGCCTCATCTCAGGATGGGTTTGGATGGCACCAATCTTGAATGGTTTAGGTCCTTCCTCCAAAATCGCTCACAGAGAATCCTAATTAACGGCAACCTATCTACCCCCTCCCCGATCACGGTGGGAGTCCCCCAAGGCTCAACCCTGTCACCTACTCTTTTCAATCTTTACCTGGAACCACTCGCAGAGGTGCTACGCACCGCCAATATCACCTACCACATGTATGCTGACGACACACAGATTTACATAAAAATCTCTTCTCCTAAGGACATTCTCTCCCTGAATGAGGCCTTGAAGCTGACTGTCCACTGACTCACCTCTCCCCAGCTCAAACTTAATGCAAAAAAACGAGGTTCTTCTCATCTCCCCACCCAAACCAATCCAGACATCCAAGAATGGATCAAGGCCTTCACAGCGCTAAACTGCTCTCCTACCATTGTGGACTCTGCTAAATCCCTGGGAATAACTCTTGACGGAAGCCTGAACATGCGTGGCCACATGAATTTAATGGCCAAAGCTGCCAGATTTCACAAGAGTTACCTAAGAAACTTGAAACCCTTCCTCGACCCTCCCAACCAAAAAATGGCAACCCAGGCTCTAGTCATCTCAAGACTAGGATATGGTTGCTCTACTGTTGCTGATCTACCTAAAAACTTTCTGGGCCCACTGATAGCCTGCCTCAATGCCGCCGCCAGACTCTTAACTGGTTCAAGGAAATTCAACCACATCTCTCCCCACCTGAAAGTCTTGAATTGGCTCACTCTCGAGGCCAGAATTGAACTTAAGATGGCCTGCATTACTCACAAGGCTCTATACTCTAACTCCCCTGCCTTCCTTGCAAAGAAACTCGTGATATCCGGAGTAGCCAGAAACTCCTGCTCCAACCAGCTCATTTTCGGAAAAAGAAAACCTACAATCGGGCCTTCTCTGGAGCCACTCCAAGAATATGGAAATCTCTCCTGCCTACCATCAGAAGACTGTCATCTTTTGCACGTGTCAAAAAGGAGACCAACATTTTCCTTATGGGCATATTCCTTGCCTAACGTCCGCATTACAATCTCCTCTACGTCCTTATACCACCCGCCATGACGGCTTTATCCTTGACTTTCCCGGATGATACCTCCAGGCCCTTTGGGCTTCCCACCCGGGAGCAGATACTACCTACTCTCTTGTATAATAACTACCTGTTTTTATCCCAAGTCTATCCGGAACTTGTGACTGCCTGTTTTTCCTACATAATGTAGATAACCTCTTTGCCTTTGATATCCTCCCCTCCTAATCCCTTTGTATACCACCCCCTCAATCATGTAAAGCGCTCTGATACCCTCACGGCTATGGTTCGCGCTCTATAAAACCTTAACATAAATAAATAAATAAACACCTGTGGGATGCGACAATGTTGTATGTGAGGAGGTGGTATCAACACTTGTTCACTGTCCAAGCTGAGAGGCCAACAATTTAGCTGTACTCCCATCTCACCTCTTCACATATGGTATGTCAAACAATATTTTGCTATGTGAAGAGATTGCACAACTGTATAGGACATTGAGTCATTTTCTTCTTAAGCCAGCAACTATAATTATATCTATTATTCCTGTTACATAAGTGGTTGGCACTACCCAGACCTACAGTTCATTCAGAAGCAATGCTCAATCAGGAAACTCCAGATTCCAATAAGGCATGGTCAGCGTTGGATTGGGATAAAAAATGGCAAAAAAGTGGCCCACATTTGCCAATTGCCCTTCCTCAAAACACTGTTTCTGTGAAACCTTATATAAAAAATGGGGGGGGGGAAATAAAAATGTTCGGATTAGTTTACACTGGTGAAACACACCTGAAAATAAGTCAGGCCCCCTCTGCCCAGGCCCCCTACCCCGCTCAATATGCATGCATTAATGGGCCGGCAAAGCGAGAGAAAGGGAGTGACACCTCTGCCTGTTGCTAAAGGGGAGGTAATAAGCGCCAATCTGCCTTCAGAAAGGCCACTCAGGCACCCACTGGCCCGCTGGCTGTATCGGACCAACAGCAACACCACCCAAATCAGTCTCCCAGGCTGCTCGAGAAAGCAGCCCACAGCTGGAACTCAGACAACGGCCCCTCGGGTATTGCCCGAGTGCCTTTGTTACCAATCCAACGCTGGCCATGGTGCTTTGATTATCCTATTGTGCTGGATCAGTGTTATCACAAGTCAGATACAATTTAAATTTGACAGATCTTGCTCCATTCTGCATTGGCCAGTTGTGATACATAGTCTGTTGAAATAATGTATCTGCTCTACAGATCGTTATTTTGTTTGCAGGAAGCAGAGAGGGAGTTTGGTTAATGTGTCTACTGCAAAGGGCTGCAAATACCCTAACTAGAAATAATGTGAATCTGAAATTACCCAGTATAGCCTGTCATGTTACAAAGGGCTGCTAAAGCAGACTATCTTTAAAAATGGTTTAATATCCTGATAACCCTGCCAGGGTCAACAAAAACCCTGGGCGTAGTTTGCATAGTAGCGATACACGTAGTGCGAAGTGCACTTTACGTACGCAAACTGCATAGTGCGGTAGGAAAAATGCTGTTCACACTGATTGCATAGTGCCAGATGCTTGTCTGCACTGTGCAATCATTGCAAACGGCATCTTGCACAGTGCAAGCGGTGGTTTTCTGCCGCTCGAGTAGATTTGTGCTCGAGGGGCAGCTTTCTCAATGCAGACTGGTAGTTCCTCATCGCGAGCGGTCGCAAGCAAACACGACCACTCACAATGAGAAATTTGACCTCCCCACCTTGAGAATCTCGCCGGGAGGTATATTTTCCACGCTCGCAATCGCAACTTGATGTGCTGATCGCGAACGAGGAAAATGTCTCACCAGGATGTTGATTTTGCTCGCTCACGGTTAGCAACTTGACGTTGAGGACTACGAGCAAGCAAAAAATGCCCGCTTTGTGTTTTTGCACAGTGCTATGTGCAATTTGAGTAGCACATAGTAGCGCAAACTATGCACGCTCGGCGAGCATAGCATAGACCTACTCCCAGCATTAGTCATCATGCTGATTCATCTCTTTGAACCAAATATTGTGGAAATTATATTCAGGGCATCTGAGACCGAAAGCCTTTGTAATATTTTGTCTGACTCGTAGACATCTCTGCAGAACTGTTTCTAATATTTTTGCATTGGTGTTTAAGATCCATGTAGTGTAAATCTGCATTTCGAAATGTATTTACTCCTTTGAAATTCTTCCTTATCTTTATTTAGTTTATGGTCAAAGCGAATACATTGCAGGTATGAGTTCCTATGTAATTAATACTAAATGCATAGTATTTGTTGAATGTTTAGAGTAGCGTTTTATTGGGAGAAGTGTGGGAAAGCTAGCTTGTTGGAAGTTTATGGATGTTAAATGTTTCTGGAAATTTCCTTCATAGAAATAAGAAAATAATCTGTGATTTAGCGGCAGTGTAATGTTTGCGGGATTTGTGGTTCTGTCTGCCAATGTCGGAGCCCTCTTCAAGTCCTTGAAATTTTGATTGGTGCTTTTGATGAAATGTAATTGTACTATCAATATTTTGTCACAACCTTATAGTGAAATTCACTGTGGGGCCGTCCTAACTTCCCCTGTAAAAGTGCATTTAAAATCTATGTAGTTAACACAATTTTTGCGCTAATTTTCTAAAATGTTCCTGATGGACAGTTCCTGGGTCTCTGCAAAGTTATTTTAAGTTAGTATTGAGTTAAATTTAAATTTAACTATGCTAAATATTAACATGGTCATGTGCGTCATGTATAAGGTAAATGTACACGTGGACTATTTCTGAAATGATCACACCATGATGTTATTGTTAATAATTAATGTGTCCATGTACACGTGGACTATTTGTGAAATGCTCACACCATGATGTTGATGTTAATGGTTAATGTATCCAGGTTCTGAAAAATGTATATAAGGACTGATTTCCTTTCTGTAAAACCAGATCTCTTTGCAGTCCTACTAGCAAATTGTCTCAACTGCAGTTCATTGGCAATAAAGAGCCACTCTTGAAACCCTTGTCTGTGTCCATCTATATACTCTAAAGAAACCGTGCTTTAACAGATGGTGCCGTGGACTCGCTGGGGACTGTTGGTCTCTGCAGGGGTTAAAGAACTGCGGTCTCAGGACTCTTCAGGGGCCTTCCAGTCTCTGTGTATGCTGCGCAGCTGCTGATTGGACCTGGTTTCCTGCAAGGCCCAGACGGGAAAGCTCCCGTTGATAAGCCTTTGACATAAGACACCAGCAGCTCCCTTCGAAACCATCAGGTCATTTTTGCCACAACAAGAAGGACGCATACAATGGCGTTACTGGTCTGATGATCAGGTAGGCAGTGCTTCAATGAACTGAACTAAATTTTATAAATTGGATTTGTTTTTCTGATACCTCAAAGGGTACACACTGGGATTCATTAGGGGTCCCTAGGGGAGGTCTGAGGGCACCTTTAGGATAGGTGCCTGAGGAAGGCTGTCCAGTCTGTGAAAGATCGTGAGGATACCAAGGACCTAAGAGGAGCCGTGGGTGGTTGCCTCAGGGGGAACAAAGAGTGGTTGCCTCCAAATAGAGCATGCCTATGCATTCAGCTCTGAAAGACGTCTAAAAATATATGCATATGGTTAAAAAAGGTTGTCCAACTGTGTTTTTCTAAAAAAAAAAATGCTCAGTAAACTATTTCATAGTACCACCAAAGGGCGTAGGGCAGCCTTAGATGTCACTCAACCGGCACCTCCTCGTGGCACACCAGCATGGTACGTGTCATGAAAAAAAGGGTACCATAAAGCTGTTCATATAGATCAATGGACTCATTATACCAGGAAAAATCCTGATTTACAATGGCCCGAATATGGCACGTTTGATAGAGCTAAAATGCTTTATTTAGAAGATTGTTTAAGGGACCGTGAAAAGAAAGGGAAGAAAGTATATTTATTACAATGGGATGCATTTCATGCATGGCGGTCATACGCCGCTAATAGATGGTCAGGGGAACCTAGGACAACGAAAGGAAAAGCTATGGCACATGATAGGGAGAAGGCAAAAGAAAGATGTGTAACAAGTTGTAGGGAAAAAGAAATGGAAATAGACAAATGCCTTACAGTTCACAAGCCAATACCAGATGTTTACCCCACTCTACCTAATGCTCCCTTAGAACAGGAAGATACAGAGGATCCTGTAATAGAAGCATTATTAACAACCCCTCCTCCATATAGCTCACAAACTTCACAAAACGCATCACAGATACAACAATACACAACTACTATACAACAGAAAGAGACATCGGCTAACGTTAAAGGAAAAAAGGGTCTGCGATCACAACTAGCACTTTCACAGAAAGAACAGAGTGAGGTACAGGCATGGATAGATGAAGTTATGAAGAAAGGGTCCTCATTGTAGTTGAATGAAAGGTACGAATTCCCAGCACATTACACATCAGCATTTCAACATTTTGCTTTGATAGATTTGGACAACAAGGCGTTTCACAGATTTAAGAATTGGGAGAGGTTGTGGCCCTCTTCTGACAGATACCCACGTATTGAAAATTTGCCTAATAAAATATATAACAAATTACTAACTGTACTAGAAGACACAGCGGCAACAGACAAAGAGAGATTAGAAGCACTACAGATATTAACTGAATGGGTGGACGCACAGATAATGATAGAAAGAAAATGTGAAGGGTTTAAGAAAAGTAAAGAGGAGGGGGAACTACAACAGCCATCTAAGTCTTGTGTTCTTTCACCTAATCATATCATGCCTTTGAGAGAAGTACCAGGAAGTCAGACAGGACACACTACTATTAAAGTGCACACACCATGGTCTAACGTTGAGTTACACATATTTGCGCTTCAGTTTCCAGATATTAGACAAGACAGAGAAGAATGGTATAGACAGACAGAAATAATACTAAGAGTTGGCACTCTCACCCTGGATGACATAGAACAAATGTTTTCTATAATATGGCCACCAGACATTTGGGGAAAAATAAGGAGAGAGGATGATGAATGTTTAAAGATAAAATGGGAAGATATAACTTCAGAAAAAGGGGACAAGGAGAGGATATATCGGAGGATATTAAAGATCTACCAGCAAAAATAATGGCTAAAGTAAATACACTGGTACCAAGAAAACAAATTGACTGGTCAAAATTAAATTGATGTATACAAGATACTGAAGAAACAGTCTCTGCGTTTTTCTCTAGAATACAGAAAGTGTTCACAGCTTCAAGTGGTTTAGACAGTGAAAAAGAGGCAACACAAAGCGCACTTGTCTCCTGTTTTGTAAATAATTTAAAACCTACAATTAAGAAAGGGATTCTAGAGTACAATTCAACTTGGTCATGCAAACCTTTGACAGAGATTTTGCAATTAGCACAGTATTACGAGATGCTAGGAAAAAAGGACTTGGAAAACAAAAATAACAAAATAAAAGAGTTAAAAACTAAAGTTTTAATTCAGCAGGCAAACCAGTACAGCGGCCGAGGACAAAGAGGCAGGGGGAGAGGAAGGGGCCGTGGGGGCCCACAAAGGTCATTTTCGGCTCCCCCAACACAGCATATGACTACTAATGAACAAACACACACACAGGGATGCTTTAATTGTGGGGAACATGATCATTGGAGAGTTCAATGCCCACACCCCGTCAAACAGTCACAGAGAGGGGGTGGGATGGGGAGATCAATAGGCCCGGGAAGGAGCATGGGAAGAGCTGGATATCAACAGCAAGGACGCGACTCATAACCTGGCTCAACAGAGTATCCCCCAACACAAATGTCTTTGATATTGAACAAATACCAAAAATGCAGGTGCATCACCCTTATGATGGGATCTATCAAGAAGGGCCCCAAGGAGAATGGGACTACTATGTTCAATAGGGAGGCCCGAGAGAGTTAATGCAGAGGATGGTAATCCCTGTAGATCCCACTGGACCATATGTAAGGGGAAAGATTGAAGGTACACCTGTGGAATTATTAATAGATACAGGGGCCACCAACTCCTCCTTGACAAAGAAAAAGTTTCCAGATGTTCCTCTCTCGGGACAAGTAAATAAGTCAGTGGGATTCACCAACATACCTGTAACAAGTCCAATTTCTGCACCCTTGAAATACAGTATAGGCCCAATACAGGACACCCATTCATTTCTAATATCAGACAAATGTGCACTTAATTTGCTGGGATTGGAATTGCTATAAAAAATTAATGCAACAATTAAGTGTAGGACAGATGGAGTTTTTTTGGAAATAGATGGGCAGATGACAGAGGAAATGGACAACTGTTTACTGTCCATAGGAATAAAAAATATACCAGCACAAATAATGGACCAGATAGATTCAAGAATTTGGGCAAAACATAAAAATGACACAGGGAAAATGAACATCACTCCTGTAACGATTACAGTCAAACAGAATGTGAAATTACCAAGGATACCACAGTACAAATTAGCTCCAGAAGGTCGAAAGGGGTTGCAGGATATAATAGCTGACTTACTAAAAGAAGGGATTGTGAAAGAAATAACAGGCAGCCCTTGCAACAGCCCAATTCTACCGGTCCTGAAAAAGGGGGATGGTAATACTAATGAAAAGAATTACAGATTCATAGTTGATCTCAGAGAAATAAATAAAATAGTGGTGCCACAGTTCCCGGTTGTCCCAAATGTAGTATCAATATTGTCAACATTGTCACCAGAAATGGCATATTTTTCAGTGGTAGATTTAAAAACGCATTCTTCTCAATTCCAGTAGATGAGGGTAGCATGTACCTCTTTTCCTTCTCTGTAAGTGGAAAAAGCTACTGTTTCCAGCGTGTTCCCCAGGGGTTCACAGAGAGCCCAAGTATTTACAATCAGGCCTTGAAAAGAGAACTAGACACAATCAATTTATCACCCAATTCTGTGCTAATACAGTACATAGATGACCTGCTGATTGGTAGCATCTCTGAGACGCAATGTACAACTGACACCATTAATTTGTTAAATTTCCTAGCTGAACGTGGTCACAAGGTTTCACCAGAAAAAATACAATTTGTTCAACAGGAAGTTTCCTATTTAGGACACATCCTGTCGAAAAGGCAGAGAAGATTGGATGATAAGCGCATTAAATTGATTCTACAGACACCAGTACCATGCACCCAAAAACAGGTGCAAGCCTTTCTAGGTATGGCCAGTCATTGTCGACATTGGATTGCCAACTTTTCCTTGATTTAAAAACCCTTATTGGCCCTGACCCACAAGGACACGCCCGAACCCCTTCAGTGGTTGTCAGAACATGAATAAAGCTTCCTTGCCATTCGGCAAGCTCTCTGCTCTGCTCCTGCTTTAGGCCTACCAGACTATTCTAAGTCTTTCCAACTCTATGTTCATGAGTCTGATGGGTGTGCTCTTGGGGTTCTCTGCCAGCAGTTCGGTGACCAAAAAAGACCATGCGCATATTTCTCTGCCACCTTGGATACTGTAGCCAAGGCTTTACCTTCCTGTATATGTTCGGTTGCAGCAACTGCCTTATCATTACAATGTGCAGAAAGCAGAACAATGGGACATGAAGTTGATGTCTATGTTCCACATGCCGTGGAGCTGATACTGAATAAGACACGTACTCAGCACCTCACAAATGCCAGGCTCACGCAGTATGAGATCTGTTTATTTGCAGCACATGTAACACTTCACAAGTGTAATGTTCTTAACCCTGCCACTCTGTTACCTGTTCCCACTGATGATCTAGTGGACTCAGACCATGATTGCATTTTGTTAACTGATGAGGAAACAAAAGGTAGAATAGACATGACTGATACACCCTATGCAGATGCTGAAGGAGAATTGTGGGTGGATGGTTCCTGCCTTAGAACAGAGGAAGGCAATACATCAGCAGCCTATGCAGTTGTAACAAATAAAAATGTGGTTGAGTCCTGTAAGATACCCGAGTTGTCTGCACAAGCTCTCTAGTAAAAGAGAGAGGGACCCCACACCAAAGGGATAGGGTACCAGAACTGACTATATGTCAAGATAAATTCCCTTTCGGTTGTTTTAACAGAAGACACCAATTCTTACAAACTACTAAACAAATGTCATTCACTCATCAGGACCTTTCAGTTGGAGCAATGCAAAATACAACAAAACAGTTCAATAAAAACAAATGGATTCAATGTGACAATTTATTCATATAAAAACCAAGTTAAAAACAAACAAATATAACATTTTGAATAAAATGAAATTTGGGAAAACAGACAGTATGAGAACGGAACAAATCATATACACATTCTAAACCTAAGCATTTCCTAAGAATAATAAGGGAGGTGCAAAATCAAGGTAAAAATTCTACAACAGTCAGAGTAATCCTTGTTCAGTGTGTATTGCACTTCTCCCCTTAGCTCAACGCATTTCAACGGACATTAAAATACAGCCGCCTTCATCAGGAGTATATTGGCTAACTTCCCAAAATTAATTTCTGAAAGTTAAACAAATTATATTTTAGATTCCAATTACATTGTAAAATAAAAGATTAAACAATGCTATACATCACGATAAATCCATAGTAGAAACAGAAATGACAATGTTATTAAAAACAGTGCTCCAAAATGTGTCCTTATACATACCAAAAATAGGAAAACAGTTACCTAAAGACAAAACCATAATATGGCAATATCAACCAACAATATCCTATTTTGTAGATCAGCAAGATGTACAAATGCATTATGAGTTATACATACATTGAACAGTAATCAAAAGGACATAACCTACCAATCAAACAGTGAGAAAATTATACAGACATACATCACAAAACATTACTTATGTATAAGGCATTTATAAGGCATTTCGTTATAGGGAACAACATTCTCCTATACATTTGAGACCTCTAAACAATGATCATCTAGAGACCTATGTATTATTGATATTTCATTATGGTTCATAATGGTAAGTAGTATGATACCCATTGAGCTATTACCTTCGTGGGTAGGAAAAGATAAGCACAGAGCGCGCATACAAAGGGGTATTCCCATTGCCCACAATGTACCGCTAAACTCAAGAACAGTTGAAGAAACGGATAGATGGATAGATAGGTGTCTACCTTATTAGGATAACCGTCCTTCTTCCTATAACGATTTTCAGCCACACAAGAGTGATCCGCTATTACTTGAGATCTAAAGTCACAAAACAAGAATGGCATCAATTTGCAATCTCATTAATATTGAGGCTTGTCACTTCACTTCCTCGAAGTATACTACTTACATTGACTTTTTTCTTTGTTAGTCATGTATAGAGGTCATCATCCTTGTAGTAATAAAACTACGCTGCAGATGAATCAGCCGTAGATGAATATATATAAATCTAGGGTCCCAATAGGAGCGATATTAGAATATCTATTTTTTATTCCCACCACAATTGTTATTCTTTAATTGCTCACAAATGTAATATTTACATAAAAATATCCCTTGCTAAGCAGCAATGTGGAATCAGTGGTTTTGGAGGATATCTATCCAAAAGCTAGGCGAAGAAAGCATGACCTATGACAGAATATATACGTCCAATTAATAAAGGCACCAACTAAAAGTGCATTGTATATGTGGGACAGAGGGATTCATACTCACTTATATAAAAACATCAAAATGTTTCAGCACGCGGTACATAAGGTAGCCCCTCTTGAATCACTAAGGGATACAAGAAAAACGATAGCGATTTTGTAATGAATAGTGCTACTGCTATAGAAATATTAATGCTCTAGGCTGGTGTTAAAGAAACTCACGTTCGGAGAGCTTCAATGGATAGGTACTAAATCCACTATCTGCATTCTGTGGAGATTTTTAGCCTCAGCTTCTATTAAAAATAATTATAAAAAAATATAAATATTAGAAGTTGGGAATTAGATGCTGAGGTTTTTTAACAAAAGGGTAAGCTAAAGCGTCTAAATAAACTCGACTCGGATTTAGAAATACCTTTCGGGTTGTAGCTTGAGGCGTCCCGCGTGCAATCCAAACAGTTTTCTTCAAATGAGAGACGCGATACAATGAAACCGCGCGTTTAAATACAAACGGAAATAGTTGCCGCCCGTCAAGGTTGCAACCACAAAAACAAAGGACAAAGATCTCGATGTGCACGGTAAATATAAAAGAAGTACTCCCAATGGATTCTTTAAAGTCGGAGACATAAAGTAATTTAAATATTTCCAATATAAATGTAGTGATAATATGCAAAATATGCGCATTTAAATAAGCACATTTAAACACGATTGCCACCAACGTATATTAGCGTCAGAGTTTATAGAAACAACAACTAGAGGCACGATTCTCAGCATTCGTAGTAAATATAGAGGAAATACTGCAGAAGCTTCCCACAATTATCATCATTGGTCTGTAATGTTAGAAACAAAATATATAGAAAAACCCTAATATAGATCGCGAAAATATACATGTATAGTCGAGATACTATCCCTGAAGCTCAGAGGTTAATTGAGCTATTTCAATTGGGATTGTATCTTATACTTGAAATAGACGAAAAATAACACAAAGGGAAACACACGTCCAAAGATCGTTCTAAATGTTCCCTTTATTGTCTAATGATCCACTAGGACACTAAAATAAAGCTATTAGAAGGGAGAAGGAAGAAGACTAATAGAAAGTTAGGTATTACAGAATTTTATATTACGAGCCTTCAGCACAAAATCATGAATAACGAATTATGTTCATACTCGACCTAGAAGATTCCTTTCTTATATTGCGGAAAGGTGAATAGACAGATAGTTAATTCTTTCAGGTACAGTCACAGATGGCGCCAATTACAGCGCCAAGGATAAATTTAAGGGAATATATAGAGTATACAAACAGATAGAGGTACTGGGGGAGATCTATTTATCACTGACTATTCTTTCCCACTCTTCCCGTGAGTTGAGTCCATTCCTCACAGTATCTAAATAAGAAATATACCACTGTTCCCTTTGTTTACGGACATTAACAATGTTTCCACCTCTTTTTCCAATCTTTCCTACACATATCTAAAGTATTATGAACATGGTTTGAGATGTCAGAGGTGCGATTTATTTATTTATTTATTTATTTATTTTTAAAATGTATAGAGCGCGACGTTTGCCCATGGGCGTCTTGGTGCTAAGACAATATAATCAGCAATAAGACACTTCATATTTATTGTCAGGGTTCCCCTCCATAGCATTATTTGCACACATCCAAAGTATTATTTACTGCAGAAGATCCTACATGAGTCGAAATTTAGTAAGCGCCAGCCCAGCACTATCCCCACCATAACAGAGCTGTGTTTACATATTGCTTATGTTCCTTAAAATGTGCCCATTACATCAACGTAAATAACATGATTTTTTATGGTCTCCTTACAGTTCATGATAACCTATCTGTGAATTGGGAATAGTCAATAAATCATGTTAAATTCTTGATCAGTACAGGACTGAATTTATTATGCATGACTAGAAATAATCATGTAAATGTGTAAAATTGGAAATGTTTTGTTATTTAGACGAGTCAGCCACTCTGCAAGTCATTGACCCCAGTGTTCACTGCGATAATTGCAATATGGTGTCTGTATGTGGCTGTACCAAAGGCAGCAGTCTATGCCTCGAGGTTGGGGGCAGTGCAACGAATGACAGACTGGTTTCAAAGGTGTTGGTAGTATGATCCGGGTTGCCAGTCGAAGGCGTATTTGCATCCTGTGGTGACTGATGCCTCATTGATTGGAAGTTCCTCTTGGAGGGGAGGTTGTCTTGGTTCCAGACATGTACTCAAATTGTGAGTAGGTATATATAAACTGTATGTATAATGTCAATGTGTTCGTTTATTATAAAATGCATATTAGATGTGTGTATTAAATTAAGTATGTGTGTGTATATATATATACTAACACAAATATATATATACACACACGGACTTCATTTAATACACACATGTGATATACATTTTATAATAAACACATTGACATTATACATACATATATTATATTTATATGTACCTACTCACATTGTGAACAAAGAATATGCACACTTATTATTATTTGCATAAACTTAATTCACCTGTGAACATGCTGCTTCGAAAAAAAAACAATATTAGAAGTTTTAGACAACAAAAATATTACCCACCGAACCCCGCAGCCATGATGCCTAGCAGGTCGAGCAGGTTCTGTTCCCTGTCTAGGATGCCCACCCAGCAGTAGTCAGCTGCTGCTGGGTGTGCTGGATGCTGGTGTTGCGGCACAAACCTTGCTGCACTCGACTCCAGAGCACACAACGGTTTTACAGGGCGTAACCCTTACTGGCATGCGGGGGAGGTGATACTGCACCCGGAAAATGGATTTGCCCACACACATCAAACTGAAGATGCGGTGGGGCTGCACCTTCCTCTGCCTGTGTCGAACACAGGATGTGCGGATGATGCTGCCTGCTTGTTCTGCCATTGACGGTGCAGGAGGGAGTTGGACAGGGATGGAAAAGGGAAGGAACCAGGAAGAAAGACAGAGATGAAGGGAAAACAAAGAGCAAAGTGCAAGAAAGAAAAAAAAACACCCCCAAAAATGTAAATACACTGGGAAAGTCGGACACTAATAAAAATAAGTAAAGAGACGGTGGGATTGAGAAGTGGATGATCGGATGGGATGGACTGGGCTGGATTGAAGTCAGAAAATAGCCAGGAGAAAGGCAAGCAGGAGCAGGAAAAACGAATAGGCCGGGTATTTGCTGCCGTTCATGCAGATTGTTCATCATGAAATTCGCAACTGGTGCTAAATCTCAGTGCAAAGTGCATTTTCTGCTCATTCGCGGAACTCTGCGCAATCTCACTGAGCTTCTCTGTAAAACCATAGAATTCCGCCGATTGAAATTCTGCGAGCTCTTCCCACCATTAATGTTTGGCTTTCCAGTTCAGAGGGCTTAGAAGAGGGAAAACTTGCAACTTGGGTGTGACACACAATGGCTTGGCTGTAGGCAGAAGTGAGAGCCTGGTGCATTAGAGGATTCAAATAGATGAATATCAGGTTTTTAGGGAAGTAAATAGGAACCAGGAAGTTTAAAGTTTTGTTAACAAGTATCAAGAACTTGTACAAGGCCTAGCTTTTGGCATTAAGACAGTTGATGTAGTAGAATCTAGCGGCATGAGGAGTGCAATAGTTGATTCTGATTAAAAGTAACTTGGTGATTAGTGACTTTGTTGTGTTAAAAGTTATGTTACTCACACATTTCATTTCATGAAGCATTATTCGGTTCATATAAAAAATGACCATAAAAGCACATAATACAAGTCGTCATTTAAACAGATGATAAAATACATAAAAAATACTGACAAAGACGGGCAGAGAATTTAAAATGGCATGCCTTTGCGTGCACTAATCAATTGATTTAAAAACGTAGCAGTATAAAAGCAGATGTCAGCAGATTTCAGGTTAAATATAAGATTTATTGCCTCATCAACTGTACGTACACCATATTTAACAAACAACGGTTTCAAATAGGTGATACGAAAATTCATGTACAGTTTACATATCAATAAAAAGTGCAAGGTGCTCTGTTTGGAAATGCCATCAAACAAACATGGGCCGTTAGGATGTTTTTTAAGATTTGGTAGGGCAACTAAATGGTGTGCTACTCCAAACCTCAGTCTGGTTAGTACATACTTTTGGGATGGCCTGGTCACCATGGTTAAATATAATGGAAAACCTTCGGTAGAGGAATATCTGTTAAAAAACATAACGGTTGACATAGACCCACTGGCTAAAGCTCGCTTGCTCGCCTTTTAGCTCATTTTTAAGTATCATGGAAGCAGCCCATGGGTTAGTCAGAACATTTAGATTAAATATTTCCAAAAAACAATTGGCGACATATTTTATCCAGGGAATTTTCCTATACCTATCCAAAGAAAGGCAATCTTCAATAATAAGTCTATTAGAAGACTTATCATCCTGGAGCCAAATGGAACGCCATAACATAAGGGGTCTTAAGGAAATTAAATCAATCAAGAAATCAATGTTTAGTTCCCAATGGGTCAGCTCAGTAGGGGCGAACTGAGGTAAACACAAAAGCTTTTTTAAAAAGGTGTTTTCCCCAGGTGTAAATCATGGTTACAACTGTGACCCCAGACAGCCGCCCCATACAGTGCGATTGAGACACACCTTGCTTGATAGTTATGCAGCATATCCCTAGTTCTTCTATCCCCAACTTTTGCCGCAAATCTAAAAACACCATGGGCGCTTTTCGCCATTTTATGTCTGATATTTTTAAATTCATTGGACCATTTACCGTCATGTGGAAAGGTTATGCCAAGGTAACAAAATGTATCCACTGACTGCACCCTGCCAGAATCAATAAAAAAGGCATTGGATTTCCTTTTTGCTCCACAGGTCATTACATGCGTTTTCCCCTTGTTAATGGTCAGTTTTCTATCCTTAATAAAGATAGAAAATCTGTCAATTAAACGTTGAAGACCAAGGGGAGTTCTGGAAAGGAGCACGGCGTCATCGGCGTATAATAACACCGGCACAGAGACGCCCTTAATCCGGGGGGCATGGGCTTTGACACTCTTTAAAATTACATCAATTTCATTTATGCATAAAATGAACAATAACTGGGCCAGAACACAGCCCTGCCTAATACCTCGTTGTACACCAAACCTGGGGGTACATTCGCCCCTGGCGCCATAACGCACACAGGTTTGTAGTTTTTGGTACAGTCTGGCAAGGAAAAAGATAATAGCCTCAGGAGCACACAGCTGAAACAAAACAGGCCACAATAACGTGTGTTCAACCATGTCAAAGGCGCTGCTTAAATCTGCAAAGCAGAGATATAAGCAACCGCCTTTGGCTTTGTTCTACTTGCCGATTATAAGATCGAGATTGATGCACTGGTCTAAGGTTCCTCGTCCCTTCCTAAATCCATACTATCGACTAGAATTCCCTCTTGTTCGGCCCACTCTTCAAGCCTAACCAGCATAACTCTACTCATAATCTTTATAGAGGAGTCGAGGAGGGAGATAGGGCGATAACTTGTGACATCAGACCTGCTGCCCTTCTTAAAAATCGGAATAATAATAGATTCCCCCCAGGTTTTTGGGGGTTCAGAACACACAGCTGCGTTAAAAGCTATTGCCAGGAGGGGGCTCCAAATCTCATGGGCTGCTTTATGTACGTCAATAGGGACCCCATCGGGTCCCTAGGCTTCCCCCCCTAACTTGCACTAATTCCATACTCCAACTCAGTCACGGTAATGTCCCAGGGGTAAGACAGGCCACCTGCTAGAGGAATCGGCCCCGCAGTTGTCAGAGGTACACATTTTAGAAAAATGGGAAACCCAACCATCGCTAGGGACATTAGAAGTTAATTCAGGTAGGTTTCCCTCCTTGATATGCAACTCTGCTGCTTGGTTAAGGGAATCCCAAGCTTCTTGTTGTAACTCGCCCTTCCTCCTTTTCAGGGCTCGCTTATAGTCTACTCTTAGTTCTACTCTTAGTTCATTTATTAGAGTATTGTCCCTGGTCAATAAAACAGTACAGGCATGGTCAAACCAGCCTGGATTTGTTCTACACTTGTCTCTAATTGGTCTGGTAAACCTGGCCTCAATAGAGGTATTAATATCTGTAAAAGCAGATAAAACCCGTTCGTATTCAGTGTTATTTTCGAGGATATGGGTAATATCAATCAAGCATTCGCTGACGATAGAGCTTGATAAATTGTTAGCTTTTTCCCCAATCCATCTAATTCTAACCCCATTTGATCTGTGTGGTTCCACATTGGTGAGAATAGTTCCTACAGCTACAGGTCTCTCGCCCCAAAGAGTACTTTCTAAAATAATATAATTGTGGTCACTTAAAGAGGTGACTTCAATCCTAGGGGATGCACAGTGAGGGGTGATATTAGAGGAAACAATCACATGGTCGATTACAGAGCTAGTTCTCCAGTTCCTAAAAGTAGGTATAGACTGCCCATTCTCATCTTTAGCAAAGTCCAAGATTTCCTGGTCATAGCTGCCCATAAGGCTATATAAAAGGTCTCCATAGCTATTGTGCCTAAAGTGCAGATCATCAGAATTAGCCTTATTTAAAACACCACAGACTTTTTGGGTAGATAGTTCGCATAACGGGATATTAAAAATCACCCACCCAAATGAAATCAAAAGGAACATCATTTTGGTCATTAAGGTTATCAATGGTGCTAGCGAAATCTTTGACTACGGATGTCCTACTGTCATCAAAAACATTGTTGTAATAGTTAAGTAATAATACGTTCCGACCTTGGTCATCAAGGAGCCAAAGAATTTGAACATATACTCCCACAGGCATGTACCTTTTAACGACAATCTGCCGATTAATGGAAACTAAAATCAAAAGGCCACCTTTAGCTCTCCCAGAAGTAGAAGCTTGCGCTGGCAGGTTGTAGGAGGCAAACCCCTCATAGTTAACTTCCTCCCTACTCCATGTTTCCTGGAAACATAGAATATCATGGGTATTGATAAAGTCATTCCAGCCCAAGGCGTCCCCCTTAGTTTTTAGCCCCTCACACATATTCGTTAGCCTTGGGCTAAATGGGGCTCCCAACCCATCAAGGGAGCCCCATTTAGCCCAAGACCAATGAAAATGTCTTAGGAATGTGATACTTAAGGGCCCCCCATCACGTTCTGCAGAGACACCCCATCATTTTGTGTTATGCCACTGGTTGCACAGGTGTGCAATTATGTGGTTCTGAACCCCATGCAAGGGGTGCGGAGGAGGAAGATCAGGTATGGTTTAACTTGACCAGTTTTGAACACCCACAAATCTGTGAGCGTTTTGACATTAATTCCTCTATGTCCATTTCAGAACTTGGAAGTGATCTGAGATTTACTCCAGCAAAGGGTTGAATTAGGTTCCCTTGAAAGGATCTGTCCATTTCAGTCACCCACAGGGCAGTGGGGGGCCAGTTCTCTCTTTGCTAGCGTGTATCCCAACGAAAATGTCTTAGGAATGTGATACTTAAGGGCCCCCCATCACGTTCTGCAGAGACACCCCATCATTTTGTGTTATGCCACTGGTTGCACAGGTGTGCAATTATGTGGTTCTGAACCCCATGCAAGGGGTGCGGAGGAGGAAGATCAGGTATGGTTTAACTAGACCAGTCCGGGTGACTACGCGCTTTATAAAAATAAATAATGATAATAATAATAATAATAATAGTGAACTGATGTTCAACTTTCGTCAGGTCAGAGGCCTCCCAGATATTCAAAAGTCCCAGCTGTGGGGTCAGCTTAATAGTTTTCCCGAGGGATGTGCGCATACAGGTTGTGGCTCCTTCCCACAAGGGGCGTACCATGGGGCAGGACCACAATGTGTGGTAAAATGTGGCTTGTTGGTCACAACCTCTCACACAGCGATTGTCGGGTCTAGACCCTATCCTTGCTAGGCGGTCCCTGTCATGTATGATCGTGGAGTTCCTAAGCTGAATTAGTTTAAATCTTTGAGTAATGGCCGCTGCACGTGGGGACATCAGCGCCTCCTGCCAGTCTTCGTCGTCCATGGGTCCTACGTCACTTTGCCACTTCTCCCTAAGCTACGGGAAGTCGTCCGGTAGATTGTTACTCAATTTCTTATATGTCAAGGATACAGCCTTTGAGTCAAGCAGTCCATCGAGCAGGCGGTCCTCTAGGGGTGATGACTCTGGAATGTCTTTTGGAGAAGGGAACGCAGTCTGCAGCCCGTGTCTAATTTGCATGTATCTGTACGCCTCCCACTGTGTGAGTTGATGTTGGTGCTGGAGCTCGGTAAAGGTCATTATCGCCCCCTTTTTAACCAAGTCTTTGACTGTGGATATCCCAAGCAAATCTCATTTATCAAAACCAGGTTGGTAACCCAGCAGCCCCAGTTGTGGAGTAAACCATAATGGTGTGGCCAGTGAAAGAGTGTCTGTCCAACCCAACCGAGAGGTAACTATTTGCCAGATGTCTAATGTGTGTTTGGTCGGGCCGAAGAACTTCCCCTTATTTTTCTTGCCTGTGGCATACAGGGTGCCAAGGTATCCAGATTGGTCAGTTTTATATCTCTCTTTATATCGTGGGAATGCACCAGGTCATTCAGGGGACAGTAAATCCAGTGATTGACGGTCACCAATTGGGCTGCCCAATAATATCGCTGTATGTCAGGAAGGGCGATGCCACCATCCTACCAGCTTTTCGTCAGTTTCTGCCGAGCAATCCTAGGGGCCCTACCATCCCACAGCAATGTGCTGGGACTCTGTAGGGACAGTTTTGTAGCAAGTATAGAAAGCGAGGAAGAGCAGGCATCTTGAAGAGTGCCGCCCTTCCAACCAGTGTCAGGGGCAAGGTCCGCTAGTGTTTCACGTCTGCTCGTAGCCTAGCTAAATTTGGGGCCAAGTTGGAACTATTAAACCAGGAGGGTCCGAGGTAATAAAAATCCCCAGGTAGCGGAAACCTCCTCAGCGACTGTTATAGTACAGTCCGTTGGGAGACGGGGCACATCACCACTCAGCATGAACAATATTGTCTTATGCCAATTAATTGCATACCTCGAGTATTTCCCGAAGTTCGTAAAGATATCTAGAACCACCCTGATCGATCTGTATGGGGATGCTAGATAGAGCAGGATGTCGTCCGCATATAATGATTTGCGGTCTTCAACATACGCTGCCCAGCGCAGTCCACGCTTCATCACGTCCCTGCATACCCAGGCCGCCAGTGGTTCCAGCACGAGGGCAAAAATCAGCGGGGATAGCGGGCACCCTTGCCTCGTTCCCCTGCGTAGTTCGAATGATCTTGATGTAAAACTGTTGACTCTCACCTGTCCCAGTACACCGGTGTGCAGCAGTTTTACCCAGGCTATGTATTTAGGCCCTAGCCCCATCCTGTTTAGCACTTCAAATAGGTACGGTCATTCTATTGAATCAAACGCCTTAGAGGCGTCAAGGGATAGAACCGCTGCATCTTGTTCAATGTATTGTCTGCGGGCCATCACGTTGTGGAGTCGGCGCAGATTAAGGGCCGTTTTGCGCCCCGGCATTAAGCTGGACTGGTCTGGGTGAACCAATGAAGAGATAACTGTCACCAATCTGTTAGCCAGGTCTTTTGCCAATATCTTGGTCTCCGCATTAATCAACGAGATTGGCCTGTAGGAGCTGCAGTTCTAGGGAGGCTTTTGTGAAAAACTACGGATCCAGCAGTAACATTCCCTCCTCCAGCCCTCCTCATACATGGCTCTTAAATGCAGTATAGTTAGGGAGGCGGTGGCTTTCAAGAATTCCACTCGGATGCCGTTTGGCCCCATCGCCTTTCCTGATTTCAGCTGACCCAGGGCCCTACCTATTTCTTCATTCATTAACTCTTGCTCCAAGGCGTCTCTATCAGCCTCTGAGAGGCTAGGCACATCGCTTTCCTGGAGGAGCTTATGAGAGTCCTCCACTGTGTAGTGCGTAGAGGGGGAGTACACCTGTTTGTAGTAGTCAGCAAATTTTTCTGCCACATCCCTCGGGTGTACCACCGTGTCACCCGCCGGTGTCATCAGTTTGTGCACCCATCTGGAGCCCTGTTCTCGTCTCTCTAGCCATGCCAGCATCTTACCTGCCCTGCCCCCAAGCTTGTATACCCTATGTTGAGTTGAGCGGTGCTTAGCCACCATCTGTTCCCTGGTTTTTATCTTGTATTCGTCTTGTTTCAGGAGGAGCCTTTGGCTTAGGGCAGGCGAGGGGAATCGTGAATGTTCGCGCTCTAGTTCGAGAAGGTCGGATTCTACTTTAGTCAGGAGTTTATGTTTTTTCACGATATAGCTCGTCTTTAACTACAGGGCTAGGCCCTTGAGCACTACCTTATGCTTCCCAGAGTGTTTGTGTGGAGGTGACTGAGCCCACGTTTTCAGTAAAATAATTTTCTGTGTGGGTGCGGAGTTTGTCCCGTATATCTGGGATGTGCAGGAGCCATGGGTTGATAACTATAGTGGGGCGAGGCTGACGTTCCCAGAGTTTATACTCTTGCAAAACTGGGGAATGATCCGAGATCCCTCTGGGTAGAACCCTATAATGGGCAAAGTTACCTATCTCGGACATTTGTGTTAGAAAGTAATCAATGCACGAGAGGCTCCGGTGGGTGCCGGAAAAGAAAGTAAACAATTTATCGGTTGAGTGAAGTATGTGACCTACATCTGCCAGACCGAACGCCTGCGCAAAGTCGGCCAGGAGGTCATTGGCCGTGTCTTTTGACCTGGGGGGGGTGGCGAAACACGGTGTCGTCTAGAGTCATATTGTAATCTCCCCCCATGATCAGTGTGCCCTCCTGAAGTCCCGTCAGCCTAATTCCCGGATCTTCCAGTGTTGTTTTGCCCATAGTGGGTGGAAGGTATACAGATATCACATTTATACCCCCTCTGTCCCACTGGGCCTCGACACCCACAAACCGACCCCCTGTATCAGCCCGCACATTGTGAACAATTAAGGGCGTTGTCTTTTTCACTAAAACCGCTGTACCTCTTGAACCTGTAGCCTCACCCAGAATCACCTAGCGTTTAGAAAGCAGCTTAAAACGTGGATATTTGACAAATAATCCTCCTCCCCTTTCTAAGCGCCTTGAAACCCTCTGGGTATGTAGTGCACTATACAAATTTTCTGACTTGACTTGACTTGACTAGTCGGCATGTATCAGGAGTTTATAACCCCACCTAGTAAGGCACTTGTATTTTTGACCCACCCAATGCGTTTCCTGCAGGAGGACCACATCAGGCGAGTGCCTCTTAAGATATTGCTGAACTATCCCCCTCTTTATCTTGTCTCCTATCCCGTTGACGTTCAAGGACATTACAGTCAGGGATCTTTTATTATACTGGTCGTGTGACACTTTCCCTTTCCATAGTCGGATCATAGCTGCATAAGAGAGAACCCATAGCCGCTCCAACCACTTTTGTCGTCCGTCATTCAACATATTTACGTTACATCATGTATATCTCACCATTCTTCGCCTTGTGATAAGGTTTCTCCTGTCTAAAACACTGACAATAATTTTAGCCGCAAGCTGTATCAATAAACAAATTGCCCTTGGAACAACTCCCTTCCCTTCCCCCCTCCATCTCCTCCCCCTCCCTGCCCCCCTGCCCGTGGATTCCAAAATTCCCACCCCCCGAACTTGGCAGAATGCTTCCCCCCCTAGAGTTCTGAAACTACTCGGGGTAGAGTGATCCCCCCTCCCGTCTATTCACATCACAATAACTGGAAACTTTGCCCCCCATTGTGATTCAATATAGTTCCTCTTGATTGTACAGTTGAAAATCAAACATAGTAAGTCTGAACCTTAGAGACAGCCTATCTTTCAATATCAGAACAATGAATATTACTCCCCTTCCCCCCGGTTCCCGCTACTTGCGCTTCTTGCCACTCTTGGGCTTGTTAGAGTCATCGTCCATGTCCATCAGTCTTGCTCCTCTAGCCGACTGTTCTTTTCTACTGGACCGTTGCGATCATTCTCTTTTTGGACATCTCGAATCTGGCCCGATCTGTCCAGTCGATCTCTCCTCTTACCCCCAACCATGCTCCAATCTTCCATCCACTCCCAGACCGTCTCTGGGAGGTCAAAAAAACAGGACTTGCCGTCTAATTTGACTCTCAACCGAGCGGGAAAAAGGATCTTATACTTGACCTCCCTGGCTCTCAATTCATTTCTTACTGCCTGGTGGCTGCGTCGTTGAGCCTGAACCTTAGCAGTGAAGTCAGGAAAGAAGGCAACTTCATAGATTTTCAGGGGGGATTGGAGCGTGCCGTCTGTAGGATGATGTCTCTGTCTCTGTAGTTAAAGACTCGTGCAAGGATGGGCCTTGGGGGTGCCCCCGGTTTCGGCCTACCCCCCTGGTACTCTGTGGGCTCTTTCCATAGAAAAATAGCTCGATAGAGTCTTGGGTTTGAGGTGTTTCATGATTAAGGTCTTCCACATAGAGGTCCGCAGCAGGCCCCTCTGTTTTTTCCGGAATCCCCAAAAGACATATGTTATTTTGGCAGGCCCGGCCTTCATAGTAATAAAGTTGCTGCGACATTCTCTCCTGCTTCTTTTGCATCTCAAGCATTTGGGATTGCAATTCCGATGTGTCCGTCTGCAGGGCGTTTGTGACTATTTTGAGTTCCTTAACCTTTTCGTCCATCTTGCAGAAGTCAGCCCTGATGAGTGAGACCTCGATGTTAACTGAATCGACTGATGTACACACCCTATTGATAGCCTCCATGACATCGTGTAGGGTGGGTTCGTGGTCTTGGGTGGGTGTCGTCGTGCCACCACCCATGTCCAATTTCGGGGAGTCACCCTTTTCTCCGGACTTGGACCATGCGAATTTCGCAAGCTGCTTCTGCGGGTTGCTCCGAAGGCCTTTACCTCCCGTCGCAATGTCGGAGTGTGGTCAGCCTCTGCCCAGAGTGAAGTGTATATTCTCCCCCATGTCGTCTCCTCGATGTACTCTTGCTGTAGGCCCCACCCCTCTTCTAAAC
Organism: Lissotriton vulgaris; assembly: GCF_964263255.1. Taxonomy (NCBI): domain Eukaryota; kingdom Metazoa; phylum Chordata; class Amphibia; order Caudata; family Salamandridae; genus Lissotriton; species Lissotriton vulgaris. Next base: position 387,333,334 of record NC_141689.1, read on the forward strand.
CCTTTCAGTATGTCCAGGCTTGGAGCGTGGATCTAATGCTACCACACAGTCGATTTTGCCAGGGGTGGCTTAAGTGTCTCCCACAGTTGTTAGGGGTCCGTCTGTCCTGGGGCCACACTTTGTAATGCTGGGGGTTCAATGGGCAGTACCTCTGTGGGCTCAAGGGGCGGGCGGGCAAGCTCCCTTCTCTCAATGTGGCTGAACTTAGCTCTGTCCCCACGGTAGATCTGGGACGTAAGTAATCCGACAAGGAGCTCACCTCCGTGAGTAGCAGGGTTCACTGCTTTCCAGTGTTTTGGCATCCTTGGCCGGGAACAAACCCTGGTCTCAGCTCCCAATGCTCCACAGATAAAACAGCGCCTTCAGTGAGTCTCCGGGGGGGGGGGGCCTTCACAATGACTCACCGGGTCGGTCTCAAATAGCCGCCAGCACCCCACTCGCCTGTTGCTCCTTGCCGCGATCAAGCTGCACCGCTTCCTCACTGAAGCGTCTGGGGCCTTGGCCACGCCTCCTTTCCATAAGGCCCAGAAGCCGGGGAGTCGCGTAGCACTGAGGGGTAGTAGGGCCTCGCGCTGGGGTGCGACTGACCGTGGCCCTTACAGACGCATCCGCAGTGTGGCCGGTCGCGTCGGAGGACCTCTCCACTGAACTCTGCCACAGTGCAATCCCAGTATGTGTCCAAATCGGCCTCCGCCGCCTTATTCAGATCGCCGACAACGTTCGCCATCACCGAGCGGCCGCCATGCCCTTTCTGCCCGGGTGCTCAGTCTGGGTGGCCGTGACCTCCGCGGGCTGCAAACAAAGATTACGAAACACTTGTAGGGGGTCCCGGACTAGGACAGCAAAGCTGGGGGGGACGAATTGTCAGGGAGGGCACACAATACGGGAAAACTAGTGACAGGAATACAGGAGCTCGCTCAGGCAGCAGCTGTTCCTGTCGACTGCTAGCCACGCCCCCCGGGGGCATCAGTTCTTGCTTGTGCTTGCCAACTTGCAATTGGCAAGCTGCGTTTGAGAAAAAACCAAGCTGCCATTTGCAGAGTTTTCCAGAACTCTGCATTACAAGCGTAACTCAGAGTGGGCAAAACTCCACGAACTGTCCATTCCTAAATTACAGCTCTCTAAGAGGGAATGACATGCATTATCATGGGCATGGGTCACAGTTTGCAGAACAGCAGTTTGGAGGTAGTTGATAAATATTGGTTTGGTTAGTCACATGTACTGGGACATGGCAAAGTGTTCACCATCTGCCAGGCAGAATTCCCTAAATCAGATGTCTGTCTAAAGTCTGTATGATATTTCTTGTAGGTCTTCTTTGATCTCCATAGCTTGGTAGATGACATTCCTCATACATATTCTTGGATCTCCACAACCTGCTCTTCAGCAGATTGTGATAGAAATAGGATCATGTGGAAAATGAACTGAAAGCTATATTGCTTGAAGTGTCTCTGGCCTAAGCTCTAACACGCTTTGTTTCAACCATGCACAGGTGGGTGATTACAAATATCTTGATTTGATTTGTGTTATATGGACTGCTGGATTCCTTCTTGGAGGTCCAGTATCTTTCAAGGGCTCCTGAAACTGACAAGGAGGTGAATGGGACTAAGAGGGGGTATACAATGAAAAATCAGGGCTGGTAAACCTGGCATCCTTGCCATGCTACTCCCTTATTTTGGTGCCTTCAATCCTCCTGTTTTGCTGACTTAGTTTTTGCTGGCTTCAGGATGGACTACTTCCTAGATTGGTTGGCAGCGACAAAGTTCCTCAGCATGTTTGATTTAGCATATGGGCACTGGCAGATTCCCTTGACAAAGGGGATCAAATAGAGGTCTGCTTACTCTACCACATAAGTACACTTCTAGTTCCAGGTGATGCCCTTTGGGGTCAAGGATGCCCCTGCTGCCCTCCAGAGATGTGTTAACCAGGTACTGTCTGGATTGGAGAACTTCAGTGCCACCTACCTCAATGGTATTATGATCTTCAGTTCTAGATGGGGAACCACCCGTTCCAACTCAGGGAACTGCTTTAGGCTCTGTAGAGAGCAGGCCTGACCATCAAGGCCAGTAAGCGTTAGATAGGGCAGGGTTCAGTGGTTTACTTGGGACACCAAGTGGGAAGAGGAAAAATGGCTGACCAGTAAAAAGCTTCCTCCAGACGCTCTCACGGCAGGGATTGTTATCAGTGTAAAACCCTTAGAAGCCCAGCCAAGAAGACCCCATTGACTGGAAACCAACTGAACAACAACCTAGAGAACATATTATGAAGAAATTGGAAAAGTTGAAGCATTACAGCCGGGTCCCAAACAGCTTGATACCTGAGGAACCCTAGGAGAACCACAACAGCTATGGTTACTCCACTCGATCCTCAGCTGACTAGAGAGAGATGTGGTGGACTCAAGGGTCAAGAAGCACCTTCAGCTAAAGAAGACAAAACAACATCACTGTTTCATGACACTGTGCTACACAGTGAGCCCACTGCAACCCTGGCCTGCCCTGTACTGCTCTTTCCCAGATCCCCACACCAGGATCTACCACATCCTGCGCAGACCCCACAGTTAGGTTCATGCTGGCCCCGTAAAGCTTATTATGACGACAGAGGTCCCACATTACTTTACTCAATGAACCCGCTGCCCTCACTGCCTGCATCCCCCCTGCGCCTCACTTTGGTCGGATCACGTACCTTAAGCCGTTATTGGGATGTGAGACTGGCCACGCCCACACACATAGGCACATACTGGACCCTGTGCTCACATTACGACTGAGGACCGTGCATGAATCAGTACACTTGGGTTGTTGTAATTCACAATGCTGATGGCCACTTAGGAGCTCTGTTGACGAGTGCAGACCGCAGTAGTGCTCTTCCTGCTGCGTCCTCTGGCCCAGTGCTGCTTCCCTTACTGCCCCCTCTACTTCAACAAGAAGACACACCCTCGAAAAGACTTCTCCAGAAAACTTCCGCTTCTGGGATGAATGCGGAAACATTTGTACTTTACAATTGCAGCAAGCCCACTTACACATCACAACCGGAGGCCCTCTTCCTCTATTGGTCCTACTGCTCCATCTGGTGTGAACTAAACTGACTGGTGTAGAAACTTTCTGTAAATCGATCTGATTCCACCCGTTCCCATCTTTCATCCTGATTCTCCTCCTGTAGTGATAAGGGACCTCCATTTTGAGACTGCCACTCCATCCATTTGCAAGCTGCCCCTATCAGTCATCTTCCCTCCTGTCCCCACACAGTCCTCTTTCAAACCAAGACTCCTAACAAATAAAAAAAGGACTTCAACTCAGACTTTCACGGCGCCCAACCACAAACATACAAAAAGAGGAACACACTTTACCCCAGCCCTGGAACACCACCTAGTGGTCTTTCTCCTTATTGTGAATTCCATGGTAAACCGTCAGAAATAACTAATCTTCAGGCTTCGGAACTGTTCATTGTGTGCGGCCCCTAACATTCTCCTCAAGCTCCGAATTAATAAACCCTGCACCATAAATGAACAATCCCTTTTATGTACCAATATCAACAAATGTAACCCTGGTTTAACGTTTTTATATATCATTGCAACAAGGATTGCATTTGGAATATTTGCAGAACGAAACATTGGGGCAGATTTATGAAGGGCTTGCGCCACGTTTACGCCGCCGTTGCGTGACGCAACGGCACGGAAACGTGGCGCATCCCTGCGCCCTATTTACAACGTGACGCATCTACGAGATGCGTCACGTTGTACAGCACTGCGCCATCAGAAGGCGTTCCCGCGCAGGGGGGGCGTTCCTGCGCAGGAACGCCTCCTGAAAGTGGCTGAGTGAAATCTATGAGATTTCACTCAGTCACTTTCAGGGCAATGCTGCGTCAAAACCCTGCGCCTGCTTGAAGCAGGCGTAAGGCTTGAGGCAGCATTGAAAGAATAGGCCCCCCCCAGAGCATTGCTGGAGCTGCGTCGCGCTTGCGACGCAACTCCAGCAATGTGCCACATTTCCGGCACAGATGCGTCACGCATCTGTGCTGTTTTTGCCCCATGGTGCGCCGCATCATAAATGCGGCGCACCATGGGTGGCGTAGCTGTGGCGCACTGTGGCGCATGTTAACTGGCGCATCCCTCGGGATGCGCCAGTTAACATAAATCTGCCCCATTGTCTTTACTCATCTGCACGTTTCTGCTTTTGTGATACTCTTGCCTTGTTGCTGCCTTGCTTATGCTTCCAATACGGATGCCTGTGATGATCGCCCTCCTTGCAAGTGTCAGAGTAGGTCAAAGTCATCACTCCGCTGACCCTGCTGGGAGATGTCCTGGCCCTTCCGATGATTTGTCAACAATCAAGGTGTTGTTCCGCTGCCCACTGCAGGGTGCCGCTAGTTGCTAACCATCATGCTTTCCAGCCTGCCAATTCGGCCAGCATGGTTGCCTGGGAACCGATGCGATTAGAGGTTAATGGAGGTGCGTGATGGGAGCGGCAGAGAATTGGAATTGGAATTTCATATTGAGGATATACTCATCAACCCCCTAAGAAACGGACAAAAGACTACCTACTCTGTTACAGTAACTATAACAAGACCACTAACAAAGGCTATGTCAACCCAAGTTAATGGCAAATAGTCACAACTCAGGTGCAGATCTTTCAACTCTGCAGCTTTGTGATCAGTCACTTGGGAGCTGGCCCGAGCTCCCTCTTGCTACCCTCACACAACAGACAGTTAGAATCCTCTGCGATCCACCTGGGCAACTGCTATCAATCCCTTTTCATCTTAACCCCCAAACTCCTTTGGCTATCAGGTTACCCTAGGGATCCTTACCCACCTACTTCACCCTATTTACACCCCACCACCGCCTCACATAGCCATCCATTTGAAAGATATGGTCCTAATTTCTTCTGTATTAAATTCGACCAAATCTTCCAAACATGCCGTCAAAAACTACAAGCACATGCTCCTCAAAGAACCATCTACATAAACAGAAACACCCCTATTAAAGCAACAGAACACAATCTTTACATTTTCAACTCTTTTTTACCTACCCTCCTCACCATCCTTCCTATCCTCAAGTAAACTACCCCTCTCACTAGCTCCAGAATTCCCTCTCCAGAATTCAATTACCCCCTGAACTACCATCCACCAGCCCCCACCTCTCCCCACACTCACCCCAACTACTCTCTCCACCACATCATATTACATGATCCACCTCTGCCCCATGAAGTCACATAATTCTTACACAGTCACCCCCAATATCCATACAGGATTCTCTCTCCCGTACATTGGACTAGACCCAACCGCAATCCCCACTCTAGCTTTCGACGACCATTGATCTCTCTCACCCTCTCCCTCTAAACCAACCAGAGTTCAATTGATCTCTTCAACCACCTGCCTGGAACCTCATTACGTAAGGACATCAAGACTATCTGCAGCTCACATTCCTAATTTGCCTGTCACTAACCTTCCTTTGGTCACTTCACACTCCTCTTCTGGGTCAGCTATCTCTCTTAAACAGTATCATCTCAAACCAAGACATGCTACTCCTGAACCGTCACCTAATGAAGTGCAAGCCTTGATCAACTCCTATGTCTCTTCCACCAGCCAATCCTCCTACCCCCAAATCCCAGTCATTCTCAGTACGAGCAATAGCCCTATCACCGATCACCCTCCCAGACTACCAGGCTTACTCACCTCCATCCACCTCACTCATTCTGGTCTGAAAAAAAGGCACCATATTAGATTGCATGCTCCTAAACTGTTGGTCAGCATCAAAGCATGCCACTGAAAAAGCGGACACCATCTTACTTCATAAAATCTATTTAGTTGGTGATGCGGTGAGCACAAGATAAGTGGTTTTATTTCAATATTTATTTCCATTCCACTTTCTCTTCGTATGTCGAACTCCACAACTCCCCAACCCAGCCCTACCCTGCCTCACCACCCCCCAGCGTTACCTGTGCGAGCTGCCACTGAACCTACAAAAGTTTTCATCATACCTGAATGAAAGATCTAACCTAAACTTACTATGAAAGTCCACATTGACACCAACATCAGTCAACCAAGGAGTCTCCTAAGGTGATATCTTATCCCCTGCCATCTTCATCCTCTACATGGAACGTCTCGCACTGATCTTGAAAGAAGCCAAGACTGCTTACCATCTTCAATGCAGATGACACCCAAATCTATATCAAAATCTCCTTACTGAAGGACATCAATCATCTCAATGTTACTGTCTGCCCTGTACACACCTGGCTCAACAGCAACCACTTTAAACTACCCCCAAAAATAGAACTCCTCCTATACCCTAAAAAAATAATAAACTCATCCACATCTGGCTTGACAGCTTAACTGCACTAGACTTTACACTACCTTTGGGAACCCATTGATCACTATATATCTACCCATTGTAAATGAATTCTTCAGTCACTGCTTTATTTGTTTTTATATTTATAAGATATATAATAGTTATTCATAGTAGCACTACTATTAATCTTTGAATAGATGATAATCTATATTTCTCCCCATTGTTTTCTCTCCTCTGAAGTTACAGTTCCGATTATGCTTAATCCTTGTATATTGGTACTCTTAGTCCATTGTTAATGTTATTAACGATTTTGTACAAGTATGTAATTTGGTACTCTTTTTTGTGTTGATGACCTCCTATTATAAAATTCAATAAAATATTTTGAACACAAAAACTGTAAACTACCTATCTCTCAAGATCACTGTTGGCAATAGACTGAGCATGAAAGACCATATTAATGCCTTATCTAAAACTGCCTTCTTAATGCTAAAACCCATCAAAAAAATCAAATCATTCATCTCATCTGAAGACCTGCAGATCGTAATCCAACCCCTTGTTCTCTTTAAGCTGTACTAAGGTAAATCGATAATCACTGGCACCCAAAATCCACCTCTTGCCAATGAATTCTACACTCAAAGCTGCGGATAGATTGCTCTCTGAAGGAGGACATTTTGACCACATTACTTCATCACCCAAGAAACTCAACTGGCTAGCAATTGAAGCAAGAAGTATATTCAAAACTGCTTGCATAACTTACAAAGCCCTGTAGTCTAAAAAATCAACCTATCGTGCAAAAAACTCACAAAAGTGGGCTAACAACGACCTTCAGGAGGCTCCAACACTTTTCTCAACCCTCCCAAGTTCAAGACAACCAAATCTCTCACCCAAACCTTCCCTGGAAACTTTGTGACAACTAATCCTACCTTTGCTTCAGGAAAAAAACGAAAACTGTCTCTTCTCAACAAATTTCTATGCTCATCCACCAAATTGACTGTGTTTGTTCTACAATATTCCACATCCCCAGAAATCTCTGCTCACTCTGACGTCTGTTCCCACCTCCTACTTGCCTTACAACTTAATATCTTTTCTTTCCCATCATATAATACTTCCTGAGAACATTGCATGTGTAATCCTTATAAAGCATTATACTGTATAACTGCTCCTATTCCACTTTTGTTATACCACCTGTAAACAATGTATATGCAATCCTTGTAAAGTCTTATATCGTATGACTTTCCTCTCACTTTTGTAATACCCTTTGCAAACAATATATATGTAATCCATGTAAAGTGCCCTGATGTTCCCAGGTCAAGTTTATGCTGTATAGAACTCAAAATAAATAAATAAGTAAGGTGCAGCCCCTCCAGGCTGAAACCCAAACCATTCTGGTTTGGGAACATCAAACAACCTAGACAAAGGTGAGGGCCTTCTTGGTCTTCACTGGGTACTACAGGAGAATTGTCAAGGGATATGGCACCATTGTTGACAGAAACCAAGAAATAGCCCAGACAGGTTGTTAGTAAGCATGGGCAAAATCTGCGAATTCGCGTTCCACAAATTCGCGGACTTTCTCCACAAAATCGCAAAAGAAATTAGCGAATTCGCGAATTTTCCAGCAAACTTGCGGATTTTTTTTGCGATTTGCCCTGGAGTACTTTCTGCTGGCTAATCCAGTAAGTGCTCCCTCATTGGGTAAATGTATAGTGCTTTTACTACACTGCAGCTGCGTAAAGGGCCAGAAGATCTGTCTCCATTGACCATGTGCAGTACAAAAGGGGGTGGTGATGGACGGAGCATCTGAATCAATCAAACACTCACACCCAACCAAAAGATCTGGGTTTAATCCATCACTGTTCTTTAGCCCACTCTGCCACCCCAGTTCAGACATGGCTATATGCAAATCAGTCTGACTCTGTGCCTCATGGGAACAGTCCAGCCCGAACTGCCAAGTCATGTCTTCCCTGGACCGGAAACAAGCTTCCGAGGACCGGTTTCTGGCATTCCAGCCGTCTTCAGCCCGGCTTGCTTGAATCCAGTGGCAAAGTGAGCAAGGGACTCACGTCTGAACATACCCTGCCACACTTATGGCGGCCAAAAGCAGTACAAAAGGGGGTGGTGATGGAAGAGCATCTGAATCAATCAAACACTCACACCCAGTCAAAAGATCTGGGTTTAATCCATCACCATTCTTTAGCCCACTCTGCGACCCCAGTTCAGACATGCCTATATGCAAATCAGTCTGACCCTGTGCCTCATGGGAAAAGTCCAGCCCGAACTGCCAAGCCATGTCTTCCCTGGACCGGAAACAAGCTTCCGAGGACTGGTTTCTTGCATTCCAGCCGTCTAAAGAACGTTGATGGATTAAACCAAGATGCTCCGTCCATCACCACCCCCTTTTGTACTGCTTTTGGCCGCCATAAGTGTGGCAGGGTATGCTCAGACGTGAGTCCCTTGCTCACTTTGCCACTGGTTTCACGCAAGCCGTGTTGAAAACGGCTGGAATGCCAGAAACCGGTCCTCAGAAGCTTGTTTCCGGTCCAGGGAAGACATGGCTTGGCAGTTCGGCCTGGACTGTTCCCATGAGGCACAGGGTCAGACTGATTTGCATATAGCCATGTCTGAACTAGGGTGGCAGAGTTGGCTAAAGAACGGTGATGGATTAAACCCAGATCTTTTGACTGGGTGTGAGTGTTTGATTGATTCAAATGCTCCGTCCATCACCACCCCCTTTTGTACCGCTATTGACCATGTGTGCCTGTAACACAGGCACAGGTGCACATGGTCACTAGAGACACATCTTCTGGCCCTTTACGCAGCTACAGTGTAGTAAAAGCACTATGGGGCAGATTTACAAGCCGATTGCGCCTCTTTTGCTCCGCAGTTGCGTCACTTTTGTGACACAGCGGCAGCCCAAAAGATGTGCCATTGTACTGGGTATTAACAATGTGACGCATCTGAGAGATGCGTCACATTGTAAAGCCCTGCGCCATCTGCGGCGTTCCGGGACAGGGGAGGGCGTTCCTGCGCAGGAACGCCTCCTAAAAGTGGCTGAGTGAAATCTACAAGATTTCACTCAGTCACTTATAGGCCAATGCTGCGTCAAAACCCTGCGCCTGCTTGAAGCAGGCGCAAGGCTTGACGCAGCATTGGGGAGATAGGGCCCCCCAGAACATTGCTGGAGCTGCATCGCGCTTGCGACGCAGCTCCAGCAATGCACTGCTTTTACGGCACAGATGCGTGACGCATCTGTGCCATTTTTGCCACATGGTGCGCCACATTGTAAATGAGGCGGACCATGGGTGGCGGAGCTGCGGCGCACAATAACTGGCGATGCGCCAGTTATTGTAAATCTGCCCTCGTACATTTAGCCAACGAGGGAGCACTTACTGATTAGACAGTAGAAAGTACTCCAGTTGAGTAGAGGTATTGCACAAAACGGTGGCATCTTAGTGGACAAAAACGCAGGGCGGGATTCATTCTGCCCCTTGTTAGACTCGTTTTTTGTGCCCTTCTTCCTTCTGTTAGACTCGTTTTTCCCTTTTTTTGTGCCCTTCTGCCCTCTGTTAGACTCGTTTTTCCCTTGTTTTTCTGCCCTTCTGCCCTCTGTTAGACTCGTTTTTCCCTTGTTTTTCTGCCCTTCTACCCCCTGTTAGAGTTCTTTTTCTGCCCTTCTGCCCTCTGTTAGATTTGTTTTTTGTGCCCTTCTGTCCTCTGTTATTCCCTTGTTTTTCTGCCCTTCTGCCCTCTGTTAGACTCGTTTTTTGTGCCCTTCTGCCTCTGTTAGACTCGTTTTTGTGCCTTTCTGCCCCCTGTTAGACTTGTTTTTTGTGCCCTTCTGCCCTCTGTTAGACTCATTTTTCCCTTGTTTTTCTGCCCTTCTGTCCTCTCTTAGACTGTTTTTTTATGCCCTTCTGCCCTCTGTTAGACTTGTTTTTCCCTTGTTTTCTGCCCTTCTGCCCATTGTTAGACTGCCTTTTGTGCTTTTCTGCCCCCTGCATCACCACATCATCACTCAGCGCTACCCCAGCATCACTCAGCACCACCACAGCATCACTCAGCACCACCACAGCGTCACTCAGCACCACCACATTATCACTCAGCATCACCACAGCATCACTCAACACCACCACGGCACCACTCAGCACCAACACAGCATCACTCAGCACCACCACAGCACCACTCAGCACCACCACAGCACTACTCAGCGTCACCACAGCATCACTCAGCACCACCACAGCATCACTCAGTGCCACCACAGCATCACTCAGCGCCACCACATTTTCACTCAGCACCACCACAGCACCACTCAGCACCACCACAGCACCACTCAGCGCCAACACAGCATCACTCAGCACCACCACAGCATCACTCAGCACCACCACAGCATCACTCAGCACCATCACATTATCACTCAGCACCACCACAGGACCACTCAGCACCACCACAGCATCACTCAGCACCACCACAGCATCACTCAGCACCACTACAGCACCGCTCAGCATCACCCAGCACCACCTCAGCATCACTCAGCACCATCCCAGTATCACTCAGCACCATCACAACACCACTCAGCATCACCACAGCGCCACTCAGCACCACCACAGCACCACTCAGTGCCACTCCAGCATCAATCTGCACAACCATTCAACAACAACTGGTTCAAATATGTTCTCTCAATGTTTCAAGCTTTATTACAAATATCACAAAAAGATGTTAATATTTCACTTCTGTTCCTGGATTTTCGTCACAATAAAATACACTGAACATAATCTTCACAAAAGCTATTGCCATTATAAATTAAAATCACTTTTATTTAAGTATTAATTATTTTAAAAAAATTAAAAGCCATTGTAATTTGTAATATCAATACATCTAAGTCACGTAAATACAAAACATGTTGAATTGCAAATGGTATAGGTGTCACATTTGAGAAAGTTAAAACTATTGGCATTGTAAATGACAAAGCTAATAATTTAGCTATTTTCAAAACCAACACATCAATAAAAAAATTGTCATTTACAAGACCAATAGCTCAAACTTTCCTAATGCGAGACCTATTGCATTGCAAATGCTTGTTTTTATATCTGTCAGTGGTTCCTGTTGAGGTTTAATTTTCGTGACATGTGCCTCATTGCCTACTTGTAACTATTTTCTGACCCTGCTTCAAGGGTCAGAGCAGGGTCAGAGAAAAGTAGGCAACGAGGCGCCAGGAAGCACTTACAGGATTACAGCAGCAGGTGCCCAAGTTGAAGTTAATTTATTTGTAACCCTTTTGTAAAAGGTTACAAAAAATTAGCTTCAACTTTTGCACCTGCTGCTGTAACCCTGTAAGTGCGGATCACTGACATAATATCGACAGTCAAAATATCGACTTGCAAAAATATCGAGGTAAACATATAGAATGCCAGAATATCGACTTCATATCTACAAACAGGTAAGTACAAAAATATCGACTCCAAAATATCGATAGGAAAAAATATAGACAGTCAAAATATAGAATTTTTTAAATATCTTAAAAGTAATTTAAACGTAATATAATAATGAATATAATTAATTTAAACATACTTAAATAAACTTAAAATGAATAAATAATTAATGTAACTTTAAAAAATATATATATTATTTTTAAAACATATATATATATATATATTCACTGAAAAAACCATAGGTTATAGACCATATATAGTTAGGAATTCGCATTTACAAAACCTTATTTTACTCACACAAAACCATTGAAATTCCATATATAGTTAGTTGCACTAACTATATATCGCGCACCCGCAATCCACTGCTGATGATGTCACATATTACATCATTCATGACATGGTCAGTGACATCACTGATGACATCACTGATGACATCTCAAATGACATCACTGATGACATCTCAAATGACATCACTGATGACATCACTGATGACATCTCATTTGACATTACTGATCACATCACTGATGATATCATTCATGTGATAATACGATGAACCTCTTCAGACTCTAATATAACCTTAGATACAATCAGTGTAAACAGACACTCACAGACTGTCACTCATCCATGGAGTTACTCACACACCTAGTCAGTCATGCAAAGAATCAATCACACCTCCATTTCCTCAACTATACAGTTATACAAACTTTACTTATTCAAACATATACTAACACATATTTACTCTCTTATACAATCCCTGATACAAGTTCACAATGATCCATACAGCCACTCACACATTCACTGGCTCTTATGCACAGTTATTTATATATGTCAACTCTCACATGTACTGTGTTTTACATATGTTTTACTTTGACATGTAGCACTGAGATATCCATTCACTCACCAATACACTCATGCACACAGTCAACCGCCCATACAGCTGTTTCCACATGCACTTTTGAAACCATACATCTAGTGAATCAACTGCTCACACATCTATGCACAGAGTCATACACCTCCCAGCCACCCACACACACACTCAGTCTCCCATACAAACACTTGGGCAACCAATCAATAACCCATATAGTTACTCATATAGCTACTTATCAACACATGCAACAGTTTACAGAACAACGGACATAATGATGCACAAATTAAGACAGTTTATTCACTAACCCATGCACTCAGTGAGACAAATTTAACCACTCACTCATACAGTCAGTCATGCACCTACTAAATCCTTCATCCAGACACTTATACATCCACTCATTCTTCAATATGTAAGACATATTTTAACTTTACAGAAACATACAGTCACTGGATGTTGTCATCAGTTATGTCATCAGTGATGTCATTTGAGATGTCATCAGTGATGTCATCAGTGATGTCACTGACCATGTCATGAATGATGTAATATGTGACATCATCAGCAGTGGATTGCGGGTGCGCGATATATAGTTAGTGCAACTAACTATATATGGAATTTCAATGGTTTTGTGTGAGTAAAATAAGGTTTTGTAAATGCGAATTCCTAACTATATATGGTCTATAACCTATGGTTTTTTCAGTGAATTTTCAAGGTTTTGTAAATGCTAATTCCTAACTATATATGGTCTATAACCTATGGTTTTTTCAGTGAATTTTCAAGGTTTTGTAAATGCTAATTCCTAACTATATATGGTCTATAACCTATGGTTTTTTCAGTGAATATATATATATACATACATATATAAACATATATCATCTGTATATCTATATAAATACAAACATAAATGCATGCATACATATACTTATATGCATACAGATGCATGTTATTTACATGAAAGTTGAAAAAACACTAATAAAAGCAAAGCTAAAAAGCCACCTCATTACAAACAGAATGGCTTTAACTTAAACGAGGGCGAGATCTATTGCATTTTCAATGCTTGTTTACTTTGGTTCCATCAAGAAGGCATTCAGATGTGTCACACATTTGCCATAAATTCTGAATGTTAGCACTCTAGTTGCACATTAGATCACTGTAGTAAAGCTACTGCTCACCAGGGACGTCTGCTGCTGGTATTCAAAGTGCATGTTTCAGTCTGCATGTCAGAATTTTTTTAATGAAATAGAAGAGGATTTGAGAAGTCACTCAAAATGATCCCTAATTTTTCTTTCTGAAGCACTAATCATACTTTCTATGGCAAAATTAACCCCCTCATGTTGTTCCTTTTTAAATTGAGTGTTTTCAGACTTACCACTTCATTCCAATCAAGATGGCTTCTGGTGTGCCATACTTTTGTCATAAGTAAGACTGTTAGCGCTCTAGTTGTTCTTTAGAACACTCTGGGACATTCTGTCATTGGGCTATACTTGGGGTACATCTGGGTGATATTTGGGCTACATTTAGGCTCTTTTGTCTCTGGTGGCCATCTTGGGAGACTGTATGTCAGAATTTTTTAATGAAATTGAAGAAGGTTTGAGAAGTCACTCAAAATGTGCCCTAATTTTTCTTTCTGCAGCACTAATCATAATTCATATGGCAAAATATACCCCCTCATTTTGTTCCTTTTTAAATTAAATGTTTTAAGAGTTACCACTTTATTCCAATCAAGATGGCTTCAGGTGTGCCATACCTTTGTAATAAGTAGGACTGTTAGCGCTCTAGTTGTTCTTTAGAACACTCTGGGACATTCTGTCATTGGGCTATACTTGGGCTACATCTGGGTGATATTTGGGCTACATTTGGGCTCTTTTGTCTCTGGTGGCCATTTTGGGAGACTGCATGTCAGAATTTTTTAATGAAATAGAAGAGGATTTGAAAAGTCACTCAAAATGTGCCCTAATTTTTCTTTCTGCAGCACTAATAATACCTTCTATTGCATAATATACCCCCTCATTTTGTTCCTTTTTAAATTAAATGTTTTAAGAGTTACCACTTTATTCCCATCACAATGGCTCCAGGTGTGCTATACCTTTGTAATAAGTAGGACTGTTAGCGCTCTAGTTGTTCTTTAGAACACTCTGGGACATTCTGTCATTGGGCTATACTTGGGCTACATCTGGGTGATATTTGGGCTACATTTGGGCTCTTTTGTCTCTGGTGGCCATTTTGGGAGACTGCATGTCAGAATGTTTTAATGAAATAGAAAAGGATTTGAGAAGTCACTCAAAATGTGCCCTAATTTTTCATTCTGCAGCACTAATCATACTTTCTATGGCAAAATATACCCCCTCATGTTGTTTCTTTTTAAATTAAATGTTTTAAGAGTTACCACTTTATTCCAATCAAGATGGCTTCAGGTGTGCCATACCTTTGTATTAAGTAGGACTGTTAGCGCTCTAGTTGTTCTTTAGAACACTCTAGGAGGCTGCAGTAGAACACAAAGGAATCAACTGACAGTCTCTGTCCTTGTTGGATGTACATGTTTTACTGAGAATGTCAGACTTCATTTTCACATGACTGAGAAAGATAATGTGAATTTACAGAAAATATGCTTTCAGTTTAGCTTATAGATCCCCTTCCAAACCACTGTGGGAAAATCATGAGATATTAGTTTTCTTTCAAACAATATTCATGATATCACAGCAGAAGGTTTTTTCACATGGTAAAATCACCTTAGAACCCACCACAATTCCTAAAACGAGTATGGTACCATCAACAAATGATTTATAATGTAACTAAAGTCCTAAAACCCTCTATTAACTACAATGCTTTTTAATGAGGTGCTATCATGTATATTGGTCCCAAGATGGCTGCCAACACTTCTTGGATGAAGTGCTGACAGCCAATCAGATCAGATGTGTGGTTAGGCTCCGCCCAGATATATATCTTTTTTTGAACCTAAATTACTCAAAATCCACTGGAGCTCATATATTGAGACCTAGCAAAGGCGCATCGGGCTAACAGTCCCTACAATTTTGCCAAGTTTTGTGCAAATCCATTCAGCCATTCGAGCTAAAAGTGAGGCCAACCGCCCTATGGAAATTAACATGGGAAAAACGTGTTTTGGGACCCCCCTTTTTTCTCGGCCCCCCCTTGATGAAACCCCCCCAAATTGTCAGGGGCTGCTCAAAAACAAAATGTTCCATTTTCCTGAAAATTTCAGCCAATTCCGTCCACAAACGCCAAAGTTATTAGACATAGAATTTTCAAAAATCCCATAGAGAAAAAATCCTAACTATATATACCTACTGGCGACCGCCAGTAGGTAATATATATATATATATATATATATATATATATATATATATATATATATGTATATGTATATATAAATTCATTTGCAGGTTAACACAACTTTACACGAAGGCCACAGGAAGACTTTCAATTCACTCGGTTTATTGCCAGCATGCAAACACAGGGCTTCACATCATTACCCTTCCTTTTTAAATGTTCCGCATCTATATATATATATCTGTATATATATATATACATATTATTAGCAAAACATATACAATATTTTTTCCGTAGGATAGCGAGAGGGTTACATTTACTATTCCCACTCCAGAGAGCGCAACAGTAGGGAAAGCATTGGATAGCGTAGGGATAAAAATGACTATTCCCTCTCCAGTGAGCGCAACAGTAGGGATAGCGTTGGATAGCGTAGAGGTAAAAATTACTATTCCAACTCCAGAGAGTGCAACAGAAGGGCAAGCGTTGAATAGTGAGAGGGTAAAAATTACTATTACCACTCCAGAGAGAGCAACAGTAGGGAAAGCGCTGGATAGCGTAGGGGTAAAAATTACTATTCCCACTCCAGATAGCGCAAAAGTAGGGAAAGCATTGGATAGCGTAGGGGTAAAAATAACTATTCCCACTCCAGAGAGTGCAACAGTAGGGAAAGCGTTGGATACCGTAGGAGTAAAAATTACTATTCCCACTCCAGTGAGTGCAACAGTAGGGAAAGCGTTGGATAGCGTAGGGGTAAAAATTACTATTCCCACTCCAGTGAGTGCAACAGTAGGGAAAGCGTTGGATAGCGTAGGGGTAAAAATTACTATTCCAACTCCAGGGAGTGCATCAGTAGGGAAAGCGCTGGATAGCGTAGGGTTAAAAATTACTTTTCCCACTCCAGTTAGTGCAACAGTAGGGAAAGTGTTGGATAGCGTAGGAGTAAAAATTACTATTCCCACTCCAGTTAGTGCAACAGTAGGGAAAGCGTTGGATAGCGTAGGGATAAAAATTACTATTCCCACCCCAGTGAGTGCAATAGTAGGGAAAGTAAATACTTCATATATAAATATAAATAACATAAATATTAATACCAATTACAAAATAATTAAAATATTTTACAATTTTATAAAACCTATTAATTAATCAATTAAAATTACAAATAAAAATTAAATAATAATAATAAAAATTACCTACTAATACTAATTATATTCCAATTACCAATACATTATTTTACAATACAAAAATAAATAAAAATTAGACACATAAAAAATATTAAAAAAACTATAATTACTTACAATCAAATTACTTCCCAAGCTATTCCCCTATAAACACACAACCCACTACAGAAAATAATGTAATAAAAGTAACATATTTGTCAATTATTCAATTACAATAAATTACCAATTATATTTTAATTAGTTACCAATTAGTAATTAATTAACAATTAATTCTAAATAAATACCAATAAATAAATTAACATATTTAATTAATTATAATTAAATTACTTCCCACCCTATTCCCCTATAAACCCACAACTCACTACAGAAAATAAATTACTAAAATTAACATATTTATCAATTAATCAATAAAAATTAATTACCAATTATATTTTAATTAATTATTTAATAATTAATTAACAATTAATTCTAAATAAATACCAATAAATAAATTAACATATTTAATTAATTATAATTAAATTACTTCCCACCCTATTCCCCTATAAACCCACAACTCACTACAGAAAATAAAATACTAAAATTAACATATTTATCAATTAATCAATGAAAATTAATTACCAATTATATTTTAATTAATTACCAATTAATAAAAATTAACAATTAATTATAAATAAATACCAATAAATAAAATAACATATTCAATTAATTATTATTAAATTACTTCCCACCCTATTCCCCTATAAACCCACAACCCGCTACATAATTATATTACACAAAAATTAAAAATTAATATTAACTTACCTTAATTTCGATATTTTTGTTGTCTATATTATGTCTAGTCGATATTATGTTCATTCTTTATTTTTGATTCTATATTATGTCCATTCTATTCGATATTAAAATTTTCTAGTCAATATTTTGGTAGTCTATATTATGTCTAGTCGATATTTTGTGTATTCTATATTTTTTACCCGATATTATGTCTAGTCGATAATTAAAAGTCGATATTTTGTCTCTATACCGTAAGTGCTTGGCTGAAAATTCATCCCGCTGATTCGCGGATTCAACTGTGATTTTGCGAGATTCGCGGATTGCGAAATCGCGGGAAATCCGCAAATTCCAAGAGCGGAACGAATTTTCAGCCCATGCTTAGTTGTTAGACCTGTTATCCTTAGGGAGATCTGCCCCAAACATGTTGCCTGCTTAACTCTTCTTTTTGTTGTATCATTTTGTTGGCCTTAGAACTCTGAGTACTTAACTACTGCTTCTCTCCTAAACATCGCGAAAATGGTATAATACATGATTGGCATATTTAATTTACTTCTAATACCTGTTTGGCACTCACTACCTTATTCAAACTGATCACAGGCCCCTTAGACGGTTCAGGGAAATGAGGGGTGAGAATCCAAAATTGTTGAGGTGGCCCATCTGGGTTCTTCCGCCTTAGTGATGAGAACTCGCTAGATGTTGGGTAGATCTCCCCACTTTCAGTGGGGGGACACATGTTAGATCTGTCATCTTTAGGGTGGTCCTACTGCTAACCAGTGCTAAACTGTATGTGCTTCTCCCTTAAACATGTTGATATTGGTGTATACATGATTGGCATATTTAGTTTACTTCTAAGTCCCTTGTAAAGCGGTATACCATATATCTAGGGCCTGTAATCTAAATGCAACTAGTGGGGTTGCAGCAACTGTTGTTCCACCCACACAAGTAGCCTTTCAAAACTGCCTCAGGCCTGTCATTGTAAGGCCTTTGTATGCAGTGTACTGTCACTTTAAATTGGCATTTAAAACCACTTGCTAAGCCTTAAAATGCTCTTTTGTCACACACAAGTCACCCTTAAGTTCGGCCCTAGGTACCCCAAAGGGCAGCATGCTGTGGAACTAAAAAGTAGGGCACATACTTTTAAGATTTACATGTCCTGGTAGTGACAAACAGCTCAATTCGTTTTTGTTTACTACTGTGAGGCCGGCTTCTCTCATTGTCTACCATTGAGAATTTCTTAAAACACTTTTAAGCTGTAATTCCTGATTAGAAAGGAGTAGCTGCCTCAGTTTTCATATCTTTGGACTAGTAATGATAAATGCTCTTTACTGGTAAAGTTGGATTTAACATTACTGTTTTCGAAATGGTACTTTTAGAAAATAGACATTTCACTACTCTTAATGCTCGATGTGCCTTGTAAACTGTCTCCAATACACGATTGGGATGGGAGACAGCTACACTTTGTGGATTCCAGCTAGACGCTAACAAACACAGGAAGAGTGGTGTGACAGAGAACTCATCTTCCGTAATCTACATTCTGATAGCTCTTCCAGGCAGAAGGAGGGTGGGGGAGCTGACATTTATACCTTAATAGGCAGTATCCTGTTTCCCATGCAAATTGATGGGTATTCCCCCGAAATCCTGACAGACAGGGCTGGAATGAAAGGGGGCATGTGCACCTCAAAGGCCTGATTTGAAGTCACTCCCACATCAAAGGCATATTTGGGAATGAGCGCTGGAGCTCTGACCCTACATACAGGGCACTACTGGACCTGTGAAGAACTCTACAGGAGTATGGACTGCTGTGCTGAAAGGATTACCATCCACTCTGGCTGAAGGAACTGCATTGTTATGTGGAGAGCTTATATCACGCGTGAATCACCAGGGGGCATCTCAGCGCTTTCCTCAGTCACACCTGGAGAGCAAAATGGCAGGACAAAAAGTCAGGGCTGCTAATACAGATATGCTTTGAGTTGTTTCCTAAAAGCATGATAAGAGGAAATTCTGCATTCTGCTTTGCTGAGCAGCCCTGCAGCCTCCTGATCTCCGTTCTGCGGAAGACAAGGACTGGTCCTACCTCACTTGATCCTAGAGTGACTCCAAGGTCTTGCTTGATTTCCCCCTGTTTTGAAGTTTCAGAATCGATACAGTGAAGACTTTGGGCTAATCTTAACCAATGTAGTGCCCTTCTACAATAATACAGTGCTGATGCAAGAACATCCCTGTGCAGCTCGGCGTCGATGGCTGGACCCGACTGCAAGGTTCAATGTTGAGGCTTCAACCTGACTGCATGAATCGGAACTGATGCATCAAGTCTTCGACGCCAACACTTGCTGCATCCAAGGTACTTTTTTAGCAGATCCTGTGTGAGTCCTGTAGCTGGCCTTCCCTCCATCTCGGTCAGTCTAAATTTTGGATTTACCCCAGTCCAGCGTGACCTCAGGTAATCCCTAAGCTCTGTTTGACTCTTAGCACTACTTTTTGATGTATTCTTTAAAAATTCATAACTCCAGTTCTACTCATTAGAGATTTGTCATTTTGGTTTTACTCATTAAATCATTCTCTGTTTTACTTAGCCTGCGTGGAATGTTTTTGTGGTGTTTTCATTGTGATACTGTGACTCTTCAGATAAATCTGATTGGTCTGTGCCAAATTATTAGGTGGTGAGCACAGGTTTTCTTTCATTACTCTGATAAAGCACAAACTTGACCTGAAGGTATCAGGTATCAGAGCGCTTTACATGAGCACCAGTTGTGTTACAGAAGGACACATTCATTCTTTTTGTAGGCATGGGAGATTACGTGATTAGCGCACAATCAGAGGTTGTTGAGCATCATTGCTGATACTCGAACTTGGTTCCTTAGACTGGAGATCGACTGCCTTTGCAGTTAGTCTACATCCTAGTGTGTATCTGTCTTGCCCGGACTGGGATTGTGGCACTTCCTTTGACAGTTTGCATACCCCTGCCAACTAGAGACCCAATTTTTAACACAGGTGTTCTGGATGGAGAAGTGCCAGAGCATCTTTGACACCTTAAAGAAGGCCATGTGCACAGCACCCCTGCTCAAGGCCCTTGACTTCTCTAAGATGTTCACCATGCAGCAGATGGCCCAAAGCATAGCATAGGGGGCCTGCTCTCACAGCTCAACAAAGAGGTCTCAAGTCAACCTGTATCCTTCATTAGCAGGAGGTTACTTTACGGAGAACAGAGTTGGAGTGTAATAGAAAAGGAAGCATTTGCAGTGGTCTGGGCACAGAGAAGTTGAGACCGTACCTGTTGGGTGCTCGCTTCTGGGTTTAGACGGATCACAGACCCCTCAGATGACTGATGCAAATGAGGGGTGAGAATTCTAAACTGCTGAGGTGCTCTATCGCCCTACATGGTAGAAAACAGCCCTGGACCAGACCATGCCAATGCAGATGGTCTCTCCAGGTTTTTCCGCCTTAGTTATAAGAACTCCCAGGAGGTTGGGTATTTCTCCTCACTTTCAGCTGGGCGGACACATGTTAGACCTGGCTTTCTTGGCATGGCTCTCCCTTAACTTTTTGCCTTCAACAATCCTGCTTTGCTGACTCTGTTTTTGCTGGTTTTGGGACTGTACATTTCATCACTGCTAACCAGAAATTGTGCTCTCTCTTTAAAACATGGAAAACTTTCTTACCCCCAATTAGCCTATTTAATTTGCTTCTCATTCCCTAGCAAAGGCTACTGATTGTACCCAGGACCTGTGAATTAAATGCTATTAGTGGACCTGCTGCGCTGATTGTGCCACCTCCTTACGTAGCCTTTTAAACATGTTTCAGACCTTCCGTTGCAGCCTGTATGTGCAGATGTGAACTGCAATTTTGATCTGGCAACATAAACCTTTTCCCAAGCCCAAACCTTCATTGTTAAACATATAAGACATGCCTAGGGTAGGCCCTGAACAGACAGCCCAGAGGGCAGGGTGAAGAATGTTTAAAATGTAGGACATGGACGTATAAGTTTACATGTTCTGGTAGTAAAAAAACTCTTAAATAAATTTCACTAAAGGAAGGCCTACCATTCCCATAGCATAACTTTGGAGTTACCTTTGGTGCTATTGCATCTAATAAGCTGCAAATTCGAATTGAGAACAGGTACACAAATTGAGTTTGATGTCTAAAAAATTGCATTCAAA
Organism: Lissotriton vulgaris; assembly: GCF_964263255.1. Lineage (NCBI taxonomy): Eukaryota > Metazoa > Chordata > Amphibia > Caudata > Salamandridae > Lissotriton > Lissotriton vulgaris. The sequence continues at coordinate 387,355,296 of NC_141689.1, forward strand.
AGCCCTCTCTAATGGTAAATTTGGAATTTTTATCATAATTCTGAAAATGACATTTTTAGAAAGTTATTTTCTTGCCCTGATTATTTTGTGCTTGTGTATGCTAGAGAGTCTACAAAGATTGGTAACCCGCAGCACAAAGAAAGACTAAAGGACCTTTTTCATAAGGCTAGAAAGAGTAATGAAATGTCTAAGTGGTGGGACGGAGTCACACTTAAACAGTTAAACTCAAAAGGATCCCTCAAGGGTTAAGGTCACAAATATTTATGACATGTGATGAGTTAGATGAGGACTTACTTTTGGCCTGGGAAAAAGAACTGACCTCAAATTCTGACAATCTATTGGGCATACTTATAGAAAATTCAGAAAGGAAAGTAGTGAAACTGCATGCTGAGATTATTACCCTAGAATCCAAGATCAGAGATCTCAACCTCATGGAGGCGATATAGAAAACCTAAAAGATCCTAACTGAAGTGTTAATGAAGCACCAGGCAGCGATCAAACAACGTAAAGCCAAAAAACTAAAAAGAGATGAGACTGATTATAATAATGGTAGAATCTTTACATTCTCTAGGAAATCCCAGTATCTTATTCCAAATTAAACAAATGACACAGCAGTAGAATCCACATCAAATCTTTCCACTTCCACATCTTTATAAACCCCAGTAACCAGTGAAAACTAATCAGAAGCAGGGGAAGGCACATCAGGACATAATATGACAGATAATCCTTTTTTAAGGGAAGTACAGAGAATAAAAGAGGGAACCAAAACCACATAAGAAGTACAGACACCTCAACAAAAAAATATGGAGGGTGAAACAAGGGGGTGATCCAGGAAGAAAGAAAAGGGATGAAAACAGGATAATGCAACAAGAGAGAATAGAGGATGTCTCAGTGATCAATCTGGCAAACAAGTCTTTGAATCCAGACATGATCTCACTGTTACAGAAGGGAATGGGATTTTGTCCTAACCAAATGGGGGTATTTGCAAAATGATTTATATAAATTTAAATAGATCTATTTAAATTTATCAGACATCTAAAAATCAAGAAATACTTAAAGTTAAACCCAAAAGGTAATAACGCTTCTGATACATTGCAAATTGATTTTGTGTTTAGTGCTCTTTCCATTCAGGACATATATGATACTCAAAACCTAATATCTATTTCTGACTATGAAGGTGATCCTACCACTATCAGTAGGATATTAGAAGATCCAAATGTACAATTGAATTTGAATATTACAAGTGGTCTTAATGAAAAATCCAAATCAACACCTATTTTTCCATCGGGGAACAATATAGACACTTTTTGCAAACTGATTTTGGGTGATTTGGATAGATTCACTGAGAAACAAGAAACACATTACATCAGGGAGGACAATCTTACCAAGGGGGGATGTTAGGCTCTGAGATTACTTGTGACAGATAAGGACACCACTATCCATGAGGCAGAAAAAGGGAGTAATATTGTGATTATGAATAATAAGGAATATGATAAGTATATACTTTCACAATTTAATGACCATATGAGATTGTAAGAAATAATCCAGTATGTACTTTGACTGGTGAGATCAACAGTTCTCTGAAGCAGCGGTATGACACATAGCAAATATTCATATCTGAAGGTGAACCGCCCAAATACCCATGTCTATACACTCTCCCCAAAATACATACAGATATCCCTTTTTCACCAGGACGGCCCATAGTTTCCAGCATAGGATGCCCCACAGAAAGACTTTGTGAATAAATGGATATATTTTTATAGCCATTGGTGTCTAACATGCCACCCTATATAGGGATACAAAATGTATTTGCAGTATATTTATGGATAGTACTTGGGATACGATACGTCCATGACACAAGTCACATTAGATATGACATCCCTATACACCAGTATAAAATATGACTTAGGAATTTTGGTGTTGAGATGGTCGCTGAATAACAGGTCTGCAAGCCTTAACAAACACAAATAAATGCTTATTGACATGACTAAACTGATTCTCTACAATACCATGTTTATGTTAAAATAAAAATGGTACAAACAGATACCAGGTGTGGCTATAGGCTCCAGCTTTTCTCCTTCCTTTGCACACCTCTTTATGCGGTGGCTAAAGGAGGAGTTGATCTGGGGCCCCAAAGGTACACCATGGAACAACTCAATATTATACTGGGGTTTTATATAATTGATTGCATAATCATGATTGCAAAAAGATTTTGACAGGTTTGACTGACAAGTTACATCAGTTTTGTGATCACGTTAACAGTACCCAGACCAACTTAAAATTCAGTCATCAGCAGAGAAAAATGAAGATCATATATTTAGATGTGGAATTCTACATAAAAAACAATGTGATTCAGAGCAGATTATATTGTTACCTATGCCGTCTAATGCAATTTTATATGCATCAAGTTCATACCCAAAGAAACAAATTCATGCTATACCGTATGGAGAACTTATGCGGGCAAGACGTAATTGCAGTGATGACCAGGAATGTATAAAATACCTAAATTCTAGCTGTGTCAGAAGGGGCTATAACACACCAACTCTCTCAAAAAGCTAGGAATAGGATTACAAAAATAGACAGGCAAGATACCTTGAAAAACACATCTCGAAAGAAAATAGGCAATACAGAGTACATTTGCCTCATTACTGATTATATGAACCTATCAAATAGACTAACAAAGAGTTTCAGAAAACACTGGCATAAGTTCGAGGCCGACAAGACATTGGAGGACTTCATACCTACTAGGTCTTCTGTCACTTACCGCAGGAATGGATCCCTAAGCAATTTACTGAGTCCAAATTATCCTCTAACAGGAACACAGGACCAGTGGATGCAGACTTCCACATTGGGCTTCCACAAATTTGGACACTGTGGAATGATTAAATGGGAAAATGATAATTAGAAAGATTTTGAGGGAAGTACAAACAAGACATTTGTAATACGCTCAAAGAAAGGGCAACAGCAAATATTTGGTATATGTCTTAGAATGCACTTACTGCCTTGAGGAGAGGCTCGTTTCGCCGTTCTGCTGCTCATCTAAAGAGGAAAGGCGCTTTGTGACCCTGAGAGCCTGGAGCCCAGTAGCGCTAGCTGGTAGCGCTTTACACCACCTCTCGCGTTTCCCGCTTCGCGGGAAACGCTCGTAGCAGGGGGCCAGGCTGCAACGCAGGAGGCAGGAACTACAACGCCCACAGGACACCTGGGCCAGGAGCACCGCCACGCCCCCCTCAGCTGGGTGAAAATCGGCACCAGTGCCGCGTACAGCGGGACGCGAGCGGGACGCCCGGACGAAGCCCGGACAAAGGGCGGGCCGTCTGAGGCCGTCCGAGGCTGGACAAGGTTGGGTTGGGCCCGTTACTCTGCTAAAAAACCTGATTCAAGGAGGTGAGCCTGTGTTATAGCTGGGGATTATTTATTGAATTGTTGCCTCTTGGAGCACCTGTTTACCCCGTGCTTATGAAAAGCATTGTCTGTTAGTGAATTATGCCCGGCAAAAAGTTATCCCCTGCAAAAAACACTATGGACAACTAAATCTTTCAGGTAGTCGCCAAAATTAATAGCGACAGGAGATCTTCGCTTGGCCTGAGTTCACCGTCTGCCCTGGGTTCACCAACTTCGCCGGCTTCAGCTTTTGCCGAGTCCACGGAGCAACCTACCTCCTGCTGTCCACCTGTAAGTGAATCTGACCAAGCTGATATCGCTGTAATGAACCGGTCGGTTCTGATTGAGTTAGACAGCGAGAGTGAGATGGAGACTGAACAACAACTACCCGAGGACAAAGCCCCCACTCCGGTGCCCGCTCCACAATCCACCAGAGGGGCTAAAAAGCCACAGCCACAGCCGAAACGATTTGGGCTCAGATCAAGCCGCAAAAAGATTGCATCGCCCCCTAGCAAATCCGCAAGGGAAGAAGATGCCACTCTGGATGACGTTTCTATGTCTCTTACTAGTGGTCAATTTAAGAACTTACTGAGTATGATAGACACTAAGATAAAGGACATTGTTAATCCGCTGTTAGGCAGAATTGATAAACTCACTAAGGAAGTGAATCGCCTTGGGGGTTTGCTGAATCAAACCTTATCTGAAGTAGGCAAACTACCAGATGCTGTTTCTAGTAGGGTTAAGTCCAGTAAGGCCTCTTCTTCTTTGGTGGGTGGTGGGGCTTCCTCACTACCAGTTCCTCCGGTGGCTCCCTTGATATCCATTCTAGATAGTGCAGAGAATAAAGATGTTCCCTCAGATGCATCCTCCGCCCCAGAATCTGTAAATGGCTCGGTAGAGTTGATAGTTGAGGCCTCTCCATTGGTCTTGGTTTTAGCCAATGTTCCTCTTTTGCAGTCTGGTCAGGAAGAATCTACCTCATCCCTATTGTCTAAAGCACTTTATTGGTTAACAAATAACATGGTAATAACTCCTAGGGGTAGGCACCAATTGGCTGACGAAATAGTAAAGGCTAGAAGGGTGAGGTGGATAGGTAATAGTACAAAGAAGTTTATGGGTGACTGCGTCATCCTACATTTTTCTGACCCAGAGGTTTTGGCCAATATTCTACCCAACCTTCTACCTCCGCAGCGGAGATCGACTGAAATCATTCCACTCACTTTAGACTTTTTCTATCAGTGTAGTGGGAGGGTCTCTAATAAAACAATGCTAAAAACTAAGTGGAACGTTGTCCCAACAAAAGGGCGGAGGGAAGCGAAGCAACCAGAGAGGGGTCTAAATCTAGAGAATAGATTTTCAGCCCTTTCCAATCTTGATGCCTGTGATTGACTCTCTATAAATCTAAGTCAAGTACCACTAGCAAATGGGGATCAAAATTCGGATAGCTTATCTACCCAGAATGTTAATTGCCTTACCAATGATTTGTCGAATAACTTGGTTGTCCAACCAGAGGGTGAGGCTTGTGTACTAAATTCTTTTCCTGGATTACGCCAGGGTCGTTTGTCTGGAGTTGCTAACCTACTCTGCTGGAATATAGCTGGGCTGACATCCAAGCTCGATTGTGGGGACTGGCTTGGCTTTGTTACCCAATTTGATATTTGTATATTCCAGGAAACTTGGGCCTGCGACCCTGTCTTTGTATTAGGCTATTTGAATTTCTATGTGTCAGCTGTCAAGGGTTCGAAAGGTAGACCTATGGGGGGGCTTACTATCTGGATTCGACAAGCAATACATTTCTCAGTTAAAAATATAGCTACTGGACACAATGATATTCAGCTTATTAGGATTTCTAATGACAGAACAGGGTCACTTGATATTTACAATATTTATATTAGGAGTTCCAAAGGTCGATCTGAAACATTACTAACCTTGGCCGACCTCATTGAGGAGCACTCCGTTAAAAATAACATCGTTATAGCAGGAGACCTTAATAGGACGTTTGAGCCATTGGTTGTGGGAGATGCTTTCACTGGTGCTGATGAGGATTCCTTCTGGGGCATCCCTGAACTACAACTGAAACCAGTCTCCCGTTGGACAGAGGACATTATAGCTATTAATGCACTGTGTCTTGAATGCAAATGTGGACGTAAATATGTTGACAGCACCATCAGATCACTGAAGGACAGAGTAAGTGAAGACATGACAGCTGTGAAACTGAATGATATCGGATACACCATTGCAGCACACATGACAAAATGTGCTGCTCAGGATAAACACAGCGTGTTCACATTTTATGGCATTGATCAAGTACCTAGGGATCCACGGGGGTAACCGGGAATTGACCCTGCATGGAAGAGAGTCAATGTGGATTTTCCACCTGTGAAGTGTAGAGACAGGCCTGAACACAGATCATGAACTTCAATATTTTCTGGGAGATTGATGTAATGCATTTGAATATATGACTACAATCACTTTTCTATGAATACCCTTAGATAAAAGTTAGTTTTAACCTAAGTTGTGAATGTATTTGGTGACACTAATTTAAATGAGGTCAGCTCAGTGACACTTCTAACTAGATGATTATTTGTGAGAAATAGTCACGGGTTTCTACATTTAACATAAATTTAAACTGATGTTGTTCTTGAATTGTGTAGAAACTGTGTATGATACTAAGTAGATTGACACTCTGATGTTGTTTCTGGAATCCATTGTATATCTGGACGGGGCTCAATTACCCTTTTTCTGTAGTGACATACCAGTCCAATCCGTAGATACAAATTGTTTGACCATATTTTCCTTACTAATGTGCTGAATTCATAGATGGTAGTGACAGCATAGATGCCCAGGAAATTACAGGGGGTTTATAGACTGCACCATAATGATTTTATATGGTAATAAGATTAATTTAGAAAGGCTCTACAATGAGGTGGCACATATCATGGGTTGTACCTCACTGCAATGATGGATGACAACTTTGATTATATTATAATTACATGTTCTCAATTCTAAGGGGTTTATGGGGTCCCTGCCAAATGATAGGTGTGGAGGTTAGTGGCTTGCAGCCTGATGTGAACAAACTTACGGCCTGATTATGAGTCTGGGGGTCTTGCCACTGCCAGCTTTGAGGTGGCGCAGGAGTATTGCATTTATGACTTACAAAGTCATATTGGCTGGGGACCGCCTACTACACCAGGGAAAGGTTGTTCCCTGGTTGTGGTGCAGGAGCACAACAATGTATTATGCAGAGCAGGGACTAGCACAGTCCCGCTCAGTATATTTTTAGTGCTTGCACAGCTAGACTTTTCATGGCAGAGCCCCGCTGGTGGTGCAAGAACTAAGGGGACCCTACAGGGCCCTCATCTCCCCCATGCCATGGGGATACATTCAGTTGAGCAGAACATGTCCACCCTGTCTGAATTCCCCCATTCCAGCATGGCATGGACATCACTGCCCATGCTGTGCTGGACCTTTTTGCCGTTCCCTTTGCAGTGCCTGTATTCTAGTTACTGCCATTGGAAAGACCAAAGAACCGCTAACTGAATTACGAGTTGCACATTTGCAACTCGTAATACGGTCGGCAGTCCTTGCACGTCTTTGGCACGGTGGAGGTGCCAAAGTCGTAATCAGGCCCTTAGATGTTACGCTTCACGTAGTGCAGTTTGATACACTTATGATAGGTTTATCTTTCACAACTTGCATAGATACTATCTTGTTGTCACCGATTATTTCAGATTAGATACACATGTTAACAGTGGAAATTAGACCTCCTCATCATGTGATATTCACCAATTTAAGATGGCGTGTTTAGATTATGCCAGTAGATGATGTTTGGAAGTTTTGGTCTGTCGTTGGTGACTTTTGACACTAGGGAGCTTAAGGTGCCCACTCTGAACGCGACAATACATGTTATTGACTGTCCTGCAAGTGTGTTTTGTGTTTCACCGCTATATGGCCATGGACGAACTATCAAAGTCGACAGCCAGACTAATTATAATTCAAAATTTTGCAACCTTTAATTTAGGACATGGGACACCAATTCAAAATACCACTTACACTGTGGGGTTCACTGGCAAAAATTTTGAGTCAAAAAACCTCTACATACAAAAAAATTGAGTCAAAAATATTGAATTTAAAAATATCGACTCCCCGTACTTATATTTAAAATGACGAATATATTGGATTTTTTTTATTTGTTATCACTGATATAGTTGTCTAAAATATCAGTTTTTAAATATATATAAATATAAATAATAAACATTAATTAAATTAAATATTATTACTGTAATAATAAAAATAAAATATGTGGAATAATTGTTTTGAAACATATATCATGATCATTTTTTAAAGAAATTAAAGCAAACATACAATTATTAAACATGTGTTTATTTACATATGACTAATTAAAAAATATAACAACATTAATATATTTAATTTACGTTATTTTTAATCACTTTTCTAAATGTAATAACATGCAAAATAAATATAAATACCTACATCCAATAATATAAAATATTTAAAAAAACAAACCATTTTAATTACAAATAAGAAACTCAAACAAAATAAAAATGTTGTATTTACTAAAATAAATATAATAATAAAAACAATATTAATCATAAATATGACAATTTGATTAACAAAAAACTTATTAATATATGTTTAAACACTATAAAGTAACTACATGATTTTAAAATTAATACATATACTATACCCACTTCAACTTATAAATAGTAGACAAAGTTTCATACTCAGGAGGTGTAAAATTTACAAATCCTACTACAGTCACTGTAACAGTAGGTACAGTGTTGGATGTAGGAGGGGTTAACTTTACTATGCCCACTCCAGTGAGTGCAACAGTAGGAAAAGTGTTGGGTTGCGAAGGGGAAATATTTACTATTCTCACTCCAGTCAGTGCAAACGTATGGAAAGGGTTGGTTTGCGGAGGGGTAAAATTTACTTTCACCACTCCAGCCAAGTCAAGTCAAGTCAAGAGATACTATATTCGACCACTAAAAGCCATAAAAGCAGACATTTGATCCCACATATACAATTTGAAAAACAAACCACACAAGTCAATAAGCTAAAAACTGGCAGTACACACAAATACAATTAAAAACACATTTTTAAAAGCTGTCACTAAACATTATAATAAACGTAAGATGTTTCAAATAAAATTAATAAGTAAAAAACAATAACTCAGTAGATAGATAGGGAGTTGGCATAATGGACATAATGGACACAGGGTGACACATGTAGTTCCGAGAACACAGTTAACAGATACAGCCTGACTACTGCAAGAACAAACTCTTCTTAAGTCTTACGGGCACTGTTAAAAAGCTTGCAACCCCAAAGCAAACCATAGGAGAAGAAAGCATTTGAAGATATGGTAGTGCGGGCCTTACTTGAGCAAATTGGCAATTTCTGAGCAGCGGAAGTATGAACGTTTTATGTGGGGAATCATAAAAATCACAGAAAAAAATGAAGTGTAAAGTGTCCTCAGAAAATTGTCACAAGAGCAAGGCTTTAATGCTCCAGGTTTCGTATAGCCTTTAGGAACGTCTATTAGCTAGGGTACCAGATTCAATCGGAATCTGGTTAACACAAAGCAATGGTATGCTTTAGTGTGAAACAACAAATATGGCTGTACCTGTGGGCTTAGGCTCAGTGTAATAAACCTTCTCATAGTGGGCTTAATTGGGCTTACCTTCCCTAAGCCAGTCTCTTTTGGCTAGAAACTGTTGCTTTTTTTCTCTAATGGCTTCCGGGCCTAGGGGCCTAGGATTAGCATACAAATCATCGGAACCCACCTATTTTGTTTGCTACCTAATATAATTTAGCAATGCAGTCCATGATGACAGATTCTCAACCAGCCGGGGCAATGGCAATAAGTTCTGAGATGTACCCCATGCCTAGTTCCTCGTGTAAAATGTACATCAGAGTAGTGTGGGGGGGACGGCAAGAAATGTTTGCATACATTTATTTTGGTCCCTAATGGATGTCCCTCACATCTTTGTAACCCCGGACATCAGACCCATACGTGGCCACAGATGTGCATTTTTCTCTGTACACCTTAAGCAAGGTGCGAATGGGCTTAGAACCCAAACTTTTTGAAAAAAGTTGCCCCTTCCGCTCTGGCCAGAGCATTCTTTGTGTGCATTCTTTACGCAGCCCAAGACCCTTGATTACCCAGAAGTATGGAAAGTTTGACACTTTTGCTAATTTTGCCTCCTTGCAAAACAAAACGTAATCATGACTGCCTTAATAATAACAAGCAATACATACAATATTATTTACAATTAAAAAGCATAGCACAATTTACACATACCAACAAAATTACAAGATCGCTGAGGTCGTGGACCTGAATTCTTCTGTATGGCTACGAAGAAAATTGCTCAAAAATGAAAATGGCAAGTAAGCGGTACACACAGAACCGGAAATTAATGGGATAAAGATTAAATCAAGGAAAATCTCTATGAAACTGTGAGTGGACTAAAACTAATAGTCCATTGTCTGACGGAGGCCATCTTGGAAGGGAGCTGTAGGGAACCCAGTAGATATAGTAGTGCAAAGCAAATAGAAAGAGATGTGAAGCTTAAAGTCCCTGGAAACACTAAAGACACTCTATCAATTTCCCTGTTTAGTTTTCAATTAAAACAGTTTAAACATAGTTAGCTGGCGAGGATCCCTCACTCGATAACCTTAGGCATGGAATATAGATTAGTAAAAATGAATGGCACATTTTAAACCAAATAAGGGTCCTCTGAATTAAAGGGCACACTGGTTCAATTTCCATATGAGGAGTGATGGCAGATATTTGAGCAGAAACCCCTGCTATAAATCATTAAGTATATAACTTTCAGTATAAAGTATGTGTTAAATACTGCAGATGGCATGTTAAGGACCAGGAATATAGCGAGAAAGGATGTCATTGATAGCTACCCACAATACAGTTGGACCGACCACCTGTAGTTATCATCTTAATTGTTTCTGTACTGCTATAAGAAAAAATGCTTGGATACGAAAGTTTAAGTACGCAGTACTCCCGAAACTAGGCGGGATAGAAAATAATCAGTGTACTACAAAGCGTGCACGCCCCTCCGCATTATCCTCACCAGAAGCATAGGGCAATAGCGGTGCATGCGTATCAAAGAAGAGACGAAACAGGCATGCGTGATGTAGTTAGTGTCACAGGCATGCACATGCGCGACGTTCCCTGAAAGACCGATACAAGCCGCAATATTCCCAGACAGCGGTGTTACCCTATTGGATAATTAACTAATTAGATCTTGTCCTCCAATCAACGCCAGTATAAGAAGGGACTCCTGACCTTCCTCGGTACCTCCCACACTGCTCGTAGACGGCGCTGAGGTACCGACGGATAGGTAAGTCCTGAGCTCTGTTGCTCTTAAGGAACTACAGCCTGGGTTGTTGTTTTACTTTTCTCTAGCCAGATTAGCAAAGCGCTAACTTACCTCTGATTTTCATTACTCTTCACTTTGCTCCTTGGGGTAAAAAATCTATAAATAGCATCACTAGGGTCAATAGAGAACATATTAATTTTTCCATTCTCTAAACATTGTTGATGAACATCTTTTACTTACACAACGCATGTTTAGCTAATTGCCACCATATCTCCTTTAAAGAGAGCAAAATGGTACAAATTCTTTTGGTAAGGACCATTGCTTTCCTCTTAATGCCCACTCTTGGTTATAACCATAGAGTCTGGCAGTATATATTTATGGTCAGATTTTAAACAACATCTTCAGTGGGGGTTAGTTGGGTCCTCTTTCTGGAATAAACACGGCATGTGGGCACACAAGATAAAGGTTTTTTAGTGAGATTTCTAGGGTTATATAAATTAGATTATGTAATCACTTGTTGTCCCCCCATGATTTGTCTTTTACCACTAGAGCGGGGCCTCATACGCCGAGCACTTGCCGGGCGAGGTAAGGCTTACCCCCACAAAAAGCTGGGTGAGTACCTTCCTTTGATTATAATTATAATTCCCACTATCAGTACTTTATGGCTAATGGGATTAGTTGTGTATAATGTTTGCACGACCATGTGACAGATTGAACCTCCCTGTTTTTAAGCACTGTTTACCGTTCACCTCCTCAAGCTGAGTAGCTTTATCCTTGATAATATTTCTTTTTTTCACAGGGATGAAGAAATAACTTTGGAACCACACACATATGAGATATATGTCTGGTAGGGTGATTAACAACCACTGATCCATTTTCTTCGTACTAATATATTATTTTTTTCACATGAATTGATATATTCGCAGTAGCACACACCATCTTTTAGGTCCTGAAGAAAGCCGGGTCATTAACCCTCTCGGCTGAAACATGTTGACCTCACACCCAGCCAAATGATAGTAAAACATTTTCCAAACTATCAGGCGGTTTTTATTACATGGCATTAGGACAATCCTTAATAAACATATTTTTTGTCCTTCTAGTCATTTTTATCACACTTGCACTTATCACTTGCACTGCACTCCACCGGTCCTTACACCTTGGACAAACATAGAGGCTGAGTCATCCAGAGAGTAAGATGTCCATTACCTTTGTACATGTAGCCTGTGTACTATCTGGGCTATATGTGACCCTTCTCTCTTGGTTCTCCAAATGACGATGCTCCACCAAATGGGTGGGCTGATGGAAACCTTACTCTAGCCTGGGATGGGACAAGTTATGTATAACTGGTGAACTGTATGTGCTCCCACATAGGTACTTTCTGTCACACTCTTCAGACCGTTGTTCTCCCTTTAGTCAGTCAGGTTTGTACTTAGGGGTATGGAGTACAACTGGTCTCTAAATATTGCCCCTTAGACCCTCCCCCATTTTTCTTGTTATTTGAATTTGTTTGTAAACAGTCTTTCAACAGCCATATTAGTGAGCAAAGTTGGATATACAAATGGGCAACAGTATAACATTCTTTCTTAAAAGAATGACAGTGTGATGCTATCCAGCAAAACATTGCAGATTATAGGCGTCCATATATGTAAGCAATAAGCATAATCACACACATACATCTCTATTCAAATGGAAAAATGTGTTACTGTTACACAGTCAATATAGAGGGCAGATTCTCCCAGGCTCTCAGTGGCCATATCAGTGAACAGTACATTGATTCAGTACAATAAATTATAAAAGCAATCCTGATTGTGGTACAGTACTTTTATGACCATAGCCGGCTAATTTACAGATTATTCAGATAAGAACACATGTAGCACATGTATCGATATTTAAACCTCTCTGCACAGCTCGAAATTTGAGAATCCATTGTGTCTCAGTTCTTCTCAGAATCAGCAGTCTGTCCCCTCTCTAGGATTGCACTGTACTTGTGTGATTCATGGAATCAAATGCCAGTCATGTTATCTAAGGAGTGTGTGTTGTTAAAATGAACGACGCGAAAGCTATTCAAGTTGTTATTCCGAATAGCTCTTATATGCTCTTGTATTCTTTCTTTAAGAGAGCGTAGATTGCTTCCTATGTAGATGAGTTCACAGTAGCAGACAATGCCGTAAACTACAAACCAAGTATTGCAGTTTATAAAATGCTGTATCTAATTTTTGACTTGAGTGTTGGTGTGGAACTCAGTAAGTTTGTTAAATGCAAATTGACAGATGTTGCATTGTACACATTTATAAGAACCATGTGGTCTGTTAGATAGCCAAGTAGTATTTGTACTAATGGGCTGCAAGTCGCTTGGACATAACATCTCCCTCAGGGTAGTTCCCCTTCTGTGTGGCACTAAAGGTTTCTTAGATAAATATTTTTCCACTGATTTATCTAATCTGAATAGATGCCAATGTTTGTGTAAGATCTTATAAATCTTTTGGCAATGTGTATTATAGCCAGTAATAAAAGTCGGTTTTCTATCCCTGTCTCCCTTTGTGGTCTTATTCTTGTTGCATACGAGAGACTGTCTTGATTTGGCGAGAATTTTCTTTTTTGAACTGTCAAGTACTTCGTGTGAATAGCTATTGTAAACAAAACGTTCTTCCAATTTGCTCAATTCTGTGAGGAAAACAATGTCCTCACTACAATTCCTTCTAATCTATGTCATCTCTACCAGTGGGATGGCATTCATTTGTGAACTGTGATGCGTACTGGTAGCATATAGCACTGAGATACATGCAGTCGCTTTTCTGAAAAGTTTGAAAAGATCTGTTTTTTTTTTAACATACAGAACCATATCGAGGAAATCTATTTCTGATTTGGTGATCTTGTGGGTGAACTGTAGGTTATAGGAAGTGTTGTTAAGATGTTCGAACAACTGTATTAGATTTGTCTCGTTGCCCGACCAGATGATAAAAATATTGTTGATGTAGTGACCCCAATAGATGTGCTCTGTAACTTCTGAGTCAGCAGCCCTCCAAAGGTGTTTCTGTTCAAAATTGCCCATGTATAAATTAGCATAGTAGGGTGAAAATTCTGAACCCATTGTAACTCCCATAGCTTGTCTAAACCAATTTCCCTGATGTATAAACACATTGTTTTCAAGGGTAAGACGAGTTAGATCTAATAGCATCTGTGTATGTTCGAAACATGTTGGATCCCTCTGGGAAAGTGAGTCACCCAAAGCTTGTAATCAGTTCTCCAGTGGTATACAAGTATAAAGAGAGCAAACGTCCAGAGTGACAAAAGAGAATTCACTGACCCACTCAATGTCTTCCAATTTTTTTACAAGATCTCCTGTATCTCTAAGATATGAGGGAAGATTGTGTACTAATGGCTGTAGAAAAAACATATATGTATTCTGATATGTGCTCAGTCGGAGAACCGATACCGGAAACAATAGGTCTGCTTTGTAGAAAGATGCTTGGTTTGTGAATTTTAGGTAAAATATATAGGCATGATGCCTTGGGTGTTAGGTTATACAGCTATTTGAACTCAGTAATATGAACTTGTTCTCTCCACATAGTCAGTTTAGATTCTATGTGTTTTGTGTTCTCCTTCAGTGGATTGCAAGTCAGTTTGATGTAACCCTGGTCGTCCATGAGTTGCCTCTCAATTTCTTTGATTGAGTCTGTGTTTCGCATTACAACTCTGGGCAATATGTAGGTAATCACTATTTACCGATTTTCAAATACCGAATTTTACTGATTCAGTATTTGAAAATCGGTAAATAGTATGTAGGTAATAAATCGGTAAATTTTACCGAATCGGTAATATTTGGTAATACCGAATCGGTAATTCCCATTCATTCCTATTGGCCTGGAGGTCCATTGGAATGAATGGGAAGCCATTCACTATTACCGATTCGGTAAATACAGATCGGTAATAGGGGGAACATATCCAAGGGTGGCAGGGTGTCACATTGACACTCTGTTGCACCCCTGAATCGTGCATGTGTGCACATGAGGCACACATACATGCCCTAAGGGCATACATGCCCTAAGGGCATGTATGTCTGCCACATGGCACTGACAAAAAAGCAAAAAAATACTTTTTTGTAGGTATACGATATTTACTACCAACTTATAGTTGGTGGTAAATAACGAATCCTGAATGCAAAAATGCACTCACTTGAGTGCCTCCTACATAGGTTTAAGGATTCTGTAATTTATCGATTCAGAGTTTTAAGAATTCAGTAATTTACTGATTCCTTAAATTACTGATTCAGTAAATTACCGAATCCTTGAAACCTGCCTCCTACATCTCAAATCCCTAAATACCGGTCGCTAGCAGTGATATTTTCCAAATTTCACCTTTGCCTCACCTACATATGGCCCATATTCCTCCCTTTATTTACTTCTTTTTTAACTATCTCAGACTTACTCACTAGTGATTTCAATTCCTGGTTTTATTTCCTAGCCAGATTAAACGGAATGTGCCCACAGTTGGTGGTGAGTTTGTCCTCTAACATATACAAGTCATGTGTGACTTCTTTGTAGAATGTATCCAACAAATTGCCTGATGGTAGTGTAGGTGTGTACATGGATGTTTGTTTCAGGCCACTATCTAGGTTCAAATCTTGTTTTATTGCAAGGGAAAGAAGTAGGATTCACAGAGTACAGAGGTACAGGTCTTTCTTCCCAAAAACTTTTTAGTTTCAATTGATGAATACATTTAAACAGTTAAATATGAATACGAGTAAAGTCTGGTAATGTAGTTGGACAGTAACCCAGTCCTTTACTAAGTACATCAATATCACACTTCGAGAGAACATGGTCAGGCAAGTTAACAATTGTTACATTCTCTGTGGATGTGGCATCTCCTATAATTTGTCCTGTATTTGTGGTCTGACTCAGTTCTTCAGATTGCGAGAGACTGATCAGGTGGTTGCCCCCTCCCTTGCGTTTGCTGCAGTGTTGCCCCCTCCTTGTTGCTTTGTGTTTGGTCTGTTGTAGTTGGTCCTGGTACCTTTCCTGAATCGTGCCATTTCTTCTAAAAAAGAGTAAGATGTAGCATTTGATGATGGGCCAGCATTTGTGGTTTCAGGTTCCCCCCCGTTGCTGATCTCACTATGTATGCTAGAAACATCTGACTCACTGGTAGATGCCCTAACCACTGGAGTACTATCCTTACCAGTGGGGACTGTCTGGCATGACTTGCTGTCATCAAATGTCTTAGCAAAAATAAAGACTCTGCGGTTCTTCTAATCATTTTTGTCCCTTCTAAGCTTCGTAATATTTTTATCTTTTATACACAATTGATGTGCACTGAGGACTTCCTTTGGGATCTTATAGTTCTTATCAGTCGCTTCTGACAAGTTGAGACCTTTGATTTCTGGTTCCAACTTTTCTATTTTACGAAGTAAATTGTCTCATTTGCGGTCTATGTGTCTTATAAGGATGCCCAGTATCATATACGATGAGGACAGTATTAAATCCTCCCACTCCTTCAATAGGTCTGGATACAAGTCCTCGAATGGAGGAATGATTATAATGAGTAAGCCCTGTGGGACTTGTTTGACGTCAATATATCTTCTAAGAATGGTGGAGTCCCACCACATAGACAGTTCCTGCTTTTTGAGGTGTTCTAATTTAATACATTTCTGTCTCTGACCTTCTTGTTCCAAAGTTGTGTGAGTTGTAATTGCTTTCTCTATGGAACCTGTAAAAAGTTCTTGGAGAAGTTTATCACTCTCATCATCGAAGGAGGCCATACTTGATTAAAGTCATGTATGTAAAACTGTCACATGATAGGTCACGGTTTTAAGAGCACAGAATCTGACAAACTGAGTGCAAACCAGCACGCACGATATACAGATCAAAGGACGGTAGTAGTGGATACAGGGATCGCACATCAATGATAGAACAAGTATAAATAGGATGCCAAGTACAAATTATAGTTACATGATTTGAAAAATGTAAAAATTGTGCCATTCAGGGTAGGAAACACCCCACTACCTTGGGTGAAGAAGGCACAGGTAACCAAAAGTGACCTGTGAAGCTAATTTCCGAAAAAAGAGTATACCCCAACGCTCGTACTCGGCTTCGAAATGTAGAGGTGGCATCACGGGTGATTCTATTTACTTCTGAGCAAGCTCTGAGGAGAGTATTGACACAAAGAATTAGATAAACAGGAAACTATACTGGATTCTGACGCCACCACCCAGAAACCCAATGTGGTTGGAATTAACACCACATTTAAAGACATTTTCTACACAACTTATAGCCTTGAGAAAGTCGCGGGACGATTTCCCGTTGCGACAAAACATGTGTTGGCTGTAGACAACAACTTGTGAAGACTTCAAATATTAAATTAAACAACTTAAACAAATTAAACAACTAAGAAGAAAGAAGAACAATGTCTTGTCTATTATTTTTGTATATACTTACCTAACGCATCACGTACCTGTGTTACTTAAAAGATTAATATACGTGTGCTAAGGAGTGTTATTTGTTCCTGAAGGCTGAGGCCCCTCCTGGGGAGTTAGGTGGTTCTCCCCACCTTTTAGCACCATCAAATAATTGTTTTTTTTACGATATTGAGTGCGAATAGTCTATGTGGCACCATTATACCTAAAACCCAATACCACTGTTCGGATACCTTTTTATAATAATAACAAACCCCCTTTTTCCTTGCTATATTCTCCTTTCAAGCAACACGCTTTTTCAACTTCCGTGCACATGATGGTCTTAAGTTCTTTTTGAATTTCTCACTTTCACTTTGTGGAATTGGTTTCCAAATCTATGTTTCATGCACAATATTTCTTTTCTTTCTTGGTGCGGCAGATTCATGTTTTTTGCATGGTTGTTCGACCATCTTTTCCTAAAATTCCTTGCCCATACTCATCAGTCTCAAGTGATGAAACATGTGTTGGCTGTTTTCGTGTTCTGTAACAAGGACTGGACCACTATCTTACAATCATAGAGACTTTATTGTTTAACCATATCTCTGAGTGTCAAGTGTTTCAGTCCTAACAAATTTTGTAAAGGACGTCTCTAGTCATTTTTTTATACATATGAAATAAATTAATTAATGTTTTGATAAGTAAAATCTCCTGTGTTTCCTGAGGACATATCAGCATGAGCACATATGCCCCTATGCTGGCCAGTACCAGTACTGACAGTATTGGTGAACATGGAAGCCAGCTTAAGGTATGCAGTAGACGCTGGTCAAAATTAGTCCTACAGCTATAGAATGGCTTCTCCTCCCGCTCACTCCCCTTAAATTTAGTTTTTGGGGTGCCACTGATACCAGGATTTGAGATTTCTACAGACCAAAAGAAGAACTGGACCAAGAAGAAGGCTGCTGTCCCAAGAACAGAGAACTGACTTGGCACCAACCCTGCCTTCCTGCCTGCTGCACCCGACCCTCTTGGAGCTACCGCCGCATCTGGCACTGTGCCGACTCCAAGAAACCCGGAGGGCTGCCAGTGCCTCGCAATTTGCCAAAGAAACTCCCTTTGACTAGAGGACCTAATCCCCTGCAGATGCATGCACCCAAGATGCAAGACCTAGTTCACCGACCTGCCGCTCACCCTGACTACCGATGCAGCAACTACCCAGGAAGAGGTAGCCATGCTCCTACAGGACAGACCCATCCTCCCTCCAAGTGGCGGGAAACCAGGACCGACTGGAGCCACACAACACCAATACCTGGGGGAACTATACCCCTTGCAGCAGCTAAGGCTTGATGTGTCTTTCCAGATATCAACGCCAAGCAAGACCAACCTGCACATCAAGGGACTTCAGGGAAGGTGAACCCCACAGCAAGAGTGGCCCGCTTGTACCTTTTCTGCAAAACAAAAACAAAGAAGTCGGTCTTCGACTGCCACCACTGGACGCCTCAAAGTACCTCTGCGCCCATTTTCCACATCCTAAGCACAAGGGAGGTAACAGTGCCAATGGGTCTCCAGACCCAAAGAAGGTAAACCTGCCCTTGGATTTACCAAGACTGGACTTACATTTACATCCTGCAGCCTCTTTCTGCAGGTGCCATCCAGCTGTGAGAGACTTCAGCACTGGATCCTACGCCAAAAGACACCACTGCTCCTGAGCCCCACAGCCTGAGGAGAAGAGGACCAAGGGTGTGCCTGTGTGTTCAAGGGTCTCAAGGGTCAAGACATGATGGTTCCCCACTACCAACTTGCAGCCTCTTTTTAATTGGACTGTTCCCCATTGAAGTGAATGGGACACCCAATGCCGTGTGACACACCTCCGAACCCTGATGCCCCAGAGCTGCCCAAGGTGACCTGTTGGTGTGGCCTTGGACCTTGCCCTGCTCCATACTCACCTTAAGTACTGGAAAAGCATCGCAAAAGTCGGTGTAAAGTGCCTGAATGCAGTACATGTTTCCCCCTTGCAGGATAACATTACTGCTCTAACAATTGCATTGTGTGAACTCTTGAAAACTTTAAAAATGCACAACTCGAAAAGTACCTGATGATCTTGGTATCTAAATTCATATAAAAGTACATGTTGAATT
Source organism: Lissotriton vulgaris (assembly GCF_964263255.1). Taxonomy (NCBI): domain Eukaryota; kingdom Metazoa; phylum Chordata; class Amphibia; order Caudata; family Salamandridae; genus Lissotriton; species Lissotriton vulgaris. The sequence continues at coordinate 387,374,564 of NC_141689.1, forward strand.
TATAAATTGGTGTCAGATTTCTTTATTGAGTGTGTTTCTCACTTTCTTCCTTAGGGCCTAATTATGACTTTGGCAGTCTTGGAACGGGGTCACCACACTGCCGCCTGGCTTCAAGACTGCTCAAGTCATACCAAGACCATCAGCAGATTACAACTTTTTTAGCTTCCGGTGGCAGTTCTATGGCGGTGCCTATGAAAAAGGCACCGCAATGGAAGCATCAAAGGCAGTTCCTGCACAGCATGGACTGATGCAGTCCATCCTGTGCAAGAACTAGGGTACAGCACACAGGCAGGCACATCATGTGACCCTCCCGCATGCACAGTGTATCCCTGGGGCAACAGGAGGGCCCCCTTTATTTCCTCTCCACCACACTTTTCATGGCAGGCCCACCTCCATGAAGATTGTGGCAAAGAGGAAACTTGTAATATGCTTGTAATGCCAAGCCTATTGCGGCCTCAGGAGTGCTGCAACAGTGCAGGAATCGCCGATCCTTCGATATTGCAGCGGTCTCATGGCTGCCCGACTGCTGTACTTGTAGTAGGGCGGCCAACTCCAGATGTGGCAGTTCCTGGACCGCCGTAGTCATAATTAGGCCTTTTGTGTGTGTAGTAAATGCTTAGCATTACCCTGTGATATGCTTAACTGCTCGCCCACACTACCACAAAAGAGAGCATTTGAGGTGTCATTTGGGCCTCTATAATTGCTTTGTGGTTTGCCTGGACTCTTGCACAGTGCACCTCTTTTTGGGCCACTATCTAAAGAGCCAGCTTCCTACAACCATATTGAGTCAGTTGTAGAGAGTTGTTGATGCACAATGTGGTGAGTGAAAGAGGAGAGTGATGCAGGATGGTGAAGTCAATTGTTGAGGACAGCTCTATTATATTTGGTTCACTCCCCGCCATTTCGCCCTTCTTTCTTCCCGTGTGGTATGAGTTTGTGTCAATTTGTGATATGTGGGGAATCCCTAAGTCTTACTAAGGAATTTAAAAACCTGTGGTAAGTGTCATCCTATTCAATCATCCACTGGTTACCTGCATCTAACTTGTGTTTGCTCAATTGGAGTAGTGGGTATTTTGGTTTTGTTACTTCCAAGCATTTCTGTGGCTGCTGTCCGATGTTAGACCCCATTAGATTCAGGGGGCACTTTAGGGTTTGTTAGCAAATGGCTCATGAGTGTGGCGTGCACAAGTAATGGGTCTACTTTTGTCCTCAGTGGGATTCAAAGACCCCCGTTGTAGTGCTTGAATTATATAGGGTAGCAAAGCAGAGCAGTCTAAAACCTACTTAAGGGAGGTGGTGGGGTACTAATAGTCACCATCACAAATACTCAGTAAGGACACCCAGTAAATGATTGTCTTGTCTGTGCTTTTTCTTTTGAAAAAGTAAAAAAATCAATGAATTACACACACTACTCAATGCTATGCATCAATTTACAAACCAACACAAGTTGATGGAAATACTTCTTGCTGACATTGAATAATCATTTTTACCCCTCACAATGGGGCAGGGGAGAGCCTAGCACCATAAATCACATATCTAAACATTATCTTGTCCGTATATGCAAGGGTGAAACATAACATGGGGTAAGAGTACCTAAACAAGCATTTCATCATAGGAATAAATGCAATAATTATATATAACCATGACCGAGAGCACTGAATGTTAGCAATAAAGCATGCAAACTTTGATCACAAGTGGCTCTTAGTCTAAATGTCTTAATAAAGCATTTTGCAAAGATAATTGATATGCATGTTGGAGTGGTTGGGGAATTCAACATAACTTTTAGAATGACTAGCACAATTCAAAGTTGCATTTATATTCACATGTGCAATTTTATCCCTCAACCCTAGAGGGTGCCAATTCAATATAAGCCCTTACTTTCCACCATTTCAGGCCACACACATTGCAGCAATATTCTGTACCCCAGTAGGGCACAACACTCCTTCCTGTAGAGCAAAAACTTCAACCTGGGGAGTGTTTAAAACACAAAGAAATTCAAGGGAGATATCAACCTAGGGTGGGAGCCCTGGCACTTCTTTTGGGGGAGGCTGGACTGCTCCTACGGCTCTCACCGCACTTTAACAATATTTTGTTGGTGACCCCATCTTCCTGGGTTCACCACAATTCGAAAATGAGCAGTTTTCATGCTGGAATGTGGGCAGGTTCCAAAAGGGGATTATGGGGTATTAAGGGGCGCTGCTCGTGCAATTTCATGACTGCTAGAGTGGCAGATGCCCTGTTGTGCCGCGGATAGCTGTGATTTTTTCCTTTGTTTATTTTTTGGGATTTTCTAGCTGCCTTGCACCACTCTGGGATCCTCTGGGTGGCCAGTCCCACCTGGGTATTCCATGTGCACATTTGTTGGAGGGCTCCTGGGAAGCCCACCCCGCCCAAACGGCACTCTTACTTGGTGCTGTGGGACCCAGCAACAGCAGTTTGGTGGTCTGACCTTCCTGCTTCCATCAGACATGAATGCTGGGATCAGGGAAAGACCGCCACACAGGGGGCGTGGGGCAGCACCCCCCTCCTCGTCTGGATTCTTAGTACCTCGGAATGGGGTCCTGGGCCACTCTCTTCTTGAACAGGGGAGTGCAATGGCATGCCCCTGCAGCGGACATTCTCCTGAGGCCCATGTATGGGGTCCTGAACCCTCTCCCTCTATCGTGGGAGAGCACAATGGTGCTCCCTCATCATCATGTTCTCAGGGCCCAGAGATGATGTCCTGGGCCCCTTCTCCATGTCGAGGGAAAATGCAATATCAATTCCCACTCATTCTCTTGCTTCCTAGGGGCAGCCCCCGGGCCCTGGCCCACCCACGGAGCCAAGCTGAAACCTGCGACAAAGTCCCACATGCTTTGTCACTGAAAAAGGACTCAAAGGTCACCAAACTGCAACCGGCAAAAACTCAGGCCCTGTTGGGCTGATTTTAACACTACTGGCCCCCTTTTGCTACTGGTGGTGAGCTCTTGCCACCTGGTGCACTTCATTCAGGCCTCCTGGCTCAAAGATGCCAAAGAATGTAGGGAGCAAGTTTCACTGGCTCCCTGTTTCAGTCTTTCACTTTGTAGTCTCTCCCCAAACTGGTCCTCAGCCCAGTCTTTCCCCAAACTGGTCCTCAGGGGGTGTAAGTGGAACTTCTGCCCTGGTCCTAGGGAGTGCACCATTGGTCCTGGGGTCAATCAGAGTCAGAGTCCTGGGGTGAGATTGCAGTCATGAGGTTCCTCCTTCTAACTGTCCATGGCAGACACCTCCAAGTACCATGTTTTGCAAAAAAGCACAACCAAGAGAGAGCTCTTTCCTTGGCCAAGACCTTTTAAGTTGGGGTTGGAGGTGCCAGCATGGGAGCACATCTGGCCTATTCTGAGATGCCACATCACCTGTCCACCCATTTCAACCTTCCTGCACAGCCTTCTGTGAGACTTCAAGATGGCATCACCCAGGAGTCACTTAGCACATGTGCTCTGGGGGTCTCAGCTACACCCCTTGCTGACATCCCAACTAGGGCCTGCTCAGCAGAATTTCAGAGGTGCCCTCCTGTTGATTTGGCTCCAGAGTCTGGACTTCCACCCTTTGTTCAATGGGCTTGGGCCGGCCCACTTTCTGGCACAGGATGACAATTTGCTTATTGATGCAGCGCAGTCCTGCTCATCCTTCCCTCTTCAGGAGCTGAACTAATCAAGGGTAATCACAGTTTCTGGGATGCGCATGTCAGGAGTCTCCCTCCCCCAGTGCCGCCCTCACACGTGTGCACACATTTTAACGTGTAACCAACCAATACCTCTGATACCGGTCCTATCTTAAAAGGCAGACATTGGCATTAAACACATGCTGTCCATTTTACCATGAGTTTACCATGGGTGATTCACAGGTCAGAAGGCTCTCCTACAGTAAAAATTCTAAAACCAGGTTATCAAAAAGCAAAAAATCCAGGCAGAATAGATGGTCAGAACCGCCTTCTCACAGTGTTGGATTAGTTTTTGGAGCTTTGCCACTTTTGGTCAATTTCATATATTTACACCATATTATTTAAATTCTGTATACAAGCATCCAACTATGAGGTAGAGCCTGGGGAAACGGGGAGGATCTCATTCCACAACAACATTTAAGCATACGTTGATGAGAAGTGAATATATTTTAAACTTGTAACAAAGAGGCTCATTACGATGGTGGACGGACTGGCTCCGTCCGGCATGGTGGTGTGAACCGGGACCATCTGCCATGCATCCGGCAGTCCCACATATCCGATTAGGATGGAACCGCCACCGCAGCGGTTGCTTTCCGCACCTTTAACATTTTGGCGGTGGCTGCTGACAGCAGCACCGCAGCGATATCAAAAAGAACATGTTGTGCATTTCACTGCACTTCATTGCAGTCACTACACTGTGCCTGCCACTTGGTGCAGTGAAATGTAGAGGGGTACCACGGGTACCCCCTAGTGTTCTCACACCTCACCCCAACACAAGGGGGGTGCGCAGCTGGCCCCAAAACCAAACTCTGCAAGCCTTTCAACAGCAGTTGTACTGCCGCGGAAAGGTTGACTGGAGACCTCATCATAATTTGGCGGACAATGCTTGCTAGGCACCAACACCATTTTATGGATGCAGACCGCTCCGCCGGGCAATCATAATGTTTGCCTGTGGCGGTTCAGTGGCAGATGGGATTTGCCTCCGGCACGGTCGCGGTCTGTATCCCACTGCCATCGTAATCTGGTGGTGCGAGAATCGCGGTCTGCTGGGCCGGTGGACATGACAGCTGGCCGGGTGGGGATGGACCTTCCGCCATTGTAATGAGCCCCGAAGCTCCTAGTGAATACTTTGCATGGTGTTGCCATCTACTCCATTGCCAATCCACTGGTAACCAACTGTGTTAAAGTGTTTACAAGTCAGAAATAGCAGACGGTAAATGATGGATGGCAGAAGCACCTTACTGGGTTGGACCGATCTCCTTACTCTTTGTTTTTGCAGAGCTAGAGCTATATTCTCTTTGTGGATGCTTGTTGAGGGGTCTAAGGGCCCGATGTAGGTAGCCCTTTACCGATCGGAATCGGCCGAAAATGCCGATTTTCGGCCGTTTCCGATCGGTAAAGGGCTATCGAGATGTAGGGGCACATTTTCGGTAATTTTACCGAATCGTTATCATTACCGAATCGGTAAATTTACCGAATCTGTAAATTTACCGAATCTGTAAATTTACCGAATCGGTAAATTTACCGATTCGGTAATGATAACAATTCGGTAAAATTACCGAAAATGCAATGTAGGTAGCCAATGTTCCATCACCACATGGCTTACAGAATCAGTATTTTACCATGGAATACAAATCCATGGTAAAATACCGATTCCTGTGTACATGCACATCTGTGCATGTACACATGTGCCATGTGACAGACAGACGTGCCCTTAGGGCATGTCTGTGTGCCACATTGCACACATGCCCGTTTTGGGGGTGCTAGAGGGTGTCAAAGTGACACCCCCTGCACCTTTGCCAAAATCGGTATTTACCGATTCGGTAAATACCGATTCGGTATTTGACTTTAATCCTATGGGCTTCAAAGGCCCATAGGATTCAATAGCAAATACCGATTCGGTATTTACCGAATCGGTAAATACCGAATTTCTAAGGAATCGGTAACGATTCCAGATGTTGGGACCTACATCCCATTTACCGATTTTGAAATACCGAATCGGTAAAATTCGGTATTTCAAATTCGGTAAATGGGATTTACCTACATCGGGCCCTTAGTTCCCTGCTGTGATTGGTGGTAGCTGGTTGGGGTGAAGGGGGCAGTGAGAATTTTGAAATTGTGTTTGGGGGCTGGCGTCTCTGAGGGAAGCGAGTGTGGGAGGAAGGACGTTTGACAGAAGGCCACCAGGTGCAAACCACACCGTCTCCCAGAAGTCAGGTGTTTATACAAGGATTGCAGAATACCATGTATTATTATGATATGATACATGGGATTCTGCAATCACTGTGTCATAATAATACATATAGGGCTAGATGTAGGTAATTCCCATTTACATACTCTTAAATACCGAATTTTACCGATTCGGTATTTAAGAATCTGTAAATGGGAAGAGGGCAGATTTAGGTAATTTTAAAATCTGAATTACCGAATCTGTAAAATTCGGTATTTACAGATTCTGTAAATACAGAATCTGTATTTCCCATTGATTCCTATGGGCTTTGAAGCCCATAGGAATCAATGGGAAATACCGATTCTGTATTTACAGAATCGGTAAATACCGAATCCTTAAAGGGTGCATGGGGTGTCACTTTGATACCCTCTAGCACCGCAAGTACAGGCTTGTGTGCAATGTGGCCCACATACATGCCCTAAGGGCATGTCTGTGTGTCACATTGCACAGTTGTGCATGCACAGATGTGCATGCACACCTGAATTTGGTATTTTACCACACAATAGGATTGTGTGGTAAAATACCGACTCTTAGGGCCTGTGGCACTGTAAACTGTGCCACCTACATTTGTAAATACAGAATCGGTATATTTACCGATTCGGTAATTTACCGAATCGGTAATTTTACCGAATCGGTAAATATACCGATTCTGTATTTTTCAGCCCCCTACATCTGAAAACCCTATTACCGGTCGGAAATGGCCGAAATCGGCCGTTTCCGATCGGTATTAGGGCTCCTACATCTGGCCCCAAAATCTGCAATCCCTGTATCAACTCCTCTATCTAATTTCTTTATAATTGGTGACTTGTGACACACCCAGTCGCAGATTATTAAAAATAAGATGTCAGATCTCGACTATTATAAGCTATTACAGTTGATTTCTTACGTTATTAGGCACAAAAAAAATTGCATGGTGTTGCCATCTACTCCATTGCCAATCCACTGGTAACCAACTGTGTTAAAGTGTTTACAAGTCAGAAATAGCAGACGGTAAATGATGGATGGCAGAAGCACCTTACTGGGTTGGACCGATCTCCTTACTCTTTGTTTTTGCAGAGCTAGAGCTATATTCTCTTTGTGGATGCTTGTTGAGGGGTCTTAGTTCCCTGCTGTGATTGGTGGTAGCTGGTTGGGGTGAAGGGGGCAGTGAGAATTTTGAAATTGTGTTTGGGGGCTGGCGTCTCTGAGGGAAGCGAGTGTGGGAGGAAGGACGTTTGACAGAAGGCCACCAGGTGCAAACCACACCGTCTCCCAGAAGTCAGGTGTTTATACAAGGATTGCAGAATACCATGTATTATTATGATATGATACATGGGATTCTGCAATCACTGTGTCATAATAATACATATAGGGCTAGATGTAGGTAAATTTCCATTTACATACTCTTAAATACCGAATTTTACCGATTCGGTATTTAAGAATCTGTAAATGGGAAGAGGGCAGATTTAGGTAATTTTAAAATCTGAATTACCGAATCTGTAAAATTCGGTATTTACAGATTCTGTAAATACAGAATCGGTATTTCCCATTGATTCCTATGGGCTTTGAAGCCCATAGGAATCAATGGGAAATACCGATTCTGTATTTACAGAATCGGTAAATACCGAATCCTTAAAGGGTGCATGGGGTGTCACTTTGATACCCTCTAGCACCCCAAGTACAGGCTTGTGTGCAATGTGGCCCACATACATGCCCTAAGGGCGTGTCTGTGTGTCACATTGCACAGTTGTGCATGCACAGATGTGCATGCACACCTGAATTCGGTATTTTACCACACAATAGGATTGTGTGGTAAAATACCGACTCTTAGGGCCTGTGGCACTGTAAACTGTGCCACCTACATTTGTAAATACAGAATCGGTATATTTACCGATTCGGTAATTTACCGAATCGGTAATTTTACCGAATCGGTAAATATACCGATTCTGTATTTTTCAGCCCCCTACATCTGAAAACCCTATTACCGGTCGGAAATGGCCGAAATCGGCCGTTTCCGATCGGTATTAGGGCTCCTACATCTGGCCCCAAAATCTGCAATCCCTGTATCAACTCCTCTATCTAATTTCTTTATAATTGGTGACTTGTGACACACCCAGTCGCAGATTATTAAAAATAAGATGTCAGATCTCGACTATTATAAGCTATTACAGTTGATTTCTTACGTTATTATGCACAAAAAAAATTATGACATCTTTCGATCTGTTTATCCTATCTGTTAGTAAAAAATAACTGACATGTTTTTGATGTTTTTCATTTTGACTAGAGTTTTTTTTTAATCCTTCATTTTGCAGACACGCTTGCTATGAAAGAGCCAGGCACCAAGGTTTTATATATGATACGGACATGGTAAGGATATTGCAAGTCACTTCTGAGTTCCATAACCTTATAAAGGAACTCAGCCTCGTTCATATATTTGGTTATGGTTATACTTCTCAGTGACTGGCAACACACGAATAATGTACGGAAGTGAGTACTTTATCCCTTATATAATAAGGGCCGGGAGCCATAAAATGTTCATAAGCATGTCAGTACCCAAAAGTAAGTTGTTCATCCTAACACAGCAGCTCGTCCAACTTTTTTTTACCATGAAATACGTATATTGCAGACATCGAACGTGCTTCTTTTTATGTTTGTGGAAAACGCGTTTCATGGAGTCACTAGCAGAGAGTTGGATGTCATGGCAGACAAAACATTCAATTATTGAGAAAAAGTTCATCCAAGCGGCAATGGCATCTCTCTTCTATTCTTCCTCTTTAGGGACTGTAATCTTCTTTTAAATCGTTTCCATGGACGCTAGACATTGCATTTCCAATAGAGTCAGTCTATCCATTTCTTTCACTGTGGTCTTTCAATTTCAGAAGAATAAGCTGAAGATATTACAGCACTTTGAACGGTGGGCACCATTCAATCCTAACAAAGCAAAGAGATACTTCAGCTGTTCGGCGCAAACTCTCAATTTTAAACTCGCCTAGCTTCGGTGAAGGCAGACTCCGCTCAGTGCATCTAAATTTAAGATCTGCCACACTGGATTGACTCAACAAAGGAGTGCAGTTGCAACTAAAGTGTAAACCTGCTTTGTCTGCATTTAAGTGTGAGGTTACCTCTCAATATTTTTAGAGCATGTCAATCACATCACAAAACGCTATCGTACCATCTATGCTCTGAAACTGACTGCTTTTTACAGTCACATTTGGGGCACACATAGATATATTCATAACACTTAAAAACAAACATTGACTAAAAAAGTGGTTTCTGGGCTTGCATAGTACATGCACTCGTAGATCCTAACTATAAATGCACAAGTTCATGCATCCGTCATTTGTAACTGATATGTAACTGCATGCCTGCAGAAAGCAACATGCATACAGGCTTTCATGCACAGACATTCCAAACACCTCAGACCTATGGACACCTATAAACCCAAACTACCAAATATACAGGTAGCACTAAACACATGCCTGGCTTACCCAAGTGCACATGGAAACACACATGCAGGCACACCAGCCAATGTCCTAAAGGTGTCCATATACATAAGACAAGTTATGAAGGCTCGCACTCACAGGGACAAACATATATTAGAGTCAGCCGCTGTGGGTATTGGGATTACCTGCCGGGCGGTGACGCAGGGAGGGGCAAGGTGGGGGGTAGTAAACTATGGATTATGGAGGTTTACAGGTAAGTATACATATAAATAAATAAAATGAATTTTGTTGCGTGTACTACATCCCCAAATGCGATGCAGTGCGTGCACCGAAATTAGTTTCATTTATTTATATGTTTACTTACCTGTAAACCTCCCTAATCCATAGTTTATTAACACCCACCCTACCCCTCCCCCTCCCCACCTCACCGCCTGGCAGGTACTCCCACTACCGACCGCGGCTGATTAGAGGTACATTTGCGAAGGCACATACTGACATGCAGGTGCTCATACATGCAGGCAGGAACAGAAACACATGCATCTATATACACAGGCCAGCAGACCTAAAGGCACCCAAGCGCAGACACTGACCAACAGTCACTGAGATACACATGCATTTAGAAGAAATAAGTTACTTACCTGTAACCATAGTCTCCAGTATTGGAATCTTTCATAGATTCACATGCTTGAATCATTCACATGCTTTAATCATTCCCCGTTGTCGAGATTGGGCCCCATGTATTTAAAAGGAATGTCCTATTAGACATAGAACATAAGGCCCTAGGTCTTACATTTTTTGTAACATATCCCTATCCTTTTGTAAAAAAGGACTAAACTTAGACACCACCCTGTAGAACCTTCCTGAGAGAAGCTCCAGTCCCTCAGATTTTCCAAGCACAAGTGCCTACATTCAGAAAAAAATGAGATATCTAAGTGAGCCTTCTCGAGGGTAGGTGGGCGAGTGCATGTGAATCTATGAAAAATTCCAATACTGGAGACTTACAATTACAGGTAAGTAACTTATTTCTTACGCCAGTATTGGAACTTTCATAGATTCACATGCTTGAATCAGAGTAGGGAGCAGTGAATAACACATTTTTGTGTCATATAATAACTACTGATAGACATACAAAATAGTATTGCCTGCACATATTTATATATAAAAATATATAAAAGTAAATTCATTCAAAGTATACATATAGATCAGAAATCATTGAAAATGTGAGACAGTAAAGGATGGGGAGAAAGAACAAAAGGAAAAGAAGGCTCACCTTAATGAAAAAGATGTTTGAGAACGACTTGTCCCACTGCCGCATCTCGCTTATTCCCAGCATCCAAGCAGTAGTGTTTGGGGAATGTGTGCGGCGTCCTCCAAGTTGCTGCTCTGCAAATATCCGTAAGGGACACACCTGCAAACAGCGATGTAGATGTGGATATTGCTCTGGTAGAGTGGGCACAGACTCTTGACGTCAGAGGGTGGCCTGCTTGCGATGACAAAAAACAGTGGCACTCGGTATCCATCTTGAAATGCTCTGTTTAGTGATAGGGAAACCTTTTCTATGTGCACTGTATGATATAAAAGTTGATTTGACTTGCGAAATGATTCTGTCCTGGTCAGGTAAAATCGTAGGCACAGTTTAACATCTAGAAAGTGTAGAGCATGCTCCGCTGCAGTCTGTGGTGTTGGAAAAAATGATAAAAAAAAAAATGGCTCATTAAAATGAAAATCCGAAGGAACCTTGGGGATGAAATTAGGATTCGTTCGTAGAATAACTTTGTCATATTTGAATTGTAATGAAGGTTCTTGGGTAGTAAAAGCCTGGAGTTCACTAACCCTTCTCGCTGAAGTAAGAGCTAGGAGGGGAGCCACCTTCCAGGATCGAAACTTCATATCCGCCTAGTGAATAGGTTTGAAAGGTAGTTTTAATAATTGACTCAGCACTGTATTCAGCTGCCATGTAGGAGGAGGTGCCTTTACTGAAGGGAACATCCTGGACAGGCCTTTGAGAAATTGTTCGACCAGCCTACAGGCACATAGAGATGGAACATTAGCTGATCTGTGAAAACTGGAGATGGCAGCTAAATGTACTTTAATTGATGCGTGAGCTAAGCCAGGTGACGGAGATAAGGTAAAACTGCCACTGGAGATGAGTGGAGAGGACGGACTATAGAAGATGCACACCACATGCAGAATCTTTTCCATTTGACCGAGTAAGTCCTGTTAGTGCTGTCTGCTCTTGCCCTAGCCAGCACCTGCCTACACTCCTGTGGGATCTTCAAATGTTGAAATTCCTGGGACTCAGGAGCCAGGCTGAACATTTCAGAGAACTGGGGGTCGGATGACATACTTGTCCATGGTTCATTGTCAAAAGAGACAGAAATGGTCTGAGATGGATCGGAGTAGGTGAAGTTCTGTGTACCAATGTTGACGAGGCCATGCTGGTGCTGTAAGAATGATCTTGCAGGAATCCTTCTTTAACTTTTTTAGCACTCATGGAAGGAGAGGATTGGGGGGAAAGACGTAAGCAAATATGCTGGACCAAGCTATTGAAAAGGCATTCCCCCATGAACCCTCATGGTGACGTTAACTTGCGCAGTATCCGCATTTTGCATTGTCTGGGGACACAAACAGATCTATGTTCGGCTTGCCCCACTTGGAGAAGATGCTGTTGAGAGTGCGTTGGTCGAATTCCCTCTCGTGGCATGTTGTCTTCAGTCTGCTCAACATATCTGCTATGATGTTCTGTTTTCCTAGGACGTACTTTGCTGATATATGCACCTTGTGTTGAATCGTCCAGCGCCAGATAAGCTGGGATTCATGAGAGAGCAGGAGAGACCTTGTTCCCCCTTGTTTGTTCAGGTAGTGCATTGTCGTGTTATTGTCTGTACTGCCAAGCATTGATGCATTTTGTATTCTCGAAAGGAATGCTTGGAGCACCAGAAAAATTGCTCTCAACTCGAGAAGATTGATATAAAGATCTCGGTGGGAGAGTGGCCATCTTCCGCTGATATGCAAGTCTTGAAGGAAAGCCCCCTAGCCCTCTAGAGATGCATCCATTGTGATCACGAGAGGAGCTGCCTGAGACAGGAATGGCAGGCCATGTGATAACTAGCGAGGTTGCATCCACCACCCCAAAGCCACTATCATGGGAGGAGCGATTTGGATCAGATTGTCGAATGTGCCCTCTATCTGCACCCATTGTTTGTCTAAAACTTCCTGAAGAGGACGCATTTGGAGGTGATAATGAAGTATGGGAGAATACAGTGAGACATCATCCCTAGGAGAGATTTGAAAAGGCATACGGAAAGAAACTTTCTTTTTTGGAACCGTTTTGCCAAGGATATTAGCCTTTGTTGTCTCTCCAGTGTGGGATACGCCTTGTTTTTTGTGGTGTCTAGGATAGCACCTAGAAAATGCAGTTGATGGGATGGTTGTAATACAATTTTACTTCATTTATAATGAGTCCTAATTTCCTGAAGTTGCAGAGAGGCTTTGGTAGATGTTGCTGCTAGGTTATTTAATACAACAGTGGGCCCTTGGGGAGAGTAGGGAGGAACAGGAAGCAATAAATACAGACCCAATCAGTGCTGTATAGTAAAACTTGTCCAGCCGGACAGAGGTTTAATGTTTAATTTATCAAAAATTCCTTAAAATATGCACAGACAAAAAAACTGAAAGTGGGACACAAGCCAGCGTCCTACTACATAAACATAGAGACATACAGTTTGGGAACATTTTGGGGGGGGCTCAGGCAACGCTCACGGACTGTTTTCAAGAACAAATTCATCAATTAGGCAAAAAAATCGCAAGGAACGACTCCACACAGCAAATGGCAACATCACAGTGTACGTATGAGACGTTTTAGGGTGTCGACTGCGTTTCGATCCAAGAGAGCAATGCATGGATCATCTTCAGGACATTAAATTAGCATGCCTGTTTGATTGTGCCTTAGATTACTAGGTGTATTCGATCATATGGGGTGTAAAATTAGAGTCCCAGGGGAAGAGCCACCGGTGTGTGCTCGGAGGGCGTGATAGCCTGCGGCCGATGAATGTGGTGAGCTGTACGGGGGTCAGCTTCCGTGAATGCATGTGCATAAGTGGGGGGCTTGAGGAGGTAAGGAAAAATGTGATGATGTTTCTGCCTCAGATATGCCGCAACTGGTGCTCGACACTTCGTTAAAACTGTGGGGAGCAGATTTTAGTCTGAAAAGTAGGATGAGGAATTGATAGTGCCTGCCGGAAAATCTGTGTCCTGGAGGTCCACAGACGCCATGCAATCATTTCCATTGAGACGGTGTTACACATCTTGAATAAAGATCATGCGGAACAATTGTTTTTTGAGAAATTTGTTTAGGTTCCTTATATCCAAGATCAGTCTCCACTTCTTTAGCTACTTTCGAATCAAGAAGAAACAGGAGTAGAAACATTTTCCTCTTTGGTTGAGGGGAACTCGTTCTATTGCTCGTTTTTGCAACATGTTGGTAACTTCCATCTTTAAGAAATGTAGGTGCTTTTGAAAACGGAGCAGAGGAGGTGCTGGTGGAAGGATCTTTATAAATTTCAAAGAGTGGCTGAATTGGACTAGATTTAGAACCCATTAGTCCAATGTTATTTCCTGCCACTGCTGAAAATAATGGGATATTTTACCGCCCACCGAGGATGGCAAAGGCGGAATGGAGGCCGACAGCTGGCGTACCCAGGTTTCCTGATTTACCTCTGGGGGAATTCTTGTTGTAAGCCCCTGCAGGTGGTTGACTGTGGGTAAACTGGGGCCTGTGTTGTTGAGCCGAGGAATAACAGGCTGGGTAGCGAAACTAGCGTTCTCTGTACAATTGGTGATCTCGGGAGCCACAAAAAGGCATTTTCCTGTACTGTAAAGTACCTAAAGACTTAGCCGTATCCGAGTCTCTTTTAATAGCTTGTAAAGCATCATTAATGTGGCTGCCAAACAAATCTTCTCCTTTATAAGGCAGATCCAGTATCTTCGTTTGCACCTCAGGCCTGATTGAAGTGGCTTTCAGCCGACCTTGATGCCTCAAGACAGCCGCTCCCGCTAGCTGCAGGAAACCAGCCGACGCCACATCCATACCACAGTCAATTATCTATGAGGCGGGCCGCTCACCCTCAAGAAGTATTTCTTTGCTTCCTCCTTGTCCTCTGGTGGAAGCCTATCCAAGAATGGTGCTAAATACGACCACATTTGCCTTGTATAACGGCCCAGTAAAGGCAGAGAATTTGCAGCTCATACCGTCAAGGGTGACATAGTCGAAAAATGCTTCCCGATATTGTCAAGTCTTCTCCCTTCTTTATCAGGAGGTGCAGTCAGAGGAGCTAAAGGACTCTTAGATCTGTATATGGTTTTAGGAAAGGGCGAGGAACCCTATTAATTTAGATTTATTAATTGGAAAATACACATGTGCTAAGCAAGGGTCCCTTTTTCTATGCTTTGCTGACCTCAGCAGCGCATTCAATGTAGTGGATCATACTGTTCTTTGGCCGGCCCTTTTAGATCTCGGATTTTTTTTTTTGGCTCTATGAAAGATTGTCAACATCTGTACAGTATGGGCATAGGGGTGAATGCACCCCTAAATTTAATGTTAGATGTGGCATCTGACAAGGTTGCGTCCTTGCCCCATTGCTTTTCACACTTTTTATCAATGAAGTTGACGCAGCACTTAAACTCGTAAAATCGGATGCACCACAGGTGGATGGCCAAGATGTGCCGGTACTGCTTTATGCAGATGATGCCGTGCTTTTATCCAGACAAAAATCAAAAATTCCCTTTTCCTTAGTTTTGTGAGACTACTATCTCATAAAGATCTTTGGTGAAGGAACTGATCTGAGTAGGGCTTAGAGTATCAGGCAAATTAACAAATTTACATTTCATACAGTATTTGAATTGTAGATAATGAATAACAAGATACAATAAGGGCAGAGAAACAAAGGAATAAATTGTATCTCTTTTTTATTTGTTAAACGTTTTGGATTGTCTTTATAAAAACATCATTTTATTCATAAAAACATTACATCATAAAACAATTCATCAGAAAAAAGAATATATGTTGACGCGCCGTTTGGGTGAAAAGAAATCGTCACCTTTTTCAGGACACTTTTTTCATCATTAAAAACAATCTATATGTCTATTCGCTACCAGCTCTATTCAATTGGCTGTGAAGATTTTTTCAGCTTTGCTGGAGTATGGATATATTTCCTTATCCTCACTCGGTTTGAAACGTTCTTATTTTTGTTGTTCCCCTCATTACAGTTTCAAATTATTACAAGTGTAATCACTATTAAGATAAGAAGCCATGAATTTATGTTAGGATCTTACTGGGCATTCCACTGTCTATAATTTTAGCTGTTGTTATCTATCTCAAAGGCTTACCGACAACTTTGTTTTTGCATTGGTTTGTTCTTCAGGCTGGTTTTATCAAATTACCTCCTGGTAGGTTGGTGTAGATTATCCCCAACTGTATTTGAAGTTAAAATTTTTCTCATGATGCACCTTCCATCAGTTAGTACGCTGTTTAATCTTGATGCTATTAGGGGATTTATATGCAGGACGGCCGTCTGTCCTTTGGTATAGCTTTAATTTAAAAGCTCTGGTCTGTTAATATACCGCATCCCTTGAGGAACTTATTGAACTTTTTTTGGGAGTGCCTCACTTTTAATTTGATTTGCTCTGGCGCTGCGGAGTGACACCATTGGCTGTCCTATTTCGTTCTCGAGCTTTATCCAGAACACCTATTGGCCTCCAGCGGTTAATAGATATGTTCGCTGATTGTATCACGAGGAGGAAGTTGCAGATGAATAAGACCAAAACATATACCATGGTCTGTGGCCCAAGGCGAAAGAGGATTCATCCCTTTTGTATAGAAGGGGAGAAAATTCAAACGGTGGATACGTTTTGCTATTTAGGGATAACGTTCTCCGGGGATGGTACATGGTCACAAGAGATGTCGAATGTCTGGGCGAAGATGGCAAAAAGTGTCCATGGAGTTTTCAGGTTCTCAGTGAAGTTAGCTGACCGAAGAATTAAAGATATGACACATATTTATCAATCAAGATGTACCTCGATTGCACTTTATGGTGCAGGGGTATGGGGTCATAACTCTAATTGTGATTTGCAAACAGTGGAAAATATGTTCCTTAAAAAGTTGCTCTGTTTGTCATCCTCGGCATCAACTGAATTAATTCACAGGGAATTAGGAATTAGCTACTTGATGGACTTAGTAGCATTTAGGCCTCTATTGATCTGGAGATCTATATGGCGAAAGGAAGAGACTGCCTTTAATAGAACAATCATCAAAGACTGTCTTCGATTAGATAATTGCCTCAAGATTCCCTGGCTCAATTACATTATACATAGTTTAAAGGCTGTTTTTAAATGAAATATTTTGGATAACCCTAATGTTAACCGAGCTGCCCCAAGCAGAAATGAGGAATTTGTTCCTGTTACATAGAAAAAAGAGGTGTCTAAGTAACATAGGGCAACAAACAACTTGCCAGTTTTACAATTCTTATTCGGTCCTCGAGGGATTCCAAACATACTTGAGCCAGGTAACCAGATCTTCGCATCGTTATGTACTCACAAGAATGAGATTTGGTCTTGTCCATCACCTGGTAGCTTTTCCACGTGTAAAACAGTATCCTGCTTCCCCTTGCCCATGTGACGTCCACACTAAACAAAGCAATCTGCACTTTCTCCTCATATGTGATTTGTATCTGAACTATCGTATTGCATTTTTAAAACCCTGTTTATAAAATATTGTACTTTTACCACGGAAGCTGCCATGAGGTTGATTTTTACAATGCGAGAACCTGATATATGGTTTTTCACTGCAACTTTTATACTAAAATCGATTGATGCAAGGAAAAGTATGATGTTTTAAGTAGTACTAATAATCTGGTTGGATTTTTTCTATTTAATGTACATAATTGTTTTTTTAAACAAATGTTTGCTGATGTATTTACCTTTTGTGCTTTTATGGTTGTTTTATATGAACCGAAAAAAGCTTATTGAAATTGAAATTGTCTCTTAGATCGTCGCTGCATTGCCTGCGAGATCACCAAATCTGGTTTTGGATGACCTCTTAAGCAAGCAGGAGCATCATCCAGAGCTTTATATTTTTTGTCAACACAGGTGGAACAGTCGCTGGATTTTGCATGATTCTTAGTCCCTCTTTCCAAATATAATCAATAATAGGCATGGACCTTACCGATTTCCTGTAAGACTCTTTAAAATCATACAGAAAACAATCATGTTGATGCACGGGCATAGGTAACTCAAAATTCCTGGCCGGTCTCTCCAGTAGATTATGGAAACCCCAAGTACCTTCCGCAGGTGAATCAGCTTGTGGTAGTGATGGAGATGCCGGTGTGGGAATAATGTAAGAACTCCACTCATCCTGATGAATTTCCCCTTCTTCTCCCTCTATTTCCTCTTGAGAGGACGAGAACTGTTGCACAGGAGCAACATGAGGTGAAGATTGGACAATTGGAGACCCTTGCTGAAGAAGAGGGGAGCGAACCTGTGCCTGTGGAAGGGGAGGCGTAGAAGGAGGAGGAGCCTCTGGAGGAAATCTCCTCTTATTATCTGCCAGCATAAACTGCAAATCATTCACCAGATTTGAAGGGAGGTGCATCATATCCTGCAGATGATATTGTCATTGCGAATGGGAATATTGATGACCATAATAATCATCAGTATCCTCCTGTTATTTGACATTAAGATCCGATGGGCTTAAAGCTGCACCAAAAAGACTATCATCCTCAGTTCCTTCTTCCTTGTCATCTTCTTCTAAAACATGGGATTGCAAAAGAGTCTGCACCTGACTAGGTGAGGTTAAAACTGGTGTCAGCAAGTATGACAGGCAGTTGGTATACATACCTTCGATCAGCTTATCTGCAACAGCTCTTTGGAACTGCTGGTACAACTCAGAGAGGAGTACGGTCTGCCCACAACACAGTCATGGAGATATACCGAGTTACAACACTCTGTGAGGCGCTGCCTGCACCCCATAGAACCTGTCCCAGTCTCCGATGCTGTTATTTCTCCTCGCCTGGGGGAAGTACAAAGGAGTAATGTCCAGACTATGTTGGGTGCTCTCTTCGCATTGCTTCTCAGGCCCCTTTGGCACAGACGCTACATGATAGATGGCAGGAATGGTTGGTGATCACATACGAAGATGACGACTGGACGGATATCCTAGAAGCCCTGGATAAGGGTGCAAGAGAGGCTTCGATGAAATTCTACCTTTTTAAAGTCTTGCAGGAATGGTACTGGACGCCCACGAAATTGAACAGTGCGGGTCTTTTCCAACATGCTAACTGATGGAGATGTCCCAACTCCTGATGCAACATAGCACATATCATCTGTGAATGCCCCACAGTTCAGTCTTTTTGGGAGTATGTGGGATGGACCCTGAGTGCCTCCATGCCACTCTCCCTAAAGCTTATGCCCCCTGAGGTTCTTCTGCATGACTTGCTGCGATTCCTGGACCTATCGAGACTGCAATGTTACCTTTTTCATGGACAAATCATTTACATCCTCCAAGCTATCTTCGTAATGCAGAGAACATCAATGGGATGTCCTGGGGGGCAGTTCTTCCCATGTGCACTCTGGTGGAGGCTGATTCTAAATCCCTTCTGTATAAGCCCACAGTTCACCCCTGCACATCTGTGTGATCAGCCTGCCATAAACCAGGTTGATATCATAGATACCAATGGATGATGCCAGGAGGAGCAAGTAAAAGCAGCTCTACATCCGTCCAGTAGGATATAGTCAAACAGCAGCCACCATTTTATTTTAGAGGGGCATCCCTGGAAAAGGTGATGTCTCCTGTGAGAAACTGAGTTGGTAGTTGTGTGGGGGTGTGATCCCATCTCAAGGAACAGCCACAATCCTTGTCAAGGTGAACCACAAAAGTCCCTAAATGAAACTCAGCTTAACCCTATGGTATTCTGGTCACAGAGCAGTCAGTCTTAACTTAGAGGCAATGTGTAAAGTATTTATGCAGCACACAAACTATAATAAAATGAAAACACAACACAAGGAATATCCCACACCAAGTTCCATCACACTGCGCTAGTTCCGATAGGGATCACAGTTGGGCTGGCACAGCAACTTTATCTATCACTTCCAAAGGCCCAGGACTGGGAGTAACAAATGGGGGGGGGGGCTCAGAATTCACTACAGACAAAGTCCAGGTGCAGGTCTCAAGGGTGTTGGATCTTGTCATGTCCCTGTGGCTCAGAACAGGAAGTCAGCCAACTAGCCCTTTAATTCACTCGAGTGGTCCTGGGTTCAAGGTGCAGGTTCAATCCTTCTTCCTCAGGCAGCAGGGCAATCCTTCTTGCAGCAGAGCAGCAGGGCAACAGAACAGTTTTAGTTGCAGCAGAGAAGCAGGACAGCAGAGCAGTCCTTCTTCTGAGCCGTCCACTGGTCCAGAAGTGATCTGAAGAATGAGTCTGAGAGTCCAATTGTTAGGTGTCACCTGCACAGTGCTTGCGCTGTGCTTGTGAAATCTGTTGTATTTACATAACTTTTAAGGGGCTTAAATCCTGCCTTTTCTTTTCATTGCCATTTACTTTTCCTCCATTTCTATTGGCCGTAGCATACAATTTCCTGTTTTTAATCTGTGTGTTTCTCTTCTCAGTCTCCCTTTACCCAATTACGGTTTTCATCTGTTTTGCTGGACTTCTTTTAATCATTTTCCTGCACAGTATTTTCCCTGTGCTGGTTTTGTTCGTCCGCCGCCCTTTAAACAATCTCCCTGTAACTTCATACATTTTATGAACAAGTGTGTTTCCCAAACCCCTCCCACTGTTAGCTCCATTATTTTATACATTTAAAATAGCGCAAAGGTATCCAGCAGTTTACATGAGCACCAGTTAAATTAAGTGATCTGCCCCTAATTACAGGATGATGACCCCCTGATCCTCAACTTCACAGTCGGTGCACCAGCCCTTATGCTATATTCTCTGCTCGATTGGAGAAGATTAGCATAAAAGATGGCTGGCACAATTAAAATCTTTTTCCATTGTGCATTCCAAAGCAGCGCCGGTCATTTTATTTTGTATCACTCTTGTTTAATAATGGTAAATACTCTTTCATTCTCCTTTCCTGAAGGGCACATGTCTAGTTCAGCAGTCACCATAGGCCAGTCTGTAACTCACTGTATCCAACTCTTTAAGTGACTCACAACTTGGACCAATAAAATCTAATTCTTCGGGAGTGTAATTTGCTCTTTTCCCAATACTTTTTATTACCCGTATGCACTCAAACGCTGTTCAACTGAAAAGTGAATGTTTCAGAAAACAGTCATGTTAAAGGTGGGCTTGTTTGAAGAGTTGTTTTGTAAAAGTTAAATCTTGAGGCAGTCTTCAAGGCAGCTCAGACCCATAACGTTTAACTACCACTCATTCACCATAAATATTTATCACTAGTAGGCCACGAAATGTCATTCTGCTGTTTTGGTTTTGTTGAACCTGATAGGCCGCTGTTACTACTTCAAGGATGTTTTATCTTCTGATGGCGGTAGGGTTTCCCAAGAGAATCAGAAAATCCAAGATGACCTGAGTGTGTTTTCTAAAGGTGATCATATCACTGCCGGAAATTCGAAGGTCTTTGTGTGTGCTGTAAATGATTGTAACTAAAATAATTACCCAATTGGTGTCTAGTCTGCCATAACTCAATGTGTAACAGTTCCGAAGAAGGGTTTTATTTAATACAAATGTATCTCCGGCCATACACAGACTACCTATATGACGTCATATGTGAATACATGTAAAACTGGGTTGGAGTTCAGGAGGTACGGGGTTGTCAGGGAGAATGTACAATACGCACTACATTATATGATTAATTCAAATCATTCACGAGTTGTAACCATATAGAGGCACTTAATCACAAGCAGTGCTTGTTATGAGCTCCCCTTGAGCCCATCTGTCACTTACAGGAAGGACAGGAACAGCTGAGGGTCAGTCATCCCTAGATTTTCACTCTTCGAGGTCAGGGTCCTCTACAGCTCTGTTATTCTGCTTCTTGTATGAAAAAAGCCACCAGTCATGTTCATTCACAGGTACTTAATTATAGCGCCCACCAAAAAATAATTACTGCCTCACTCATTGATATTCATTCTATTGAGCGAACCAGCAGGTTATAATTCTCAGGCTCTTCTCAACAGCGCTGTCCCGGTGGCGGCATGTAGTTTCTGTTGATCTGTCGCTGTTCTTTTGTAGAGGTTCAGAAGTCTATGTTGTAAGTGATGGAGCAAGGTAAAGAACAACTTTTTGTTCAAACTTGTGAAGTTAATCTCTCCTAATAAAAAGTAACCTAACTAATAAGGTTGTGGTGAAATTATTAATCAACTTAGTTTTAAAGATGCATACATGAAATATACGCGAGATTAATATGCTTTTTGTTGCAAACGCGAAGAAAAACTTAATAAACTAACCCCGTCTATTGTCTTTGTCAGTATTTAATTCGGCTGTTTAACTAATAACATGTGCTTCTTATATGTGCTTATGTTATGTTTTCTGTGACAAAAGCTTTAAGAGTTCCCGACATTCGAAAAGGATTGGTAAATATGATGCAGCTTTGTGTGCTTAATCTAGGTAACATAATTAACCATGTTAATTAGCAAAGGGGGAGGGTAACAGATTGGGTCTCAATTCTTTAATTAATTGATTTCTTGTGTTTGTTTAATAATAGTTTTCGAAGTGAGGCCTAAAGTTGGCTCAAAGAAAATATGGCTGACTGAGCTGCAGACGAAAAGCTTGTCCGGAGTAAGCTTTGGCACATGCGCAGCAGTGAAGATTCTTACTGCATTGAATTAAGAAAAACATTTCTTTAACTGTGCTGAGCGAGCTCACGGAAAGAGAACAAGGACAAAGATATGAGTTGTCTGCCAAGGCTAGGAAGTGTGATTCGAGACTCAAGGAAAATTGTAACATCTTGAGGAAACGGAGAGCGTGGAAGCAAAAGACAATAGGGCTTATGTGAAGCCCGGTCTTGGTCAAAATTCAGTGATGACCTATTAGTGGACTGATATGGCTCAGCCAATAAAAAGTCTGAATTCCATTGAAAGAATGTAAAATGTAGAAAGTTTAGCTAGAGAGAAAGGTATAAATTATGACACCATGAGTGGAGAAAAAAACTCTTACTTTCTGATTCCTGAATGGTGTCGTTATGCTGATGTACCTTTGGTGCATGTAAGGACAGCTGACTTAATAATTTATTCCTTTTCAGGTTAAGACAGTTTGAGACAGGGAAATAGATTCAGGGAAGGGAATCTGTTATTTTGCTAATTCTTCATGTTTTGAGTTTGCTTTGAAATGTCAGTTCTAATTTTCACTTCCTTATTAAAAATGCTGCTTTTTTATTTGCTTATTAATAAAGATATTAAACTTAAATGTTCTTTATTTTGAATAAATAAAGCTAATAAAATTAGATTTTAAATGACAAGCTGGTCTTGTTTATTCATGGTCTAGTTTCCATTAGTTGATCCATCAACCATAGTGGTTTGATTTAAATGATAAATTGTTTATATTATGATAATGAAAAATAAACTGCAGTTGTACATATTAGTGTAAATATTATGTGAATAGAATATAAATCAATTCAGCTGCTAAATAATTGTCTTTTTAGGTGTTATGGGCCTGTTTAAGTGTTTTATAAATAATGGTGAGTATTGAGGTGATAGGTAGCGTTTATAAAACAGTTTTTCTATAGGAGCGCTGGATCAATTTCTTGGTAGCAGAGTTCGGTTACTATGGTAACTGACATGTTACATGGTAATTACATAGGATTACACGTCTAAAACTTGTTAAGTTTGTTATATGTAGTTGAAAGGTTTTTTCCAGCAGTGTGAAAACTCTTAGTTGTGCCGGCTTGAGTGGTGTGACAAGTGAGGTTACACAGTGCATTTTTTCTGTGGTATTGTTGTATCTCACTAGTGTTGTGGTCGTACAGCACAAGTTTAAGGAAATTTTTAGGTGAATAAGGTAGAATGCATAGTGAGGATTGTCTATGAAATCGTAACTTTCGAGTATAGGGACTTCTGTCCTGTTTTAAAACTCACTGTCAAAAGAGTAGTAGAATTTATCCAAGCTTGAGTGAAGGGTAAGGAAGCGTTGTCTCTCTTACTGGCGAGTGAGGATTTCTATTGGTGGGTTAAAGTCCTACTACTAAAGATTTATGTATGAATGGCTAGGGATTCTTTCCGTATAAATGTGCGTAAATGAATGGGTAAAGTAGCCCTACTTTATTGACGAATCTGAATATTCTGTGAAAATAGCGTTGTCTATTTCACGCGAAAAGAATACTTGAATGTATGAGAAAACTGTCACTTTATTTTAGCAAAACAGACAAATGGTTTGTTTTATGTGAAGTTATTAACTGAATGTCATCGAATGTTTTGTAAATATGGCGCTGTTAACATTTTTTGTAAAGGAGAGGTCAGTGTAAGGAGCGAAGGGAGAGACAGAAGTCTGCAACAGTGGCATACGTCACTAGTGCCACGCTGTGATTGGCTAACATACGTCACAGTATTCGCGCACAGATTGGTTCACGTGACAAGACAAGCTTACAGCTGATTGGCTCATCATGAAAAGCAGTAATTCTATTGGTTGAGCAGAATAGTGACGTAGGCTAACCTGATTGGCTTGTTGGTGAGTTTCGTGCACAGATTGGTTGGTGTTGCGGAATAACAACTTCCTTGTTACAGAAATTGTTACGATCTTAACTGAAGTTGAGGAAATCATTTTAAAAACATGGATTATTATTTTCAGAAAGAGAAAAAGAAACTTTCATGGTTTCAGAAATTGAAAAAGAAATTTAAACCTGACAAGGAAATTGCAAGGCGAGGCGGAAAATTAATTCATAAGTACAAAACGCCTGGAGCTTATATGTTAGGTGAATATGTGATCATACTTGTCTCTGGATTGAGAATTGGATGAAATATATTGAGAATGATGGTATTTTGGCATGGCCAGAAGATGGATCATTTAATGTAGCGACAATTTTGAGAAACTTAAGAGCAAGAATGGTAAATCTTGTACCGAAACCCAGACCCACACAATTTGAAGCTTTAATTGAATGGGAAGATGAGATGCATGAATTAGAACGAGAGAGTAGAGGAATTCCAAAAAGAATAGCTAGAGAAACACATCAGGATAGGATGCGCCGATGGAGAAGCGCAGATATGTGGATTGGCTGGTACCCAGTGAGACTAATTAATGAGACATCTGGAAAAAAACGTTCCCAAAAGAAAAATAATACTAGAGAAGAAAGTGATTCAGAAGATGCGGTTTTAGAAGAAATGTATACAAAAAAACGTCACCTTTTCAACCAGTTTGTACATGGACTACTCCTCCAAATGACCCACCTAGAGAAATTATTGATGAAACATCACCTGAAACGATTTTGACTAACAATAAGACTCCAGAAAGAGCAGAAACAGGACTTAATTCAAATATATCACTAGTAAATAGTAATTTCACTGAAACTCCAGATCAAAGGAATGAAACTCCAAGAAATGAAATCAGAGCAGATAGGTATAAAGAATTACCAATACTAGATACTTCAGAATATATTCGTTCTGCAAATGAATTAATACAGCAGTTAACTAAAAGCATGGAAGCAGTAACAGTGCCTGTAATGATTGGACCTGTTCTTCCAGTATTTGATCAAAAAGAAATCAGACATTCAGCTTTAACTGTTCCATTAAATACGGAAATACAAAAAGTAACTGAATTTTTTTTTTCAGATTTAACTGAAATACATCGAGAAAGAATGAGGATCCCTGACTTAACTCTTAATCAAAGTTTAACATGTAAAACCCCAATTGGTGCAGATTCTGATTCTGAATCGCCAGAAAAGAGTATTAATAAAATAAATTTAACCCCAGAAGGCAAATTACTTGATGTTGGAAAACTGAAAGCAGATTTAGAAGAATTAATTATTGGGACAATTGGAACTGACAGTTTAAAGGCAAATCAAGATGATGAATTATTGTTTATTTGCAAAAGCATAACATGGAAAACGAAAAACAGATATGATCAATTGGAAGAAATAGCTGCTGAGTTTGAGGTTGATTTGAGTAAGCAGAAAAATTTGCAGAAAACTTACAAGGTGGATTTCTCTGAACAAGACATTGAAAACATGAATAATTCAGGAAGAATTACGCATATAAAAGATTTAATTGCATCATAAGAAAATGGGGTGAAATAAGTAAATGGAGAGCAAAATGGACAAAGAGAAGAGATGAAGACATAACAAGTGCAAATTTTCTTGTAAAAGAAAAAGATAAAGTGGTAAATTAATTTCCAATGAGAGAAATAGCAGGAGGTGGATTTGTGCATCTCCCATGGACAAGACATGACATTTTACTGTTCACAAATGATTTTCCCCGTTTGAGAGAAAAGCCTGTGGAATGGTATCGACAGGTAGAAAGATTTGTGAAAGTTTCAAAAGTTCTATGGGTTGATCTTGATGGTTTGTTTGACTTAATAGTCCCATCAGATCTTTGGACAGAAAGTAAAATTTCTATAGATTGGCCTAGAGAAGAACCGTCTCGAGACAAGGTAACAGGTGCTCCTTCATCAGATGTAATGAAATTATATGATAAAGTAATTGTGTTTTTGAAAAACAAGATTCCCTCAAAAGAAGTAGATTGGGTTAAAATAGACAGAACAACCCAAGAGCCGAAAGAATCAGTACATTCATTCAATGAAAGATTACTGCTGATATTTAAACAATACAGTGGTTATGAGCATCTGAGTGAGAAGGATATGAGCCATTTATATACAGATTTGTATATGGCTTGAAACCTGAAATTAGTGAAATGATAAGAACTGGAAGAGTTGGGTGGCAATCACATACAGTTGATCATATTTTGAGAAAAGCCAAAATACTGTAGTGATGAGATAGATGCTAAACAAAAGAGCTGAAAGAAAAAACAATGTGGACACAGGTGAAAGTGGCTGAACAACAGAGAGCAACTATGAGAAATAAAAATACTGATCAGAATCAAGATAAATTTAAGGGTAAATATAATAAGCCAAAGTTAATGGGAAATATAGAAGAGTTGAAACAGAAACTCCCATGTTTTAATTGCGGCGAAATTGTACACTGGAAGTGCGAATGTAAGAATCCGCCCAGAAATTTTGTTAAAAATCAATCATTAAATCCACAGATGCAGAATGAGATAAATCAGCAGCAACAGCTATAGCGGCAGGTAGTGATTCAGCAAAGTCAGTTGCCACAACAGTTACCACAACCGCCACTTCCAAACTGTGTAAATTTGCAGAGATACAGTACAGAATCAGGATTCAGCGGAGGTGAACAGGTAAACAGATCACCGAGAGTGAATGTGTCAAATTTGTCAAACAATTCTTGTTGAAGGAAGATTGAAGGCGTGATTCTGATGATAACTTCTGACGGTGCCTGAGAGAGGAGGAAGAGTGCGTGCTTGGAGCCACTAATGAGGTAGATCAATCTGGTCCATTTGTGAATGGTAAAGTGAATGATGTGGAAATTACTTTTCTAGTGGATACAGGTGCTACCCATTCTACTGTTAGATCAGTGGAAATAGAAAACCTGCCTCTCTCTGGGGAGATGATCCAAGTAGTTGGAGTAGCTAATCAACAGATTAAAACAGATGTAACTAAACCAGTCGATGTTGAAATAGGTAAATTTAAAGACATGCACAGATTTATAGTCTGTGATAGCAGTCCGGTAAATCTGTTAGATAGGGATATACTCTGTAAGATGAATTGCGCAATATATTGTTCACCAGATGGTATTGAGCTTCAAACTCCAGAAGAAGATGGTCTTTACAAATTAACAATGTCAATGGTTGAGGCAGAAGGAACCAGATTATTTCCTGTGTTTGATTAAAACGTTTTACCTGAAAAATTAAAAGAGACAGTGAATGTAAAAATTTGGGATGTCACAGGAGATGAAATGGGTTTGATGAAAAATGTAGACCCAGTGCAAATTACAGTAAGACAAGGAGCAGATTATCCAAATGTTCCTCAGAATAAAATGAAAGCAGAAGTGATTGAGGGAGTATTCCTGTAATAGATACATTCATTAAACAAGGTGTTCTAAAAGAAATTGAAAGCAGCCCATGTAATTCACCGATTATGGGAATTTAAAAAGCCAAATGGAACTTTCAGAATTATTCAGGATCTGAGAAAAGTTAACAAAATTGTTGTTCCTTGTTGTCCAGTTGTACCAAACCCATCAGTAATTTTATATCAGATTCCACATAATGCAGAATGGTATACAGTTATTAATCTATGCAATGCATTCTTCACTGTTCCATTGCATCCAGAAAGCCAACAATATTTTTGAGTTCAGATTCGAAGAGCGTATTCTAGCATGGTGTAGAATCCCTCAAGGTTACACCGAGAGTCCATCTATTTTTAATCAGTTGCTAAAGAAATCCTTGGAAAATCTAGATTTACCTGGAAAATCTATGTTAGTGCAGTATATTGATGATCTCCTTGTAGCTTCAAAGACAAGAGATAATTGTGTAACAGATACCATTATTCTCTTAAATTATCTGGCAGATGAGGGACACAAAGTATCGCCTGCAAAATTACAGTTTTGCAAACAAGAAGTAAAATATCTTGGTCACAGAATTGCAAAGGGTACCAGACAGGTAACAACAGAAAGAATAAAAATGATTCAAGCAATGCAACCTCCAAAAACACAGAGACAGGTTAGAATGTTTCTAGGCATGGTAGGTTATTGTCGCTAATGGATTAGTGGATTTTCTGTATTTGCAAAGCCTTTGCAGAGACTGACAAAAGCAGAAATAAAAGACCCGATTAGTTTATCTAAAACTGAATTGGAAGCTTTTGAACAGCTAAAAAGAAGTTTTTGTGAAGTTCCAGCATTGGGAATGCCTGATTATGAAAAAGAGTTTGAGCTGTACTGTACTGAAAGAGAAGGTTGTGCATTATCAGTTCTGATTCAAAGACATGGAAGACTAAGAAAACCAATAGCATATTTTTCAGCTGTTCTTGACCCTGTTGCAAAAGCATTACCAGGTTGCTTAAAAGCAGTAGCTGCAACAAGTGTGAGTTTGGAACAAAGTGAAGGAATAATAATGGGATTTCCTGTGGAGGTATATGTGCCACATTCTGTAGAAAGTCTGCTTACCAGAAGCAAAACACAGCATTTAACAAGCAATAGGTTGACAAAATATGAAAAAGTAATTCTTGGATTGGACAATGTCTTGATTGCGAGATGTGTAAATCTGAATCCTTCTACATTGTTACCTAATGCTTCTGAAACAGAAATCAGAGACAAAATTGTTGATCATGAATGCCTGGATGTATTAGAATATTGCACAAAACCAAGGCAGGATATCAAAGATGTCCCATTGCCTGAATCAGATTTGGTTTTGTTTGTTGATGGTTCATGCTTGAGAACAGATGAAGGTGTTCTGAGTGCAGCATATTCAGTGTGCATGTTTGCAGATGTGATTGAAGCCTCAAGTCTCAAAGGAATTCGTTCAGCTCGAATAGCAGAATTGGTTGCTTTGATTCGATCATGTGAATTGGGAAAAGGACAAAAGATTACCATAGTGACTGATAGTCAGTATGGATATGGCGTAGTTCATGACTATGATAAAGAAGGTCTATAGCCAAGTGACAAAATCAAAATATGTTTATGCGGAGATCATGGTTGATATAGCTTACATATGAGATTGAGAATGGAAAGTCCAACTATATATAGATAATCTCAAACAATGAAATATTCTCATTTGATTTTATTGGTATATATTATATATATTTATCAATTCTTTTAAGATTTACATATTTTATATTATTTTTGTGTTTTTCTCTTCTGTTTTCTTTTCTTTTCTTATAGTTGTTTTTCAATATAACAAAAGTCAGTTAAAAGCATACTAGAAAAAATATACATAACCAATAGACATGAGACTGAACAGAATGTTGAAGGCAACACCTCTTCCACCGATCAACAGATACAGAGGAAATCACCTCTGCCTCTGCATTGTGTAGCCTATGTGGAGAGTGGTGGGCGGCTCCCCAGAGCTTGGTCTGAACCACTGCTTGAATTATAAATAGTAGCTGCTCTTGTCCCACTGTTTGACAATATCGACTGTGTCCTAATACAGCCCATTTTATGTCTGTCAGAAAAATACTCATTGTGTTGGTTTCATGATGAAACTGCATTCCCCACACAGACTCAGGCTTTTTTCTCAGGGCTTGGGCACCTTAGGCAAGCAGATAAGCTGTCTTTGCTTTGCACGTGTATTGCTTGTGCATTCACTGTACTGCAGAGGTGAAGTGATCCACGTGCCTCTGTAGACATCACTCTTCCTCTTGCACACTCACTGGATCCATTGCCACTGTGCTCACTGCACACTCTGTAAGATGGCGCCTGTGGTATTATCTCAGCTCTGGAAACAGCTGTTCACCTAAGGGGCCCCATGGGCAAGTGGTGTGAGGGGGTCCATTGTACCCTAATTACAGCTGTTGTCTACTGCCAAACAGTTCCACGCAGGCCTGTTATCCTTGCTTGCCGTATGGCCTATTGGCACTCTTGCTACAGACCTATGCCTACTCAGTGCCCTACTGCATGTTTTCATTGGATTTGACGTAGATTATTTGAGATGTTTTCAGAAGTTTGTAACTTCCATAGTGAACATTTGAATTCCTTCAGGAAAAACATCGCTTTCTACAGGTTGATTCTGTTAAACCCATGGGTAGCGGCATTCCCATAAAAGTCCCTGCTAGCAGGGCTGCAACACTTTCAATGGTACAGCACCGACACAGAGGATGGACAAATATTGTGAGAGATCACAGTTACTATATCAGAGTCAAATAAGGAGATAGTACTGATACTGGTCGTTAGCTTCCTTTTCATGTCTCAATTGAGATAGTTGCTTGAGAAACTTTTGTTACCTAAAATAACATAAAAGGGCTTAGAGCCTGTCCTTTACTTACCATTGGCTGGCTTCATTGTTACTGTCATTTCCTTGCTTCTTATTGGTCAGTGTGTGCCCGCATTTACTTTCTCTCTTTGTGTATTTATCTGTTCAATTGAGCATCGACCAGGTACTAATCAATTTATTAATGTCCTTCCACTGCTCACTCTCAGCTTATGGTACTCTGTTTTCAGTTTTTGCTTCCCTCGTTTCTTCTTTCATAGTTGTGTTTCTTGCACCTGCCCACCTTCTGTTGCTGCTGTTTCCCCCCCTCCTGCCATCACTGTTGTTTTTCCCTTCCCGTTGTTGTCTGCCCTGTTATAGTTCTATTATTTAACTTTGTCAATGTGTTTTCCAGCCATGTTGCACAGCGGCATGGCTGCTGTGCAGCATGGTTGAATATTTTAAAAAATCTATGACGTGGGCAGTGCTGGCTGTGCTGGCTGCGCTGGCTGCGTCATATTGCTTTTTTTTATCATTTCAACCATATAGCAAAGCAGCTGTGCTGCTGTACAACATAGCATTGACATGGCCAATACATTTGAGACCTGTTGGCTTTGGCTACACCCATTTGAAGCGGACACAGCGGACACAGTGGATACAGCGGACAGAGAGCAGAGACAGAGACTGAAAACTGAGCTTTTCACAACGTTTCCGAGCTATGCAAGCCGAGTGCGGGAGTGAAGAGCTGAAGAGCTGAGTGAGCCGAGTGAGGCTTTGTGAGCCAAGTACCCCTGCTGGTAAAGCAAAAAACGAAGCGGACCAAGCGGCTAGGAGGAGGCGGTGGCAGCGGTGGACAGGAGGCAGACAAGAGGCGGCGGCTGTGTGAGGTGAGGCCGGCGAAGCAGCGCGAGGCAGTGCGGTAAGCAAGCAGCTAGAGTTCGAGATCGAGAGGGGCGGCACCTTTGGTAAAGCTTGCAGAGCGTGTCCTAAGCCCCTTCTCTCTGCCGTAGCCGCGAGTCACCTGTTGCCTGTTGCTGCCGTAGCCGCGAGTCACCTGTTGCTGCTCCCCCCTCCCCCCTTTCCAGCCGTTTTAGGCTTTAGCCACGGATACAGGACAAACCCGGACGAACCCGCTCTTCACTCTCTCCTCCCTGGCAGCCGCCGCAGAGTTTTGGCAGCACTTGAGGAAAACCTTAATAGCCTCAACAGCCCAAATAGCTCGGCATTGCCGCCGTGTAGCGGCTTTGTGGCACGGAAAACTTGGCATTCCAGCCTGCGGGAGTGCTACTCCTTGTCTGCATTACTCAAGCTTGGACAGGCACCCCGCAAAAATTCCCCATACCATCAAGCGCAGCTAAGATTGGCTGAAGTACCTCACCAAAGTACCCATCTACCTACCTACCCTCCCGGGTGTGCACATGATGGAAAGTAGCCAACTTCAAAATTCCATTTGATCTGAAGTAGCCGGGAGGTGGCTAGACGTTACCACAAGTGCAGAGAGTGGCAGTGCACCTTCAGCCTTCCCGGATAGCCAACGGCGAAGGGTGCAAAGGGAGCGGAGGGAGCTGAGGGAGCAGGACGTTGGCAGCCCGCCATGAGGTCTGGAAGAATAACTAAACCTCCAGCGACCCAGCCTAACAAACGAAAACGGAACAACACAAGTATATCAACAAGCCCAGAACCATCCGGCACGACCAAGTTGACCAAGCTGACTAAGAGGGCCGAACTGACCCCTTGTGGAACAAATGCGTCTGAAAATACAATAGGGCATGAAACCTTGCCGGAAGGTACCGAAGAAGGACCCAGCATCGACCCACTTGGTGGGCAGGCTGATGGACCAAGTCTAGGAGCAGAGGGCAGTCCCGCCCCAGCATCTGAAATGACCTGGGAAATGACCTGGGACAACAAAATAAACAGCAGTCCATCTCCAAAACAAAGGAGGTGCAAGGGTCATAAACGAAAAAATAATCAACAACTAATCAAACTAACAGGACAACAAAGTGAAACAAAACACAACTTTCAGCCAAAAATGTATACTAAATTCAACTTCCTAAAAAACCCAGGGAATGTAATTTACTCTTTAAACAATTCTATAACTGGTCTCCAAACCCCTTTGCAACCAGCCAGCGAGCCCGACGTCTGCCCCACGAACACAGGCCTCATCACAGCAGAGATCCACATGGCACAAACGCCAAAAGAAGTAACTACCCCAACTGGACATGGAGCAGAAAATAAGGCCAACCTGGCTCATCAACAAACTAGAACACCATCAAAGGAAGGCCATACCTCTCAGCCACCCCCACAAGTGGGATTCTCAGAGGAGATACAACTATCAAGCCCGTCACAGGCAGCCGTTCTAACGAACAATCAAGCGAAAAGACACGACGGGAACTCAGGGCCCCACAGAAGCAACCAGTGTAACGAACCTACCACAACAACTAAATCTACCCCCACTGAAGAAGCAGCTTCAGAGGATGAAAAAACCCGGGAAAACGTAGACCATCTAGATCAAACTTCCCATGCAAACATAGAACGAAAGTCTAACACCAACACAAGGACTTCCGATTACCTAGAGCTAAAATTAGATCACAAAATCTTCGCATCAACTTTGTCACCTGCTAAAGATATGACCTTCCAGACCTCGGAAGAATGGATCGACCTGGAGACAGCATACAACGGCAGGCAGCCCACTAACAATATCAGTGAAGAAAGCTCGCACCCGCCTCCAGAGAGGTCTACGGACTCAGTTAATACATTCTGGATCACCCTCCTTAACACAATACAGCTATCTTCAACGGCCTTACAGTACCAATCTGACAAGATGGACTTACAACTATCCGTTCTGCAAAGCCTAGCAGAGGCCACAATGGGAATAGACAGGAAACTAGCTGACCTGAAAGGCCTCATAAAAAGAGGACAAGAGTTGGTAAAATTAACTGAAATAGACAGAACCAGCTGTACCTGTTCGTCAATAATCGACAAGCTATCGTCATTACCTACGATGTTGAGCAACCTTCTGGATGAAATAAAACTAAATTCCGCAAAACTACCCCAAGCGGAAACTAGGTTAGATAGGCCCGACCAAAAAACAAACGTGGCAAAGTCACCTCCCACAAAGGGAGGACCTCGAGAAAAAATTACAGATATGCAAAAACTTAATTCGCCAGTGAGTCAAACTCAATACGCCATCTTTACAGTAGAAAAGACCACCCAGAACGCCCTCACAACCCGAAAATCTAATGAACCAGGGAGAATGCAGAACGCACGGGCGCGTCGTAAGCAAAAAAGGAAGGGGCGCAACAGAAAGGTCAACGAGGACTATCCCGGAGAAAACTTGAATTTCATAGCATCGGAAGGCAAGGGGCAATTAGTAACGAGCGACCACATTGATGACAATCCCCTTCCACAGAAATCAGAACCCCCACCGCCCGAACCGGCATGTCAACAGAAGGATTAGAACCCCCTATCATTAGCACGGGCCCAACAAATCAACCTAAGAGAAAACCGGCAGAAAGCAGAATCGAGATAACAGTCCAAAATCAAACTGAGCTGCCACTAGGGCAATCGGATGGCCATTCAAGGGAAAAGAATATAAATCCGGAGGAAGAAATAGAAGACCAGGAAGATCTAAACCCCACCAAAGACGACATGACCCTGAGCAATTCTATATCACGGTGTACCTGCAAGAAGACGAAGTTAACACCGACTAAACCAAATTCTCAGACTTCGTGTATCGCAAACACCGGTGACAAGCTTCCCAGTGATCGACCTCATCAGGACACTTCAAAACACAAAGTAAACGAACTGAACACCAAACACTCAGAGCGGAAAAACACAAATGAGGAACATCCCCTTGAGAAAACACAGCCCACAAGGGAAATAGACCCAGAAACAATCTTCTTCATCCCCGAATACAAATCTAAGGGAAGAGTAGATATCCTAAATAGGGGCAACATACTAACATTAATCAATTCAATAGAAGAACTAAAGTCTATAAACACCTCGGACTTGCTATCAATTGAATTCTATCCAGCAATAAACTTACAAGGGAATGAGAAAACAAGGGCCACGTGGAAAACCAGGGAGTTAGCAAAATCGATTATGAAGCACGCACCTAGTTTTTCCCAGTGGGGAATTCAGCTTGAACCAGAAATAAAACTAGCTTACCCCACCCCACTACTCGAAGATTGGATGGAAAAACGATCCCTACCAGCTATATCAGTACTCAAAGGAGCACGAAGCTACTCCCCAGAACGGGAAAAACATCTGAGGAAACCGCAAAGCCCAATGTTCCAACGAACAGCTCCCTTTAAAGAAACAATAACTCGCACAATATCAGGAAGGAACATCAACTGACAAATCAAGTCACACTTAGGTACCAAAACCACAGGTCCATGCAAAAACAAAGACAAACTCAATATTTGTAGTTGGAACATAAATGGCCTAGCCGACAAATTGGAGGACCCCGAAACATTGAACTACCTGCAATCGTTTGATCTGATTCTCCTCCAGGAAACATGGGAGCCCAACAAAATAACTCTGCAAGGATACACAGCTTGGACACACCCGGCCCGCAAAGAATCACATTATGACCGTTGCTCCGGCGGTCTGGTAATTTTCGCCTCAATATCAGTTATAGGTGAAATCAAACCATTAACCATAAACATCACCCATCCGAATGCAATCCACGTGGACAGAAATCTTCTCGACCACGTGGACAGAAATCTTCTTCGACCACGTGGACAGAAATCTTCTTCGACCACGTGGACAGAAATCTTCTTCGACCACGTGGACAGAAATCTTCTGTGGGAAAAACTAGACAAGCTGAACATTCCCCAGGTGCTTTTAAACCAATTAATTCTCCTACACAGCAAGACATGGGTGCAAGTTAGGCTCGGCACCGGTGACTTTCTAACAAAAAAGATTCCAACATATACAGGAGTAAAACAGGGCTGTGTACTCGCCCCAATACTTTTCAATCTTTTTATGGGAGAATTATCTACACTACTAAACGAATGCAACTCGCACGCTCCAAAGTTAGGGGGCTCACAGATTTCAAACTTATTCTACGCAGATGACCTGTTACTCATTAGCCGGACTCCGGTCGGCCTTCAGCGGCTATTGGACATCACCTCAAGATATTCCATTACCAACAGGCTTACCATCAATCGAGAAAAATCCGAAATCATGTGTATTAATCTTTCTAAAAAGAAAGCAACGCGAAACTGGCTCCTGTCATCCAGAAAGCTAGAAAAGGTCAGTGAATATCGATATCTGGGGGTCATCATAGACCACAAGGGCAATTTCAAGCCGCAATGTGAAGCCATTAAAAGGAGAGGACTAATCACTGCAGCGGCGCTTAGAAATCTAAAAAACACAGTTTCGGGGCCAAGCTTGCTTCCTCTCATAAAAGTAATCCAGGCAAAATTACTTACAGCAATCACTTATGGCAGCGAAGCTATGAGGGGAAGGGACGCTCCCTCACTAGATAGAACAGTAGCAAAAGCATTGCGCATGATCTTCAGCCTTCCGAGGTATGCATCGCCTTCCCAAATGAGATTAGAGTTCGGATTACAAAAAGAAGAGCTGGCGCGCAAGGGAGCCTACATAAAAAGCTGGCACAAAGTAAGCAGGGGAGACCATAAGACCCTAAACGCTCTCCTGTGGAAGGAGATTCAAAATAAAGAAACATGCCCAGCAAGGCGGTACCTAGAAGCAGCTATTGAGGACCTTGGCTTACAGCAACTTTGGGAACTTTCAAGCTCCACAGCTCTCTTCAAAAAGGTGGTCAATAAAATAGTACGGAAGGAATCATTGCTGCAGGACAAAGCTGCTCTAACAGAGCGGGCTCATGGATGGCTTACAGTTCAATCATACAACATGCTCTTGCCTCAAACCTATCTGCAGATAGGATTCACCAAAAAAACAAAAGAGAAATTCTTGAAATATCGCCTTGGTCTACTGCCGTCAGCGGCTCACCTTCCTCCATGGTCACGGCCAAATCTACCTTTAACATGCCGACTCTGTGGGATTGGTAAGGAAAACATAGTTCATCTGATCTCTACCTGCACTAAGCTCACCAAAGATCGACGCCTCCTCCTGCGACCACTTTTTAACATTCGTAACATACGGACCTGCAGGCAAGCGGCGCTAGCCTGCTTCAAAGGAGATGACATTCAACTGAGCTGTCGAATGGTAAAATTTCTCGAAACAGCTGAGGCCCGCTTCAAAAATTTTTCTTTGAAAGAACGAACAACTCAAGTAGTTCTGTAAAGGGCCATAATAATGAGCTAATTGTCATCCCAGAAGCCCGTCCTCCAGAGTGACATCGTTGCCCTTCCTAAAACTGTGCAGTACTGACTGGTAATAGGGCTCCTAAGAATTGTTATCACAATTTATGTATCCTCGCCTCCTCCGTGGCATGTTCTTTTACTTTTGCCTTGTTATCTTCCGTTGGCAGGCAAGGACGGATAATCAATTCCTTAACTTTTTATTTTTTTTAAATCTTATTATTCTTCTGTTTTTAGGATAATTAGGCTGTTTAACATGATGCTAAGTTTCTTTTAAATTCTGCTGCAGTTATCTCACTACGGAATCTTGTGTCTTGTCTTAAGGACAGAATCTCTGTTTTAACATGCTAAAATTTGATTTATGTTTTACTGAATCCTGATTTATATTGTAAAGGTTTTAAATAACCATGCACAATAAAGTACTATTCCATCCGAATGCAATCCAGGCTATATCAATCACAATTGGAAAAAATCAAGGAAGTCACCAGTTACTTGCAGTTAATACATACATTCATCCCAAGAACAGGCAGTCTGGGTCAAACGAACTAGTCCAAGAACTAACAAGACTCATGGAGGATGAAGAAATGGATAACATACTAGTGGGAGGCGATTTCAACCTCCAGTTATTCGGCGAACTGACAACCGATGAGATGACGCAGGAAATGGATACAGTATGGAAAATACCACCTCAAAAAATCCCCCACAGATGCAAACACAGCAACACTGCCTCCAAGCTATTAATAGCTTTAGAGAAATTGAACCTGCGCGTTCTCAACGGACGATTTAAAGAGGACATTCCCCCAGTACCAACATTTCACTCGTCAATTGCCTCATCCTATTTAGATTTTATTCTAGTTACACTCCCGTTGTACGACAAAGTACATGAATTTAAGGTAGGAGACAGAGCCCAGAGCGACCATCTGCCGCTAGAGGCCAACTTAGCACTGACTTGTAAGAACGAAGCAGCCGAAATCAGAAGCATGTGCACAGAATATACCACCAACTACAAGCGGTTACGATGCAAGATCTCGGATATAGAAATCCTAACAATCAGTGCAAAAACAATAATACAGGAAACATCTGACACAACCGACAACCCCATTATTTTATGGGAAAACTTTACAGCGGCACTAGGAGAAAAGCATGCCACAAGGAAGAAAGATCAAAAAGGGAATAACACTAGGCAAATGCTTGGCAAAATAACAAC
Organism: Lissotriton vulgaris; assembly: GCF_964263255.1. Lineage (NCBI taxonomy): Eukaryota > Metazoa > Chordata > Amphibia > Caudata > Salamandridae > Lissotriton > Lissotriton vulgaris. Next base: position 387,412,309 of record NC_141689.1, read on the forward strand.
AATAGAAACAAAAAACATCAAGCTCAAAATAAAAAAGATCCTTAAACAGCTCCGGCAAGATCCAAACAATTCAGAAATTCAACTGCAGTTATGTAGGTCAAAGGCGTTGCTACAAAAGAAAACTTGGCAAAGGAAACGGGAACTGAATGAAGAACTATGGGCTAAAATTCTACATAACTCAAAACAGAAGAATAGCTCTAGCTTTTGGAAGATGATTCACAGGCTCCAACAGCCAGACCACAGAGGTATTACCTCCGAAATACCGGAATCAGACTGGGCCAACTATCTAACAACTCATTTTAATACAATTGACCTCACAACGAGAAAAGTCGGAGGGACAGACTCGGAAGAGGGAGCTCTCCACCAACTGGAAAAAAATTACACACCCGCGAAAAAAACTAACCACGCGCAAAAAAAGAAAACAACCGGGCCAACAACCCTAGCAGAGAACAAAGCCAGTCCCAAGATAGTTGTGCCTAGAAAAATAGTACCTGGACTATCGGCTCAGGAAACAACAGACACGATCCTTAAACAAATCTCAAAGGGAAAACGTGAGGGGGCACCAGGACCAAACGGGATCCCTCCGATATTATACAAACAGGAAAAATACCAGCATCTTGGAGCGGTTCGATAATAAGCCCAATATACAAAAAAGGAGTAAAGATCGACCCAAGCAGCTACCGGCTGATTGCCCTGATAGACGTAGAGGCAAAGTACTACGCAAGCCTCATCTTGAAGGATCTAATAACTTGGGCAACAAAAAGGAACATCATCCCAGCCACACAGACGGGCTTTCGGACGGGCCAGGGAACCCTAACCAACATCATGGTGCTAACTATAGTGTCTGACGCAGCAAAAACGGCCAAAAGCTCCCTGTTCGTGTGTTTCATCGATTACAGTGCCGCATTCGATCATGTAGACCGACACAAACTATGGCGGAAGCTGAGCTCATGGGGAATCCCGGCCCCCTTCTACAACAGCTGGAAATGTTGCATACTGACACATGGGTCCAAATAAAACTTGGATCTGGCACACATATAGCAAGGAAAATACAGACCAGTAAAGGCCTAAAACAGGGCTGCGTCTTAGCACCAACACTGTTCAACCTCTTCCTTGCGGACCTCCCCAAAGAGTTAGAAACAGTAACATCACACGCACCTCGGTTAGGAAATATCACGCTATCAAATCTGCTTTATGCAGACGACTTGGTCCTCATCAGCCGGTCTCCTATCGGTCTCCAAAATCTCCTGGACAAAACTAATACTTTTTCAAAATCAAATTCTTTAACAATTAATCTGAACAAAACTAAAGTCATGCTAATGAACTACAACAAATAACAGAAGCCCGCATGGTACCTGGACAATCATAGACGAGAACTGGTAGCCTCATACAAATATCTAGGAGTCATAATAGAGGGCAACGGCTCCTCCAAGCAACAACTAGAGGCCATCCGGAGGAAGGGCATGACCTTTCAATTATCAATAAGGCCCTTGCAGAAAGTCCTTCCCGACAGGACATTAGCACCACTCTTACAGGTAATAAAAGCTCGCCTACTGCCCATGCTCTCCTACGGCAGCGAATCAATGCGGGGCAATGACGCAAGCACCTTGGACAACACTATCAGCCGTGCATACAGGGCAATCTTCCATCTCCCAAAAAATTCCTCGCCCGCTCAAATTTGTCTCGAATTTGGACTAACGAAACAATCTGTGGAGAGGAAAGGCCAATACATAAAAAGCTGGCGCAAAATCAAAGACTCCGAGCAAGGATCGTTAAATGCCAACTTATGGACTGAGCTTCACGCCAAAGAAATCTCACCTGCAAGGACCTATTTAATAAACTCATTGGAGAGCCTAGGACTAAAGACGCTTTGGGAAACAAGAACGGATTTTGGGATCTTTAAGAAAGCAGCGACAAAGGTCATCAAACTGGTCTCCTCACTTGAGGACAGAGCCACCCTGACCAGAAGAGCGCATGGATGGGTTGTGCTTGATGGGTATGGAGCCATAAAACCACAAGAATATCTATCAAGGGGCCTCACACAAAAAACAAAAAACTATTTCCTAAACATGCGCTTAGGCAACATACCCATAGCACGACACCTGGCACCTTGGAAAAGGCCTGATCCATCAAACGCATGTCGCCTTTGTCAATCTGCGAAGGAGGATCTTATACATATTATTTGTATCTGTAAAGCTTTTGTGTATATAAGGCGTTCCATGCTCCGGCCCCTATGGAACCAGAAGGGAGTAAGATCATGCAGGCAAGCAGTGATGCTTTGCTTTAACCCCAAAGAGACTCAGCTAAACTGTAGAACAGTTAAATATTTTGAAATAGTGGCCAAAAGATTAAAAGAAATAACACAAGGATGCGAAAAACCAACCGCTCCAGGAGAAAAGTAGCCTTCCTAAATGGCCCTTTCAAACAACATTTTAAGACTGCTGAGCGAATAACTTTCCACATCAGGAGAACAGAGATCCCTGCAACAGCCTTATAACTATGGTATGTTATGTTATATTTATTTTTATATAGCGCACAGCTACTCAAAAAGAGTGTCCCGGCGCTTTACTAATAAGACCTACTGCAGAATAACACAACACAGTGATAAAAGCAAGATGGAAAAACAGACTCAGAAAAGAAAAAAGAGGAACAGCCTAGAGGGCAAACAGCCAGGTTTTGAGGCCTTTCCTGAATGCAAGTAAACTAGTGGCTCCACGGAGTGTCAGCGGCAAGGTGTTCCACAGCTGTGGCGCCAGCAGTTCAAAGGAGCGGCCTCCGATGCGAGCTCTCTTAACGCGTGGCACAACCGCCAGAAACAGAGATTCTGATCTGAGAGAGCGGGCCGGGTGATAAAAGGCGAGTCTCCTTTGAAGATACTTGGCTCCCAACGCATGGAAAGCCTTGTAGGCCAAGGTTAATGCCTTAAAAGCGATCCGTTTGTGGATAGGGAGCCAATGTAGGGTCTGCAGTAGGCCAGCAGCACTGGCTCGCCTGTTAAGGCCATAAATGGCCCTCGCGGCAGCGTTCTGCACCACTTGGAGCCGCTGCAGCAGATACTCTGGCAGGCCCAGGTAAAGGACGTTGGAATAGTCCAACCTAGAACCGATCAGAGCCTGCACAGTCAGCTTCCTATGTTCCTCAGACAAGAGAGGTAAAAACCTCCGCAGCATCTTCAGGAGGCCAAAACATGTGCCCGTCACCCCTAGGATCTGAGATCTCAGCGTCAGACCCTTGTCCATCTTGACCCCTAGGTTCTTAGCTACTTGAGATGAACAGGACGGGTGGGACATGTTAATGGGCCACCAAGCTTGCCAGTCAGGATCCGATGCACACCCGAAGAAGAGTGCCTCCGACTTATCCGGGTTGCACTTGAGGCTGTTCAGCTGGAACCATTTAAAAACGGCCCCAAGGCAATCCCGGATACTCTCTCCATCAAAGTCTCCTCCCTTCTTACAAGAAAAGAGGAACTGGGTGTCGTCGGCATAGGATACGATTTGGGCCCCGAACGACTCCGCCAAAGCCGCCAGAGGGGTCATAAAGATGTTGAAGAGGGTCGGGCTCAATATAGAGCCCTGCGGGACCCCGACTCTCAATGGCGGCATCAAGGCAGAGTCTGGGGAGGCCCAGACCATTTGTCGGCGACCAGCTAGGAAAGATGAAAACCAGCTGAACACCGTCCCCCTTAGGCCAATCTCATAGAGTCTTGCGAGAAGGCCCTCATGGGGGACGGTGTCGAAGGCCGCCGACAGATCCAACATGACCAGCATGGCTTTGGCCCCGGAGTCCAGAACCCCTTTAATGGCTTCTGACACTTCCAGGAGCATGGTCTCTGTACTGAGGTTCGGGCGGAAGCCGGATTGAGTGGCATGCAGAATCTCATGTGTTTCCAGAAAATTGGAGAGCACAGTGTGTACGTGTTTCTCAACAATTTTCGTGAGAGCCGGCAAGAGAGAAATCGGTCTATAATTGACCGGAGCCTCAGGATCGAGACCAGACTTCTTCAACAATGGGATGACCATTGCCTGCTTCCAGGCCTGCGGAACCAATCCCTGGCTCAGCGAAAGATTCAGGAGAGGATTCGCCAGCGGATTTATGGCTTCCGCCATTTTTGCCAAAAATTTGGCTGGGCAGGGGTCCAAGGACGACCCAGATTTAAGATTGCCCATGAGCACTAAGGAGGCAGAGGCAGAGATAGATGGAAAAACGGCCAGCGTCGGGCCTAGCGGAGCCACGAGGCCCGAATCGTCCTCGGGGTTGATCCGCCCCACAGGCGCCACCAATGGAAAAGAGTCCTGGATAAGCTTAATCTTGCTGGTGAAAACATTTGCAAGATCAGAGGCCCAGGATTTAGAGGGCATACCTTGGGATGCATTGGAACGAGGGGCCATAAATTCTCTGACTATGGTAAAAATCTCCTTACAGGAGTTGGAGGCGGCTTCTATCCTCCCTGCAAGATAGGCTTTTTTCCCTAGGCGAATATCCCGCTGGTAGGCCTTGACCGCTGTCTTGTAGGCTAGCCTTGCCGCAGGGTCATATTGTGATCTCCAGGCTCTTTTAGCTGCCTTGCATTGCTGCCGAACGGTCGACAATGCCGCTGTGAACCAGGGAGCCGAGACACGTTTCGGTGTTAATCGAGGGGCCATCACCGGGGCAAGATCGTTTAGCCTATACAGAAGCCATGCCTGCAGAGACTTCAGGTCCTTCTCCAGATCTCCTGTGAGAGGGCATGGGTGGTCCAGAGCGGCCTGAGCTAGCATAGCTGGGGTCACGCACTATAAGCACTACAAGTAATAATAGCAGGGACCAACAGGAAGACCGACTAATTTATTATAGACTCCTTGAGATTTTACTAATGTGCAATATCTTCTTGTTTGGAAAAATTTTATATAGTCAAAAGACTTTTTTATCTTTGTGCAATATTGTGAGTTTTTATTAACTGTGCAATAAACAAATTCAAATTCCATTTGAAGCGTACTTGTCAGGTGCGTTTATTTTTTTGCTTGTCCTCCTCCCTTTACCTAATCTCCCCACCCTGTAGTACTACCAGTAACAGCACAATATATTGGCTTTCTCAATAAACAAGTCATAACACTTTAACACTATTTAGTAACTTATATTGGACAACTGCTCAACAACCTACAATTTACAACAAAAAACAGCTTATTATTAATCACATAGGCGAAACCTATTGCTAGTATGTTTACCAGTGCTTGTTATACCAGGTACACCCTTTGAAAAGGGAGAAACATCTGGAGGCCTAGCCCCACAGAAATATGTGAAATTTCCTGCCTCCCTGCCTTGGTCCCAGTTTGTCTGAAGGCACGATAGGCTAGTGTAAAGTTCTTTGTGTGAGAGCTGATGCACAGTATTTTGAAGTGCAAGTAGTGCTATGCACAGCTTTGCCCCCCCCCCCAGCCAGGCACGATAGACCCTCTATTGTCTAGCTGTCTGTGAGCAATACAGAAAGGTCAACTGCCAAGTACACGAATCATGTGAACCTGGAAACAGGTTGCAGGCACCAAATGGTTAGGAACAGAAAATTACCGCTTTCAAAAAGCGGCATTTCCAGAATTGTGATTTAAACCTGCCTTTACCATTAAATAGCTGTTGGCGGAACTCGTAGAATTTTACTCTGTGGAATTCCACAGAATTGGATAAAAACTCAGCAAGAGTCTCTGGAGTTCCACAAGTGGCAGAAATTTGGCATGCCTTGTTGCTCGCACTGATTTTTAGCGCCAGGAACTTGTTCCGCTCTGTAAAAGTAGCATGAACCGCGCCAGAGCGAGCTGCTCCTTTCTGCCACTCAAGCAGATTTTCTACTTGAGTGGCATCCTTCTCAACGCAAACAGTGGAGACCTGTCACAACCGTACACGTTGATAAATTGCACTGGGTGGCAAAACTCCAACAACTCCACTGGCAGAGCAGAGTTTAACGCCCACCCCTGCCATGTAAAGAAGATTTTACATTACAATTCCATTGAAACCAAGCATGACTTTCCGACTTCTAATGAAAAGTTAGCATTTATTAAATGTAATAAAGTAACCCAATGTTATCCTATGGGAAAGGTAGGCTTCACAGTAGTGAAAAAAGGAATTTGTGAGTTTTTCACAACCAGGACAAGTAACTTAAAAGAACATATCCGCCATTTTATTTACAATTAATCCTGCCCTATGGGTTATCTAAAGCCCACATTAGGTTTAACTTATATATTTTAAGAGTCTTAGACTTGGCAAGGAGGTTATTTTGCCACGTCAAGCTGATAGTTTAAAAACTGCCAACGAGCTACAATGGCAGGCCTTAGACATGTTTTAGGAAGATACTTAAATGAGTGGTACAATAAGTGCTGCCGACCCACAAATATCATATCATTTAACAGCCCCAGGTATATGGTATTCCACTTTACTAGGGACTTATAAGTCATTAAATATTTCATTCAGTGTTTTTGGAAATGAAGCACTTTAGCACTGGTTAGCAGTCATAGGGCTAATACAAACACATTTCAGAAAAATAGGAATGGTGAAGGCAAAATGATTGGGGGTGAGCCTACAGATAGAGCTAAGTCCATCATCTGCTCTTTCCATTAATACGTTTATACAATGGATCTCTGCTTTTGGATTGGCGATTCACCGCTATCCATGATCAGGGATCCCACAAGACACAAGGGATTTTTGGTTTTTATAGCATGGGCCACTAGGCACAAGTCATTTCATCCCAGGAGCATATTAAAATGTGGTGATTTTCCCTTTGTTGAAGGGCTGATAAGAGTGCAATTGTTACTCTCCCGCCCTGAGGGAAGGGACAATTTGGCAGGCATTTTATTTTGGCAAAGCATATTCATGGGGCTTTTCTGGTGGCCGCCCGGAACCAAGAAGCAGAATTTAGGGGTTGGCCGAGCTATCATGGGTCAACCCCCTCAGGGTGGCATAACATAATTTGGGGATTTTCTTTGCTTAGGGAAAAATTGGATGCTTGAAGTTGATGTGACTGGCCCCCAAGGCAACTGAACATTTAGCAGCCATTTACATTTACCTGCTTTTGCCTGGGGGTTTTCAGGCATCATCCATGGAAAGAAAGATGTCAACCCACTTGAGCAAGTGAGAAGTTATAGTGTTACACACATTTTACTTCCATCCACCACAGCATAAACCATGAGGTAAATGGTGAGCCCACTGCAGCCTTTGATCTGTTTTTTTAGCCATTCACATCTTGCTATGCCCAAGCCATTTAAAGCAAATCAATGAGCTAATCAGTGGCTTGACTGGGCTCCCCTATTCACCCATGGTGAATTCTGTAGTGGGTGGGAGTAAAATGTGAATGACACAATAACTGATCAATGCAAATACAAGGAGATGATGGACGGAGCGCTGAAACTTTTCAGACACTCACCTCCAGTCACATATCTGGGTTGAATCCATCATCTTTCTTTAGCTCACTTCGCCACCTCCATTCAGATCCAGCTGTATGCAAATCAGTCTTGACCCTGTGCCTCATGGGAACAATGAATTATCAATGGTTGAAGTGGGGTCTTGTGTCTGGCTAGGCCTAGGACCCACAGCAGCGGCCATGTTCATGATTATAACCAAATAATCAGGTTTATGGGTAAAGAAACATAGTGGGGTCCCCACAAGCCACATGACGATGAACATCCCTGCATGTCTGGTTTTCAGAAATGTCTGGGGGGGAGCTGGAAGATTTCAGAGTCCAGGCCAAATTTCACAGCTACCCACGTAGATTAAAAGGCTTGTTTTTCTCAGCAGGTATCCTATGTCCCCACACTTGCTTTTTGGGGTCTTTCTTGTTGTGACTGCTAGGCCGAGCTTCACAGTTCAGTTATCATTTTTTATGGGGATAGGTGTGTGAATGCTGAGTGGTGGAAATCTTTTGAATCCCAGCAGACTCCAGAAATTTTCCACACAGAAATGTGAGAAAAGTGTATTTTAGACACAGTTTGAGGTTTGCAGGGCAATGTTGCTAAGAAACGATAGTGGTATCCACACGTCACACCCCTCTGAACTCCTCTCGGTGTCTGGTTTCAGAAATGTCTGGGCTTGAAAGGTTTCCCTTGATGACAGCAAGACCGGCGCCCAAATTCTACAGATACCCAGATCGCCAAAAGTGTTCGTTTTTCATGGCAAAAGTTGATGGTTCTACATTGTGTTTTGGGACCTTTTGTTTTGCAAAATGTTCTCAGAATCATATGATAGTATGGGTAACCCCAAATTCAAAGGTGTTCATAAACCCACTATTCCTAAACTCAGTGTCTTTCGCATATAAGTGTGTTTCCTAACCTTTTTTCATTCATTAGATTTTACCCTATGAATTGTTGCATTATCAGTACTCAATGAACAATCATTGAAATCTGTTTTTGAACAACCAAATAACCTGATCGGGGCTATTCATCAAGGCAATTTACACTTGTGAGTAATTTCCATGTGCAATTTGCTCTTACTTTGTTGTGTAATTTTACCTGTTCACAAAATATGAGGGTAAAGTTACTCAAAAGTGTAAAGGTAAACATCTCCATCCCTTGAAAAAGAGAATTAAGACAAATGTACAAGTGTAAGTTACTACTGCAAAAAAGAAACAGTGGTTAGTCCAGAACCACACATGACCAGCCAATGATGCAGCAAAACCCTCCAATAGAAATAAAATTGAAACAGGGACTTAAAATAAAACCCCATTGGAAATAATGTTAAATTCATGCTAAAGTAAATTAAATTATGTAAAATAGTTTAACATATTGATAAATATTACACACAACGTCCCCGTATCCACGGACGAACGTACTCTCAATGCACAAACAGATTGAATGTTCAGGAAAGGTTTATTTTGCTTCTCCGCTATGCATTTCAGCTGAAAACAGCCTTGCTAGCACGTGTAAATATGTATATATTCACTGAAAAAACCATAGGTTTCACACCAGTTATAGTTAGGAATTAGCATTTAAAAAACCTATTAAATTCACTGAAAAAACCATAGGTTTCACACCAGTTATAGTTAGCTGGAAATTTTACTGACATAAAACCATTGAAATTCCCACGTTATAGTTAGTTGGACTCACTATAACTTGCGCGCCTGAAATGCACTGCTGATGACGTCACATATTACATCACTCATGACATGGTCAGTGACATCACTCATGACATCACTGATGACACCATCCAGTGAATGTGTGTCTTTCTGAAAAACATATATGTTTTATATATGTATTTGTAAAGGACGATGGAAGAATAAATGGTTAAATAAGTGTGTAAATGGATGTTTGTTAATATAAGAATTGATTGGTTAACTGCCTTATTAAATGTATCTTAGTGAATACATACATTAGCAAGTAAATTTTAAATATTGAAATGTATGTATCAGTGTTTCACTTTGTGTATAAGTGGCTGTATGGGTTGGTGACTGACTCACTGTTTGTATGTGTTTTGAAGACAGCATATGTACAAAACTGTATGGATGGATGAGTGTGTATATGTGTATGTTAGTGAGTAAACAACTGTCTTACTATTGTCTTTTTCAGTAACGACATATGTTTTAATCTAGTATATGTGAGTATTGATTTATATAAGTGAGTATATGTGAGAGTGAGAGATTGTAAGAGTTCCTGTTTCAATAAGTATGTGTTTCTATAAGTGATTGTTTAATAGAGTAAGTATGTGTAAGTTTTCTTAGAAGTAAAGTGGTAGTGTGTGTATTGCTGTATATGCAAATAAATGGATGTTCAATAGTTTTTTTGCATGTGTGAATATGTGTGTGAGTAACTTTTGGATGACTGTCGAAGTGTAACAGGATGTATAGGTGTATCACTACATATAATGAGTGAGTATATGTATGAGGGACTATATAGAACTGTTGGTGAATGAGTGGATGTGTATATAGATGGTGGAATTACTGAATTGTTTGTTGTAACTGGTATGGGTATCTCCATTTTTTTGAAAATGTTAAATACCATTTTTGAATATGTATTTCAAGGCTTACATTACACTGAAAGGAGGTCTGTCACTCTGTCACAAGGATGGTGTCATCAGTGATGTCATGAGTGATGTCACTGACCATGTCATGAGTGATGTAATATGTGACGTCATCAGCAGTGCATTGCAGGCGCGCAAGTTATAGTGAGTCCAATTAACTATAACGTGGGAATTTCAATGGTTTTATGTCAGTAAAATTTCCAGCTAACTATAACTGGTGTGAAACCTATGGTTTTTTCAGTGAATTTAATAGGTTATTTAAATGCTAATTCCTTTCTATATCGAGTTTCTAACCTATGTTTTTTTTACAATTTGCTGTTTTGTGTAAGTATTAATTTGTAAGTTTTTTTTTTTTTTGATCAATTTTTCCTGGGGCGCTCTGGGTGCGCGCTCCGGTAAGCTCTCCGGAAAGCGCACCCAGAGCGCTACTTTCGTTCGTGAAAAAAATATGAATGAAAAGTTAATAATAACGCAAAACATTTCGTACCATACAAATAAAAGCAGGTTTTTTTTATAAGGAAATAAAAATGATTTTGCATTTCCGTAAAACTATGAAGACGTCACTTCAGCGCGCAGCGTAAGCGCCCCCTGAAGTGCCTACGTTCGCGCTGCGTATGCGCCCCGGAAGCGCCTACGTTCGCGCCGTGTATGCGCCCCGGAAGCGCCTACATTCGCGCCGCGTATGCGCCCCGGAAGCGCCTACGTTCGCGCCGTGTGTGCGCACCCGGAAGCGCTCCGGTGCGGGCAGCGTCAGCGCGTCAAGTCATGTGACCTAAAAATAACACTTTTCATTGGTTGCTAACAGTTTTTTTTACAAAGAATGAAATCCCCACCCATTTCCTTCACTTCTTCTTTCACTTTTGTGATTGCAAGACCTGTTTTTTGCTCCTGGATCTTTCTTGGTTTACCATGGCTGCCAGAGAATCCAGCAGTGATGAACAGCCTGAATTCATCAATGAAGAGCCTCCTCAGCCAAAGGTGAAGGAGCATTTTATTTGGAAATTTTTTAAAATACCACCTAACCAGAAAAAGGTGAATGCTCCAAAAGTGGAGTGCAGGATCTGCAAACAAGTCCTGTCACGGGGTGACCCCCCAAAAAAATACTCATTTGGGAACTTTATGATGATCCAGCATGTGGAGAGGAGGCACCCCCAGAATTTTGCCCGGGAAAGTGCCAGGGCTCCTGCACAAGTGGTTCCCAGTGATGGGGCCTCTACATCCACCGGAGGAGAAACTACTTCTGGGAGGGGGCAATCGCAGGAGCTCGTGCCAAATATTCAACCTGATTTTAACAATGGTGTCCTGAGATGCAGATACTGCAATCAACTCCTTACCTATGGGGAGCAAAGTGTCCAGCTCTTGGTTCGAGCATTGGAGAACCATCACTGCCCTTCCCATCCCTAATTTTTTTTGTTTTTTTTGCTCCTGTTGAGCAGTTTCCATTCCCTGTTTTTGTTCCTGTTTTGAAAAAAAAAGAAAACAAAAAGTTCTTTTCAGAACTACCTCCAATTCACATCAAAGAGCTATATTCTTAAAAAAATTAAAAAGAGTAAGTGAAATGGAGTGCATTGATAATGGAAAGGAAAATGAGTAAGAAAGAACAGAAAGGTATGAGAGGAGAAAGGAAGTGAAGTAGGGGGACTGAAAGAAGGTGAGTGTTGGGAAGGAAAGTAAGGAGAAGAAGAGTGAATATGGGGAATGTTGATATTCAAAGAAAATGTTGAAAAGGAACGGGGGTGTGGAAGGGTAAGAAAAGATGCATTGCTGGAGTTGAAGGCTGAAGGCCTCATTTATGAAGCCATGCGTCACTTTAACGCCACCAGAGTGTCACTTTTTGTGACGCATCAGTCCAGTAAAAAATGCACCTTATTTAGTCATATTTACAAAGTGGCGCATCTAAGTAGATGCGTCACTTTGTAAGCCCCTGCACCACATTATTCCTACGTCAGGTGTAATGTATGCAAAAGGGACGTATTGACGCAAGAAAGGGTCGTAGAGGTGACGCAGTGGAAACTATGAGATATCACTGCGTCACTTTTATGACGCTGTTGCGTCCACATCTTACGCCTGTTTCACAGCAGGCGTGCAGGCCCTTTCAGATGGGGCTTGGCCATGTGAAAGGATACATTGCTGGAGTTGCTTCATTTTTGAGACACACTCCAGCAATGCATCACTTTTGCGCTAACAGATACATCTAAAATACTGACGTATCTGTAAGAACTTTCAACATAATACGTCATAAAATTAATATGACGCAGGAGTAGAAGACAGAAGGACTCATTTATGAGGCCATGCGTCACTTTAACACCACCAGAGCGTCACTTTTTGTGACACACCAGTGCTGTAAAAAATGCACCTTATTCAGTCATATTTACAAAGTGACGCATCTAGGTAGTTGCGTCACTTTGTAAACCCATGCGCCACATTATTCCTACGTCAGGTGTAATGTATGCAAAAGGGACGTATTGACGCAAGAAAGGGTCGTAGAAGTGACGCAGTGAAATCTATGACATATCACCGCGTCACTTTTATGACGCTGTTGCTTCCAAATATTACGCCTGTTTCACAGCAGGCGTGCAGGCCCTTTCACATGGGGCTTGGCCCCATGTGAAAGGATGCATTGCTGGAGTAGCTTCATTTTTGTGACACACTCCAGCAATGCTTCACTTTTGCGCTTATAGATACGTCTGAAATACTAACGTATCTAAAAGAACTTCCAACATAATACGTCATAAATTTAATATGACGCATGAGTAGAAGACTGAAGGACTCATTTATGAGGCCATGCATCACTTTAACGCCACCGGAGGGTCACTTTTTGTGACGCACCAGTGCTGTAAAAAATGCACCTTATTCAGTCATATTTACAAAGTGGCGCATCTAGGTAGTTACGTCACTTTGTAAGCCCCTGCGCCACATTATTCCTACGTCAGGTGTAATGTATGCAAAAGGGACATATTGACGCAAGAAAGGGTCGTAGAGGTGACACAGTGAATAAACTGGGGGCCTCATTTCTGAAAAGTGACGCATCGCTGCGTGAAAACAGTGATGCGTCACTTTTCTGTGCGCACTCCTTACGACATTCCTGATGTGTCATATTTAATGTATGACGAATCATGTCGCAAGGAGTTACAGATACGTCAGTATTTCAGACGTATCTGTAAGCGCAAAAGTGACTCATTGCTGGAGTGTGTCACAAAAGTGACTCAACTCCAGTAATGCGTCCTTTCACACGGGGAAAGCCCCAAGTGAAAGGTCTTGCGTCAGTCTTACGCCTGCTGTGAGGCAGGCGCAAGATTTTGACGCAACAGCGTCCTAAAAGTGACGCAGTGAAATCTCATAGATTTCACTGCATCACTATTACGAGGCTTTTTGCGGGGGAACGCCCCCTCTGCATACATTATACCTGACAAAGGTATAATGTGGCGCAGGGTTTTAAAAAGTGACCCATCTACCTAGATGCGTCACTTTTTAAATATGATTCAAAAAAGGGGGTGATGATTAACAGAGTGTCTGAATTAAGCAGACCACTCTTACCCAGTCCAAAGATCAGGGCTTAATCCATCACCGTTTTTTAGCTCACTGCACCATCCCAGCTCAGAACCTGGCTACATGCAAATTAGTCTGCCCCTGGCCCAGTGCATCATGGGAACAGGGCAGACCAGACTACCAAGCCAATTCTTCACTGGAAAGGAGACAAGCTTCCGGGGACCGGTTTCTGGCATATCAGCCGTCGTTGGCCCGGCTTGCTTGAATCCTGATGGTGCAGTGAGCAAGGGACTCATGTCTGAGTATACCCTGCCACACCTATAGTGGCCAAAAACGATTCAAAAAAGGGGGTGGTGATGAACAGAGTGTCTGAATTAAGCAGACCACTCTTACCCAGTCCAAAGATCAGGGCTTGATCCATCACCGTTTTTTAGATCACTGCACCATCCCAGCTCAGAACCTGGCTACATGCAAATTAGTCTGTCCCTGGCCCAGTGCATCATGGGAACAGGGCAGACCAGACTACAAAGCCAATTCTTCACTAGAAAGGAGACAAGCTTCCGGGGACCGGTTTCTGGCATTTCTGCCGTCGTCGGCCCGGCTTGCTTGAATCCTGATGGTGCAGTGAGCAAGGGACTCATGTCTGAGTATACCCTGCCACACCTATAGTGGCCAAAAACGATTCAAAAAAGAGGGTGGTGATGAACAGAGTGTCTGAATTAAGCAGACCACTCTTACCCAGTCCAAAGATCAGGGCTTGATCCATCACCGTTTTTTAGCTCACTGTATAGGAATTGGCTTGGTAGTTTGGTCTGCCCTGTTCCCATGATGCACTGGGCCAGGGTCAGACTAATTTGCATATAGCCAAGTTCGTAAACTCCTACTGTTCCAACTGCCATTTCATTCCCACACTTAATCTGACTGCACCAGAACCTTCTCACATCATGTATTCTGTATGGATTATTGGACATAGCTACATCCACTGGGCTCAAAGGTATGCAGCAAGCAGAAATTATCACAACCTTGATTTATCAAATGTGGAAATTAAGTGAATTGGCCAGAGAGGATTGAGATGTCATCAGTTGATACCATTGGTGAAAACCTTTTTGCATCTGCCAAGCCCTGACCTCTTAATAGTGCACTGTGGTGGAAATGATTTGGGCACTATGACTGGGGTTGGTCTGGAAATGCTTTTAAAGGACACCTTTGATCAATTGAGGACACTTTTTCCACAAACTGCCTTGGTATATTCCAATATATGCCAAAGACAGAAATGGAACTGGTCCAACCAATTTTGTCCACAATTTGAGAAAGCACGGAAACATGTGAATAAATCTGTTTCTGCTTACATGAGAGACTGTGGAATGGGTTCAATATACAATAATAACTTGTGTTACAACATGCAAGACATCTACAGAGGAGATGGTGTGCACTTCTCAGATGAGGGAAATAGAATTTTCCTCCTGAATTTAAGACTGTGCATTGGAACCTACTTGTAGGTACCTAAATCAGCCACAGAACCCAAAAGCTCTTTTCAGAGCTACCCTACCTCTGATCATTCAAAACGTTTATCTTTTTCTAACTTTTTTCACTATTTTTCACCAAAGTACGCTCCCCGGTACGCACAACGGTGCGCGTACCGAGCGCTCCCCCCGCGGAAAATTCAAGATTTTTTTTTCTTTTTTGGACTTTATGTGCCTCCTAAGCCCCCCTCAGAAAAACTAGAGGGTCAAGAAGTGTCTACCTTCTATCCATTCCGATCATTGTTTGCCCTCCATCTTGTGTCTTGATTGTACCGAAACACAAAATGGAGGACTCCCGTTACGCTGCCGGTGCGCGTACCGGAGCGCGCACCGGTAAGCGCTCCATAAAAAAAGGTGGGAAAGTAATTTACAGAAAAACCACTGGAGACACTTTCATCAAATATAGAATAGGCCCTACTACATAGCAGTCCCTTCCATTTGCCCAAATTTGGTGGAATTCCATTGAGACATTTAGGCTACAGGCCTGTCTAAATATCCTGAGGTAAATTACATGACCAAAACACATATGAAGTGTTAGAATTTACAACCAATTAAAAAGTTTCTTTCATGTTCTACGATTATTTCCTGACATTTGATTGGTTATGTACGTGAATAAATAAAAAAAAAAGAGAGCAGGAAACACAGCCATTTTGACTACTGCTTCCTGAAGTACATTTGAAAAGAAATAACACTGACAACTTCAACTGCTTTCTCAAAGGTAAGTTGTTATTTTGGAAAGTGAAGTATGTTGTGCACTTTAAGTTAATTTGACAAAAAATATTCTGTTAGTTATATACTATCCCTCTGTAATAGTTATAGATTGAAATAGGCTTCTCTGTTATAGTTATGGATTAAGTTAGGCTTCCCTTGTATTATTATAAATTTACTTAAACATCATAACATACTCTTTGTTATATTTCAAATTCCAGCCTGATACCATACACTGCCCAAAGATAACTTCACTGTTAAAAAATCCAAACTACATGTCTGAACTTAAACCCAACAGTGCCCTATCTCTACTGATATAATTGTTTTTTATGCAATTTACAGCAACAAAATGGAAGGAGAAAAGAATATATCTTTTGAAATTGTTTGAACAACAACCAGGATGGAAAAAATGCTGAAAATGATAACATTGACTTTATGGATGAGTCTCTGGACCTTGAATTACTGGAATGCGTGCAATCAATGGAAACACAGGGGGCGTGGCTTTGACTCCACCGAGCATGGTCGCCTGAGCCCCGAGCTCCGGGCTGATCTCGGTATTTATCCTGACCGAGAGCCTCCCCGGCGGCGCCACTGACCCGGCGTGGTTCCTGACCGACGTGGAGCACCTCGGCATCGGCCGAACAAGAGAGGGGACCCGCGGCTGTCTGCAGGCGGCCACTGAAACGGAGCCCGGACTGCGGCGGTTGGCCATTTTGCAGAGGGCCCGCTGCGGCCCACTGATCCCCGACCTCGATTGCTGAGGGGTCGACTGGGGACCCGGCCTATGTGAAGGGCCAGGGATCGGAGCAGACCGGGACACGGCCCATTGGCGGGGATAGACGCGGGCGCCTGGCGCTGGGGCCCGTGTACTGGTGGTCCCGTCTGACCAGCGGTAACGACCGGAGGTCCCGACGAGAGGGGGCTGTGGCGTCATCGCCTCCGGGCGGCGGAGTGGAGTGGTCCCGGCAGGGGGTCCATCATACGGCGGACCCGGCGGGGCAGCTACTCGGGAGCGCCGGTCTGCCTTGTTTGGTGCACCGGAACCACGGACCCCGACTGGGGAGCAGAGACACCTCGGAGCTGTGAGAGGGGAGTGGCGCCTGGCCTGCTGGGGCCTCAATAGCCATGCTGGAAGACTAGAGGCCATTGGATTTGCGGTTTGCCCAGGATCGATGGAGAGGGGCCCTGCTCTTGGCCCAGTGCAGACACGGTTGGTGACGTCTTGGTGTCTACGCCACAGGTCCCTGGACTTGGGAGGACTTCTGGCCCCCCGGCGCGGCCCTCCTGTGCACGGGTGAGGACCTGAGGGCGCGTTGGCGCTCCCCCTAGATCTGCCATCTGGGTATCCTGGTTCTCACAGAGGGGCCGGGGTGGCCTAGCGTCACTGGTGGGCCTCATTGATGGACGTAGGGCCTAGCGAGTGGGAGCCCCCATTGGAGCACCGGGTACCTGAGGCCGGACGGCGCCACCCGGAGCGATCTTGTGGACGCAGTTCCGGCTCTTTGCTCAGACCGACCTGAGGGGCGGCGGCCCATATTGCCAACCGGAGCACACCTCGTGACAGACTCTTGGCGATTGGCATAAGTGCGAGAACCGGTGGTGCGACATGGGAAAACCACGGAAGGGAGCGGGCACGGCACCACCGGACCAGTCTGAAGATTCTCTTGAGGCCCATGACCAACGGCTGACGGATGGCCAGGCTACAGGGCTGCAACAGCAACAGATGGACCAGATCCTCAAGGCCATAGGGGACACAAGAGAGGCGCTACGACAGGACATCGCTCAGGTCTCCACAGGCCTTGGCCTCCTGAAGGCGGACCACGACAAGCTCGCTGATCGAGTCAAGGCAGCGGAGCTGGTGCTAGAGACGCTGGAACCGGCCCAGAGAACATCGGACGCCACATTGGAGGATCTAACGCGCAGGGTGCGGCAACTGGAGAAGAGAGCGGCTGACGCAGAAGGGCGCAACAGGCGCAATAACATTCGCGTGGTGGGTCTACCCGAAAATGTCGAAGGGGGCGACATGGTCTCATATCTGGAGAACTGGCTGCGAGATGTGGTGGTCCCTGAGGGCCTGACGCACTTCTATACACTGGAAAGAGCTCATAGGGTTCCGGCTCGACCCCCGGCCCCGGGCCGCCCCCCCCGACCAGTGATAGCCCGGCTGCTACATTTCAGGGACCGGGACATTATCCTGCGGCACGCCAGGTCGGATGGCCCGTACAAGGTGGACAACGCATCCGTGTCTCTATTTCCCGATTATTCCCAGGAGGTCCAACGCTGCCGCTTCTCCTTCGTCGCTGTTAAGAGGGCTCTCCGTGACGAGGGGGTGCAGTACTCTTTGCTGTTCCCTGCGCGCTTGAAGGTGCTGGTAGATGGAGTGGCGACGTTCTGCGACACACCGGACGACGCTTGGCAGTGGTTGGAACGGTACAGAGCGGGCAAGGATGGCACGGGTACCTGGGCGGAGGCTGCGGAGGACCGGCCGAAACCGCGTAGGAGCAAGCGCAACCGGAGGCGAGAGCAGAACAGGCGGTCCCCATCGGCGTTGCAGACTGAACTGGAGAGGCAGGCCGCCCTTCAGGCGGTGTCGATCATCTCTGGAGTGGTGACGGAGGCCCCGGCGGTGGACTCGGGCTCCCGGTTGGGCTCTGATGAAGCGGAGCGTGGAGGTTCGGATGGGGGCTCGGAGAAGGACCCTGAGGAGTTGCCTCAGGTCACTCCGCAGACTGCCGATGGACTGATGGACGAATGATCTCCAGGAGGCTGAGTGAAGGACAGTAAGGAGGTGGGCTCAGCCTGAGGGGGGAGACATTACCGGGGTTGATGGGGTCTTGCTGCCTGGGGCGCTAGGAAGGCCGCTGTCACCTGTCCTACTGGGGTGTTGCTGGAGCGCGAGGTGACCCTGGTACATTCAACGGGTCGGTGGTGCTGCTGGGGGGGAGGGGGGAGGTCTATTCTTAGTCGGGATCGGCTTCTCCCGGTGTGGTGGGTCTCTGGCTATCCGGCCGGCTGGTGTGGAGTCACCTCCTCGATCTCACATAACTTGTGAGTCTCTGGTAGTTCCCAGAGTTTCCCTCGTTAGGGGGGGTAAGGTTTGGATGGGTAACAATTGTTTGGCGCCTGTTCTGGGGGTGGGTGGGTTGGGGGTTGGTTGGGGCTGTTGCAGGTTGCAGGGGATTGTCAGTGTGCCGACAGGGCTGTCAGGGACTGGACTCCGCTATAGACCTATTGATGGCGGCTAGATTGGAACTGAAATGTGTTACCTGGAATGTGCGGGGGCTCAACTCCATGAGGAAGAGATACAAGGTGCATGCATACCTAGTGCGCAGGGGGGTTCAGGTAGCTTTTCTGCAGGAAACGCACTTAACACTGGCAGAGGGGCAAGCGCTGCAGCGGCGATGGAGGGGGCAACTCTTCTATACTACCTATTCTGCTCATGCTAGGGGGGTGTTGATTTGGGTGCGAGCAGGTGTCCCCTTTCAGCCCATGACGACGAGGGTGGATTCAGATGGGAGGTTTGTGGCAGTACTAGGGCGACTGGATGGCCGGGATGTTACGCTCTGCAGTGTTTATGTTCCAAACTTTGACCAGGCCGCGTTCTTCTCTACGCTGTCGAGGAGGTTGGCGTCTATGCTGGTGGGCACGGTGTACATGGGGGGGGACTTTAACTCAGTGGTGGATGTGGAGATAGATCGTTCCCACCCTCCGCTGGCTCAATCGGTGGTGCGCAGGGTGGCCAAGGCTCGGAGGAACTGGCAAGAGCAGTGGGGGCTTTTAGACGCCTGGCGGACGCATCACCCCGTCGATAGGGATTATTCGTTCTACTCCACGCCACATGATCTACACGTGCGCCTTGATGCTTTTCTTTGTACGGCTGGGGCCCAGGAACTCACACGCAGCAGTGAATACCTGGCGAGGACCATCTCGGACCACAACCCTTGCTTACTTACGGTCCTCTGGTCCAGACAGCGGCAACCAATCCCCACGTGGCGGCTGAACCCGCTGGCACTGGAAGATCCGATATTTCACGCAGAGGTGCAAGAGTGCATTGAGCGTTACTTTCAAGAGAACACGGGTACCGCGACCACTAGAGCGATCGAGTGGGACGCCTTTAAGGTGGTGGTGCGGGGCGCATGCCTCTCGTCCTCGGCGGGGGTACGTAGGTCACTGTTGGCTGATGTAGCGCGGGAGGAGACCTCACTGCGGCAGGTGGAGAAGGATAGCCACGTGGAGGGGGGCAATAAGGAGGAAGTGCTGGCTGCTAGGGAGCGAGTTGCCGTCCAAGTGGAGAGGCTCCGCTGCCATGATTACCGGGAGTACATGGTCCGAGCACACGCAGAGAGGGACCGGGTCGGTTCGCTGTTGGCGTGGCTGGCCAACCCTCAATCTAGGGGTACGCCAATACTATCGCTGACCACACCGGCCGGGGACTTGGTTTATTCGCAACAGGAAATCAATGACCAGTTCCTAGCTTATTACTCGGAACTCTATCGGAGCAGATTGTCGGCGTTACCGGCTGGATTGGATGCCTTCCTCGATGTGGCGCAGTTACCACGGCTAAACTCGGAGCAGGGAACCGCGCTGGGTGCGGCTATCACCCTGGAGGAGATCAGAACGGCGGTTAAGCACATGGCCAGAAAGAAAACGCCAGGGGGTGACGGACTCCCGGTGGAGTTTTACGCCGTATATATTGACCTCCTAGCGCCTCAACTACATCAGGTGTATGGGGAGGCGTGGGATCGGGGCAGGTTACCAGTGTCGACGAGGGAGGCGATTATAGTGCCGTTATTGAAGAAAGGCGGGCTTCCTACGGCTAGAACGGCATATCGCCCGCTCTCGATGCTCACTGTGGACTATAAGGTGTTGAGCAGGATCCTGGCCACCCGATTATCTGTCCATATGTGCTCTCTGGTACACCCGGACCAGTCGGGCTTCATCCCCACGCGGAACACCTCGACGTGTATACGGCGCCTGATACGGGTCATGGAAGTTGAGGGGGAGGGCCCCCAGGGCGCGGCCGTGCTCTCGGTAGACATCGAAAAGGCATTCGATAGTGTGGAGTGGCCATATCTGTTCTGCGTGCTTCGTCGGTTCGGGTTAGGGGACGGTTTCGTCCGCTGGACGCGGCTGCTGTACGAGTCTGCCACTGCTAGGGTCCGCACGGGCCGCTCAATATCTACGGCATGCCCGGTGGAACGAGGCACCCGACAGGGTTGCTCTTTGTCCCCGCTCCTCTTCGCTTTGGCGATTGAACCTTTGGCAGCACAGGCTCGACAGGGACGGCATTATGAGGGGGTGTCCCTGCGCGGGGTGTCGCATTATATTTCCTTGTATGCCGACGATCTCCTGATGTACTTGGCTGATGTGGAGGCTTCGGTGCGGGGTGCGCGGGCCTTGCTCCGTGAGTTTGGCGAATTGTCGGGGCTGCAGGTTAACTGGCTTAAGACCTGTCTATTCCCCTTGACTCCCCGTTGCATCCAGCCTGCGGAGCTCGGGGGTTTGCGCTGGGAATCGGAGTGCCTGCCATACCTCGGAGTCTACATTTATCATACCCACTCGCACCTATATGAAGGGAATGTGGGCAGAGCCCTGAGGGGTATTAGAGGCAGCATGGGATTTTGGCGCACTCTCCCATTGTCTGTGGCCGGTCGGATAGCGCTGCTGAAGATGGTGGCCCTACCACGCCTGCTTTATTTTTTCCGCACGCTGCCGGTGTGGATCCCGCTCTCTTTTTTTCGGATGCTGCGGTCGATGGTAATAGGGTTTATATGGGGCTCTGGCAGGAGACGTGTAGCTTTGAACACCTTGCTTAGGTCCCGGGAGGAGGGCGGCCTGGCGGTACCGGATTTTGAGTGGTATTACCTGGCGGCGCAGCTACAGTGGCTCACGATGGCTGTGGCGCGGGAGTTTAGAGGCCCGGACGGCCCGCAGGGTCGGATTATACAACGACACGTCCTGTCCTTCATCGTGCTCCAGCAGGGGCTTCGGTTGGATCAGCTGACTTTGGAGGAGCGCACCCTTCGCCAGTGCTGGCTTCGTAGCCAAAAACGGGCGGGATGTCACACTCCTTATGCGCCGGAGATCCCCCTGGGCATGTGTACTGCCCTCCCGCATGGTGGGGACTGGTCGGCGCTGGCCACCTGGGAGGATCTCGGGGTCCACATGATAGGGGACTTGTATGGGGACGGTGCCCTGCTGTCGTTCCACGACCTACAGGAGGCCTTCGATCTGCCGAGGGGTGACTTTTTGCTCCATGCGGCTCTAGTGACTGGGATTCAGAAACGCTGGAGGTTGGGGCTGGTAGAACCTCCCACGTCGTTGGGCTGCCAGTACGTTGTGATGGCAGATGGCGCTCATAAGGCTATCACCTGCCTATACCGGAGATTGGCGCTGGATGGGCCGCCCCCCCTGGATAGGTTGCGGGAGCGCTGGGAGGGTGACATCGGTCGGCCGATACCGGAGACGACCTGGCCCCAGCTTGTACGTAGGGCCTGGAAGGGCACGCGCAATGTTAGGTTCCAACTGGTCCAATACTTCACCCTACATAGGGCGTATTGGACGCCGGCCAAGATCCAACGGGTCTTTGGAGGCGCGCACTCGGTATGTCCTCGCTGCAATACGGAGGGTGCTGATTTTGGGCATATGTTCTGGGCATGCGCGGGGCTTGGCACATACTGGGCTGATGTTATGTTTTGCTTGAATGAGGTTACGGAACGACAGATCGATACGGACATGGGGGCCTGCCTCTTACTCTGGTTTCCACATACTCCAGCCACGAAAATTACCAGTAAGTTCTTCGACCTGGGGTTAATCCTGGCCAAAAGGGAGCTCACACTGCACTGGAAATCTAGGGGGGGACCCAGCTTCCTGAGGTGGCGGGAGTGTTTCCAGCAATGGGCGACTAGTGAAGGGACACTTAGATTACAATTAGCCAGACGCGCCGCTAATGATAAAGCGCTAGATGCGGCCAGGGCATGGAGCGCGCTAGTGGTGGACCTACAGGCACTGTCAGAAGCTGATGGGGATGATGAGGTTGACGTGCCGGCGAGCCAGGAGGGGGCGACAGAGGGGGAGAGAGCGGGGACATTGGTTGAGGATGTGGCATGCTAGACCGCGTAACCTGCAGCAGGCGAGATTGACGGCATGGGCCGAACGAGATGGAGGATGGAAGGGGTAACGTGCGCGGATTGGGGCAGCGCCTGGACTCCCGCTTGGCTGGGGGGCCGAACTTGGAGAAGCTCAGGAGGAGTCGCCCGCTTTCTTATGGAGGTCTATAGTATGTCACGAGAGAGACAGTAGAGGGCACACTGACAAGGGGGGGTGGGGGTAGGGGGGGTGGTGGGAGAGATGGATAGGGCTTTTTTGGTTGGGGATGTTGAGACGCTGCATTATTGAGCATCAGCGCGATGGAGGAACGTATGAAGCGTGACTGTGAGGTGCTACACAGACTCAATAATGATCTGTTTGGCTAAAAAGAAATTCATTTGGGCAGTAGGGCCAGTTCTTTGTTGGGGTCAGGGGTGGGGGAGAAACGGAAAAGCAGATACCAGATCGTTCTGTCGAGCAGATGTCACTGTTTCCTTGTACGATTTCCTGGTCCGGTGTTTACTAGCTATTGCCGCCCGACCTCCGGGATGCGGGTTACACGGCTGTGTAAAACTTGTTTTACAACTGGTGTAGGTCATTGCTAATTGATGAGACACTCGAAATAACTGACTGTATGTTTACTATATATCTGCAATAAAAATACAGTTTACAAAAAAAAAATCAATGGAAACACAGAATGTAAATGAAGAGATTCCAGACAACATTTTATTAGAAGTTTTATTAAATTATGAAAAAGAATCAGAAGAATAAATTTATATTTAATAATCAAAAATTGTTCGAGCCATTATTCATTTTTATATATAATTCATCAAGTAGATCAAAAATGTTTAAAATATAAAGTGAGACTTATAATGTACTGTTCACCTTTATTGTGTTACATAGAAAGTTTGCTCATTGTTACTTCCTTTTTCCCACTATATTATCTCCAATGTGTATTTAACATCTCTTTATCATCTCCTGCCTCAATGTTGTTTCAGCTTTCCTGACAGACTATGTTATGAATTCCATATACCACAATAACTTCTGTAACAACATGCAAGATATCTACAAAGGAAACTATGTATATTAAATTATATACTCTGCATTGATACCTACATGTTGGTACTTAAATTAAAAAACAACAACAAAAAGAACAATTAATAAACATAACATTTTTAAAAGTGATTCTTTTTTTCCCATAGTACGCTCCCCGGTGCGCTCCCAGGT
Organism: Lissotriton vulgaris; assembly: GCF_964263255.1. Lineage (NCBI taxonomy): Eukaryota > Metazoa > Chordata > Amphibia > Caudata > Salamandridae > Lissotriton > Lissotriton vulgaris. The sequence goes on from NC_141689.1 coordinate 387,436,317, forward strand.
GCGCGTACCGGGCACTCACCCTGCGAAAATAAAAAAAAATAAAAAATGTGAGACCCCGCGGGCCCTTTAATGGCCCCCATATCAAACGTAGGTGGTCAGGGGGGGTCTACTCTGCCCCCTTATGGTCAATTCCCCCCTTTGTTTTTGCCACCTCTTGTGTCTCGATTTTACCGAGACACAAGATGGCGGCCGCTCCGGACTGTTTAGAATGTTTACAGACACCCGAGAGCCAATCAGCTTTCTGCACGCAAGTCGCGTGGCGCGCCCAGTGCGCTCCCCGGTGCGTGTACCGGAGCGCGCCTATAGATATATATATTTTTTTGAACCTAAATCACTCAAAATCCACTGGAGCACATATCTTGAGACATAGCAAAGGCACATCGGGCTACCAGTCCCTACAATTTTGCAAAGTTTGGTGGAAATCCATTCAGCCGTTCGGGCTAAAAGTGAAATCGACCGCCCTATGGAAATTAACATGGGGAAAACGTGTTTTGGGACCCCCCTTTTATCTTGGCCCCTGCTTGACGAATCCCCCCCAAACTTTAAGGGAAGGACCGGTGCTCGAAGAGGCCATTTTGAGGAAATTTTCAAGCAGATTCGTCAACCGGTGCCAAAGTTATTCCAAATAGAATTTTGAGATTCAACATTGAAAAAAATCCTAACTATAACTACCTACTGGCGACCGTAATATATATATATATATATATATATATATATATATATATATATATATATATATTCCAGCAGCCCCTCCACATGAGAGGGTAAATGAGTCGCGACCTTAGTCCAGTTTTAAAAGCATTTATTTTTCTTTTCAAAAGCGGCATAAATATATATATATATATATAAATATAATTACACTTTTATATAATATATCAAATAAACCATAAGTTTTATTTCACTATAAAATATTTTAGCAATTTAATTTGGTTTGTAAATTACTGTAACATTTATTTTAATGAAAATATAATTAAACTACATTTAACTAATTCTATCAATAATTTGTAATTACTAATAATACAGAATGAAAATGTCACTGGTTACTTTATGTGGCAATTTATTATTTAATTTAAACTTAAAAAAATATTTTTGTTCAATGTAATATATTTTAATGATTTTGAGATTTAATTCAAAATTAGGCAAAAAGTACTGTAACATTTGTTGTTTTGTTGTATATTTAAAGGAAATATACCAAACGAATTTACTCTAATATTAACATTAAAATATGGGTAGTTTTTAATTTGTCATATGTTTTACCACAGGCAATCTCCAACCTTACTGTGGAATCTCCTTTCAGAAATTTATAGGGAAAAGCAAAATAGTTTAATTAACTAAAATAAAAAATTGTTACATTATTTATATGTTAAATGTTAGTGTATATTACATTTTTAATTGATTTTAATAAACTAAATTAAGTCAAAATCATTTATCTGAAGTTTAAATTTAAAAATAAATTCCACCTGTAGTAAAATGAATACATTTGTTATTATGAATTATTAAGTATTAAAAGTAATGTTTAAAATTAGACATTTTCTAATAATATATTTTAATTAATGTTATTTTTCAATTTTTTAACTCAAAAAGTGGTTACAATATTTTTTAATTATAATTTATTTTATATGCTTGTAATATTACGTTTTTAATGTATTTTCTTGACTAATTAAATATTGCCAATTTCATTGAAAACATTTCCTATGATTTTATTTTCCAAAGTTCTTACCTCCATTATTTTTTACAGGAAGATACTGAAGTACTATTGGGTAGCCAGATAGTTAATCCAGTACCACCTACCTGTAAATTCAGTCCCTCCTACCTGTAAGCTGGAGTCATTTAGTACTGTTTTGGGTACATTTTTGGATGTAGTAACTTTAGAAGTACTGTCTGTAAATGGCAATGGGTTTTCTCTTTTGTGTATAGGTGCATGTACCTCCCTTAACTCCTCCTTACTCCTCCCTAAACCCTATCATTTAGTATTAAGTCCTCCCCTTTTTCCAGCCTCTCCCCCAGTCCCAACTACATTTACTACCTAATAGTGAACTGACATGTGGAGGATATCCCTAAAGAAAATATAGAAAAGGTGGAAGTGGATGTCCTATTGGATTGGTGAATAGCATTTTGTAATACGTTAGTAGTAGTTCTGAGTGCTACTACCTGTACTACAAAATGCAGGTTGTGAATAGACCCAAAAGTATTTCTGCTGCAAGAAGGATCTGATTGATCTAACAGTATGTCACTTTTGTCAATCATCCATCAGGGTAAAAAAATTACAGATGAAACATTTGTCACCAATTGCCTTTTTTCCTACTTATATATTTTTGATTTCATTTCAATGACTAATTTAGTAGTGGCGGACTCATTTTGTAGTGGCGGACCCACTGATCTGTTTCCACGTGATTCGTGGGAACGTTTCTCGGATCCCCGCTCTCCAATTTCGCAAGATGCCAAAATCTCGCCATATCTCTCCCAAAACATGCATTAATTAGTTCTACCCAATGAGCTTCATCCCAGTCCCTTTTAGCCTGGGATTGTGATGCCTTATATGCCTGCCTCTTCTCTTTTATAGTGACACGTTCTTTGCTCCTGATTGCAGCTGCCAGAGTTCTGTAGGCCAAGCGACAGGTGGAGTTATACCAGACTGCAGCCTTATGGTGGAATGATACGGGCCCTTTTTTATTTTTCATATTAAAAAAACATTTAAGTTGATTAAAAAGATGCTCGTGTGCCTGGCCAACTCTATCCAAGTATACCCCAAGTACAGCATCTGCCTGAAGATTAACTATGGACTTAGCTACTAGGTTGCTCATATCTAGCACCTTCTCAGGGTTGAGTGCAACCTTGGCCCAGTTAAGGCGTCTTGTGTCATTTGACAGGTGTCCTTCTACAAAATCTAAGCATGGCGGCAACTCTTCAGCATGGTTTAATTCCAAAGCCCACAGGGAAATTAAAAGGGGATTATGATCACTTTCTGGCCGGCTTCTACCACCATGTCTAACAATTTTGGGCAACACTCCTCATTTATAATAAAATAGTCTATACGACTAGAACGCTGCCCACTACTATATGTTGGCATCTCTGATTTGTCAGATTTCGTGCGACCATTTGCCGCTCTCAACCCATGTTCCAGGCAGAATACTTTTAATTGGAGTGCTGCACTAGTCCACTTTTTTATGGGAGGAAGTTCCAGAGGTGGGATCGACCGCTGGTCATCCTCCTCCACACTAAAATTCATATCCCCCCAATCAAGAGGTTCATAAGTGCAATTAAAGTCCCCAGCTTTTAAAATGTTACTGTGACCTCTGTGATTCGTTAAAAAGCCATCAAGTGGGGCTACACTGTTTGAGGCCTTCCCACCTTGCTGACCCCTAGATTAAACATTAATGAGTAAAACATCTAGGAAATTACCCTGTGATAACTTGACAATGAGAATGTCCCGAGTGTCAATAGCGATCTCTTCTAACTTGTATTATTGGAGCTGCTTGACCCACATTGTCAGACCTCCCTTCGGTCTACGCTAGTTTAGAAAAATTAATGTATCCGTAGCAAAAAACCTGGTCCACTGCCCAGGTTTCTTGAAAAAATATTGTATCTAGGTCCTCAATAAATGATGTCTATTCAATGGAAACTACTTTGCTTACAAGCCCCGCAATATTCCAAGAAGCTATCTTTAAAACGGTGCTAGACTCGGTAGGAACACAAGTTTTTGTTTGGGGGCCTTGTCCGTAATTTGACATGTAGGATTCTGGAACTTTAACAGTAGAATTACATGAGTGAACTATACCATTGTCACATGCCCTGGTGGTTACAGAAGGACCCAAAATGATAGGCTATAATCGCCACTGGGTTCCATTTGAAACTTCCTCACCTCTTCTACAGATAAACATTGCTTGATGGCCCCCATCTTGATCATCCATTTGGGATAGGGTCTTTTCAATTAAAGGTATAGGACCCAGTCAATCTATATCCTCCAGATTTGTGAAGGATTCAAATCTGTTATAAACAGATTTGTTATAAAACAGATGCAACAGAGTACTCATACATTTCCTGAGCATGTATTAATGTATTGCGATCAACCCGCCCATTGTCGAAAGTGGTGTACTTTGGTAGAAAAACCATAGGGGTAACATGTTGATACCTTCCCCACTAAAATGCCTTGATCCGGCTCTATCAAGAATTGTTTTTACTATATGTGGAGACCCAAAGTTCACCACCACACAATCACCTCTACTTATTTTCCTTGATTTCCCTATCCAGGCAATCCTGCGTGCCATTTTAAATCCCCTAAATAGATGACCACCCAGCCTTGTTTTGGCTTTTACTAGATGAAGGGCTTTATTCCTGATTGAAACCCAGTTTTCCTCTAAACCGGGATGTAAGGGAGGTACATTCGTGAGTACAATGGTATAGGGCGTAGCCTCAGGGGGTAAATTGAGATGATCATTACAATTATGGCTACCCTAGCCTCCCTGTGGCAACCTTCTACTGATGGTCCCGGGTGGTTCCCTCCTGTGTGAAGCTATTACGTCAGAGACTAGCGTGTTACCCATAGTTCGGGGGGGGGGGGCTTGTGAGACAGTATTAGCCGCCGTGTCAGTATCGCTGGGAGGCAGGTTTGGTATAGAAACTGGCACTCCATTAGAAACAGTAGGGCCACTAAGCATACCATCAGATGGACTACATTTTGGCAGTGATAGTTGGTGCTCAATATTACTCAATCTTTGTAAAATATCAACGAGTTTTGATGCTAGGGGTTCAAGCATTGCCAGTAGTTTTTCTTCAAGTTTGTCAAAAAGCCGGTCCTCCATACCACATGACATCTGCTTAGACCTGGCCTGAGAACTGATAACTAAGTATGGGTGAAGTGCGCGAATTCGCAGTACCGCAAATTCAAGACCCACAAAAACTGCGAATTCGTGTGAATTTGCGGAATTTTTTTTGCGTGTTCGCGGGTCTTTTTGCGTGTTCGCGGGCCGCCTGCAGCACATCGACCGTGAAGTTACCCATGCGGTTGTACATGGGCGAGGCCATCTTGTTCGTGTTGCGTATTTCCGTTTCCGGTCGCTATTTGCATGCTCTCGTTGTGCACGGGGCGCGATTACGCGTTCGTGGGCGTTTTTGCATGCTTGCGGGGAAAATATCGAGCAAACTTACCCACGCAGACCTCAATGGGCGCGGCCATCTTGTTTTTCATTCATTGCTATGGTTCTGGGCATGCTTTTCCAATCTTCTGCTATTCTTTGCAATCCTTTGGTTCTTTTAATTTTTTTAATCTTTTTTACTCATTATCTATCCCTCTCTTTTTCTACATCTATGTTTTGTGTTTTTTTTTCTACTTTTGGTTACTTTTAAAGCTACTTTTTAAAACTCTTTTCTTTTCTTTACTTTTTCCCTATTCTTTCCTATTTCTTTTTTGCAGCTGTCCAGGACCATGGCAATGAGAGCCGGGAAGAGTAAGGGGAAGGACCCGCACCCTGTACCCGGCTCCCATGCGGTTGCTAAAGGGGGGAAGCAGTTGTAGCCCGGGAAATTTTCAGCACGGTGGAGGTGTCCGCACTGATGTTCTTCGTTCAGCGCCACCTCCCCAAAACTGTCACGGCAGGCGGCAGGCTCGGTGCCAGGTACGTTGCAGAGTGCTGCCTGCCAGTCCTAGTAGAACCCTTTTGTAGTTGGTTTAGTGAGTAACATAACTTTCCAAGTAGACGGTCCGCGAATCCAGCAATATCCTATTAGACCACATCAGATAGGTCAATACATTTAGTGCAATTGTTGTCTATTTCCCCGAAATAATTTGTTATTGTTTTTTTAAAATGTTCGATGTGGTTGACAACAATCATCCATGTTTGTGTCTTTCTTTCACGTTTTACATCAGCTTCCCCCGGGGGCAAGGGGACAAAGGAGGAGGTAGTGGCGCCGGCGGAGCAGGGACAACAGCAGGAAGGCCAGGATCGGTCCGGGGAGGGCTCCTCTTCTGGCCCCAGTAAGTTTTCCTGTTAATATTAAGAATAATACTTTTCTATCTTTTAAAGCACCTGTATTTTTTTCCAAATATTCCACATTCTATTTTTCACTATATCGTCTTTGATCTTTTTGTAGACTGTTTCTAAATTCTTATCCTGTCTCTAATATGACTCCCTATGGTACTACTAGATTATTATTAGTCTGTCTGTGTAGCTAACTAAGCTTGCACAGTTGGCAAAAGGTGTTAAATAAAACTCCGATTCTATTCAGCAATAGCTCTCTGCACTGAGTGCAGTCCTCTGGGTTGTCCTTACTGTCTATTGAAGTCTTCTAAATGTTTATGCTTTGACAATTCCCAACAATAAAATGTCAATGGCCACCAAGAATAAGATACTAGTTTACTTTTTGGTTGGATAGGAGGACAATCCATACTACGTTATGGAAGGAGAGGGGCCCCTTTAAAACCCAGTGAGACTGGGGCACTTAAACAGTGTAAGTAGAAAAATCCCAAAGGGTAGGTTTTTATTTAGTACATCACTTACATTCAAGTCACATCTAATAGTTTTCACTTCATTCATTCACCTCGAACATTTCACAAGCCCTATGCTATATATACCTAAAGGACCAATGAGTTTGATTAACATGTAATTTATTGGTTTCAGATTATTTAAAATGTCAACAATAAAAACTACAACACAGCTGAAAATAGTGACAGATAAAATTAATTCGAAATATTGATTATCACAAATGAACACATTAAAAATTCATGAAGAGAGTATTGACCCAGACCGGTACAATTAGTCTTGGAAAGATACACATGCCCTATTTAAAGATGTAACACAAACATTGCTTGACACCATTTACATGTTCTACTGTTCAAGTAATGAGAGGCAAGGGGATTTTGTATTTAGTTATAGGTGTCAACGCGTTTCGATGGGTTTCCAAATTATTCCATCTTTATCAAGACTATTTCATCACTCTCATTTACAGGATACGGTTGTTTTAACAATTCACCACTTTATTTGAGAGATTGGCTCTTTGTTGAAGGTCCGGCTTTTATGGACCAACTCAACGTAGATCCTAGCGTGAGGGAGCTTTTGTAACCCTTACAATGGTTGAAGCCTAAAAGCTGTTGGTGGGTATATGCTTTACTACTTTTATTGCTGGTTGGTGTTCTGGATAAGGTTACACCTCGAATGGAGAAGGTAATGGACTCCCTTCTATGGAGAAACCGTCTTGATCCTCCTTTTGCAATTCTATTCATGGCCTAGGAATGGTTGGCCCATCTATTGTATTGTAATTGGGCCAGTGTCTGAATTATACCCGACAACTGTGCCGTGTGTCCGCTCAAGTCCTTTCTCGTAGTCAGCAAGATTAAATAATCTGAAACCAATAAATTACATGTTAATCGAACTTAGTGGTCCTTTAGGTATATATAGCGGTAGGGCTTGTGAAATGTTCAAGGTGAATGAATGAAGTGAAAACTATTAGATGTGAATTGAATGTAAGTGATGTACTGAATAGAAACCTACCCTTTGGGATTTTTCTTCTTACACAATCCATACTACTACTGTTGCAGGGACTATTCTTCACAAACAGAACTATGGACAAGAAATGGGGCATTGGTTATGAATTATAATAGGTGCAGTTAGACTTTCCACATACCTCAGTCATAACAGAAGTTGAACCCCCAATCTCCTTACTGACTAGCTAGTGTGTCAGAGTCATAATTTTAGCTCCCGAATGCAGCGATGATTGATCCCCAATGATTACACAACCCAGGACATAAAAAAAACTTGTAAATTGAAACTTGTATATTGCACTACTCACCTGCAAGGGTCTCAAGGCGCTCGTACGAATACCGCTGTGGAACCCATCCTGGCTTTCCCTGTGAGGCGTCCACTCCTGGGCACCCCCAAGGTTGAGGCCAGGCATCCTTAGCGTTGTGGGGGCCATTGTGGAGATTAAGCAAGCTATTTCCCAGAGTTGCAGAGTAGGACTCCTTGATTGGAATAGGCACCAAGGCGAGAATTATCAGGTCTGTGGAATTTTGAGCCCAAAGACCCGCCGAGGCGGGGAATTGAACCCTGGTCCCGGGCTAGATCTCTGCATCAGGGTCTGCCGCTCTAACAATTAAGACACACTTCTCCACCTAATACTACGGAGTCAGAGTCCCAACCTCTCTGAGCCACGGACTCATGCTTGCAAATTGCAAACCCTTTCGCTCACTCATGAATGAACCAAAAACCATAGAGTCTATGTAAGTTTTAAAGCGTTATTAAAAGTAAAAACATTTATTAAAATCAACTTCATCATATAAGATAAACGGTGAAGGATTCAAAACTGAAAAGTGGCTGATTTCACACATTAATTGTGGGAGAGCCCTCACCTGGTTGGAACTTCAAGTCTTCTTTGTGGGGATGAATCGTTGCTGACTCCAAGTGATGATGATCTTATCTTGCTCTTGTTCTTAGAAGGGAAGCTTCTGTCTGTTATAACAAAAATGGTGCGTGTTAAAAAGCAAGCATTCATCAGTTGTGCCAAAAAGTGTAGCAAGTTTGTTATGGTGGAATTGAGTTACCACCCAATCGCGCACTGTTCACTTGGCGCCCTGGCGCTTTATGTAGTTTTTCACTTCGACCTTGATTTTAACCACACTTATGTTTTATTCCATTGATTTGTTTTTTTATTTCATGCTTATATTTTTTTCATATAAACTATAGTTTCATAATTCTGCATGCACATTACTGTGTAATCAGTGACATATATTCACAATACATTTTTACTTCATGTATATCAACATATACTTGGCACTTATGATGTAATACATTTAATCAACATTTTTAAATGAGCCCAATGCATTTCGGCACTCATGTGTGCCTTCATCAGGGGCAGTATCTGGTAGTTGTTGTTAAAAACCATTGAATGTTGTCCTCCAATTTGGCCACTATACCACTGCAGTGATAGTGTCACGAATTTCTTATTCAAATGTGCCTCGAGTCTCTTGTCTTGCTCTGTGCCTTCGAAATCTGTATTGAGTACTTCTGCCGATTTTAACAATTCCCGCAAGCCGCTAGCTCGTGGGAATTATTATTATTTTTATACTACAACTTGTGTGGTGTCCATCTGTAGTGTTGTCACTGGGTTACTGTACGTGTACACAAATGCTTTACACACTGCTTCTGAGATAAGCCAGTCTGTTCATTCCAAGACACCAAGCGGGTGAGCAGGGGTTATTTTAGGAGTGTACCCCCTCACCCTGACTAGATGCAAGGGTCGCTATTTGGTCAAAGGTACCTACCTCTACCAACTAGAGACCCCCAAATCTAACATCTGCCAAGCCAAGCCCCCTGTTGATACATTTTTACGGGAAAAACATAAGCTATTTGTACAGCACTTTTACCATTTTTCCAAGACAGATCAAAATGTTGCTATATTTTGACTATTTTCTCACTTCTCTCCAAATGAGAAATGGTAAATGGTAGTACGCAATGGCACCATGTGCGGTCGCAATGTAATGGCGGTGGCGGGACCACTTATCAGAGCTGCCCGACATGGTAATCAGGCCCTAAGTGTGAAGGATGCAATGCCGGTACTGATGCACCCAAAATACCCCAGGGATGTCTCTGTTGTAGAAGTGCTCGAATGGAGCAGAAAGGGAGATGCCATTTGAACTCGGGGTGACAATAGGTAAGTACAGCAATGACTGGGCTGGTAGCGTGAAACTGCTTAAGGGCAGGGCGGTCCTAGGAGGCTATCTGGTAGACAGGAAGGTGACTGTCACCTGTCAATGAGAAACTTGTGAAGGACCAAAGCCCACCAATCAACCCTAGACGCCAGGCTTGGAGGGTCCGATTGTGCATCCATGAGTGGTAGAAGAGCTCAGGCTCTCAGACAATCAATTCCATTTTGTGAAGACACTGAGCAGGATGGCGAACACAGTACCATTCCATAAATCATAGGTGGGGGGTCCAAAATCCAACAACAGCATCAACTATCTTTAGGGGGATGGTGCTCCCAAATGAGTCAGTCCTATAGCCAATGCCCTGGCGAGCACCACCTGGGACCTAGAGCCGAATGCGGGTGCTGTTGGACACACAAAGTCATAAAGATCTTATGCTTGTATGGTTAAGGGGATGTTGCTCCCAAATTGCTACTACTGCTCTGCAACTAATGTTGTTGCGTGCACCACCTGGGCCCCAGAATTGAACGTGGACCAGGCAATTGCGCACATGCTCTGCCTACACAAGCTGTTGTATAAATAAGAGCAGGGCCTTACCACCTGTGATCCAAGTGCTCTCCCAGGCGCTTTCACTGAGCTTACCATCAGCAGGCTGGGTCTGGCTGCAGACCGAAGCACCCTCAATCAAACACTTGTTGCTCCACGAAGGCCCATCGAAGGGGGAGTGAGGGCTTTCAGGGAACATGAGGGCGCCACCGTCTTAGGTGTGACAGTCACAGATACCTTTGGACCCAAAAAGCCCAGTTTTGGGTAGTTGTACGGGTCGCAAGCCACTTCTGCATGATCACCATTGGTTCTGCCGCATGAAATTAAAGCTTCATCAGGCCCAGCAGACACACCGGAGGCTCCACGGAGCTTAGGTTGGCGCCGCCATTTTCACCATACATCAAGCCATGCCCCAACATACTTCAATTTTAAATGTAAATTTAACAAATTGTATTTTTAATAAATCATTTTGGGTCATATGTATCATTCCAAATTGCAATCGTAAACATCGAAATTTGCAGAATTTTTGCGTTTGCGATCGTAATTGGACTTAATGGTATGTATTAAAGAAAAAATGCTTCGCAAAATAAGGAATCACAAAATTTGCGGTTTCCTTTCTTGCGATTGCATTTGAGGAATCACAAATTGCGATTCCTTACATGCAATGTAAGAGGCACAGAAAAAGTGCAATTTGGCCTCAAGGAATAGCAAATTACCACCAACTTCAAGTTGGTAGTAAATTGTGATTGCTTTGAAAAATGCACTTTAGGCATGTATCTGCCCCACATGTGCACACATACACATTTCAGGGGTGCAACAGGGTGTCCTTTTGACACCCTGGCACCTTTGAAATTGCATTCTCAATTTGCGAGTCTCTAATTGAGAATCGCAAATTGAGAATGTCTTCCTATTTATTCCAATGGGCCTCTAGGCCCATAGGAATGAATGGGGATGTGTTCCATAATTGCAAATCGCAATTTACAATTCGCAATTAAGGAATATATAAGATTCACAAAATGATTTGCAAATCCTTCATACATAGCATTTTGCGATTTTCAAATAGCGATTTGCAAAAAAACGCTATTTGAGAATCGCAAAAGAACATTGTGATACATATGGCCCTTTGTATATATTTAAATTTGCATTAGCAGAAGAAAGTGGCATGAGGTGGAATCAAGACTTGGCAGCCTCGGCATTGGTAAACCCCAGCATTTAGGACCGCCTGGGCTGCTAAGAAAAACAGTTTCATTTGCGCTTAAGTTTAACAATTTAAGCACTATATTTTTCTCAAGTTTGAGCAGATAAACAACAGCTACAGCAGGCTGCATAGAGAGTGCTCTATCTCAGAAACATGTCCGGTAAGAGCAGTGGAATGTTTGTGCAGAGAGAATTATTCTGTCCTAAAAATTCAAACAAAATCTACTGAAAAGAGGAAGAAGAATGGCATGCCACTTTTATGAAGTGAATTTAATCACTGTAAAATATTATTAAATATGTATTTATTCATACGTTTTGATTGTGCAGCTGTTCAAAAGATAATTTAATCAAGTGTCGCAGGAAATGACGGTGTTTTCTTACTGTGCTGGTAAACAATGTCTCGAGACAGAGAACCCATTCTAATGCCCACAGATCTGCCCCAGAGATGAGTAAGTGAGCAGCAGAGTGAGTAAACAAGCATTTGCAATGCAATCGGTCTCGCCTTTGGGGCCTTATATATGTATTTAGCTATGCAGCACATTAACCAGGGTGCTGAAACATCTACTGTTCTTTAAAATGGAGGGAAAGTAAGCACCAACCTGCGTGGCACATCAGGTATGGGAACACATGGAGAGAAATATTGCCTTTCAGCAGGAAATGGTATAGTCCAAAGCTCTGTTTTTAATAGAAAAGCAGGGTCTTTGATGGTCATATCAATAAGAATACAAGGGGGCATATTACCAAGCAATAGCGATAATTATCGCTATTGCTTGGTTAGAGACAAAAATTTACCGCAGCGCTGCGGCGATTTTTACCGCAAATAAACCTTGGTATTACCAAGGTTTAACGCAAATGCGGTAAAAATCGCCGCAAAGCATGAATATCGCTGAAAAGTCCGCGATATTCATGCATTAGCGAGCTAATGCTCTTAGCCATGTTATCCACCTTCCATTGGATAACATGGCTAAGAACTGCTCAGGGCAGGTGTTAGCTTTTGGAGATATTCCCGCTTAGCGCGAATATCTCCAAAAGTTGGTAATAGGAGATAGCGATGTTAGCGACTGTTTTCAGTCGCTAACATCTTGGCACGCCAAGCCATCTGGTGGGCAGTGCTGGATCTCAGGATGGCATGGCAAGAAGGTTTTAGTCCATCTGGGTGACGTCGTTCGGACCTGCCTTTTCTCATGGTGGGGAACTATTTACACAGTGCATTCGGGGTACATCTGGAGCACTGGTGGAGTCTACTTCAAAGATCTTCTTGAAGGCACTCAGGCTCTAGGCGACCACATACCTGCAAGACTGAGGATGACCTTGGTGAGGAGGGCCTTCCTTGAAGGCGATGATGCTTCCCAGCAACCTCGGCCGGTAGTGGAAGTACCAGCCGGGCGGTGACGTGGGGAGGGGGAGGGGCAGGGTGGGGTGTAGTAATGTATGGATTACAGAGTTTAACAGGTAAGTAAACATATAAATAATTAAAACAAATTTCGTTGCGCGCACTGCATCGCATTTGGTGATGCAGTGAACACAACATTTGTTTTATTTATTTTTATGTTTACTTACCTGTTAAACTCCGTAAACCATACATTACTACCCTCCACCCTGCCTTTCCCCCTCCCCACGTCACTGCCCGGCCGGTACTCCCACTACCAGCCGCGGCTGCTTCCCAGTGCCTGCTGGTATAGCATCTTTAGACTTGCCTCTCCTGCCTGGGCTCCCCTCTCTTAGGAGTCTCCTTGAGGTCCTTTCTGCCAAGCTGCCACAGGGACCATGTGGACTGGGTGAGGCCTCTCGTAGCCCACACAAAAGTGTCGCTGAGGAACTGCCAGCAGGACCACAGCCAAGTCACTACTGTAGCTACAAAGGGTTGTTTCTCAGGGTCTGTGTGCTCAGGCTGTTGGGACTCATCAGATAGTGTTTGGGTGATCAGTCTCAGTCCGTGACCTCCATGCTTCCCGGTGCCTGTCTTGGAGCCACTGCAACACATCTCTCGTGTCAGGATTCTCCTCTCACCAGAATTCCCTTGAGGCTCTTGCCCCTGGATTGCCATTTGACTGCGTGGGCTGAGTGGGGTCTCGTAGGCAGCGCTGAGACGTCGCTGCGGAACTCCCAACAGGCCCATGGCCAAGCCTTGTGCAATCTCAAGGGTGTATACTTCAATGGTCGAGTATGCTCTGTTTGTCAGGCGTCAGGTTCATGGGGTCACACATAAGTTTTCTGGGTGGCTAGCCTCTCATGGCGCCTGGAGTGTCTGGTTGGTCTTCGGATGCTCCAGTCACTTGGATCAACTCTGGTGGTGCAATGCACCTTCGATGTTTCTGGTGATGCACCCGGGAAATGAGGACAATTACCTTCTTACGTTTGGGTGACAGGTGGCAATATGGTGCTTAAAATGATCTCTTGGAGTGAGGAGGACCGGAGGGACTTTGTGGCCTCTCGAAGTTATATTTGGTAGGTGTATTTGCTAGTTGGGATGCCATCAATGTCAAGAAGCCAGTGACAGGTGATTGGACGGTTGCACTGTGAAGCGTGGAGCCAGGACGCAGATGGCGCTTGCTGGTGGCTTACAGCTGGTACTCCTGCGAAGCTGTCTCCAGTGATATCTCTGCACCCCTGTGACTGGCTTGTGTTGATGGATGCCATCTCCAGTAGTGGCACAAATCCTCTGTCTTCTCCCTTTTCTCTTGCACAGCTGTGGTGGTTGTTCACTATGTGGCTTTGTGCCACTCTCATCTCCTCCTTTGCGATGTGGGGTCATGCTGTGCTCTTCCTTACTTGTGACTAGGTTCCCCACTCTGAGGTGGCACCCTGCCACATCTCTCCTGTTCGTGCCACATGGACATCTCGCTGGTCATGTTCTGTACTTAGGGTTGTGCCTTTTCTTTGCTGTGGACCTGTAAATAGGTATGTCCTGTCAGTAGGACTGGCTTCTACTTCTCGTGGACCTCTCACAGTTTCCATCCCCTCCTCATGTTTTTTTGCAGTGCTCCTATACCAGGTTAACGGGTCACCTTCTTCCCTTCTATCTCCAATTCAGGCGTGCTTGGCAGGGTTGGTCACTTCTGCGTTCTAGTCGGCGGTCTGGCAGGGCCTTTTTCCTGTTCCGCACAGCTTCTTCTCTTCGGTGAGGTCTCTCTCTCCTGGGCTCCTGGCCATTCTATCAGACTTTGCCTTCTCGGTTCTCCTCCATGGGTGCCCTCTTCTGGTGCTTAGATGCCTATTTTCTAGCAAGTTGTGTCCGTTATCCACTTTTAGCATGTGGTGCAATTTCCTTGCTTGAGGTGGTATCAAACAGCCGCTGGGTGTTGCATACGCGGTGCACATCTTTCTTATGCTTTTCGTGGGGCCTGCTTGGGGCTTGGCTGTCTTTGGTTCTTGAAGTCTGTTCCTGAATTGCCTCGCCAGGCACCGTATGCTTGTGCTTCATGGTTGCAGTGGTAGCCAACAACAGCTAGGGAGCACACTGGATTTCCCTTTCCAGTCCCTGCTATTTCATGGTGCAGTGTTGGCTATCCACCTTACAGCTAGCTCTCTGCTTGCTTTCCGACCTAGACAGTGGGGCTGAAGATCTCAGCTCGGCTGGCTCAGTAGCAGTACTTTTGTGAGAGGTAAGTAGCCTCCTCTGTCTAGGTAGGGCAAACAGTCTATGTTCCTCCCTCCGCTTTCTGCTCACATCTCAACTTTTCCTCACCAGTTCAGCTACTTTCAGCCATCTGTGCTTTGTGTGAGTCCCTTTTACTGTGGTGACTGCCTGGGTAGAGGTTGCAGGGCGCACCAGGCTGCGTTTATGCTAGGCAGCCGGTCTGTAACTATGCTAGCCTGTGGGGCATTTTTACCCAAATTACTATGCCCAGTTACGGTGCATCGAGTGACCACCAGGTGGCACTGCATCCCCCACTTCAGTCAAGCATCGGCAGCTTCCTGATGAGGCTCAGGCAGGCACAGAGTAGGAAGGCGCTGGGGATGCAGGGGTGACAAATGCAAAAACGACAGTTGAGGAACAAATGCAGAACAATGTCATACATTCACCCCAGTACAGAGATCTGGGCCTAAATCCATCGTTTTTTTGCTCACCATGCCATTCCAGTTTGAACCCAGCCATATGCAAATCAGTCTTGACCCTGTGCCACTTGGAAACAGTCCAGCCCGAACTGCCAATCCAGGTGCTCCCTGGACTGTAAACAAGCATGCTAGGACCAGTTTCGGGCTTCCAGCCCTCATCAGCCAGGATAGCTTGATTCCAATGCCATGGAGAGCACGGGACTCACGTCTGAGCATACCCGTCCCACTCTAGGTAACAAATGCAAAAACAACAGTTGATGAACAGAATGCAGAGCACAGGGTTACACAGCGCTGGTGCTATAAGGCAGCTCATGCTATGCACACATGCCTTTCGTGCTGTAAAAGTAGACTTTTCTATCTGCCGGGAGGCTTTACTTTCCAGCAATGTTTGAGTCCAATCCGGGTCAGTTCATTCCTGTGTCACTCACTTAGGAGAGTGCAGAGAACTGGGCCACGGTTGCGTGGGACTGTGGAACATCTCCTAGGCTGCTGCAGTCTTTACACCGGCTGTGAGCCTCTACAGTCACTGGAGATGCCACATCAGGGTGCATGAAAATGGCTGACTCTAGGGGCACCTCCAGCCAGCCAGGAGCAGCTCGTTTTGTTCTGGTACTCTTTTCACTGGGCCAGGCGATTGGCGCTGGTATGGGCTGTCTTACATTTAGTGGGTGCTGTACCTTGTATTGGCTGAAGTGCTGCACTTGCTCAGAGGCCCTCAGTTTGCTGGAATGTATTATGTGAGGCCACTAACCCTTATTTCTGCTGCTGCTTTTCTGGTGGTCTCTTTCATGGTCATAGTGCGGGCAGTAAAGGCTGCCCTCTGGCGCTACAGATGCTTTGCTTGGCAGGCAGCAATAGTCCCTCCAGTGCTGCAGGGGGAGGTGACACTCACTGTGGATGCAGTCGCGGATCCACTTTCCTCTCACTTGCATGGGCTTAGCAAGCAGCCGGCAGGCTTCTCGATGGGCTGCTGCACTGCTCTTGTCTTGGTGAAAGGCCTGTGTTGGTCCTTCTTTTTTCTTTTTTTCTGCGGGCAACTCAGTGCTTCTGCAGGTAGGTGAGGGGCTGCGGCTTAAGTGTGGGTCTCCTTCCCAATCGTTCCCTCTTCCTGGTACAAAGGATCGCACAGCCTTCATGCTGGCTATCTTGCAAGCATTTCTTCACAGCTTGTGAGCTTCACCAAGGTGGGTGCGTGATTCACTGATGCCACGCTTTTACTCCAGCAATTATTTTCCCACTGAGTCAGGCATGCTGCTGCCCTGAAAAGCCTCAGTTCGGGAACATTTCTGCTCAGCCTAGAACAGGGCCTACTCCCTCACATGGTGGTACCTCCGCCACTGACCTGCTGTCGGTATGCTCCTCTGTGTCCTCCACGATGTTGTGGGCCGCTTTGTGCTCTTTTAGCTTGGGAGGGAGGGTTTGGGGGGAGCAGACCACAAATCAGCTCTTGTGTGTCTAAAAGGCCACTTTATTGAAAAAGGTGCACATTAACAAATATAAAACCTCGGCCAATGCCTTACAAAACTAAACCTCACTAATCAAAACACTTACTTAACCTCGTTGCCCGCCCCTAAAATGTTTCCCGACCACGCCCCCATCCGTACATTACAACATTACAATATTACAAACAATGCAAATCAATTCATAAACATATTACCTATAAACCCAAACCATCTGTTACACAACCTCCCCTGGCTGACAACTTTCACCCACCGAACATATGTAACCACCCCAACAATTAACCTGCCCAACCTATCCCTGTCGATGACCCCACTTTGAAACTGAACAACAAAAACTCTGCCAACCCTTGCAATCTTCCAATAACCCGCGCCACCCAGAAAGCCGGGGTGGGGGGGTAGAAAAATTACCCCCTCTTTCTGCCCCCCACCTCAAACAGAAAAATTCAAACCTACACGGAATGCTCCTGTACAGCCAAACACCTTGACAAAACTTCTCTTATCTCCAACAAATAAAGATCAATACCCATCCTGGATAAGTGGACCCCATCACCCCTGAAAAACTTCACTGCCTCAAAACGAATGTCTCTGTGGGTCACTCTCCCAAAACCCAAACTCCTACAAAATCTGGAAATCTCCAGGTTCACCTTCTTACATGCTTAATCAATTGCTCCCTTCCAAATTCTATGCAGCCCCAGCTCTGTCCACAACACATGACACCCAAACCACTGCTCTTTCAAAAGCGCCAAGTCCCTCTTCATCGCCCTTAACAACACTACTCCTTTGACCCCACAAATATCATTCTCACCCAAAAGGATTAACAAAACATCCGGGCACTGGCCCCCAACCATCAACTTATTCAGGGCAGCTATTAGCTCCCTCCATATCATCACCCCATTGCCTTTCCACACAATAATAAACAAACGCTCAATGAAACCCAACATTTCCCCGAAGTAGCAATGGCACACCTGAACCTGTGCCCATTTGGTGAAAGAATGCCCAACTATCCAGATGGGCAGTTCTGCCAAGCAGGGACCAGCTACTGAACCTGTAACAAGAAAAATAATATGAGACTAATGACAAGGAGGATGACGCATGTGCCTCCTACGCATTCCTTCTCACGTAGCGTTGGAAGCAGTTTAAAAACCAGCGCCCTAGCCACATAATATCCCCCCAGACCAGCCCCGGTTGTAAGCTTTCGTTGCTGCCCTTATCCTAAAAGATTCCCATACTGTGCCCCGTCCAACCCAATGTTCTGCAAAGCCTTGCGCAGAACCATGCGCAACTGATATTCTGATACCCGGACCCCCGAGGCATGTCTGAAGACCCCCAATCCCCCATCTCCTCCTGACAAAATCCTCCAACGCTAGCCCACTGCAGCGGGCATGTAGAAACAGGGGACACCACCTCCAACCAAACACCTTTCCCTAAGCTTCTCTGATCTGTTTTTGAGCTGGACAGCCAAATATGTACCCCCCTCTCTGAGAAAAACACGTCTTGCCATCTGATGCCCTTCTTCAACTTGGTACCCAAAAGCTCTGAGACTCTAAAAGCCCCAAAAAACATCCTAACCACGAGGGTAGAAAATAAACATGCTTCAACCATCCTTGCAAACAACTGGTAACACTTCCAACAGTTGTGCCAAAATTTGCCATGGCAGAGGGCTATGTGCAAAACGCCCTTACTCGGCTCCCTAGCCCAACCTTCCAACATTCTCCTCCTGACTTCTCCTGCAGAAGGAGGGTAACCCCACAAGAGTTTCCCCATAAAAGAGATACCTGCCAATTTCCCGGCTATGGTAACCCTGGAAATACACTTCTCGATGAGGTAAAAAATAAACTGTATCACATCCTCTCATAGCCTCCATCCTTCCTCCCGCCTACAAGCTCCTGATGCTAAGAAGTCCCTCCAGGCCCGCGCATATGCTGCTTGAGTCGATGCTGACAATGAATCTACTACCAGTTGTATAACCCTAAGTTGCCTACATACCAAAAGATGTTCTGGCATTGGGGTCGCTGTCCTGTCCGCCTCCTTGGCCAGCCCATGGAATCTCTCCCACTGCGAACGAGACAAAGCATCAGCAATGTCATTGTCCACACCATGGATGTGTAATGCCCTAACAGCAATGTCATGCCTAAAGCAGCCTAGCACAAAGACCTGAAGCAACTTCAAAATCTGTTCATCTCTTGCCGACTGCCTGTTGATAATCTCCACCACTGCCCTATTGTCAATCTGAAATCACAACCTTCCTATATGCCAACTCCTCACCCCACAAAGTCAGGGCCACTAGTACCGGAAAAAACTCCAAAAAGACAATGCTCCTCCCACCATCCTTCCATTGAAGAGGCCACTTCTCAGCACACCACTTGCCCTGCCAGTATGGGCCAAAACCGTCACTACCTGCCGCATCAGAAAAAAATTGAACATCCCACTGATCATCCTCCTCCCTGGCCAATGGGAATCCATGAAAAGAATCCAGAAAAACTGTCCAAATGTGCAAGTTCTCTTTCAAAACAGCCAACAGGCGGACTTGGTGGTGAGGCAAATGATGTCCTGTCAATGCTTGCCCCAATCGCCTTCAAAAAGTCCTCCCTACCCTGACCACCCTGCAGACAAAATTAAGATGGCCTAGCAATACCTGGATGTCTTTCACCGTAATTTTCTGCTTTGTTAGCATTCCTTCCAACAACATTTTCACTTTCTTATCAACCGGCAATCGAGCTTACATTGTCACCAAGTCAATCTCTATTCCCAGAAAAGACATGGTTGTGCATGGGCCCATTGTTTTCTCTGGTGCTAACGGCACTCCCAACTCCTTCATGAGCGCATGGAATGTGTCCAGAGCTACCTGGCACTCCGAGGAGCCCGGGGAACCAACAAAAAAGAAGTCGTCTAACTAGTGTGCCACCAACTCGTGACCAGTGAGCTGTGTGAAATACCACTGCAAGAAGGTGCTAAAATACTCAAACAGAGCACAAGACATTGAGCAACCCATCAGTAATGCTTTGTCCACGTACCATGTACCTTCAAAATGGATCCCCAGAAGATTCCAATCATCTGGATGGACTGGAAGCAACCGAAATGCAGATTTTATATTTCATTTTGCCATCTCAGTAGTTGTGCCCGCGGTCACAACTAGTGACATTGCAACGTCAACTAAAGAATAAGAAACTGAGGCTGCCTCCTCATCAATAAAGTCATTAACCGAAGACCCCCCTGGCCATGATAGGTGCTGGATCAATCTGCACTGCCCAACTTCTTTTGGGGACCACCCCGATCGGTGAAACAATCAAGTTCTCCAATGGCCAGTCATCAAATGGACCCGCCATTCTCCCTTCTCGCACCTCTTTATTCAGTTTCTCTTGCACAACTGCCTTGTGTTCAGGCGCCGATTTCAAATTTTGTGATCATCGCCCCTGCCGTGGCCCACTGTAACCAAGATGAAACCCCTCTTGAAACCCCTCCAAAAGCACCTGTCTTGCCCTCACATCCCCGTACCCATCTCAAACCTTCTGACAGTTCCCTAACCTAAGTGGCATAGGATCCTTTGGGCCCAGACTCTTGAGGACCCTTACCTCCTCTAACATTCTGGTATTGCTGAGAGGAGCCAGGGGCGTTGGCACCTGTCTGTTGCCACTGCTGACTTCCCTGCGGCTCAACTCCCCAACATTTGACCAAGGGGTGTTTCTTTCCACACTGAGAACACTCATGTCGGAACCTGCAGTACTCCCTTGTGCAGAGGCCTTTATTAAAATCCAAGCACGCCCCAGTCCCAGATGTTGTAGCTGCGTGGGCCCCACCCCTCCCCTGGTGGGCTTTCCCTGAAAGGGCCGGTATACCAATGGCAAACCGCTAGCTGTGAACATGGTCTTTCCCCCAGCTGGTGCACCCATTGTGTGCTGCCATAAATCAGTATCTAACTCCCCCCACTTCGCCTCAGTGTCCCAAGCCATATGGGCCCGGAATTCCTCATCATATTGTGCCCATGCGTAACCACTACCTGTGATCTGAGCTTTTCTAATGACATCCATATATTTGAAAATGGCCACACAGCACTCAGGGAACTTTTCACAATACACACTGGCATAAATTAAGAAAGCTGCTGTCCAGTTTGCGATTGTCAAAGCCACTTTAGGCCGTTTGGCTAACTCATACTCCTCCTCTTTCGAACCCTCCTTTGACTGCACCTCTCTGTGAAGTAACTTCAGTATTTCAACATATTCCCCTTTACATGTGCACTCTTTGGTCACTAACATTAAATTGGCACCCAGTGGCTTTGTCACACCCATGTAAGGCAGCTTCTTTCCACACTTAAAGGCTCTTTACCTGCCTCAGTTGTGTCGGTATTCATCCCGCTCTCCACCTTATTGCCCTGCGTTCCCCTATGTCTCCTGTTCCCACCCCTTGATCCTTAACGTATTTATCTCTGTGTAGCTTCGCCTCCAACATCCCCCCTCGCCTTCACCCCCAGTCCCCACAGGCAACATTTTAGGTTTGGCCCGTGGTACAACAAGCTCATCTGGCTCTAACAGGGCTGCCCGGCCTGGCACCGACCTCCATGCCACTTGATCTGCATTGTCCACCATCCGAGGAGCCCTCACTGAGGGGTCGTGCTCTCTTTTGGGTCCCTCCTCGGCTGCACAACCTTCGGTGCCTGCAAAAAACTAGGAGACACATGAGAAGGCCCCCACTATCCTCATTATCCTTCAATTCTCCTTCCTTGGAGATATCCTCATCATAGTCTAGCACAATCGGCTCCTCCATTTGTACTGGATCAGAAACAAAAACCACTCACAGGCCTTATCGGATCCTTCATGACCTGCAACAGCACTAACGGCCTTTGTGTGTACACCTGATGGGGGAGCCAACTGTACACGCCGATACACCTCCAATTGTTGACCACACTTAAAATCTCCGTCCATTGGCCATGCTGACCACCTTGTCTTGCCTGTAATTGGGACCAGCGAGGTCACACCGGACCTTCGTATGCTGGCCACACCAGGATCCCCCGACAGTACGGAATGTGACACACCAGGCTCCACCCTCACTTCTCCTTGGTATAGTTGGGCCGCACCCCGCCCTACCGAGTCTGCCATCCCAAAACGCTCCCTTTCCTCTAAAGAAAAAGTTTGGACTGATGTGTTGGGTTCCCTCACTCTCCATAGCTACCCAACTCTCCTGCCTACCCAAAGCACTAACCTCAGAGAGCCTACCCCTGACCCGTCCTACGTGACCTTTTCTCACCATACTTACCAAGGGGGCGGCTGGGGGGAAGGTTCCCTCCCCCCTCCTCCTCACTACTCCAATCTAACATTGCCTGAATCACGGCAGAAGAGGGACCCGAGGCCTGTAGACCCCTTCCCCACTCCCCTATACCCAATAAATCCCCTGCAGCCCCACCCTTGAACACCTCCTCCCCCCCTAATTTTCCAAAACTGCCCATGCTTACCCCGCACCGGGGCGTGCTCTGAATGTCAGTTGGGGCCCCGTGCCAATGCCATGCACCCCTTCCGCCCAAGAAGAAAAAATATCTAGGTCCTCCCATGCCCTGCTCCCCCAGCAAAATCAAGCTCCTCAGACACCCTCAAACCCCCTTGTACTCCCCCATCCCCAGCACCTGACTTCTCCAAACCGCACAGGGTGAATGCTGACCAACCCCCGAGTCCTGAGCAACAGCACAACTCTGCAAACCACCCGACTCACCCCCCCCTGTGCCCATTCACTATCCTCCATTGAGCTGCCAACTACAGAGGCCACCTCGCCCTTATTAGAATAAGGAGGCAAAAAAAGAAGGGGGCTAAACATATCCCTTTCACACCCGGCTTCCAAATTAGCCATATCATGCCCTCTCCTGTCGCTGTGTAACGAAAAAAGTAGCCCCACAGCGGAAAAAACCCTCACTGGGGTGCCAGGCACCACCCCTACTCCTGCACTGCCGGTGCCATCCTCCCGCTCCAATAATCTCTCAAAGGGGGAGTGAGATAGCCTTGCTGCTCCCCCTCCGCTGCCCGGGTATTCATTTGCGGCCCCTTGACCCTTGGAAGCATGACCAAACCCCCTTCCCACCCGTTCTCTGCTGTCATCACTAAAGTGTGAGCGGTGGACAATGAGGTCGAACGCCTCTTGCCGCCCCACCTGCCCCGCTCTTACTTCTCAGCGTGAGGGCAGGCGCTGCTCTCTCCTCAACAACCGGTGCCGAAATCAGGTCTGCCGGTGCATAAATAGCCACGCTCTCCCCCGTGGGGGCCTTTCCTCCCTCCCACACCAAAGAACTTGCTTCCCCCGACATTCCGGTACATAATTAAGAAACTGGGCCGCCTTCTTATACCGCGGGCAGCCCCGCTCACTCACCGCTTCAATCCTAGGGCGCTTGGGGGATAGACAGGCCGCCACCACTGCAGCTACGCCTGCAGAGGCCTTCCTCGCGGGGAGCGACGGCCCTGCAACGTTGCCCACAACTAAATTCTTCCTGCCTGCCTCGCTGAGAAGCCGAAGGGCTTCTAAAACTCGGTAATGTTCGGCCGCCATTAATGCAAAAAAGCTACCACTTCACAAAATAAGCTATGTAAAGCTCAACAAATCCTCCTCAAAAATTCTCCTAACTAAATGCTCCCAGCCACCAGGTCACTAATCCTAAAATGGTGGCTGGGAGCCAGAGCTCAAAGCATTTATGCTTGGGCTCCCTTTGGGCTACAAAAAACCAGCCCAATACAAAATGCCTGCCTTGCAGCCTGCAAACCCCCTTCCCCGCCCCTCCAAAACCGCCTGGTGGTGGGACCTCTCTGCGGTTGGCTACCCCCCAAACTCCTTATACAGGGCATGTCTGTGGCTTCAAGCTTCTCCCTTGGCAGTAGGGTGCTGCATGTGCTGTGGGGGTTTCGCTACATGCACTTTAACATATCCTATCCACTCATGACTGCTCACTGCCACCTGCGGGCCTCACTTCCCGCTCGGAGGTCAGCTGCTGCGTTGAATGTGTCATGGCAGGCAGTCGGCTGCATTACATAGAGGACGGATGCCATCCTCTGCACTCTCTGCTTGGCCGTTGTGTTGGCAATAGTTGTGGAGGTGCTGTGGGCATAGTCTGTATTTCCCTTCATGATAAAGCACCACATAGTTGACAGCTCACGCGGGGATCAACCCACTCGTCACCATTGTGGTGTTGTGGGCGCTAGACCCACATGCTGCTGCATAAGGCACTGGACACAGTGATATATGGTACTGGTAACTGGCCCAGGGTACGTGCGCCCAGCTCTTTTAATAAGAAGGATCACCTGACCAGTGATGCCTGTAATGGGTGGGTGTACAGTTTATTACATTGCACTCCTCAGCATTAGAACGTGTCAAGCAGGACACTACACAGGATAGGAACACCTCTGTAGCTGTTCTCAATTCCGTGTGAACTCATACATCTTGACAAATTCAACTATATGTAATCTTACGTAGAGTGGTCCCCCACTAATAGTGGTGGTACCTACTTGTGACTAATATCACTGGTTGTCTGACCAGAGAACAAGTAAGAAAGAAAAAAGAAAACAAAGACAAACACAGAACAAAAATGTTTCTGGCATAAGGTCTCCTTATTGAACATAAGGTGCCATAGCATGGACCACTGTGTGTGTCTGGAGCTAGAGTAGTCACCAGACGTAAAGATAGGTATACATACAACATAACATCACAAACACAGTGTTTACTATATTAAGTATGGTGCCATCATACAGTAATATTTCATAACATTAATCAGTTATTGCTTATTTGTTATTCTCATCAGTGTAGTCATGCCACAGGATCCAGTGTACAGGAGATGGTATAATCAACGTAGGCACCATGGATAATCGTTAAAGTATTCAACGCCACTTGGCCTGCTCGTATTGCAGCATAAGTTATTGTATTGCCTAATATATTAAAGATAATATAGCCTTACCTACTCATGATTGTAATCAAACTTCATGGGTTAATGCAGAGGTATATGCACAGTCACAGACTAGGATTAAATATCAGAGAAGAGATCCATGCTAAAATGTCTTTCTCCTTCTAGTGCATTGTAAATATCGGTACCTCGCCCATGCGTCGCAGTTGAATTGCTGAGTGCTTCGATGCTTGTGCTGCTCGAGGCACCTACCCTTGCCTCTGCATACCCGAATGGTGACCGAGAGGTGGACCGGCAGTGGCCATTGACTGGCTGTACTTCTGGGTTGTTACTTCTCACAGGGGTATTGCGCATGACTCGCCGCCAAATTGAAGTGTTCAAGTCAATACGATTTCTCCAAAAAGTGACTATGGGCTAAAAGTAGATGCTTTGTGAGACTTATGTTCATCTGATATGTATCATTTCAATGTTTGGTGAGAATACTGTCAATATGCAAGATATTACAGTGACTGGGTTGTAAGAAAATGTGGGTTCTTGACCAGAGTGGTCTAATTATAAAAGGAGTATAGGGCCACATGCATCAAAGTAAGGAATTGCAATTCCTAAATTGCGAATTTTAGGGAAACTCAATTTAGGAATCGCAATTTTTTATGCCTTTTAGGAATCTCAAAGAAATTGCAATCCCCACACATTCATTAATTGCGACTCGCAAATTGCAAATCACAATTAAGGAATTGCTTCCGATTCATTCCTATGGGCCTATAGGCCCATAAGAATTAATGGGATTGCCTGCGCAATTTGCGAGTACGAAATAGGTATTCGCAATTTGAAAGGTCCAAGGGGGCAAAAAGGCCACCCTGATGCACCCCCCAAAAACAGTACATATGCACTTGTGGTGCACACACATGCCCTAAGGGCAGGTGTGTGCACAACAATGCATTTTGAAAAATGCCCTTACTTGCATTTTTCAAAGGAAATTGCAAATTAGCATCAACTTTAAATTGATGGTAATTTGCGATTCTAAATTGCGAAAATGCAATTTGCGATTGCATAATGCATCGCATTTAGGGAATCGCAAGTTGCGATTCCCTAACTGCATCCACAATTGAGGCAATCACAAAAATGTGCGATTTTCTTAATTACGAATTGCAAAAAAGGTACATGCATCTCAAAAGGCCATTTTGCGATCGCAAATGCCCAATTTTGTGATTCGCACTATTTGCGATTGTAATATGGTTTGATGCATGGGCCCCATAGCGTATTGGTTGCTCCCTCTTGTCAGTGCATATACTTTAATTCATCAGTGCATAGGGGCACTTAAGACATGCACAGTATAGGTATCTGTATAGATCACAGCAGTGTATTTTTCAATTAATGAACTCCATATATAGGTGGCAATTGTCAGGCTCAGAGGAATTCGGTCAACCTCACACTTGTATGGTCATTTCTGTAAGGGTTGGATACTTTAGGAATACTTTGGGTATTTCCTAGCTTATGAGACTACCCACGGCAGTGGTACAGAGTCTCTGTCAGGACAATCTAGTGGTGAAAAACACAGAGATGGACACAAGCTGTTCAGTCCAAGGAATCTTGTTATTCTGTCCTTTTTTGTGTGTTTAAAGTCGAAACAGTGAGCGTTGCTCCCTTCTGAATAGCATGGTAGCACTCCATCATGGGTTGGCTTCTAAAACAGTCCAGGTTACATCACCTGGAGAATGTTTTAATTAAATTAAGTGGTTGCACATCCTGGTTGCATGTCGTTCTCATCAGATGGGCCTTTTGTGCTCCCCTATCATGATCTTGACAGGTCTTGTTGTCATTCATATGTAATGGAGTTTGCAAGGGCACGTGCTCAAAAAGACACAGCTCCTTTTGTTATAGTTGGTGTGCTGTCTCTGTGTCCTGGTGAAGTTGTCCAGGTCCAGGGTTATTGTTTGTTTGTTAGAGGAGCATGCATTGCATGTGCCACACAAGTAATATCCGATGAGGGGAGGGAAGTTCCATAAGGTAACCTGTTTCTTATCTATATATTGGTTCCTACAGGACAATCAAAGAAATGCTTGTGTCTTCCAGAAACTAGGAGCCTCAAGGCCCAAAGTGGAAGGTCCTCCACTGATCTCTTCCGGTAGTTTTTAGGTGAGTCAGATCACCATTTTCAACCCTCTTTGCACACACTGATGAACTGGGAATTGATTAGCTCTCCCCCACACCCATTTCTTTGTAGGGTGCTCCCTAGTTGTTGATAAAGACCCTTATCTAATGAATCATTAGCCTGCTCAAAATTTTGGATTTGAAATGTCGACATCTTTAACCATTTCCACCTGTAGTAGTGATATTTTCCAAGTGTAGATAACTTGAAAATACATGGTGTATCTCAGAATTGTGGATGATATTCATGCAAAGAAGTTCCAGCCTGGTGTCTTCTTAATTATTTATATATACTATTTATTGGCACTCAAATTCCCACCTTTTTCCTCATCTTTTATGAGCACTCTCCCAAATACCTTCCTCTTTTTCACTCACTAATGAAAAACTCTATTATAAGAAAGAGTATTGTACAAATGTATTTGATATCCAAATTCAATATAAAATTGTGAATTTTTTTGGATTTCAAGTTTGTGTTATTATTTTTTGGGTACTAAAGAAAAATATTTCCATTGGACCAATTATGCTTTGTATCAGCTACAGGGACCAGGCTGTTTCCACTGACAGAATACCTCAGATGGAGCTTTTGTCGATGTTGAGAGTCTACTGTGTCATTGTTGAGCCATGCAAAGGGGATCCCGCATTGTGGTCGAACTCTGTAAAGTGAACGCAATGCATCATCACCGTGCTAAGAGTTATTGTCAAGCAGTGCAGGTTGTTGACCTGCTGTCATCGGGCAACCTCTTCGTCAGCGTTGAAGGGCAATGTGGTGGAATTTCTCATGCAGTTGAATTGATATATTGGATTTTGATGAAAACAGCTGCAGAACCCACTTCTGAGGCCCGGAGCTTGGAAAAGGCACCTCAAGCAAGTGTAGGTCTCACAAAATGCAGTGTCCAGCAGCACCAGCAGAATTGTAGGAAGTATTTTGTGTCCCTGAGATGACAGAAGGCAAAGGAGTAAACCCTTAGAGATAACTTGGAGGGAAGGCAGAGTCCTTCCAGCAGGGTCAGGGAGCAGTAGGCAGCAGGACAGCAAGCAGAAAAGCAGTCCTTCAAGAAAAGCAGCCCAGTTCAATCAATCAATTAATCAGGGAATTTTGAAGCATGCTACTCAGCCGTGAGGGTCTCAAGGTGCTTGGGGGGGAGCGGCTCCAGTCATTCGAAGAGCCAGGTCTTGAGGATCTTCCTGAAGATGTACAGAGTGTGGGGCACATCTGAGGTTGATCTGGAGCTTGTTCCAGGTATTGGCTGTGAGGTAGGAGAAGGTTCTTTGACCTGTTTGAGTCATTTAATCAGCCCAGTAGTCCTTCTGATAGAGGTTCAGATCATGATCCAGAAGTGTCTAAATTTAGGGGGTCAGAGACCCGGTAGTTATTCCCAAAAGCGCCTTTAATATAGGGGGTGACTTCAAAGGAACTCTCTGGAGTGCACAAGGGTCCTTATCAACCCAGTCCTATCTGCCAAGCCAAACCTGGGGAGTAGATCAGTGCTTTGTGTGTCGACAGGACACTAACTATTGACATGTAAGTGTCAGTCCCTCCCATTCCTCCCAGACCAGGAAAACCCATCAGAATGCAAATGAATGTAGATGAATGCTCAGAATGCAGATAAACCTCACCTTTTTGTGTTTGTGGCTGTCTAGAGGGAATGCTCAAAGTGTAGCTGTCACACAACCCAGACACGTATTAGAGACAGGCTGTGAGTCACAAAGAGCAGTAAGTACAGAGAAATCTCCACTTTCTAAAAGTTTCATTTTTAAAACAGTAATGTTTAATCCAACTTCACCAGTAAATAGGATTTATCATTACCATTATAACATATGAAACAAACTACTTAGCTCAGAAATTACAGTATAAAAGTGTATTAAGGAATTCCCAATGCTAGCCTATGAGATGAGTAGACCTTACAGTAGTGAAAAAACTAAATAGGCTGTTTGTCACAACCAGGACATGCAAAACATAAAGTACATGTCCAGCATTTTACTTGCATAGCACCCTACCCTTAGGGTTGTGTAGGGCCTACCTTGTGGGTAACATATGTAAGGGGCGTTCAAGACCTGGTAAGTAGTTTTAAATGTCAAGTCGAAGTGGCAGTAAACTGTGCACACAGGCACTGCAGTGGCAGGCCTGAGACAGGCTTGGAGGGCTACTTCTGTGGGTGGCACAATCAGTGCTGCAGCCCACGAGTAGCATTTAACTTACAGGCCATGGGTATGTGGTATATTACCTTACAAGGGACTTACCAGTAAATTACATAGGTCAATCAGGTATACACCAATTGCACACATGTTTAGGGAAGAAGCACATGTGCTTTAGCACTGATTAGCAGAAATCAAGTGCTCAGAGTCCTATGGTCAATAAAAAGAGGAGAAGGAAGGCTAAAAATTATGGAGTGATCCTTCACAGAGGGCCATGTCCGACAATATTGTATACATTGACTCTCAGACTCTGCTGTTATGACACTGCCAATTGTGATACCACCATCTTTCTGTTGCCATATAAAACCCCCAATGTATGTGTTCCCTGAGTAAATTATTTCTATTGTCAACATTTTTGACATAACACAAATCTCCTCATTAGAAACAGCACACTTTACAGGCTCTTATGTTATGTTATGTTATATTATGTTATTATGGCTTTTGTAGAGCGCACGGCTACTCAAAAAGAGTGTCCCGGCGCTTTTTAAAAAGGAAGGCTGCGGTCTACTAACATAACACATTAAAAGAGAAAATATCACAGATAAAAAAGAACAGAACAAGCAAAAGGCCTACTGGTTGAACAGCCAGGTTTTGAGGCCTTTTCTAAAAGCTAGTAAGCTGGTAGCTCCCCGAAGTATGAGAGGCAAAGAATTCCAAAGCTGTGGCGCCAGTAGTCCAAAGGAGCGACCTCCCAGGCGCGCTCTCTTCACTCGTGGGACAGTTGCTAAAAACAGGGATTCTGACCTCAGAGAACGAGCCGGCCGATAGAAGGCAAGTCTCTTTTGGAGGTACTTAGCTCCCGACGCATGAAGGGCCTTGTATGTCAAGGTCAACGCCTTAAAGGCAATCTGCTTGCGGATTGGGAGCCAATGCAGGGTCTGCAGTAAGCCCGCTGCACTAGCACGTCTGTTCAGGCCAAAAATGGAAATTAAATTGGATCAATCAATAGGTCAGGTGTTGGGAAATGGATCGATTAACCGTTTTCAGATTCTACAGCATGAATTCCAGATTCCTAATAACCAAAGATGAAACCACTCACTATTGCAACATTGTTTGACCCAATGCCTAACGTACTGGACTACACTGCCCATCATCTGTAACAATTTTTATGGGAAAAGTTTGAAGAAGTGGTACCTTCTTTTCTGGTACCATAATACAAGAATGCCACACAAAATAAATTGAAACTGGACAATATTTGACATGGTAAGACAAACATTTAATCCAGCATTTGGAAGCTGACTGGTTTTAATTACTCTAAAACATGAGCAAGACCTACGAGAAGTTCACCTAAAAGCAAACTTCTTCAAAGTAATTCAGTTCAAGCATTGGTCACCAAATCAACTCTAGTATGTGACTGTCCCACATTCTTAATGTTAGAGATGTAAACCACTTGAATATCACATTGTTTAATTAACATGGTATTCTACTGCACACTGCAATATAGTAGAACAATATATGGAATAATCTAACGATTGTTTGTGACCTAAACTTGCACCAAGGTCCCCCCAGTTGTACTTCATGCAATGTCTTAGGGCCTCACTTTGTTGGCCCATCTGCCTTATTACTAGCATAATATGTTCAATGACATTTGTAATAAAGCAGGTAGGATCTCTGCCTTGCTGTGTGGGAGTAACCCATACAGTAAACTATTAATAATCATAAAAGGAGATGATTGGGCCCTTCACTGGCAGCTGCACAAAATTGTTCATTGAGCGAATGGAAATTCTCGATTTCGTCAACCGTTACTGTTTGGAGGACAGTTGGTTATAGCCTCATGTATGAGACTGATATGCAGATTTAAACTGACTGAAAACATTTGAGGGTATTTAGGCTGCATATAGAAGGGGACACTTTACGAATCTTCGGGTGCATTCTCTAAATAAACCTGGGTAGTATTTTTACAGAATGAATGCATGCTATCTGGGTGAATTACCTGTGTGTGTCAGTATCAATAGGGCTTGATTTATTCCTGAAGTAACTGTGGACAGGAGTATTTGAAAATCAAATGGAAGTTGATGTACAAGAGAAGTAGTGGCCTTGGAGTGCGGTTGTTACAATGAACTAATGCTTGAGCTGGTATCAATCAGAAAAATAAATTTTGTAACTCGCGCAATCAGATTTACTTTGGCGATACAATAACTATTCGAAGATATGTTCCCAGAACAGTTCACAGGCAAAACTGGTGACAATCTAATTAGGTGTTTTGCAATTTTAGAAACAAAGTGGGGGTTTCCCAGACAAACTAAAATATACTACAAGATTGAGTGAAGTGAATATGAAGCTCTGCTTAGCGTGCAAATGTGCAGAAGTATTTAAATACAATTTGCATTATTCAATAAATGTATGTATACAAATAGTAAGATGTTGTTGCTTATATGGAAACACAATGATAGTTTTTAAAGAAGGTATATAATTGTCACTATTTCCATGAATTTACTTGGGATTCAGATATTTTTTCACTACAGCCATTATTGTTGGAATTATCTTCAAGACAACAAGCGTATATGTGAGCATTTGTTACAAAACGTTAGTGCTTGAAGGGGGGTGCAGAAGGCACCCAGGGGCCGATTCCGATCCTGGAAAAAAAACATCCGTACGATTTTCATCCGGCGCCATCGCCGTACGATTCGTACCCGTCCGTCTGAGTCACGTAGTACGATCCATATTCCGTCAATCCGTCCGAATCGTCGCGATCCGTACGCATTGCAAGGCTGAAACAGTGAACCGTACAACTCGTACACATGCCGTACGACCCGACGAGTACGATCCGGACCGGTGTATGAGGACGCAATTCGTACGGTCCACATCAAGTAAGGGCAATTCGTACGGAAAAGCAGACAATCAACTACACACCGTACGGTGCGTACACCCCATGATAGCAGGATACGCACCGTACCCCTGTGATCTTGGGGTGTACGCACCATACCCCGCGATCTTGGGGTGTACGCACCATAAACCCAGCGAAACATGGGGAACGGTGCATGCGCCCAAAGATCGCGGGTTACGGTGCGTACACCCCGTGTTCACAGGGGTACGCACCGTACCCTGCGATCATGGGGTGTACGCACCATACCGGGGGGGGGGGCGTTCCGTACCTGTTTTGGGGCAAACTCTGCTTTTACGGCTGTTTTCAGCTCCCGTAGAAAAAGGGTCATACGGTGTGTACCCGACACGCATCGTACTTGCCGGGTCAGAAAAAGCAGCCGCGAACCGTACAGATGTCGCGTACAGCGGTACACAGTCAAAATATCGAGTTGGAAATATCGACCTACCATAATATCGAGTCTGAAATATCGAAGGAGCATAATATCGAAGGCAAGAATATCGTAGGACAGAATATCGACCCAAGGTAAGTAATATCGAAATACTTAATATCGATGTAAGTAATATCGAAGTCAGTAATATCGATAGCATATATATCGATGTTAATAATTTCGATGACAATAATATCGATATTTGTATTATTTTATAGTTTTTTATTATGTATGTGTTATATGTTTAATTTAAGTATTTAAAATAATTACTATTATATGTGTATACATTTTCTATAATAATATATACATTTATAAGGAAATTTGATGTTTTAGTACCGGAGCGGGTTGAGGGTTTATAGGGGAATAGAGTGGGAAGTAATTTAATTATGGTAAGTTGATTAATAATTAGTAGGATTAATTAATTAATTATAATTATTTGCTAATTAATATTGATTAATTGGGAAATAATTAATTGAATAATTGATATATATTTTCTGTAGCGGGATGTGGGTTTATAGGGGAATAGGGTGGGGAGTAATTTAATAATAATATTTAATTAATATATGTTTTGAAATATTTATAACTAATTATTTGGCAAATAATTAATATTAATTAGTTAATTAATTAATATAATTTTGTACATATTTTAAATTAGTAAATAATTGGTAATTAAATAATATTAATTAGTTAATTACATTAATTAGAGTAATGTATTTATATATATAATTTTGAGTTACTGTTAATTAATTAATTGGGGAAAAATGATATTAATTAATAAATGATATTAATTACAGCTAATGTACTAATATATTTACTTTATTGTTATTGTTAATTAATTATTAATTGCTAATTAAATAATATTAATTAACTTTGGGTTAAGGAGTATTTTTAGGGTTCAGGGTCAGTTTTGGGTTTTTGGGTAAAGGGGTATTTTTAGGGTTCAGGGTCAGTTTTCAGTTCATGGGTAAAGGGGTATTTTTAGGGTTCAGGGTCAGTTTTCAGTTCATGGGTAAAGGGGTATTTTTAGGGTGCAGGGTCAGTTTTCAGTTCATGGGTAAAGGGGTATTTTTAGGGTTCAGAGTCAGTTTTCAGTTCTTGGGTAAAGGGGTATTTTTAGGGTTCAGGGTCAGTTTTCAGTTCATGGGTAAAGGGGTATTTTTAGGGTTCAGGGTCAGTTTTCAGTTCATGGGTAAAGGGGTATTTTTAGGGTTCAGGGTCAGTTTTCAGTTCTTGGGTAAAGGGGTATTTTTAGGGTT
This sequence comes from Lissotriton vulgaris, assembly GCF_964263255.1. NCBI lineage: Eukaryota > Metazoa > Chordata > Amphibia > Caudata > Salamandridae > Lissotriton > Lissotriton vulgaris. The sequence goes on from NC_141689.1 coordinate 387,469,937, forward strand.
CAGGGTCATTTTTCAGTTTTAGGGTAAAGGGGTATTTTTAGGGTTCAGGGTCAGTTTTCAGTTCTTGGGTAAAGGGGTGTTTTTTGGGTTCAGGGTCATTTTTCTCGACTATTGCACTCTCTGGAGTGGGAATAGTAATTTTATCCTTCGCTATCAAACGCTTTCTCTACTGTTCCACTCTCTGGAGTAGGAATAGTAATTTTTACCCTTACGCTATCCAACGTTTTATATAATTAATTGTTAAAATATCAAATGTTTATTTTATTTTTTATATTACTTACATTTTATTTATGTTATTGTTTTATGTTTGTAAATGTATTAGTAAATTAGAATATATTTCATTAATTTATAAATTAGTAAATTAATTATTAATACTTATTGTTCAGTACATATATATTATATATTTACTGTATATATTTAATTAATGTATTATTAATATATATTTATTATTTATTAATTTTAAACATTATTAGATACTTTTAAATATGTATATTTTATTTATTAGTGTTATATACTTACTTATACATTTATATATATAAAAAAATCGATATTTTTAACATCGATATTTTTTACATCGATATTATTTTTTCGATATTTTTGTACTTACCATGTTGTAGATAGGATGTCGATATTTTTGCCCTCGATATTGTTGACTCGATATTCTTGTAGGTCGATATTTCTGAGGTCGAAATTCTGTCAGTGATTCGCGTACAGCTGGTTCCGAGGGAAATTCGTACAGGGATTTGATTCGTACGGTCTCTGTACGATTCATACGGAGTCCAGCTCCTGGTACGAATCGTACTTCGTCGTACGTACGGGGGACATTGCAGGGTACGATTCGTATGGGAAAAACGCTCCGAACGGCTATTCGGATCGGTTTTTACCAAATCGGAATCGACCCGCTATTGAACTGTAGATCAAGATGACAAGGTTATCAATTTTCAAAACTGGTGAGGATCTAAACGGTAATGGGGTAAGAATGGGGCAAGTAACTTGAATCGTGGCACAGAAATGTTGTTGCTAGCTGCTGAAAGGAAAGGCAGTGTAAGAAAGTGGGTTATCCCACCACAAGGAATAAGACCACAAACCTGTTAAGGTAAAATGCAGTTTCAATAATTTAAACTTGGGCTAAATACTCTGGTAGCTATGGCGAAAAGCAGACAGAAAATGTGTAAAGTATTTGGCACTACCAAAATAGTTAAAAAGCCAAAGCACAACACAGTACAAATCCCACAGCCAATTTATCTAAACAGAGAAAACTTTCATGCTCAAAATGGCACCACGACAGAAGTCAAATAAGGGGATACAGAGAAATATATATTTTTAAAGATTTAAGACCAAAGGTGCCAAGAGAAGCAAAGAGCCAATAAGTTGTCACTGGTTGCAGGCGATCAGGAACTAGAAGGATTTTCAGGCCGACTGTAATGGAGTGCAGGTTAGATACACCAAGCAGGTCGTCCCTGTCAAAGATATGTTCCTTCTGGCTTACGGCCTGATTTAGAGAGTGGCAGAGGGCTTACTCCATCATAAGCAAAACAGATAATGCATCTGACTTATTACAAGTGTATTATACCCTTCAGCATTTGTAATAAGGCTCTAAATCAGGCATTTGGTCACTGAAATGGGAATTTAAATCATCCATCGGGCAAAGTTGCAGGCTGTAGCCACCAAAGTTCTCTGGAAGTCAGATGGCTGTCAGGAGAAGTACCACTGAAACCATTGGTTTTTGCAGTGGACGAAATCCAAATTTTGCAGCCGCTTTGAATCAGGCAGATACGTTTCCTGCCTTAGCCTGGCCCAGCCCAGTTTCTACTTTAGAGCTTAATCATTTTGATGGAGCTCAAAATCCTCTAGCTGGGCACCCAGGGCCTCATGTATGGGCTTTTGGCATAGGGCAGCAAGCCACCCTGTTGCAATGCTCTATTTCAAAGTGAAAGGTCAGGAATGCACCATATTTATCCAATATGGTGCGTCCCTATCCTTTTCTTCTGGGCTGGTGACTTTTTGGCAGCCTATCGCCAATGCAGGCACCCTTGTACCATGTTGCAAGGGTGCCTGTGTTGTGGGCAGGATTGTTTTTGTGCATGAAGTGGCATCTTTCTGCACAAAAACAATCCTAGGAGCATTTTTGCTCATTCTATGTGTGCTGCAGAATGAAGCACACACAGAAAGAGGAAACAACGAGAAGAAACACAGTTATTTCTCCTTGTTGTGCCTCCCCTCGTGAGACATAAGGTTTTGGTGCATCCCCAGGTTTACATGGTTTTGTAAATCTAGGGATGGATCAAAATCCATTGGCGTTGCGTGGGAATCCCACCACAATGCCCATGGAACGCCTCCCTAGCCTGGACTGAGGTAATGCAGCCATTTGTGCTGCCATGCCTTACTCCATACCTATGAGGCCATGAAAAGCCATGCAAAATGGCTTTGCGTGACATCAGGCATATGATTTTGTGGTATACGCTGCCGGCACATCACTGAAAGTGATGATCCAGTGGTGCAAGAGGCTCATAATTATGCCCCTCAGTTTCTACTTTAAGACTTAGTACTTTTTATGGAGCTCAAAATCATCTAGCTGGGCAAGCCCGTAGCTGTATCTGATGAAGTCCATTCAAAATCGCCCATTGTTGCCCGAGGTCCTGATGAAGCTCCCAAGATCTTGGAAGTCTAAATATTTTCTAAGTCCTGTTTTTCCAGAGTTCTGGTGCAGCTCCTCTTTGTCAATTCATAGGCTCCCATGACCTTAGGGACAGCACCTAGGGGTCAGGACTCACTCCAGAGGTCAAGTTCAGTTCAAGTTTTTACAGGTCAGCTGGGCACCTCAGGGAGAAGGCTTCTTGAAGCTTATTGTGCCCCTTTAATGACACAGGAGTTCAGCCAACTGACCTCTGGAGTCCACTTCTTAGTACTGGGTCCAAATGGGATCAGCTGGAGCCCTTCAGGTGTCCAAACAGGTGTTAAACAGCAGGTCTTTTAGCTGTGGTGCAACTTGTCCAGTCTGAAATGAAGGAGTTAGATTGCACTAGCAGTGCTTTATGATTCTCTCCATTACTCCCAGTCCAGGTCATTTATGTAAACGGCCTTATACATAAGTCATTCTTTCCATCCACAGTCATCGTGTACCTAGCCCAAATAAAAAACATACTCCAGTATGGTACCCATTCTCCTGATGCCCAAATGTGAGAGAATTGTTTGACCAGCCCATCCTCAAATGATCAAGCTAGAGAAGAAACACAGAAACAATAAATAATAAACAAAGGGAAAAGGGATATATGGGTTTCAGGACTGTTATGAGGAAGATTTGGACATGGAGTATTGCTGATTACCAGTATTTTTATTTATTTGATTTATATATAAGGTTTTAGATAGCCCGGACTACACCCGATGAGGGTATCAGAGCGCTTTACAGAAGTTACAATAAAAGAAAGTTGTGTGCTAGACAAATATAAATGAGTATCTAAGATAAGATCGTAAATGTTGTAAGTTCTTGTTAAAGGTCAGGATTGTGTTAATCATTCTCTTTTAACGATCATCACGTATCTTGGTAGATGAGCAGCTTCTGGTTGGTATCAATTTGCATCAGGGCTGGGGTCCGGAGAGATTTGTATTCCTTTGAATAAGTTTGACTTCATTTTTGAAGGAGGTGGTGGAGGGGTTCATTTTGATTGCTTGGGGGCAGGACGTTCCATATCCTAGGTGCTCTGCCAAAGAAGGTGCTTAGGTTTTCTTTTTCTAAAATCGTTGTGGTTTCAATAGCAGGGTGTTGGTGCTTCTCAGATTTCGGCTATTGCCTGATAATTCGAGTTTATTGGCTACATACTTTGGTGTATTGAGGTGTAGGACTTTGTGCGTAATGCTTGCAATATTTATAGTCTCATAGCGGAACCAATTCAGTTCCTTTAGATCCGGGGTGATGTGGTTGTTCTTTCTGGAGCCACTGACGAGTCTAGCAGCCGTGTTGAGTGAGGCTCTTAAAGGAGCCCGACTGGAGCTCAGCAAGCCACATAAGGTTGTATTACCATAGTCTCTTCTGGGCAGAACTAGAGATAGAACATCTGTATTTAGGTCTTTGAGGAAGGGTTTTAGTTTTCTGAGAATGCTCATATGAAAGTTGGCTCCTCTCGTGGCTGTGCTGATGTGTTCCCTCATGTTGAGAGTCTTGTCAAGTATTATTACCATTGTTCTTGTGGAATCGATAATGTGAGGTTTGTAATTTAGGGCTGTTAGGTGTGTCAACCAGTTTACTATGTCACCTTGTCCTTGTGGTGGGGAGATTAGGAGAAAATCAGTTTTGAGTGCACTGAGTTTGATGTGGTTTTTTGTAAGCCAGATGTGTTTTTTTTGTAAGGTTGTGTAATACGGCGATGATATTTCTAGGTATAGTTTAGTATCATCCGCGTACATATGGTAGTGGATATTGGAGAGTTTCAGAATTTCAGTTAAGGGATCCTTGCATAGATTGAAGAGGGTAGGAGACAAGGCGGAATCTTGAGGGACTCCCAAAGTGATTGGTGTTGTCGAGAATCATGATTGGTTAATCTTGATTCTTTGAGTTCGGTCGTCCAAAACGGGGGCGAATCACTTTAGGACAGCTCCTGATGAGCCCATTCTGTGTTCGAGTAGGTCCAGAAGACTGATATGTTTGACTGTATCAAAGGCTGATGATAGGTCTAGGAGGAATAGGAGGCAGGATTCATTTTGATCTAGTATTCTGAGTGCATCATCGACCATGTGGGTCATGGCTGTTTCCGTGCTGTGATTCTGCCTGAAGTCTGATTGGAACTGGTCAATGAGTTGGAATTGTGCTATATCGTTGCATAGTTGGGAGTGGACGCACTTCTATAGCAGTTTTGCTAGTGTATCAATAGTGGATATTGGATAGTAGTTATCTGGAGTTGTGTGGTCAGCCGAGTTTTTTTTTTTAGAACGGGGGTTCCCTATCCTTCTATTAAGTAGCTTGGAAGGGTTCCTTGCGATAGAGATGCATTCACTATCTTTGTCCAGATGGATATAAGAGCAGTTTTGATCTCGCTGAAGTTGTTGGCTGGAAGCGGATTGCAGAAGTGGTTTGACGGTTTAAGCGTTGTTATTAGCTTGAGGATGTCATCTTCTTCAAAGATTTTAAAAGTGTTTCATGAGGCAATGTTTTTAAGGGTCAGATCATGCTGGATAGGTGTTTGTGCTGATTGTGGCACGTTGGGGTTAGGTGGGGGTGACAATAAGGGTTGTTAATTTTCTGTAAGGAGCTCTTTTTCTATCTTTTTGGATTTTTCCAAGAAGTGGGTGGCAAAAGTGTTGCAGTTGGGTTGCGGGTTGGGGCCTACAGAAGGGTCGGTGTGATGTTGAGCAGACTGAAGTTTAATAATTTCATATCATTTTCTTGGTCGATTTCTACCATTGTTTAGTTGGTCTTTGAAGAAGTTGGTTTTTGAGATTCTGATATATTTGTTGTAATTACTCCTCCTAGATCTTAGTTGTTTAAGGTGCTCTAAGGATGGTACAGATCTCCAGATACTTTCCGCTAATCTTAGGTTGCGGGGTTGATCATTCAGGCTCCCATTATACCATGGTTTGGAGTTTTTTGAGGATGGCCTTTTTAGTTGAAGGGGCGCCATTGTGTTGAGAATGTTATTCATCAAGTTGTTGTAGTGGGTTGTGAGTTCATGTACATCTCTCCGTTCCACTGGTGGTGATAGGAAATTTTTAGTGACGGAAGTTAGGTCATTACGGTTAATGTCATGAGTAATTCCTCTCCATTGTTTGTGTTTTTCACGTTGGAGTTTATGTGTCATTGTTGGTTCAGTGATGAGGAAGGAGATGCAGTGGTGGCCTGTCCAGTCACAGGGAATGATTGATTTAAGTAAGATGAAGTTTGGCCTGGCAATGATCAAATCCAGTGTTGCACCTAGGTTGTGCATTGGGTTATCGCAGAATTGTACAAGTTTGAGGTCAGTGAGGAAGGTTTTTAGGCTGGTAACTGTGGGATCGTTATGGTCAATACAATGAAGATTGAAGTCACCGAGGAAGGTTTGGGGGCAGTGTTGCCCCAGGAAGGAAGAGATGATTTCCATGATTTGTTCGGTGAGTGCAAGATCGTTGCCTGGTGGATGGTTGAGCAAGTTTAATTTACATGAGGGACTGTTGTTGCTCACAATGTTTATGCCAAGGTATTTGCATGTGTAAAGTTCGCAAGATTGTAATTTATTCACCACTAGGTTGATGAAGTGTATGCAGGCTATGCCTCCCCCCAATCTTACCTGTTTATTGGCCCTTACGATGTCATAGCCTGGGGGGATTAGAATGTTCAGTTAGAAGGAGTAGGACAAGGTCATGGGCGAGGATAAGGTCTGCAATGTTAACTGCGTGTTTCCAGGCCGATCTGCAATTTAGGAGACTGCATTTCAGGTGGGGTTTGGTGTTGGATGTGGTTTTCTATGAGATGGGTACTGGTTTGAGGTTGGCCTTGTTTAACTCTCTGATGTTTGGTTTCTGTTCTCTGTAATGTTTTGAAATAATTGTTGAGATGAGGTTGAGGCTTTGTGATAGGTTAAGGTGTGCACTCTTGTATGCATGGAGAATGGCTTGGATGTCATTGTCAGATAGAGAGGTCTTGTTTCTGGCCGGGCTTTAGGGAGCATTGTGTAAGGGAGCGGATCCCCAACTAGTGCGCTGGGATGTTCGGAAGTTAATCAATTTTAATGGCTGGTCAACATGGTGTAAGCATTTGTCAGGAAGGATTGTACTATTACTCGCAGGTGTATCCGATGGATCCATGTTGTGGGTTAGATTAGTAGTGATGCTTGTTAGCTTCTGCGGGTCAGATTTTAGTTGTTGTAGTACCTGCATAATGTCCCCCAGTCTAGACTTAATCATGGCGTAGTAACCGGATGGTGGGGTTTAGGGCATGGTGTACTGAGGAGCATTTTCCTTGAGTCTTGTTGATGAGATGGCTAAGAGGGGAAGAGGAAGGAATGGATGGTGATTTAGGTTTGGATTTGAGTTTAAATTCAAGCCTTTCCCGTGTGATGGATGTAATGGATACATTATTGTTCATGTGTCTCTATAAGATCCTGTTTGAATTGTGAAGAGTGCATGTGTTGAGGGTGGTAGCGGGCTGGTTGTCTCTAAATTGTCTGGTGTAGTGGCTACAATGGCATAGTGTGATTGATAGGTGTGGTGGAGGAAGGTGGGGAGGGGGAATGGCAGTCTGTAGTGACTGCGCTGTAGGCGGATAAAATCTGGGACTGGTCAAGAGCTGATTTGGGGTGGTCTGGCAAGGGGGCTGTCTTATTTTTATTTACCTGCTGTTTGATGGAGAGGAATAATTCTTTGAAGAGGTCTAGGTTGTGGTCAGAAGCCTGTACGAGAATTATCCCATTGTTGAAGATGGTCAATTTTGCATTGAGGGCAGTTGAGGGGGCTACTGAAAGTCCTGGATTGTGAGCTGTTTTTCTAGATGTAGGTATAGCCAGCATCGCGCAGAGGGTTTTCCTCCATTGGGCTCCTTTTTGTGTGCAAAAAATGTGATCAATAGTTATTAGACCCCTTTAGATGTGCAGAAGTATTGTTCACATATAAGTGTTTCTGGGTGGTGTTTGAGAAGACCATGCTTGAGGGCTTTGGAAGCTTTTTTTCTTAGATTAGTTGAGTAGTTGATTTCATGGGCATTGTGTCCTTCCGAATATAGGATTGTTAGAACTGGCAATATACGGTTCGCTGAGGCTTGCGCCAAAGCCAGGCAGAAACCACCATTCTACGGCAGGGCAGGGGAGTCACCCGCCAAAGATAACCCCTGCTCACCCCCTTGGTAGCTTGGCACGAGCAGTCAGGTTTATCCCGGAGGCAAGATGTAAAGCGTTTGCGCGCGCACCCAGCAACAACACCCAAGGCCCACCACAAAGGAAACTCTACACAAGGTTATATATAAAAATAGCCTTTGTATTATACCAAACACATTAGATAATAAACACACAATTTACACTGTGCCACTGGCACAGACGGAATTTACAGGATATTATATACATGGGACAGGGCCACATGGACCACTGTCAGGAATAAGCACTTGGTAGAACTAGCACTTTGTAGAAATAGCACTTTGTAGATAAACTAATTGTAGAACCAAATAACAAGTGTAGAACACAACCAGTAACCACTGGTAAAAGGTATGTACACACTACGCAACCCTAACCACCTAAGCCCTATATCGCACAGGGACACAACCTCACTAGTATAACTATACTAGGCAGAAAAACCTGCTATGCAGGAAAAAACACATGTGGAGGTATAGGCAAAATGCATTGCATAAATCACATTTGCGCAAAAATCACGTTAAGCATAAACATGCACCCCAAACAAGGGCACAACACATGGAACTGTCCCCAGTCCTGCTTGGCCTCTCAGGGGCTGAAACGCCCTGTGCCCAGCAGAGTCAGGGCAGGCTGCACAGGCAGCAAAAGAAGATTGCGCAGAAGAACAGGCCTAAACGAAGCAGCTGCCTACTAAGTGCTGGGCAGCTAGGGAACTGAGACTGGCACCAGCGTGCCTCCTGTCTCTCCTACTGGGGCTCTAAATCAGCAAATGCCCCCTTTAGCGTTGGGGCCCGTGGGCTCGAAATAACTGTGTGCCTGGGAGCCTCGTGGGCTCTAAAGAAACAACTGGGGCCTCAGGAGCCTCATGGCCTCTAGAAACAATGCTGCCCGCTGGGGGAGCAGCCCACTGCCAACCGGTGCCGCTCTACCCTCTGCAATGCCCCCAAATTACTTTGGAGTCCCGCTCGGGGGACTCAGTGAAACAATGGCCCCCGTCGTTGGAGCCTCTTGTGGGCTCTGATTAATAAAATGCCCCCAAGAGCCTCTCGTGGGCTCTGAACAAAATAATACCCCGTCGTTGGAGTGCCCCCTCTGGGGACTCAGAAACAAAGGAAATGCCCAGATTTGTTGGAGTCCCGCTGGGGGGACTCGAGATAGCAAAAATGCCCATCATTGGTGGGGCCTCGGGGCTCTAAACATATGCCCCCATTGCGCGTGTGAGTCACGCACTGGGGCTCAAGATGACAACACCAGCCATGGGTTAGCACTCACCGGCTCCCGCGTTGACCTGGGCTCTTCCGGCGTCTCTGCTCCCGGGCCCGGACGTCAGCGCCTCTCCGCTCACGTCCCAGCATGTGGTAGGCACCCGCCTGGGTTCCCTGTAGACGGCGCTGCCTGGGACCGGCTCCCCTCTCCTCCATGCACCAGAGCGCGGGGTGGGCTCCTGGCGGCTTCTGGCCTTGGACCTCAGGGGATTTTGTGGGTGCAGGGCTTCCCTCGGGACAGCGGAAGTTCCGCCCCACATCAGGCGAGGAGTCGCCTGACTTCCGGTTTCCCCGGCCGCGGCGGTTATTTCTCTCGGGGCAAAAAGGGGTAGGCACCCTCAGAATTTCTAATGAAAAGCGGGGTAGGCACCCGCTAGGCGCACCATTCAGGGTGGGCACCTGACAACGAAAAAAGTATGGGCAATAAATGGGGTGGGCACCCGTGCGGACAATGAAGAGAGGGGGGTCCCTCTCTCTCCTGCAGCAGCGCGACGCTGCAGACAGCCTCCTCGAACCAGTCAAGCGCTCCAAGGACAAATAAACCACTCCCCAGTGCTAGGGCTCCCAAAGTCCAGGCAAAGGCCAGCATGAGTTCCTAGGAAGGCAGGGGGGCAAGGGCTGGGCCCAGCGGCCAGCTCACAGGGCCCTCCAGGCAGGGAGGCAGTCCCCAGTGGTGGTCCTCCTGGCGCCCAGCAGCAGCATGCCCCCTCCAAGGTAGGATCCAGGGAAAGAACATTTTTCAAGGGGTCACAGCCCCTTTTTATACACATAAATCCTTTGTCTGTGTCTACAGGGTGGGGGGAAAACCAGACGCAGCTGGTTCGGGAGCACTCTGTTGTGCTCAACCCTCTTTCCATTCACTGGCCAGGCTAGGGACATCAGACTCACCCCGGGGGGTGGAGCCAGCATTGTGTAGGGAAAGCCCAGCCCTATTCAGGTCCCAGGTGCACTCCTCCCACCCATCTGGCTGTCAATCTCTCTATTCACCACCGGGGCAGACCCATCCTGGCTCCTGGAGCCAGGCTCACCAGCCAGTTCCAACCGATCACAACCCAGACAGTCATTTCACATTTATTACACAGACATGCCAAATTCTAGAAGTGGCACTTCCACACTAGGCACATTAATGCCGCACACATCATTGTGCAGCATTTAATCATACGAGTCCGCATATACCAAACTCGACCCTGCAATCCCCACACATCAAGAACTAACATGGACACATACATTCCCCATGCATTCCTATGGGAGGGCAGGCCAACCTCACCACACGCACATACTTTACACTGGGACACAGTGGTAAAGTGCACAGAAGCCAAAAATCACTAACACCAGGTCACAATTAAAAGCAAAAAGTTTAGGGATGAACCTGCCAGAAGGGCCAAGTCCAACAAGGATGTTGTCGAGGGCACAGTTTGATGTGGGATCCATGATTAATAGGAGCCCTCACAATCCTCAATGGCAGTTGTGGGGAGAGGATGCTTGCACTATGAGAGAGTTGGTAGATTAGTCACAGACGTGACATACTTGAACTGGTTTACTTTTGGCCTTGAGTAAGTGGAGATTCACTTTGCAGAATGGGGGTACTTAGTTGTAAAGGTTGAATCACCTTCATCTTTCTTGTAACTTTGTTGTGTGTGTGAATGGGAGCAGTTAGTACCTTTCCAAGATGGACAACTCTTTAGCTTACAAAGCTTCTGCTTATGTGCTGAAAGTCCTATATCCCTTTTTGGTTTCCAGCTTGGGTCCTTCTTCTTTTCTGGGGGGTGATGGTACCAGGTCTTCAACTTCTTGTCTGTCCGTCTCATTCAGTCCTTACAAAAGAAAAATACCTAAGCAGTACTCTGATTTGATAAAATAAAAAACTGTACAAACCATTGTCAATACAACACCCATGGATTTATTAATCAATATGTGAGCATCATTCACTGAAACCAACATGTATGCCAAAGTCTTTGCAGAAAGAGCTCCAGCTACCTGCAGCTGGGAATGTACAATGAATATGTGAAGAGATGAGTATGTTGCGCACACCAGTTGTCCTTAGGTGATACTCCTTTGAAAGCTGTCCAAGACATAGCCATCCCTCTTGTCGATCTCCCCTGACCTAACTAGAAAGCAGTGGCAGCCAGCAGGCAACAAAACAGGTGGGGCGACAGACGAATGTAAAACCACTGACAGGCACTAACAAAATGTATCAATGCCCGTAGTTTCAAAGCCAAAGCTCTCAATCACAGTTCATTTTAAACAATGTTTGTAATGGGATAAGATTGAGAGCCCTGTATTTGTGGATGAGGGCACTGTGAAATTCTCACAGTGCCTGCGAGTAAGTTAAACAACTTTTGAAAAAAATTAAAAGATTGATATACCTACTGACTCGCACTTAATGCTCCTCTTCTTCTCAGTAGCACAGGCTCCCGGAGCTCCAGCCAGCAACTTCCCTCCTCCAATCCAGATGCTTCTCTCATGCTGAGTGAAGCGCCAGGATTGGCTGGAGTGTGCTCGTGCAATACTTCTTAAAGCACTGGGGTTCTGTGCTTGCTCTCCACCCAGTTCTCTAAGACAGCTTCGGTTGGAGTGTTTAAGGTGCTCATGCTAGGCTGGCCATCGCAAGACAGCTGGCCAAAGTGACAAGCACACTTTAAACTGAACGGCACAATATTCCTTTCTGCTGCTGCCTGCCCACGCGCTTGGCTGCTGCCAGCACGAGAACACAAATGGTAATAATCTGTTTTATTACCATTTTCTTTGTCATGTTTCCTGCTCTCCAGCGGAGGGGCAACGCTCTTCCTCTCTCGTGAAGGCACTGCTGCTGATTCTTGACCCAAAATATCATAAAATGTATATAGTGTTTGTTTGATCTATCTTGAGAAGGCAGAGTAAGATGGACGCAATCCTCTTTCTGAGCCAACAAAAGTGAGTAGAAGGGAATCAATATTGAGAAAAGAGTACATCCTCTCAAGCTATATTAAAATAGCCCTATGAACATACAGTGTATGTATTCTGCCTTCCTCATCTGAAGTTTGGTTAGGGCAAAGGACCAGAAGGTTGATCTCTTCCAAACAGTGAAACTTAGAGGGAACTTTAAAAAAAAAAGCAGGGGATTTGGCTGAACGACCACTTTGTCTGGGAGAAATCTCAGAAAGGGAGAAAAGTCTACCACTACATGTTCTTCCTATCTTCTTCTATAATAAATGGTGTGAGAAATTGGGTTACTGGTTGAGTGGGATTAGACTCTTCTCAAGAAGCATCCATAATCCTTGTCAGGGTGAGGCACAGGCAAACCCCAAATTAACCTGTACTGGTCCCTCTGGTAGAATGGCACAGAGCAGCCAGGTAAAGCATTTATACAACACTTCAAACAGTAATACAGCGAAAACACAATGAAAAATAGAAAAAAACATAATAAACAAATCAAGAATAGAATGACAAAAATCCAATCAAGGGAACCGGAAATATGCAATTTTAAATGTTTTTATCCTGGATACCTGGTCATGAAAGACCGGGAAAAAGTTACAACCTCAGGCTGACTGCGATGAAGTGTAGATTTGATCAGTCCAGATCAGTCCAGCTGAAAAATGTTCTTAGTCCAGCACAAAGAGTCTCTTTTGCGAAGAGACCTTGAAGAGCAGGGAAACGTCATGGACTGTACTTATCTTCACTTGCAAATTAAACAATCCAGGAATTCCACCATGGCTTTGTTTGACATTGTCAAGGATTTCTCCTCCCCTTTAGCTTGCAAACAAACTCCACTTGAATCCCAATCATTATGTGATTCCAAAGCATCTTTCTTTCATGATAAAATTGCCAAAATGTATGATAACTTCCCTACTAGTCACTCCAACATCTCCTGCTTAAATCTGAACTTGGTAAACCCCCCATCTCTACCAAGGGTACTCTCAACCAGTTCAAGTCCATTTCACTTTCAGAAATAGATAACCTATTGTTAACAGCAAAATCTGGCTCACCAAGGGACATCTGTCCACCGAGCGTAATGGCTCTCCTGTCCCCAATTTGAGCCCCCATCATCCAAAACATTTTTAATTCTTCTATTTCTACCGGCGTTATTACAACTGCCTGGAAAGAGGCTTCTGTCCACCCCATACTGAAAAAACCATCCCTCCCAATCAGGATTTTGTACAAGGTTTCAGTACAGAGACAGCAATTCTGGCTGTTACTGACTCGCTGAGGTGCACCCTTGATGCTGGGGGATCCGCGATCCTGATTCTTTTAGATATTTCCGCTGCGTTCGATACGATATCTCATCAATGGCTAGCGGAGAGACTGCACAAGTGTGGCATCGGGGGAAAAGCTTTTCAGTGGCTGACTAACTTCTTAATAGACAGATGACAGACTACCTCACTGGGATCATTTGTTTCAAAAAAACAAATTCCTACTGGACAAGGGGGTACCACAAGGCTCCTGCCTGAGCCCTACCCTTTTTAACATGTACGTAGCCCCCTTGGCTAAAACTGTTCAATCTTTCGGCTTTGAGATAGTCTTGTATGCCGATGACACGCAGCTATTATTTCCCATAGAAAAAAACATCATAGACGTTTCTCGGGTGGTATGCTAGCGATTGGTAATTTGATGATAGAACGGTGCCTAAAACTGAATCCCGGGAAGACAGAGCTTATGCTCTTAGGGAAGGATGTCCGATTTTGGATGTCAGAATGGTGGCCCCCCCAGTTGGGAGAAGTGCCTACACCCTCCTCCTCAGTGAAAAGCCTGGGAATCCAGATGGATGCCTTGCTAAACATGAAAGATAATGTTAAAAACATAGCAGGGACATGCTACCATAACCTACGCCTTCTACGTAGAATCATTCCCTATCTTCCTATAGAACATCGCCGTACTGTGGTACAGGCCATGGTAGTGAGCAGGTTAGACTACGGCAATGCTTTGCTGGAGGAAATAGGTACCACCACTCTGGCAAAACTGCAAGTTATACAGAACACCGCTGCCAGAATGGTTTTGAATGCGCCGTCTGGATCCCCCTCCCTTCCTCTGCTCCGGCAGTTACATTGGCTCCCTGTCCAAAAGATATCTGTTTTTAAGGTATGCTGCCTCTACATTAAAGCATTTAGAGGTGAGGGGCCAGCATATCTTTATAATAAACTTTTTAAACAAGTACATGAACGTAACCTAAGATCTAATGACCTAGCTCTCCTGAAGACTCCGCGTATCAGGCTAACCCGTACAGGCGGCAGTGCCTTTTCATACATCGCCCCCAAATATTGGAACTCTTTACCGATTGCTCTGCGGAAATCTAGCACCTATATGATTTTCAGGAAACAATTAAAAACATTCTAATTTTAACTTGGCCATGGTATAACAGGTTCTGTTTATGTCTGCCGGATTTCCATTGGTAAAGCGCTGAGATGCCCCTGGGTGTCAAACAATCCACGTCGTCCCTTACCTTGCCTTGGCGGAAGCCCTCTTGGATGACGTAGATGATTTCACAGAGACGCAAGGGACCAACTTCCCAAATCACTAACTAAAACTTACTGGTTCTAAAAATTAACTGCAAGGTTTAAACTAGGAATTAGGGAGGAGGGCGGGTACTGGACGTTGAAGTGAAGACTTTAGTTCTTGCTGTCGACCTGCGAAGCAACAAGCACCAAAAGACTTTAATATTCAGGGCAAAGGATATTCCTCCTAACTACTCAGTGGCTTTTTAACTATTCTTATCTATTTTCTTTAGAATACCTAAATCAGTGTGGCTGTCTCGTAGTTCCCCTACGTGCGATCAGTAAGTAGTTGGCTTTCGTCCAGTATTTCTTTCTTGGTTCGAGATGATGAAGTCGTCAGACTTCCTCTAGGATTAGTGGTCAGCTTGTAGGATATCACCATGTATTGTCAAATTGTTGAAAGCTAAAATTAAAAGGAAGAATTACTTTACATTCTTTAAAGAGTTTCTTTGCAAACCTTCTAGTCTATTCCTATCACTTACTTGAGATTAACTTCTTGCTTCTTTGTCTTGGGGTTCATGTATTTCCTCTAGTTCAACAAAAGATAAGCATATACCAAAAAAGAACACAAAATCCTATATGTCTTTCTTCAATCACCTTACATTAGGCACAAATTGAAAAACCACAAACTAAAATTCTTTCTCTGAGTTTTACATAAATATAACTGTTTACTAATGTTCCTCTAAAATCAAGATGCGTGATTCAGTTTAAATCAGAACTGTCCAAAGTCTCTTTCTTGCTTTTTTCTTCTTCTAATAAAGAGTTCCGAAAATTCAGTTGACCTTACTTGCGAAGGGCGCCTTTAAACAATGAAAGTACTTAGCTTTCTAATTCTTGTCTTTCAGGATTCTTGTTCCGATGTGAGAAGATCCGCTTTGAAGAGGAGTTGAAACGGAGTCCTGCCAGCATTGAAACGTCATCAGGTAAGCTCCTCTTCCAGACGCGATCTCCTCTGGTGGAAATCAGAAGGCAAAGCGCCTTCTCGAAGGCTGGGTGCAGTTTAAGTACAGGACCGCACCCAGCCGCTCCCAGCTACGCACTAGGAACGTGCGTGAAGACGTTGCTCTTCATTTTCTTCGAACGCGCACCAAAAAGGAGCGTGCGAGGGATGCAGGGAGAGAAATAAGCAGACCTTCACTGGGCTACGTCCCAGTTGTACCAAACGCGGAGTTCAAAGCTCTGAAATACTGCACAATTAAGCCACAAAAACCAACGCAAGGCTCAATAAATGCAAATAACAATAATCCTAAATGTTATAAGGCATGAATTGCTAAAGTATTGAACACACCTAAACACACTGACTATGACGCGTGCGGGGAGCACGGGACAGGGGAGGTTTCAATACGGGAATACTACTCATGTCTACAGGGCATGTGTATTCTTTGAAGGGTTATGCAGGATCATGACAGTACTCCCTCCTCAAGATCCCCCCAAGAACAGTAGAAATGGGCTTTGGTTTTTCAGGGTGTCTTAAATGAAAGAGTCGAATCAACCTAGGAGTATTTTTCAGATGGTCTAAAGGTTCCCAAGACCTTTCCTCAGGGCCATAACCTTTACAATCTATAAGATAAAAAAGTTTTCCTCTAACTCTTTTAGAATCTAAGATTGTTTTAACTTCAAACTCAGGGTGACCCTCAATCATGATGGAAGGCGGAGACTTAGAAATACGAGTTTGGGGATGGAAAGGTTTTACTAGAGAGACATGAAAAACTGGGTGTATCAAGTATTTGCGAGGAAGAGTCAATTTTACGCAAACTGGGTTGATTCCTTTCTCAATAGAAAAGGGGCCAATAAATTTTGGATTAAATTTCCTGTTTCCTCTTAATTTCAATTTTTTTGTACTCAACCATACTTTATCCCCAGCTTCATACTGAGGCTGTTCAGTTCGATGTTTATCCTTGGCTTCTTTTTGAGATTCCTTAGCTTTGGCCAAGTTGAATTTAGCTTCCTCCTGAATGGAGAATACCTTGGATACATAGTCAGAAATTGCAGGCACGGAATCATCGTTATTGTTGTTAGAACTGTCGGGTATACTCTTTGGATGAAATCCGAAATTATAAAAGAATGGGGACATTTTGATGGAAGAATGTTCAGAGTTATTATAGGCGAATTCTAAAGGGCTTAGAAGATCGGACCATTCTTCTTCGGAAACATTTGGCAACATACAACGAAGATATTGTTCTATAGTTTGATTAGTTCGTTCAGTTAATCCATCTGTTTGGGGATGATAGCTAGAAGATAGATGAACATCCATATGTAACAAAGAACCTAGCTTTTGCCAAACTTTAGAAATAAATTGGGAACCTCTATCAGAAATAACTACAGAAGGAATTCTGTGTAGTCTTATTACATGGGTCATGATCAAATGAGCTAGTTCCAATGCAGTAGGAAGCTTCTTTAAAGGAATAAAATGGGCCATTCGAGTAAACTGATCTACTACTGTCAAAATAGTATTAAATCCCTTCTTGGTTTCAGGTAGTTCGACTATAAAATCCAACGATATAGTATGCCAGGGTTGAGGTGGGATTGGCAGAGGCATTAACAGACCACTGGGAGCTTGATGAGAAGATTTGTGTTGAATACAAGTGCTGCATGTTTCTACAAATTGCTGAATGTCTTTGGACATAAAAGGCCACCAAAAGTTCCTTTTAATCAGTTCCACAGTTTTCAAAATACTTGGGTGAGCTGCCAACATAGTGTCATGGTGCAGATGAATAATGGATTTTCGAATTTTCTCATTAGGAACAAAAATCAAATCATGTACCATCATCAAATTGTCTTTCTCACATAAAAAAGGATGATCTTTCTTCCACATCTCAAAATCCTTTTCTTTCAAAACCTCCTTGATTTCATCAATGATGTCACCAACGGATAAACTTCCCTGAAAACAAGAAGTAGGGATTACAGGATAAATAATTTAAGGTTGCTCCGGGCCCTTATCTCCAATTCTGGACAAAGCATCTGCTTTTAAGTTCTCTCTTCCTGGACGATATGTAATTACAAAATTGTAATCATTGAAGAACATAGACCAACGTAATTGTCTTGCAGTCAAATCCTTTACTGATCTTAGAGCTTGAAGGTTTCTGTGGTCAGTATAAATTGTTACTGGATGACGAGCCCCTAACAGGTAGTGACGCCATTCTTCAAACACAGCTTTTATAGCCAATAACTCCTTATCTGCAATCGCATAATTCTGTTCCGCTTCTGATAACTTTCTTGAAAAGTAAGCTATCGGGTGCATTTGGCCGGTATCAGAATTTTGTTGTGAAAGAATTCCGCCCAACTATATTGAGATGCATCAGCTTCTACAATAAATGGCTGATTGGGGTCAGGATGGCATAAGATTGGAGCCATGGTAAACCTTTTTTTTAGGATTTGGAAGGCTTCTTCTGCATCTGAGGTCCATAAGAATTTAACTCCTTCTCTCAACAACTTGGTTATGGGTGTAATAATTTGAGAAAAGTTCTGAATAAATCTGCGGTAAAAATTCGCAAATCCTAGGAAACTTTGAATTTGTTTCACAGAAGTGGGGCTTGGCCAAGTTGTTACAGCTTCTACCTTTTTTGGGTCCATTTCTATCCCTTCTGGACTAATGAAATAGCCCAGAAAGTCTACTTTGGAAACATGAAACAGACTTTTTTCCAATTTCACAAAGAGTGAGTTCGAAAGTAGTTTTTGAAGAATGGCGCAAACCTGTTGTACATGTTCTTCTTCTGAATCGGAATAGATGAGAATATCATCTATGTAGACTACACAACAGATGTCAATGAACTCATGTAAGACCTCATTTATAAAAAACTGGAATGCGGCAGGAGCGTTACACAGACCAAATGGCATAACTTGGTATTCGAAGAGGCCAAACTTGGTGCGGAAGGCCGTCTTCCATTCGTCTCCCTTTCTTACCCTTACTAAATGGTAAGCTCCTCGTAAGTCCAGTTTAGTATAAATCTTAGCCTTTTTTATTTGGTCCAAAAGTGTAGGAATCAAAGTTAGGGGGTACCTGCTCTTTATAGTTACATTGTTTAAAGCTCTATAATCAATGCACGTACGCAATTCCCCTCCCTTCTTTGGAATGAAAAAAAGAGCTGATGAAACAGGAGATTTTGAGTGTCTAATGAATCCATTAGCAAGGTACTCATCTAAGTACTCTCTCAGATGGACATTTTCAGCTTCAGTAAGAGCGTAAATGCGACTGCAGGGCAAGGTTGCTCCAGGCATTAAATCAATCCTACAGTCAAAGTCTCTATGTGGTGGTAGGGTGTTGGCTTTCTTCTTGTCAAATACGTCAGATAAATCATTATATACCGATGGAACCCCATCCAAAATCAGTAGATTGGGTGATTCTATTCCAAAGTCAAAACCTTGAATCACATCCTGAGATCTATCTATAAGGAAGCAATGATCAGTACAAGTAGAAGATTTAAAAGTAATTAACTTGGTTACCCAATCTATGATCGGGTTGTGTTTTACCAACCAAGGTATACCCAGAATCATTTTAAATTGAGGAGCATCAATAATGTCAAATTGTATTCTTTCTCGATGTATAGGAGAACAATCCATTTCCAGTAATTCGGTCTGTCTATTTACAGGACCCGAAGTCAATTCCTTGCCATCAACTGCTCTGACGGTTTCTGGGTGATCCTTAAACACAGACTTAAAACCTAACTGGAGGAAGAAATGGGAATCTATAAAGTTTCCAGTAGCTCCGGAATCTATAATGGCTTCTACTTTTCTAGTGTGAGATTCTGGAAGTTCTACTAGAATAGAAAAGTGTCTACAACTGATGGGAGGAAGAGTTGAGGCCAAACTAGAGAATAAACCCGATAAACCGACCTCATCCTTTACCGAGTTTTCTAGTTTTCCGACTTTTCTTGTGTGATAGCTAAGTCAGATGATTTGGTCTTAAACTTATTTGGTCGTGTGGGGCATTCCTTTACAAAGTGTCCTGTCTTTCCACAATAAAGGCACTGATTTAATCGTCGCCTTTTTTCCTTCTCCTCCTTTGATAAAGGACCACGGATAGAACCTATTTGCATAGGTTCTACTGAATCCGTTTTAGAACTAGTTTCTCGATTAGGTGCGGATCTTTCCTTAAAGAAAACTACCTTATGTTCTGACTTCCCTCTCTCCCTTTCTCTCAGAAATGCGATGATTCAACTTAACCACTAAGTCGATGAAAGCACTTATGTCTTCTGGAGGCTCTAAAATCTGAGTTATCATATCCTTTAGTTCGTCCCTTAATCCTCTGTAAAAGATAGAGACTCTTTTGTTGTATGGCCAATCTGCTTCTAAAACCAAACGGTTAAAGGTGGAAATATAATGCAACAAATCAGAAGAACCGTGCTTTAATCCTAAAAGCTCATTGTCCGCTGACTGAACAAAAAGATGTTTTGCAAACATCTTCTTTAAAGCCTTCTCAAAATCTTTAAAATTATATAAGATCCGATCATCATTTTCCACTAGGGGGACAGACCAAAGAGCTGCGTCTCCACCCATGTAGGATAACATAAATGCTACTCTGGTGGAATCATCTGGAAAGGCTGAAGTCTTAGCTATAAAGTGTAAATGGCATTGTTGTAAGAATACTGAGAATTTGTTACAATCCCCATAAAACCTCTCAGGTGGGGCTAAGGGGGTGGGAACCGGAGTTAGCACTTGGATTTGTGTTGAAGAATCAGAACTGGAAGATGAACCCTGAAAAGTGGCTGGTCTCAAGACTGACTTCTGCTGAATTGAATCTTGGAGAGAGGACAAGTCTCTACGTAACGCAGCGTTATCCTGTCTAATTGCGTCTAAAACTGAGGCCAAATCTTGCAGGTTGATTTGATCCATTGCGTCTGGGCGAAATTATCAACGTGGGCTTTGCCTTCTGTCAAACAATCCACGTCGTCCCTTACCTTGCCTTGGCGGAAGCCCTCTTGGATGACGTAGATGATTTCGCAAAGACGCAAGGGACCAACTTCCCAAATCACTAACTAAAACTTACTGGTTCTAAAAATTAACAGCAAGGTTTAAACTAGGAATTAGGGAGGAGGGCCGGTACTGGACGTTGAAGTGAAGACTTTAGTTCTTGCTGTCGACCTGCGAAGCAACAAGCACCAAAAGACTTTAATATTCAGGGCAAAGGATATTCCTCCTAACTACTCAGTGGCTTTTTAACTATTCTTATCTATTTTCTTTAGAATACCTAAATCAGTGTGGCTGTCTCGTAGTTCCCCTACCTGCGATCAGTAAGTAGTTGGCTTTCGTACAGTATTTCTTTCTTGGATTGAGATGATGAAGTCGTCAGACGTCCTCTAGGATTAGTGGTCAGCTTGTCGGATATCACCTTGTACTGTCAAATTGTTGAAAGCTAAAATTAAAAGGAAGAATTACTTTACATTCTTTAAAGAGTTTCTTTGCAAACCTTCTAGTCTATTCCTATCACTTACTTGAGATTAACTTCTTGCTTCTTTGTCTTGGGGTTCATGTATTTCCTCTAGTTCAACAAAAGATAAGCATAGACCAAAAAAGAACACAAAATCCTATATGTCTTTCTTCAATCACCTTACATTAGGCACAAATCGAAAAACCACAAACTAAAATTCTTTCTCTGAGTTTTACATAAATATAACTTTTTACTAATGTTCCTCTACAATCAAGATGCGTGATTCAGTTTAAATCAGAACTGTCCAAAGTCTCTTTCTTGCTTTTTTCTTCTTCTAATAAAGAGTTCCAAAAATTCAGTTGACCTTTATGCGAAGGGCGCCTTTAAACAAGGAAAGTACTTAGCTTTCTAATTCTTGTCTTTCAGGATTCTTGTTCCGATGTGAGAAGATCCGCTTTGAAGAGGAGTTGAAACGGAGTCCTGCCAGCATTGAAACGTCATCAGGTAAGCTCCTCTTCCAGACGCGACCTCCTCCGGTGGAAATCAGAAGGCAAAGCGCCTTCTAGAAGGCTGGGTGCGGTTTAAGTACAGGACCGCACCCAGCCGCTCCCAGCTACGCACTAGGAACGTGCGTGAAGACGTTGCTCTTCATTCCCTTCAAACGCGCACCAAAAAGGAGCGTGCGAGGGATGCATGGAGAGAAATAAGCAGACCTTCACTGGGCTACGTCCCAGTTGTACCAAACGCGGAGTTCAAAGCTCTGAAATACTGCACAATTAAGCCACAAAAACCAACGCAAGGCTCAATAAAAGCAAATAACAATAATCCTAAATGTTATAAGGCATGAATTGCTAAAGTATTGAACACACCTAAACACACTGACTATGACGCGTGCGGGGAGCACGGGACAGGGGTGGGTTTCAATAAGGGAATACTACTCATGTCTACAGGGCATGTGTATTCTTTGAAGGGTTATGCAGGATCATGACACTGGGTGAGTCATGCGCTATAAAAGAACCCAATAACATAACATAACAGTTGTCGATGTAACACAAAGATAATGTTGTCACCACGAGCGGGCAGTGTCAGAGCCTCCCAACGTCCTGGTAAAATCAGAAGGTCAATAAATGCCATTTGGCACCAGGGTACTCCTAATTTAGAGAAAGATGTACAATGCAGTTCGAACTGGCACAGAAGAAATTCCAAGATGGCTGCCAAAGAGCAGCTATCAGTGCAGCATACTAGTGTTTCAAACCCAGATACTGTGGTAGAATGTTGGGTGAGCTCTCCCTTAGAACCTCACACTTAACCTGAGTTTCCTGAGGAATCAGAGGTCGTCATTGGGTGCTTGGCACAAAACATTTAGTTAGGGTAGTTGCATCGAATTTTGACGTTTAACTCACGTCGCACTGGAAGTTTCAGTGTCCGTGAAGACTAGCAGTCCATTTTGGTGTTTGTAATGTAAGGTTTTGGGTGTAATTCAAAATTTGCAAACATACGTGACAAGAATGTTCAATTCTATTAAGGACAAGGAGGCGAGGATTATGCTAACTCATTTCTTTATTAGAATTGCCCAGCAGCCAATAAAGTAAATAAAACCACAATACCCATGAACACTTGGGTAACAACCATAGAGTCTGCCGTATCAAAGGCCATGTAGAGTGTCTCACTTCCTCTTTCTTTGGTGAGAAAACAGTTCAGGTAACCAGAAAATCCAGCATGTAAAGTCAATTAAGGAAAGAAAAACCATATCCAATCCAGGACGGTCAAGGAAAATCCAGAACGCAACAAGCGAAGAATACAGGAGCCACAATCCCGGAGAGAGCAAGCCAGAAGATCCAGGCATCACCGAAACAGATTCATTTGGGATCAGATCCTGAAAAGAGACATAGAGCCGTAATACACTTACCATGCAAAAGTGAGCTCAGAAAGAAGGGGGGGTAGAAAAAAAAGTATATTTGCATAAAGTTCACAATGATCATATATTGAACAATTGTACAGAAAGAAGAAATGCATACAACAACGGGTGGGATAATCCTCGCCTCCTTGTCCTTAATAGAATTGAAAATTCTTGTCACATATGTTTGTAAATTTTGAATTCTATGACAGGACAGGAGTCTCCGATTATGCTTGTTTAAAGCTGATCCACCACCACAGAAGCAACATTAGCAATAGGTTTAAAGTAAAACGTTTTGAAAACATAATCAGAAGACCAATCAGCGGCCTTCATAATGTCAAACGATGTGACCCTCATTGAGAAAGCTTTAGAAGCCCTAGCCCCTCGAGCTGAGTGCACCCCAAACACAGAAACATCAATTCCAGCTTCCGCCATGAGCCAACGTACCCATCTAGCCAGAATAGCCGGGGTAACGGGGCGAAAAGGCTTTTGCAAAGCAATCAATAACTGACCTTGCATGTCGGAACGTAAAGAAGCAGTACTTACTTCGTAATGCTTGAGACATTGAAGGACGCAAAGATTGGGAGGAGCAGGGAAGGAAGAGTAAGTAATTACCACAGTATTTGTCTTGGTACGCCTAGTGAGCTGAAAAGTGACGCCTTCGGGCGTAAAACTACGACCGGCTAAATCTAAGGCACGGACATCAGACAACCGCTTGCAGAAGATCAGGCGCAACAACGTGGTTAATTTGGCCAACAGTTGTTTACGTGACAGTAAGGAAATGATAGGCCAGGCCTCCAGGAAACAGAGCACAACCAACACGTCCCATAAAGAGACGTATTTAGGACGTGGAGGATTCGCCAGGCGAATACCCTTGAGCAACTTAGAAACTAGAGGGTGTTCACCCGCAGGTTTACCATCCACCGGGAGGTGGCCCGCGGAAATGGCAGAACGAAAAACTGTTCACCTTGCGATAGGCCAAACCAGACGAATCCAGGGAGGCCAAAAAATTCACCATCACAGAGACATCCGCTGAAGTGGGATCAACTTGCCGTTGAACACACCATTCACACCAACGCTTCCAGGATCCCCTGTAGCGTTTGTGGGTACTGGTAGACCAGGCGTCACTAATGAATTTGGAAGCGTCCGCAGAAAGGCCTGGGACCGACCAGCGTTCCCCGAAATCCGCCACGCTAGCAGAAGGAGAGAGACTGACAGAATCAGGGGATGCGGATTCTGAAGAGGATCTAACAGGAGATTCCACTTCTGGGGAAGAAGGAGTGGCACTGCACAACTCATCTCCAGGAAAACCGGTAACCACGCCTGAGCCCGCCACAGAGGAGCAATCAAGATTAACTCTGACTGATACCGCTTCTTGTAAGCAAGAACCCTGGGTATCATCATGAAAGGGGGAAAGGCATAACACAGAGTCGTTGGCCACGGCTGAAGAAAGACATCCGTGGTGAGGGCCTCCGGATCCGGTCTCCAACTGAGGAACAATGGGAGCTGAGAATTGAGGCGAGAGGTGAACAGATCTATTTGACATGGACCCCAAATCCGGAGAAGAGCGCGAAATGCGCGGGGATGTAGCCTCCAATCGCTGAAATCTTTCAGGTGTCTGGAGTGCCAATCCGCAACTTGATTGTCGCGGCCGGGGAGATATTCTGAAATAACTGGGATCTTCTGTTGCAGACAAAAGTGCCAAAAATCCTTGGCAATCTCCGCCAGAAGCTTCGAGCGAGTGCCGCCCAGCTTGTTGATGTAACGGACTGCTGACATGTTGTCCATGCGGAGAAGAATACAGCAATGGGATTGAAGGGTAGAGAAGCACCTGATTGCAAATGATCCTGCAAGGAGTTCCAAGCAGTTTATGTGCAGGGAAAGCTCCTGGGAAGACCACCAGCCCCCCGTCGAGACAGAGCCGCACCGGGCTCCCCAACCCCATTGACTGGCATCCAATTCGATCACCAACTCGGGCGAGGGGCCAAACAGGGCTCGACCATGCCAAGCCTCCATGTGGTTCAACCACCACTGCATTTCCCACTTATCCTCCTCTGAGAGAGGAATCTGGTCCGAGTATCGAAGACCTTTCTGGAGATGACGGATTTTCAGGCACTGTAACGCCCTGTAATGTAGAAGGGCCGGGAAGATCCCCTGAATGGAGGAGGCCAACAGACCAACAAATCGTTCCAACGACCTCAACGACACAGTCGGTTTGGAAATAACAGAAGTCAACTCCCTCTTGATATAACGCACCTTTTGAGTGGGTAACAGATGTTGACAGGTAAGAGAATTGACCTGGAAACCCAAGAAGTCTATCACTTGTGTCGGGACCAAAACCGACTTCTGGACGTTCACGAGAAACCCCAGGGATTGCAAGAGATCGAAGGCCCAATCCAGATGGGTCAAAAATCGAAATGGGGAGTCTGCTAGAATGAGGATGTCGTCCAGATAAATAATCAGTCGAACACCCCGAGCTCGTAAAGATTCCACGACTGGACTCAGAAGTTTCGTGAAGCACCAAGATGCTGACGATAGGCCGCACGGGAGAACCTTGTACTCGTACCATGTCCCCAGCCACGGGAACTGAAGGAAGTGCCGATGAGGCAGAAAGATCGGGACCGACAAGTAAGTGTCCTTGAGATCCAGACGAACCATCCAGTCTTTGTCGCGTAGAAGATCCCTCAACAGATGGATGCCCCCCATCTTGAAATGCCTGTAAACTACCCCCCGTTGAAGTCCCTTAGGTTGAGAACCAAGCAGGACCCTCCCCCTTTCTTTTCCACCAGGAAAAGCGTGCTGGCGAACCGCTGTGGATGTCGCACGGTCGGAACAATTGCCTCCTTCAACAGAAGAGATTCCAGTTCCGCGGAAATGAACTCCTGTTCCTGCTTGGAAAAGCAAAGTGGAGAGGGAGGGTGGGTCTGATGTGGCGTTGATAGAACTTTATTTTGTATTCCTGAACAGTCTCCAACACCCAAGCATCGCTGGAGATTAATCGCAAATTGTCTAGGAAAAACTGCATGCTGCCCCCAAGAATCACACTGCATGTAGGAATTAGGCTCACCTGATGTATTGGCGTCGTGGTATTCACCATAGGAGCCTCCAGAAAGACCTTTCTGGTACTGTCCTTGTCCTTTTTAAGAAGGATAGAATTTAGATTTTTGGGAAAATCCGGAATCTTGTTGAGTTCCTCTGTGGGACTGGTTTCCCCTTTGGGTGGATTGACCACGGCCGGACGAGCGCCCCCTATTTTGCCCGGCCCTGCTGAAAACCGGACGAAAAGCTCATCGAAGCGAGGCTTGAGCCTTGTCCAGGCCACTGAACGTGTTCACAAACTTGGTCAGCTCCTTCAAGAACCGCTGGATGAAGAGGAGACATTGAGCCTCTGTAAAGTTCAGCAAGCTTCGGATCAAGCTTCAGGAGAATCGAGCGACGGCGCTCACTAGAAAGGGCACAATTTGCATTGCTGAGTTGGCAAATGGCCCTCTGAGCCCATTCAATGAGTTCATCAGGATCTACCTTTGCTGAAGACTCCTTGGCCACAAATCCAAGGTCCAGGATCTTAGTGAGCGGACCCAGTAAATCCAGAACCTTATCCTGGCAAGAGCACCAAGATCGGTCCAGACCCTTCTTTGGGTCTTTAGCATACTTGCGAAGGTAGGTGAGCATCGTGGGATCCACCTCAGGGGTGTCTGCGAGGTGATCAGCCAGATCCGGTCGTGGTCATTTGGATCTAAGGCGAGCCCGTACATCTTTGTCAAAGGGCTGGCGTATGTGAGTCTGCACATATTCCGCCACGGCAGGGGACGGGAGCCAGGACGAGGAGTTGGGATGGACAATGTCCGAGGGTTCAAATGTAAGGACAGGAGGATGTGTGGGCGCATCCACAAAATGCTCCTTGCAAACCTTCTTCTTGGTAGGAGGTTCCGCATGATCAGAGGAGGAGGAAGAATGCTGGTCGTCCGTGTCCGCAGGGGAAACAGCAGAAGACGCGCCCACATTGGGCATGGACCTGACAGAATTTAATGACTTTGCTAATCTTTGGAAATCAGACGAATGCGGATTCTTTGGAGAGGCAGAGGATTTGCGCGAAGCAGGCACCCATCTCTGCTGCTTCGCATATTGAGTTAAATGCTGCTTTAGAGGCGTTATGGCTCTTACCAAAGCTTTGTTGACCGAGTGCTGTACCCCTTGATCAAGAGCCTCCATCAAATCATATTCTAAGGACTCAGGGGCGTCCTCCTCAGCATAATAGTCATCACCATAATAAAAAGCACTCATGGTTCACACTGAGTGAGAAAATTAAAGTACACTGGATGACTGTAAATACGATTTGCCAAAGGCAAAATTCAGCGGGAGTGTAAAAACTCCTACAACAAGCCAAAAGATGCAGAAAAAACTGCCAAAATGTCAGTTGAATGTGGATGTAGGGCTCGCTGTGCACCAAAACACACTCTAGGCAGAGCCCAAAGTCTCTTTACAAGCAACGGGCGTCTGAAGGGGTTAACGCGCTCCCTGTGGGCGTTGACGCTGCCAAGAGACGTCTGTCTGCAAACTCCGTTTTCCTGAGGTGAGCCGGAATGAGGAAATGTCATCCGCACATGCGCGGAACACCGGATGCCAGACGTGCTGTAGAGGATCTCACGCTGCAGCGCGCGAGTCCCCAAAACCCCGTCTCCCGCTCCACTCTGAAAAGGAAGGCAAAAACAGGCACCGTGCACCCAGGCAAAGGAGAAGCGGAACACACGCTCTCACAAAAGCAGAAGAAGCGCCAGAAGCGCGAGCGACACACCGCAGCGCTGCAAGGCGGCGAACGCTGAAAAGCTATAAACACGCAGAATACAATACATCGCAGCGCTGACAGCGCGAAGATAAAGCAAGCGAAAACACCAAGACAAGCAACAAGAAATGTCAATACAAGCAATAGCAATAAAATGCAAGGTAAGACCAAAAGTACTTAACTGGCTGCGGAGCAGCAAAGAAAGAGGAAGTGAGACACTCTACATGGCCTTTTATACGGCAGACTCTATGGTTGTTACCCAAGTGTTCATGGGTATTGTAGTTTTATTTACTTTATTGGCTGCTGGGCATTTCTAATAAAGAAATGAGATAGCATAATCGGAGCCTCCTGTCCTGTCATAGAACTCCTGATTTAGAAATCAGAGGGAGTTTTCCCCGTCTGAGGAGTAGTATTTAGGCATTGCGCATTTCTGGTTGGTGTAGTCTTCTGGAGTCAGCACCAGTAACGTGAGTAAAAATGTTTGTTATTTTAATTTTAATTTCCAGTAGAGACTATTGCGTACCAAACCCTTACTTGTCTATTGAACTCTAAAAGCAGCGCTTCAGTAGAGTATTTAGATAATAATCCAAGGAGTATTAGTCTCAGAGTTCATTGCATGTTGGTCAGTCAAAGCGAAATAAACAGCATACTTACCAGTACAGCGTTTGTGTGCGTGGTCCCTGTTCCCTCCTGCTTGTATCCTAGGAGGCAAAATAAGAGAAGAAAAAAATTACTTCATAGTTAGAGCCAGTTAAAAGTAATAAGAGGTGTGTTTACTATAACAACACACTTGTGAAAAACTAATAAGCATGATATTAAAAAAAGGATAAGAAACAGCAACTCTCTATTAGTAAAGCTCATTTAGAAAGTGAAGAAAGAAGAGGGGCAAAACCCAAGTGTAGTAAGGCTTATAGGTCTATTGTCTACAATTGCTAAATTAGCATGAGCTTTGCTGCCATGAACCTGCTTTTGCGCACGACACTGCAAGCAATACTTATTTGTGCCCCTTTTACACATGAGAACTGTCTGCTTTGCAGGTTCTTTGCTGTGTTTAGTCTGCACATGATGTTCAAGGTTAAACAACAATTCCCTTGTTATTCTGTTCTGATCTGTCCCTGGCACCTAGACATAACAGGCTTCACACAACTGCACCTCTGGAAATCGTGGACTTTAGTATTGCAAACACAAGCTGTTTTCATTCGCACAGAGAAACACCTTTGCAGAGAGAAGACCTGTGTTTGTCCTGCGTTGTGAACATTGCATCTAGGTCCTAAGGTATGGGGGTCTGCCGACAAAGCTCAGAGGTCTTCTGTTTTATAATAAACTATTTCTTGTCAAGGGGAAGGTGGTTGGGTCGTTCCGTCCTTTTCCATTGTTTTTTATAACATGACTTCCTAGTTTGTATTCTATGGAATTGTAACAATGCTGACTATATTGTGTTTATGCATTCTGCTGCTAGTTTTGGCCCTTGTACTGCACCATAGAGCGTGTTAGTTGAAGTAAACATTTTAAACTGTACTGCGTGTCGGACTACTTGCATTGTGGACAAGTATGAATGGCTGAACGAAAGAGCATCTGTCTCCCACCATTCCAAAGATAGGGGTACGTGTTCTACGTTGTCTAATCATTGGTAGCTTCGCTGTAGACGGATAACGAATGAGACAGTATAGCTAGTTGGTAAGGGATTTTGGGTACAGATGTGGTAGGTCGTACACCACCTATTCATTGTGTTCGAGGTCGTGTTTTCCTGTGCATAGTTCTGTGTATGTACAGAATCCCCGCAACACAAGTCTACTGTAGGTATGTACTGGTTGTATGGAAAGTAATCAATAAAGGTTAATTAGAGTTAAAAAAGGAGATTCAAGATGTTAAGTGTGAATTGTTGCATGCATTTGTTTTCAGCTCTTCCATCCTTCTCCAAGTCGAACCCTCGAGAGACAATGCAGTGAGAGGTTAAAATACTAAAGAAGAAGGAGAGGAACCAGAAGGAAGACTTGGCTGTCTTTTCTCTGACCCATTCCCTTTCCCCCCTTTGAGTTCCTCAGTCGCTCTAGACACATTTTTGGATGACGGGGAAGTTTGAGAGGGGTACTGGGAATTAGAGTTGGTCTGCCCCTTGGCTCATTACCTACTTGTCTGTCTGTATACAAACTGCCCGGTTCTGGATCAGTGGAAAAACGTTCATGACTGCACTGTGAAGAGAAGCATTTTCCTTCGAAGCAGAGGAGTTCTTCTTTTTCAGAAGCCTCCTCCTGCCCTGAGCTCTGAAGTCTTTGAGGTCCTCCCCTAACTTATCTTGCTGTAATCTGTTGAAAGAAACATTCAGAGAAGGAGATGCCAAATGAAAACGTCTGTCTAGATATGCGTGATATAACCACCACTGAAGGTTCTGATGAGCTTCCACCGGCACCTGAATCTCATCATTCTGGGAAGAGGGATCCAATAACTTCAGAAGATGATGCACCAGACCATACATGTGAAGGTAACTCCAGAGGTGTACAAAAATAGTTAATGCCATCGCCCTCTGACTTCTGAACCACATTTATACTGTTGCTTGAGTTTTGCTCAGAACTTAGAACTTTTTCTGCTTTAGAGTTGAAGTCTAAGCTTCTTTTTCCTTTCTTCCATTAGGGTGATCAGGCCCTAGTCTGTTTGGAAGAAAGTCCCAATGAATTGGAGGTTTTGAGTTTGGGAAAGGTGGGACTTTTTCTAATTGATGATAAAGCCATGGTTTTGAAGAGGTTTGCGTGTCTCTCGAAGATCATTTAGTGGCTTGGAGAATGAAACAGATGCTGTTAGCTAGTCGTCCAAGTAAAGGTATATTTGTGTACATTTAGCATGATTAGTAGAGCCAGGAGTTTGGTAAAACACCCTCAGAGCAGATGAAAGGCCACAGTACAGGACATAAAACTAGTAGTGATTATTCTGGACAACAAAACAAAGGAACATCTGGTAGTGAACATTAATTGGTATGTAAAGACAAAGGAGTCCATTATATCTAGCGAAGTCATGAAATCGCCTGTTCTGATGAGAGGAAAGATGTTTGCAATGACCCCATTTTGAATGTCATGTGTGGGATAAATCAGTTCTCTTCCTTGAAGTCCAATACAGTGCCACATTTGCTGTACACTTTCTGGACCAGGAATAGCATAGAATGATATCCCTGGTACCTCTTCTTCAGAGGAAACTTGAATTATTACAGGTTTGTCAAGAAGACGTTGACTCCCATTTAGTAGTGCCTAAAGATGTAGATGATTCTGAGGAAGAGATATCTGGCTGAAATGATCAACAGGAGGCTTGAAGAAAGATATATTGTAACCTTCTGATCGGGCAGGTGAACTTGGTATATGCCTTTGAAGGAAGGTCGATACCGGGATTTGTTGGTAAGAAGATCCCCTGGTCACAACTGCTGACTCGAAAGGGCTGATTGTTGATTTTGGACCCTAGACCAAAGGCCCTTCTATAACCAAAACCATGACCCCTGGAAAAAAGCTGCACTGGTGTCATTCAATTTTAGTCTCGTTCAACTTTTTCCTCCATGTTTGTCAAAAGTAGCCACCAACAATGACTTCCTGAAACATAGTGGTTTCTATAGAAACTAACTGACTCTGCCCTTTGAAATCCCCCAGCAGCTGCCATCTTGCAGTCAGACCCCATGCTAACGATCCTCTAGGAGAAGCATGATCAATGAATCAACATCGTATAAAATTGCTTTTAGTTAACAACAACATGAGCTTAGCTTCATTTGCCAAATGTGCTGCAACTGTGTTCCTTTTGACTGCTACAAAAGTATTCATCTGGGAAATACTTTGATCCCGCCAGGCTTAGAACAGCATTTGAGACCAAACCTATAACATCAAAGGCTGGAATTGAAAGTCTGTTGGGGGCAGAACAATGTTTAATAGAACAATAAAAACAGAAATAAAAAGTTATAAATATTCACACCTTACTTTACAGGAGAAGATGGTAAGGTTCATGTTGACAGAAATCAAAAACAGGAACTGCAGCATAGTAAGCTGGTTCTTGTGTAGGCATTTGGGTAATGACAGCGGTATTGGCGGATTTTTTTTAATTGGGCTAGGCAAGTGATTTCCATTGATGAAAAGAATGACTCATGTGTAAGAACTGAACAAGGGAGACGGACGAAGAGGTAACAAATGATTACAAAGCAGCCGGACAAGGTGGCACTTCACCGCGCTGCGGTTTGTGAGCGCTTGAAATTTTAACTGCTATTTGCAGACGCATTTAGCGCGTCTTTGCTTCGTTTTTGTTTAATTTGTTTGTGGTGGCATTTTTAATTGTGCGCTGCTTGGGCTCTCCCCCCCCTCTTACTTGCACTTAATTTTGGAATCTCCACCACCGTTTTCGGTGGGTCCGGGTCCTGTGGGTGGGTTGGATCCTGATCGGCGACCAGCGCCATCTTTGTTTGGGACTAGGCTGTTTTTCGGCGGGCGCCATCTTGGAGCGTCCACGCGCTCCTCCCTCCATTTTCGGCGCCTACTTAAGGCATTCTTAGGCATCTGCCGGCCTGACAAGGTGGCACTTCACCGCGCTGCGGTTTGTGAGCGCTTGAAATTTTAACTGCTATTTGCAGACGCATTTAGCGCGTCTTTGCTTCGTTTTTGTTTAATTTGTTTGTGGTGGCATTTTTAATTGTGCGCTGCTTGGGCTCTCCCCCCCCTCTTACTTGCACTTAATTTTGGAATCTCCACCACCGTTTTCGGTGGGTCCGGGTCCTGTGGGTGGGTTGGATCCTGATCGGCGACCAGCGCCATCTTTGTTTGGGACTAGGCTGTTTTTCGGCGGGCGCCATCTTGGAGCGTCCACGCGCTCCTCCCTCCATTTTCGGCGCCTACTTAAGGCATTCTTAGGCATCTGCCGGCCTGACAAGGTGGCACTTCACCGCGCTGCGGTTTGTGAGCGCTTGAAATTTTAACTGCTATTTGCAGACGCATTTAGCGCGTCTTTGCTTCGTTTTTGTTTAATTTGTTTGTGGTGGCATTTTTAATTGTGCGCTGCTTGGGCTCTCCCCCCCCTCTTACTTGCACTTAATTTTGGAATCTCCACCACCGTTTTCGGTGGGTCCGGGTCCTGTGGGTGGGTTGGATCCTGATCGGCGACCAGCGCCATCTTTGTTTGGGACTAGGCTGTTTTTCGGCGGGCGCCATCTTGGAGCGTCCACGCGCTCCTCCCTCCATTTTCGGCGCCTACTTAAGGCATTCTTAGGCATCTGCCGGCCTGACAAGGTGGCACTTCACCGCGCTGCGGTTTGTGAGCGCTTGAAATTTTAACTGCTATTTGCAGACGCATTTAGCGCGTCTTTGCTTCGTTTTTGTTTAATTTGTTTGTGGTGGCATTTTTAATTGTGCGCTGCTTGGGCTCTCCCCCCCCTCTTACTTGCACTTAATTTTGGAATCTCCACCACCGTTTTCGGTGGGTCCGGGTCCTGTGGGTGGGTTGGATCCTGATCGGCGACCAGCGCCATCTTTGTTTGGGACTAGGCTGTTTTTCGGCGGGCGCCATCTTGGAGCGTCCACGCGCTCCTCCCTCCATTTTCGGCGCCTACTTAAAGTCGCTCTCTCCCGCGCAGCGGGAACGCGCAGCTGGGACGCCGTCGCATGCCGGAGTCGTGCCAGAGTCCTGCCCGTCTGCGCCCGTCCGCGACAGGACGCGCTGGACGTGGCTGGACCCTGGCCCCCTTCCTGGTCGGTCTATTCTGCACCATGCGGTGCTACACCAGAGATAGTCTGGTTGCCATTGAGAGGTCGCGACCACCCTGCCTTACACCTAGGGTGGATCCCTTAAGCGGCCCCTTATCGTGTGGCTGCGGATGCTTTGCGCTGTCTGCCCCTGTAAGCAGGAGCTGCAGGGAAACACTTCGAGTGCCTATAAGCCCGGTGCCAGGTATTAGCATCTGGAATCTTAATGCTAGGTCGCTTGTCAAGCACCATCTCGACATCAATGATCTGCTAGGCAGGGAGTTGCCTGACCTATTTTGTGTAACAGAGACCTGGCTGCAAGATGCTGATACGGCCATTGTCAATCTGGCCTTCCCGCCGGAATACTCGGTATTCACCTTGAACAGGACCTCAAGAGGCGGGGGTATTGCTCTTGCTGTCAAGTCCTGTTACCCTACCACATGGCATGGGCAAAAGATCTCGGGGTGCGAAAGCGCTCTGTTTAAGGTTGCCATCTCATCTAACTTCACCCTGTCGGGACTGGTAGTTTATCGGCCCCCAGGGAGTGAAGTAACATTCAGAGCAGCGTTACCCGAGGCTGTTAGCAATCTGGCTACGGGGTGCTCCAATTTCACCATCATTGGAGACCTAAATCTGCACTTTAACAACTCCAGCAGTCCCTCAGTTGCCAGCTTCCTGGCCGACCTTGAAGCGTTACAGCTTACTCAGTTGGTGACGCAGCCCACACATTCAGGGGGTCACACCCTTGACCCGTTTTTTACCAATCTGACGGAAGTATGTGTCACCAGCTACACACCTCTGGCGTGGACTGATCATTATTTGATACAGTTCCACTGCCCTATCGTGGCTAGTCCATCTAAGCCAATGGTGTGTTCTGTTCCAAAAAGACGCTGGAACAAACTTAAGCTAGATGAGTTCTTCCATCTCTTATCAGCTGACCCGCTTGACGTCTCAGGTCCTCCGGATCAGATGTACGACAGGTTCACCGACTGGGTCTCCAGGGCCTTGGACACCCTCATCCCCTTGGTGACCCGCAGAACTGGTTTAGGTAAGGCCAGCCCTTGGTACGATGACTCTCTGCGAGCCCTGAAGGTGTCTTGCAGGCGCGCAGAGCGGGCTTGGCGCAAAGCCTACTCCAGCTCTAAGAAAGTCGTATATCAGGCTACAGTGAAGGTGTACCATCGGGCGGTGTGTAGAACCCGTGCCGCTTTTTATGCGACACAATTCAGGAACAGTTCGAACCCAGCAAAGGCTATCTTTAAGGTAATGAAAGACCTCACTGCCAAAAAGGTTGTAGCATCACATCAGAGCTCTCTGGAGCACTGTGAAAAGTTGGCAGAGTTTTTTCTAGAAAAGGTGAATGCTATTTACCGGGGCTTCCCTGTGGTCGTTCCCTCGGTGATGACATCATCTAAGCCTCCACCATCTGAGGGGCTGTGTTCTTTACCTTTGGTAAATCCTGATAGCCTAGGCACTTTGGCTTGCAAAGTGAAATCTGGGTCCCCTGAGGATCCACTTTGCCCCGAAGTGTTCAAGGACCTGGCGGTACATGACATCTCTCCGCTTTGTTCCTTGGTCAATGCGTCTTTGACTTCTGGCGTCGTTCCACTTAAGTGGAAGCGAGCCATGGTTCGACCGATCCTGAAGAAACCTAGCCTGGATGGAAGCAAGCCGGAGAGCTATCGGCCTATTTCACTCTTGCCGTGGCCGGCCAAGGTGATGGAGGCACACGTAAATGCCGCGCTCTCAGAACATCTCTGTCGAGCTGACATACTCGACGCTACGCAGAATGGGTTTAGGGCAGGTCACAGCACGGAGACGGCTCTGCTGTATATGGTGGAGCACCTCCGCTCCGTGCTTGACGCGGGACAAACGGCAGCGCTGGTGCTATTAGATCTAAGCGCTGCCTTTGACACCGTCTCGCACCCTATCCTTCTGCAGCGTTTAGAGGATGCTGGTGTTTCCGGCATAGCACTCGACTGGTTCCGGTCGTTCTTATCAAACCGGGCCTTTAGCGTGACCGTCCCACCCTTTCAGTCTAAATTCCACCCGTTGAACCTGGGCGTCCCCCAAGGCTCCTCGCTGAGTCCTACGCTGTTCAACCTGTACGTAAGGCCGCTAGCTGAGGTTGTCAAACTATGGGGTATGACCATGGTATCATATGCCGATGACACCCAGCTAGCGGTCACGATCAGCGGGGATGCGGAGGTCGACGCTCCTAGGTTTCAACAAGGACTGAGGGCGGTCGCTAGGTGGATGACGCTTAATTGTCTCCAGCTAAACGCTAGTAAGACCGAGGTGATGGTATTTGGTAGGCGACCGGAACTGTGGGGAGAGAGATGGTGGCCGGAGGAGTTGGGTTCCGCTCCCATCCCAGTCGCCGAGCTTAAAAACCTCGGGGTCTGGTTGGACCCTTCCCTTACGTTTGCATGCCACACTAAACGCACGGCTGCTTGCTGCTTCGGCATCTTGCGTGGGCTCCGTCCGGTGCTAAAGTTCTTTGATGCCCCCACCCGGCAACTCATGATCCAAGCTACCGTCATATCTAGATTGGATTATGCTAGCTCTTTGTTGGCCGGACTGAATGTAGCTGAGATAGGGCGCCTGCAGCGGATCCAGAATGCTGCTGCGAGAGCGGTGGTGGGTCTTCCTAGATTCTGTCCCACCTCCAGCACCATTCGAGCATTGCACTGGCTCCCTGTGGCGCAGCGGATTCAGTTTAAGGTCCTCTGCGTCGCCCATAAGATCTTGAAGGGGTCCCCTGCAATGATCCTCACGACACTCATGGCCAATTACATTCCGGCACGACCCTTAAGATCGTCAGATCTCGATTTGGCTGTGGTCCCGCGCTTTAAGCGAAGCAGGGCCGGTGGTCGCTCATTCCGAGTGCGGGCCGCTGCTCTGTGGAACTCCTTGCCCCCGGCAATTCGCGCCATGAGCGATGTGCTCTCTTTTCGTCGCGCCTTAAAAACATTTTTATTTCCTTAGTTTGTGTGTTCTGTGCTGTTTTATTTAGTTGTGTTGTGTAGCTGCCTTGTCTGGCGCCAAGACGCTCCTTAGCTGGAGCATTTGCGCGCCTAATAAAAACCACATAACATAACATAACATAACATAACATGAGTGCATAACACTTTACTGACAAGAGTGTGACTGTAAGGGCTATGGTAGATGGTTGCATGTTACAATACAAGGGAAAAGGGCCATGGGAATAGAAGATGGAGTATAGGAAACATGAGCTATTTGGCTCACTTTAGATGGGTTTGGTTTCCAGGTTGGTACATCTGATAAAGTTTAACTTGAAGAGCCGGGAAGTTAGGTGGTCACCAACAGGGCACAAGCTGGGGTACACACGTGTGGATGGCGTTCACTCATTTTTTTCACAGGGTGAATGCTGTACATCCTGCCAAGAAGTTGGTACCCACTGTAAAATATGCTGATCTTGTCCTAATGTAATTTAATGTTCAGACACCGGGACACATTCAGCCGTGTCCGCACATTGGGGCATATTTTCAAGGACTTATGGCCAAGAGATCGGCACTTTATCACAGCCAAAATGTTGACAAATTTATCGCCCCATTCACAAGCTGGTACTAACAGCCCATATCCCCAGTTGACCTGCGATAGCACCTGCAAACAACATTGCCACAGATGACCCCGGCAACTAACGCTAATGATATGCAGAGTAGGTGTTCGAGTGCAAAAAGCGCAACAACACGACTCCGCAACATTCCCAACGACAAGCCAGATCGGCGATAAGATCCCAAAACAGGCAATAAGGCGCGTTAGCAGCAGGGATTTAACACCTGCTCCTACCTGGTGCAAAGTTGGATGACAACCAGCCCAGAGCCACAGCTGAAGAACAACAGATACCATGGAGCTACTGATCATGCCGGTCGGATCCACAAGAGGGCCACAACACCTGCCATCACTACCCCCAGGCTCTCCACCCCTCCACCCCCATGCCCCCAGACTACCACAGAGGCAGCGTAGACAAAGACAGAGGACCTTCAGAAAATGCACCAGCCTCACAGACCTAACACCAGAGGATTTCATTGCCCACCAATCCTGAACATCATTGCCCACAGGCTGATGGTACCAACGCAGCGGACAAACAACATCCCTCCACAGACAAAGCTGCTGACTGTGCTGCACTGTTGGCCTCTGGTACCTTTCAACCAACAACTGCCAGAGTTGGAGGAGTCTCACTGACAGCCCTATCAACATTCCTCACAACTGTCCTGGATGCAATCCTGAACTTGGTACCCCAGTACCTTTACTTTCCCCACACTGCGCATGAACAGCTGGAGACAAAGCAAGGCTTCTACGCCATAGCTGGCTTCCCGCATGTGTTTAGGCAATCGACTGCACACATGACCTACTTGTGCCCCCTGCCGACACTGTACACACTTACCGCAGCAGAAAGCACCTGCATCCATTGACTGCAGTTTCTTACTATTATTTTACTGCATTTATTATGGAATAGTTCTAATCACGACTAAAGACTTGGAGAAACATTTATTTCAACATTTGTATAATACTGTTGAGCTGTCGCTTAGTTCCTCATCGCATTTTTGCATATATCTTCCTGAAATATAGCGCAGTGCCCCATTATCCTGAGCTGTAGCCATGTGAGGAGAAGCACATTCCTCTTGCATTCAAGGTGAGCTAGAGGTTTTCCATCATCTTCTGAGATGGATAGAGCGGAATTATAATACTAGGCATGATAACTTAACTAATGATAGTATTGTTATCTTGTTTTCTTTGTTTGTTTGTGTTGCGTCTCTGTTGATGTCTTGGTGTCTTAAAAACCTGGAACAATCTCCTTCACACAGGAGGACTGGAAGGACTAAACAGGTGATACTTTTAATATCTTTTGTCCTTGTTCTATAATACACTGCAGTAGCAAAGCAAACAGTAGTCCTGATGAAGCAGTAGATACCTAAATGGATCATTAAATCTGCAGAAACATGTCGACCAGTAATATCTAGTCAGTAGCTATTTGTTAAACCTACTGATTCTTGACACTTACACTGTTTTTAAAGGTTGGAAGTGGACGGTTATTGAATAAAGTGTCGTTTGCGTTCATTCTCCAATTTTAAAGAGCACCCTTTCTCTTCATTCACTCACTTTTTCACTTGCACTGCTTTCAGTTACCATTACATACTAACTGTCTATCCCCTGAGTCCAAATACACATTTAGTTATATCATTTCACTATTCATCAAGTGGCAACAACTTGGACTCCCCACTCTGTGAAGTGGTCCAAATGATGAAAAGGGCGGTACAGTTTGAGTAACTGATAGATATTCCCTACACATTTGTGGAGTATCACGTTGTATGCCTTGTTAGTATACCTGCTGGACACCAAGATTTGAGACACACATAGATTTCTTAGATATACTCTTTTCAACAGACCTACAGTTACTTTTTTTGTAGTTCATACTTCCACCCATACCAAACATCACAACGATTTCTTGGAAAATCGGCTTAAGCAGTCAGGGAACTTCCCCTTGCTTGAATATTGATTTGTCCAAGAACTCACATACTTTGCAAAGAACAACTATTCCCTAGGTGTTCTTTCCTGACACTATTATGCCCGACTTTACGTCGGACTATGGCATTCCTAAACACCTTCAAAGTATAAATATACCTTCACTTGCTATGGCAAACTACGGTAGTTCAGAGCAGTTCGACTATCTACTTGCCCCACGCAGCTCGCTACAGCAAGTGCCGAAGGAAGACGACCCTTCAGCTGACGCACTGATCAAAAGACTGCCTTTCTCTCACCGAGAATCCAGCTCTGGTGTTTCCAAGTTCCCCTTGCGGGTTTTGGGAAATCGAGTCCTGAGACAGAGATACTAGACCTCCTTCATTCTAAACCAAGGTATGGAGCTGATTAGAACCTAGAGAAACTTTTGGTAGATTCTTGGCAAAAACAACTGAACCTATGCTACACATACTTACTTCTTCCCGCGTACTAGACTTAGGTTAGGTACATTGGGGTTGGCATATTTAGAAGCACCAGTTGAGTATCTTTAGTCAATGTTATTAACCCCTTCCCTG
This sequence comes from Lissotriton vulgaris, assembly GCF_964263255.1. Classification (NCBI taxonomy): domain Eukaryota; kingdom Metazoa; phylum Chordata; class Amphibia; order Caudata; family Salamandridae; genus Lissotriton; species Lissotriton vulgaris. The sequence continues at coordinate 387,509,286 of NC_141689.1, forward strand.
CTCGGCACATTCCCCTGCTGTGCTGGGGGAGGAGGGGCACGCGCAGCTCTCCCATGCTCATGACGAGCTCAGCTTGTCATGAGCTACAGTGCTCCTGTGCTCATGATGAGCTGAGCTCATCACGGCCGCACCCGTTTCTTTAGAACACTCAGCACAGCAGTGGAATTAGCCCAGCGTGCGAGCGTTCTAAAGGCCATGACGAGCTCAGCTCGTCATGAGCACCGGAGCACTGTGCTCATGACAAGCTGAGCTCGTCATGAGCATGCAAGGTGTTAATGTATGTATTTTTATATGGCTTAGAAACCATACCAGGCTTTTACAGTATTATTATATAATATTCTTCGCGCTGTATCCATTATACTTTGCAGTCTGCTTAACAATTGTAGCAGGTCACTTCTCTTGCATGAGAAAGAAGACTGTTCAATAAACCTTTTTATTGAAAACGCCCTTCTCTCTATTTCTCTGCAACTCTGTTGAAACGAAGCATGCACAATTGACTAAGTGAAATACTTATCTATTGTTTCCGCGACTCTAGAGATATTTTTCTTATTCTTGGGAAACAAAGTTGTCATGGTTATGTGGTTGTCAGAAACTAATCCCTTTTGGTGAATTCGAGAAAGTTTCTAGTCGCCTCTGAGCTAGCTGGCACTCACTATTAAGTTTAGTATATTCGATAGAGACCTAGTCGACCTCAGTCCTACGTCTAATCTATAGGATATATTATTCCAATGCGCAGAGCCTATTGGGAATATAGCAACTACACTAAACTACGTAATACACATTGATGCCGCACATTTGCTACATGTAGTACATGCCATACAAGAATTACTAAGTCACACATATCACACACCAATGTATCAGTGAGACTGCCTACACATCATGCAGAACAAACTATTGACTAATGTCTCTGCACTGTCACAAGTGATCAAGGATATGCACTCTGCGCTTGTATGATGACAACCCTTCGAGCCCCAAACACACAGGCAGGCAGTACAATGCAGCCCACAAATGGACCAGGGGCCTCATGGAACGCATATTTGGTGTGTTGAAGTAATGTTTCAGGTGCCTGGACATCACAGGTGGTAGGCTCCTGTTCATCGTGTGCAAGATTATCGTTGTATGCTGTGTGTTGCAAAACATATGTGTACGCACCAATGCCCCATGGATACAAGTGCCAAATGCACTGGATGATGATGAGGAAGATGAGGCAGGTTGACCACACCCCACTGCAGCAGGAATAGCCCGTAGGGACATCATCATTGACAATTTCTTCACATGAGCACGTCACAATGCGACAGTCCTTGGCAATCATGGGACAGTACAAAACGACCACAGGCACAGCATGTGCAAATAAATGCATTCCAAGACGCATTCCCTGAGTGCATGTCACTCATCAGTACAAGCACATCATTCAGACAAGCTAAGTGCGACATGTAGTGCCAACGATTTCATAATTTGATGATAGATGGTGGGTGTGTAACCTCTGTACGGAGAGGCTCTTTATGGTGTCACATATTCGAAATGCCACTTCTGATTGTCACAGATCTTACGGAATGCCACTCTTCGGCGTTTTACATGTGTCCCAAATCATTACATATAGGCTGTTATTTGTGACCTACAAGTGACAACAGGGTTTATTTTGCAGTCAATTATGTACCACCATGGTGCAGGGATGCACCCTGTGACTCATGTCCCACAACATGAGCAACATGTACGTAAAGAAGAGTCACTGCCCCTGCATTTGTCTATGCTTTCACACTTAATTGATCATGGACATGACACGTCTCTGTGCAGGAGGTGTTAATTGTCACTCTGCAATGTGAGGGAGATGCGGTCTCACACTATGTTCGAAGTATGTTTCCACATAGGCACAGTTTGCACGCAGACTGCATGTCAATGTACATTGTAACTGTTTGTGAGGTGAGATATTTGATGCGGGACAATAGACATTTATTCTACATCACGGATATGGGGTTGTACTTGTACATTGTCATCTCACCGTTTTTTTCCTCTGCTTTTCTGGTTCATTTTGCCACATGACGCTTGGGAATAGCAGGCCTGTCACTGGTTATCACTGATTTTTTTATCTCGGGTTGAGACATTGCCGCTTTGTTCGCGTTCTTGTTTTGCATTTTTGTGGCGTCGCGTTGATTGTAACATGATCATATGATGCGTTATCGTGAGACTATCGCATGATACCGCCGTGTTGAGAATACTACATTAACACAGTGTTATTTTCCCGCGATGTGCTGCGATGTGAAGAGTTGGGTTAAGCTAATTTGGCAATAATTATCACATGCTCTTGTGAATATGCCCCATTGTCTTCTGTTGATTCAAGCAACAACATGCTTTCCTATTTCAAACCCTAACTGGGCCCAAAACAAAGGTCAAAGTTTAGTAGCTATCAGGTCTACTTTTGTTCGAGTATTCTTGCCGGCAGCTATCTGGAGCCTCACACCAATATGCAAATGCAGTGCAGGGGGAACAATGGCACACAGCTTGTTAGCACTTCACACATATTTAGGAAAGGCATGCTTTTGACTTTGTTCAGTCCCTGCATATAAGAGATATGCATACCCTGTAAGAATGTCAGATGTGTTGGTCTGTCCCAGTATTTACACACAATAATAATATCAATAGCACTATTTTTTTATTTATTTCATAGCACTTCCCATCCCAGTGCAGGGTTTCAGAGTGCTTTATATCACACATACATATTACATTGAGACATAAATCAAACAAGTTTGTAAATTAATGCACATGGTATGTTACATAAGACAGTGAGGGTTACATGGCATAGCAGTCACATATCATCCTTAATAGCTCACGGTGCTATATTAGGATTACCATGCAACTGTAAGCAACAAAAATATCTCCGTGTAAATAGAAGTAATCTGCTTACCTACCTACATAAAGTAACAATCTGTCTTCAGCATGTAGCATGGTGTGCTTTGTAGGAGACAGATTAACCTTCTCTGCTACTTGGAGTCAAAACTAGGACTAAATAAAACGCAGATCTTTAGAGCAAATGTTTTAACTACCAGAGTTATCTTACCATTATTACTATTATTCCCTCAGAGTTTTTAACCAACTAATCAGAACAGATGTACTGTCATGTTTCTCCTTCTTGTCAATTTCTTTGTTGAGAGATTTAAAAAAATAAATGTATAAATTGAGGCCCTGATTTTGCATCGGTATTGGGTCACGTTTCTGTTACAACCATGACACATAATTTATTTTGAGATTTAAAGAGCGCCACACAAATCCTGTTTGCGTGGCTTTGTAAAAAAAATAAAAGAACACAAAGCAGCACATTGCCCAGCCGTGCATTACCTTGCATCAGGTAGACGAAAAATGGTTGGTGCTTGGGAGCTCCCATGCATCCACCCATGTATTTTGTCACAAACCCATATTACAAAGACTTGTAAACATAGGTTTGCACCAAACTGGCAAGTCTGCCTGACACTGGAATAACAAGGAGAAATATCTTTATTTCCTCTTTGCATATATGCTGCACACATACAAGGGCAGTTTTTGCTTGGCTTTGTGGGTAAAAAAAAAGTGTCAGGTGGGCATTACATGTGTGGTGCATGGGAGTTCCCATGCATTCAACCATTTATTTTGTGAACAAATAATATGTAAAGTCGCCTTAAGGCAGGCTGTCTAGTTTTCCCTGTTTCAGTTCTACAGTCCCACTTCTCTGTCAAAGGATTGTGGCTATTCCCCATTTATATGAGGTTGCATTCCAAATAGGCCAGCTAGTGAGTTCAAGTCTTAGAGGTTCAATAATGGCTTTGAGCAAGTCAAGGTAACTCCGTGCTGTAGCTTGTCAGTCAGAGCAGGATGTATGTCATTACTACGCATGCTTTTACAACACATGCCTTAACCATGCAGGTTTTACAACGCAAGTCGTTAAAACGACTTGCGTTGGGCGGCGCTGGATAGTGAATAATTTAATTTACTATTCCAACTCCAGTCCCCGTGGATAGTAGGGAAGGTTTTGGATAGTAAATTAAACTATTCCCTATCCTACAGCGCCCCCAGCGCAAGTCTTTGTAACGACTTGCGTTGTAAAAGTTGCATGATAAAGGTACTGCGTTGTAAACGCTGTTCACCGTCAGAGCATGTTGCCCCTAAGGCCTGGTGGCCCAGTATTTAATCTTGCCAGATCTCACTGGAGTGGAGGTTCAGAGTGGCCTGGCACTCGTCAGTTTCCTCTCTACTATTTCTATGAACTTCAAAAATCTGCCAGTGAATTGGAAACATTCTCCCTGCAAGTAGGCTATGACTGCTTGTCGACATATTCATATCAGTTGTCTATTAAAGTCCAGACTCAGCAGTCTTCTATGATCCACTGTTAAAGCGGGGCAGCAAGAAGTGGAGAAGTGTGGCTCAATGATTAGAGCGGCAGACCCTGATGCAGAGGTCTAGCCCGGGACCACTCTTGTGGCAGCGGCAGCATTCAATGTTTGTGTTTTGGCGGCGTCCTCAGCTCCTTGCTCCTCGCACACAGACGGCTGACAGCAAGAGCTGGACCAGATCTCCTCTCTCAGATGCAACAGGAATTCACCAACATTTGAATGGATTATTAGGTCATTGAAATCTTACTCTTCCTCCAAGGGCAGGTATTGGTTTGCTTTTCCTTCACAGCCACACGCTGCTCCAGAACGACATCCCTCCCGTTTCACCATGGCCCCCTCCTGGCATACGGGGTTCATAACTGCTCAGAAAGGAAAACGGTCCCTTCAGGTCACAGCATTGCACAGGAGGATGGCCCTCTTCTCGATAGAGCAATGCACCAGGTCGACAGCCCTCAATCATCACTGATGCCCTCCGTCATGTGCAACACACAGGTTTTCTGTATTCACTTTGCGCAATTGGGCCACTAAATGAACATCTCTTTATTTCTCTTACTTCACTTCGAAGGTTAATGTTTTGTCTTTAATTATTGGTGCAAGAGGTTAGAGTGGGACTGGTAAGCTGACACCTCATGAAAGTAAAGTGCCACGTACATACTATATGTGGCCTAGATTCTTATTATACATGGTGCAACATTACAGCCTTTTAAATCAAACATGAGAGAGATTGGTTTGGATCATGCAATTTGATCAAGCTAGGAAGCCGGGATTGATCCTAGGTTTTCTGTTTTCACATTGTTTATTTCAGCTTTTAGATGGACATCTCTTTATTTCTTGTTTTACATCGAAGGTTAATGCTTTGCCCCTTAATTCTCAGCACATGAGATTGGAGCTTGGGTGGCAGGCACATGCCATAACTCAGCATTTTTCACTTCAAATAAGGGATGCCTTGCATGATTCTGCTTGCTCCTGCATGAATCAAATATTTCAGTTTTGTGCAGAAGTATCTACATCTGCCACACCACAGCAAAAATTATTTTTAAACATTTGAAGTGATGTGCTTTATTTACCAGTTTCAATCATTTATGTCAGAGTTTCCTCCAACCGACCTCCCTGCAGTTTTGAGACCAACCGACCTCGGGTCGGTGATACGAAACCACAATTACGATGTAACAGCACATGGTGCGGTCGCAAACCCCCATTTCCCTATGGGAGCTTGTGCGGTGGTCAGAAACGAGCCGCAGCTTGAACCTCCCATCGAGTAGTGAGAGTTACTGTAAATCCCTGCACCGTATGCCAGCCACCTCAAGGTGCCTACCACAGGGTGCTTGGTTTTACAGACTCCAAGGCTCACAACCGTAGTCGGTGGAGAGAAGGGGTCCCTGCTAGGAGCCCCCAAAGTCACTTTCCAACAGGCTTTCCCTGTCATAAAGCCTGAAATTGAAAGCCTGTCAGAAACCAATATCATAATCCTGATGGCGCAAACACCATCTGTTCGGGATTACATGGTGGTTCCGGCTGGTTTACAGGCTCCTTGAGCCCATCAGAAGTCAGCTGGATTGACAGGATGGTTTAAAATCAGACCTCCATCATTGTAATAAGGCGGTCAGATTTGAAACCTTGGATTTCGGTCGGAAACCATCCACTTTAGGGCCTAAATGTTGAAGAGCTACTTTCTGTGAAAGGAAGACAAGTTGCTTTTTGTAGCTCTGGAAACTCAAGAGCACTGGATATGGCTGTGTTAAATGTTGCCAAGTTCCTACCCGGCAGAGGTACTGGTAGCCTTGTTTTTTGTCCTTCTCACACCCACCTACTGCAGCAATGCTGCAAAGTTTGTGATGTACTCTAGTATAATACAGTAACTGGGTAGTTTGTTATGATGCTCTTAGGTCTGGGAAACTGATGTAATTCTGGCCATAGTTTGTGGTGTCTCCTGCTTTTCCTACATCTCCACACGAACCACTGACATAACATTGACAACAACAATATCGACATGCAAAAAATATCGGCACAAAATTATCAATAACACTATTATCGACTAGCCATTCTTTTTTGAAAATAACACAAATATCAAATCCATATTATCGTCAGAAATAAATATCATAAACAACATTATCGAACACTCAAATATTGTTAAATAAAATATCGACATTTCTTTAAAAACATACAATGTGTCCTAAATAGCGACCACTAAAATATAGACCGCAAATTTATCAAATTTATACAAATTTCAACTTTTAAAAAAATACTAAAAACAAGATATCTTGAGCCTAAAATGTATTTTCCCAAAATAAACACTCACTACACACAGAATAACTATAACAGAACATCATTATAACATATAAACATACAAACGCATAAAATATTAGCAAAACACACCAATACATACAAAATAAAATATTAGGAAACATAACATATACAACATTTAACGTTATAACCAATTTAAAACATACATAAGCAAAAAAATCTAAAAAAAAAATTCTAGCACTAACAACTTCTTAATAAGCGTTTCCCATATATGGAAAACAACTGCCAAAAACTACAAAAACAATTAACAACAATGAATGAAAACCTCACACTAATAAAATACACCAATGAAATAAGCATCAATTAAACAAACACTATATAAACAAAAAAAGTTACATTTAATATACATTACAACTCTACAGAAAAAACAGAAGAGGAAACTTTGCTGGATTACTTCCAGAAAGCAGATTTACATTTCACAAAAAGGCTACAACATCAAGTAAGTAAAGCGCAGTTAGAATAAAAAACTAATTAAAGTCTTCATCTAAAAATATTAAAACATATATTTCACAAATATATGTCTCTTAAATGTATATCTCCTCTACAGATACCTTCTAAAAAGGAACAAAAACTACTTCTGCTGCATCAACAATAAAGGGCCAGATGTAGGTAAACGTGAAATACTGATTCCTTAATACTGAATTTTACCGATTCATGATTAAGGAATCTCCGATGTACATAAAGATTTGGTAAAAATTACCAAATTGGTAATAATCGGTAAAAAAATAGTGAATCAGAAGATACCAGTAAAAAAAAAAAATATTCCGAAACCCCAATACCTATTCGTAATACCGAATCCAACACTGAATCGGTAAATACCAATTTGGTAATTAAAAAAATCCAAATTTGATGAATCAGCCAATCCTGTGCATCTCAATTACCTCCCAAACAGGAAGTGGCCACACCCAGGCAGCTGCACTGAACCTGAAGCTGACTGTGAGGCAGGTAGCTGAGCAGAGGAGCCAGGAGCAACACATCCTCTCTTTTTTACCCAAAAAAAGAAAACCTTGGAGAATGGCAAGCCAGGAGAGAGAGAAGGAGGGAGCAGAAAGAAAAGGAAGATGAAGTTCAGTGAGAAGGAGCTGGAGGTCCTCATTGAAGACATCAGCAAGGACCATGAGAAGCTTATTTGGCAAGCAGTCCCTCCATGTGCCAGAGTCTCAGAAGAGACAGATCTGGCTTGGAATCCAGAGCAAGATAATACCATTGGGGTCACCCAGCACTCCATTGAGGATATTAAGAAAAGGTGGTACGACCTGAGAAAGATGGCGAAGGCAAGGATGGCGGAGAGGCAGAGGCAGGCCAGCAAAACTGGTGGAGGGAGGAGCAGAGCACCTGTACCAACAGCTCTGGAGCTCATGGTAGAGTCCACCATCCAGCCGTAGAGTGTGAGTGGAGTTGGTGATGCAGACAGCTCTGCCAGAGCTGGCAGAAAACAAGGTAAGATGTATGCTCAGCATGCTGTGCTTCCCCCTCCCCAACCCCAATCCCCAGAGAGGCATAGGTACTCCCTCTCCAGTCCATGTTTTACTCATAACCTGCGATGCATCATGGGAGATGTAGTCATAAGAAACAGATGTTCAGAGCAGTCAGTCTAGCAAACCCAAAAGCATGTGACAGCAATTAGCAAGCAGAGGACAGTCAGTGTGATTGGCAGTCATAATGTTTAATGCAATGCAAATGCTGCCAGTTAAGTGGGTATATCTACATTCTGTCATTACTGGCGAGACATCTCGCAGTACAGAGGGGAGCAGGGGGAAGGCACCCAGGCCAAAGGGGAGACAACAGGAGGAGCAGCAGTCGCCTGCAGGGCACACAACCACTGCACACCAACAACTTCCCCATCCCCACCATCGCCACAGATGCAGACAATGCCACCATCACCACGCACACCATCCCCACTGCCACAATCAACATCACCAGCACAGTCAGGCAGGAGGCATGCCATGGCCACCCTCCAGCAGATGGAGGTGTCGGAGGAGGAGAGCACAGGGTGCCAACAGTCACCAGTGGCTGAAGACGGCAACATGGAAAGATCTGAGACACCATCGGAGCACGCCCACAAATCCCCCTGATGCCGCAGGGCAAGCGCATCCAGTCCTCCAATCTCGGACCACGGTGACAATGTGTTCGCTGGGCTGGAAGGCAACATGCTGAAGGTCCAGCCCCTTCAATGGAGAGGGATGCGGTCAATGCAAAGGGAGATGTCACACATGAATGCACACATGCACAGAATTGAAAAGGGAATCAGTGCAATTAACAACACCATATCTGAGGACATGAGTGATGTGGCGTCGGCTGTGAGCCAGCTCTGTAGCAAGTTTGAGGAGGAACGCCTATGTAGGTGCAGAGAGAGGCAGAGACTTGATGCATACACCAAGGCGGTGAACCGGCTGTCCACTGCTACCTCCCTCATGTGCAGACGGTCAATAGCCATGCAGGAGGAGATGGCACACTGTAGTAGGGATGTGGCTAGTGGGATGGTGACAATGACCTCAGTAATAAAACTGCTGCAATCCGAGAAGGTGGCCACTACAGCAGAGGGGGGGACAGTGAGGAGGCTACTAGCCGTAGTAGCATTACGCCCTCTCCCACCGAGACCAGGAGGTGCAGCAAATGCCACAGCACTGGCCAGGAACATACTGGCAGTGCAGACAGTGGGGCCAAGGAACGTGGCAGTGCCGCGCGTGGGCGCAGGAAATAGAGTCAACCAGGATATGGTACTCATGAAATGGGTGATGTAACCCATGTCTGTATGGACACTGGTTTTGATCTTGGTGGTGTGCTTTGATCATTAAACAACATCAGTCAAATACAGTAACTGGCTATGTCTCCCATCCGGTGCTGCTGCAACACCAGCTGTGCAGGGCTCTGGCTGTGGATTGTCCTCCCCCTCATCCTCAGAGTCAGTTAGTTCCACTGCTGTTCCTTTCTTTGTGGCAAGGTTATGTAGCATTGCACATGTTGCTATTATTTTGCAGCAGATGATGGGGCGGTACTGACGTGCACCTCCACTTTTGTGGAGGCAACGGAACCTGCTTTTTAGCAGTCCAAAGGTGCGCTCCACAACATTGTGTTTGTTTTAATGCGCTACATTGTATCGCCTCTCTCTTGGGGTGGATGGGTTGAGATATGGGTTAGTAGGAAAGAAGGCATATGCGCTGTCACCTAAATGTAAAAGAAAGTGCCATAAATGTGTGCCACCAATACGTTAATCCAAGGTATACATCAGGGTGTGTCACATTGATTTACCTAGTAGGTATCCTTCTCCGAATTCACCAGCAGCCAGACATGAACAGATCCCTCTGTTCCTGAATATGTTGGAGTAGTGGGTACTCCCTGGGAATTTAGCAACAATGTCAGTGATGATGAAGTTTGTATCACATATCACCTGCACGTTGATGGAGTGAGTGGATTTGCGGTTGCGATAAATGTATTCTGCACCACAACCAACACCTCCACCTCCCTCAGGTGGGCCACAGGATGACAGTTCACCATCCTCCCCTGAGGCCTCAGAGAGGGGGGAGTCCTCATAACCCATTGGTCCCACAGCAGAGGCCCCCCCTGCCAAACGAAAAATGGTCTGTCCTAAGAAATCTCTGGGAGTATCCCGTGGCAAAGCACCTGCCAAAAGCCAGTCACGGAGCCCACCATGACAGCAAACCTCTTCAATACCGCATTGACTTTATTGGACTGTCCTTACCCATAATGCCTTGTGAATGGCATCTGTTTGTTGGACTGGGTCACCACATCAATATGGTAACAACTTGATTCTCTCATTTACCATAACTGTCAACTCACTGCTTCACTAATCACCTCAATGTAAATGTCCCCCCACATGTCACCATTGTAAATAAATACTCCTTACATACATGTTGTTGTCTCTGCTCTGTGTTTATTCCAGGGTGTGCAGTCTTCACCATGATTACAATGTACCAGGAGAATTGAATGTATATAGGCAAGGAGAGGCTGAAGGGACCTAGGAAAACACAACAGAACAACATTCACTAGTCTGAGTGTGGCATCACTGACATCACACAACACTTAACATCAAACAAATCCATCATTCACACATCACAATTAGCAACGGTTTCAACATACACATCCTGTAGATGTACTAAAATACCCTGTCCCGGAAACATTGTCAGCCACCACTGAGTCAACAACCGACTGCAGTCACAAAGCTCACATACACCTTGACAACAACAGCAACATCATCCGACAATGGGTCAGTTGTACAACGTCACACACCTTCAAGTGAAGTAGCGGGTGAGGAGCTGTTGACACAGGTTGACACCTTCCTCCTCTCCACTATCCTCGTCACTGGACATGGGTTGGATTGCAGGTGGGGGCCTTGGCTGCTCATCAGCATCCAGGAGCAGGGGGATCTCCTTGCGAATGGCAAGTTTGTGGCGCATGCAGCATGCCACTATAATCTGACACACCTTCCTGGCAAGTACATCAGTGCACCTCCGGTCTTGTCCAGGCAGCAAAATCGTGACTTCAGGAGACCAAAAGTACGTTCCACCACACAAAGTGTCCTCCCATGGGTATTATTGTAGTGGACTTCAGCTGGTGTCTTGGGATTCCGCAGTGGGCTCAGCAACCAAGGACGGTTGGGATATGCAGAGTCATCTAGGTGTGAGAAACACAGGGAAACCTTATTTTGTTACTGTGGCAGAGGACAGCCTTTCCCACACACAGCACACTATGCATAGTCACCCACAATCCATGCATGCTCAGGAAGCAGATTAGCCATCAGCTTTGGTACAATGCTGCTACGCAGGAAGTATGAGTCAGGGGTTGAGCCTAGAAATTTGACACATATGTGTAAGATGATCATATCTGCCTGGCACACCACTTGCACATTTATGGAGTGGAAATGTTTACGATTCCTCAGATGTGCTCATGTGCCTGTGGTGGAACAAGCCCAACATTGGTGCAATCAATGGCACCAACAACATGGGGGATGTGTCCAAGAGCATAAAAATCTCCCTTCACATCCGCCAATTCACGCCCCCGAGGAAATGGATATATCTGTCCTTGTAGATCATCATAGTGGACAGGACGTCACGTAGCACTATGCTGAACATAGGTTGCAACATCCCCACCTGCGCTGGACACCATGTGCTAGAATGATCCAGTGGCAAGAGCATGCAGGGATACCATCACTTTAGACGGGGGGTGAAAGCAGTTGGATATGTTCTGCGAGGCTGCAGGTGAGGCTCCAACATAGCACATAGGTTTTGTAGGGAGGGTCTATCCAGACGGAATTTCCGGATTACCTCCTCACTCTCCATGTCTGCCAGCACTGTGAAGGGATGATGCAGATTTGGTCTCCTCCTAGTTAAGATTAAAGTGGACACCATGAGATGTGTACAACATCCTACGTTTTGACTGACACTATGCCAACAATGACTGTCATCACATTTGAGTTACAGACTAGCTTACATGAAGGGACACCTTCAGCTACACTACTCTTACACTTGTCTCCTTTCACACAGCAAGTACCGCCAAAACAACATCTGACTGAGAATGCACAAAGGGATATGGCCACATCTAGCATGAGCAGGCATGAGAGTATTTTATACAGCATATGTGTGAAACAGCAACACTACTGTCTCATAACTAGCTGCTGTACCTGCCACACCTTCAGGCGTAAGTTGAACATGACACACATCAACAACACAACGACTCAAGAATGTGCGTTTATTGACAAGTATGTGCATGAGCAAAGAAAAGTAGACCATCAAATCTGCACATTGTTCACTAAGGCATACATCACTGTGATTTCCCCAGCACTTTCCCACATTGACTTGTACACATTGGAGAGTCCATCACAGCATTGTTCTATGTACATGCACATCACTAACACAAGTGACATGTGAGGGAGTACATCCAAATGTCCAAAATCACATACACAAACATGGCATGTGTAGTCAGCAGTGGGGTAAAGGAGAAATTGGCAATTTGTTCACAATGGTGTGCCATTAATCATGTGGCCACTGTGCACTGTTGATAACTGCCCATTGGCCATTGACACAGCATGATGTGTCCATAGGTGCTGTCAAAGTGCTCCACCTCCCAAATCCCGGTCACCCATATAAATATATGGCACCCAAATCTCGGAAGCTACCACCTGGCCCCAGCGGTGTGTCACCACCAATTCCCAACACATGATCGCAGTAGTGATAGGCATATACACAGTCTCAAATGGTGGTTGGCATGCTCCGCGACCCAAATCCCGGTCACCCATTTAATGTATGGCACCCAAATCTCGGAAGCTACCACCTGGCCCCAGCGGTGTGTCAACTCCAATGACCAACACGCGATCGCAGTAGTCATAGCCATATGCACAATCTCAAAAAGTGGCTGGCATGCTCCGCCACTCATATCAATGTATGGTACCCAAATCATGGAAGCTACCGCCTGGCCCCAGTGGAGTGTCACCACCAATGCCCAACACACATCCGTGGTAGTGATAGACATATACACAATCTCAAATGGCGGTTGGCATGCTGCGCTACCCAAATCCCGGTCACCCATATCAATATATGGCACCCAATAGCGGTGTGTCATCGCCATAGACCATGCCATTACAGCCAATGGGACCCGCAATCGCAGTAGCCTAATGCAATTTTGAAAATTGCAGTAGTGTGTGCTCCGGCACTGTGAAGCCGTTCATTGAATGCATTTAAAAAAGGCAGACCTGGAACACCAATGCAGCAGCTGATAATCACTGAAACGACCCCAGGGGCTATATATTTGTGGGAAAGAGCCTCACATGTCCACAGCTCACAGAGCCTGCTGCTTGAGTCCCCTCATCACCACCTTCTGCTGCTCCTGTCTCCCGAGCCTGCTGCCTGAGTACCCTCATCACCACCTGCTACTGCTCCTGTCTCCAGAGCCTGCTGCCTGAGACCCCGGACCACCACCGGCTACTGCTGCTGCACCTGCTGCTCCTGTCTCCAGAGCCTGCTGCTTGAGACCCCTCACCAACACCTGCTGCTGCTCCTGTCTCCAGAACCTGCTGCCTGAGACCCCGGACCACCACCGGCTACTGCTGCTGCACCTGCTGCTCCTGTCTCCAGAGCCTGCTGGTTGAGACCCCTCACCAACACCTGCTGCTGCTCCTGTCTCCAGAACCTGCTGCCTGAGACCCCTCACCACCACCTACTGCTCCTGCTGCGCCTGTCTCCAGATCCTGCTGCCTACCACCCCTCACCACCAACTGCTGCTGCTGTCTCCAGGGCCTGCTGCCTGACACCCCTCACCACCAACTGCTGCTGTCTCCTGGCCACAGTGACGTTGAGGACTGATAAGATCCGTTCCAGTCCCTTCACCAGCGAGGAGCTGGAGGTCCTGCTGCACGAAGTGCTCACACAGTATCCAAGGTTATATGGTGCTCCAAATGTCGTGGTAAGTCTTCCAGATTGGGAGTGAGAGTGCAATGGAGGCACACAAGATGTTGAACTGCTGCAATATATTCCGGAGAGTATGGGGTTGTGTCATACAGTGCCTAGCATGCTGTGTCCTGGAGAAAGGGGTGTATAGCCACTTTCACACGTCTCCCGGCCTGAACATCAAGATTGGAGGGACATGTATTGCCTGGTCAGCCATACAGTGATGCAGCAATTTGGTAATGCCGGAGTCAGGGCAGTGACTTCTTATGTGAATGGCTATGTGGGTCCCTGATGTCCTTCACAGGCCCATCAGTGGCCTTAGCTGGGGTTTTCGTACAGAGGGTAGTAATGGAATTGTTTCTGACTCCTAATTGTACATCATCTCCAGTTCAGCACTATGCTCAGGACTACATTACCCAAGGGTGACACTATTGGTGGGCATTCACCTATGACACAGCAGATTGCCGTACTATTGTGCACAGCACCCTCCATTCCCACCAGCATGTGTACTGACTGCCATGTGTAGGCACTGTTTCTACTCTCAATTTGTCCCTTCATGTGTTATTTCTGATGCCCCACATTGGACCTTAGTGTGAGCCCACCTGGCCTGCACAGTCACTCCCCAATCTGGCAAGGACACATCACTGAATCTACAGATTGTTACATGTGGGTATTTATCTGGACTCTCCATCAATGAGCCATCTCAGCCCTTTACATTGCACACAACAACCCTTGTGAGGAGGGTGTGGGTTTGTAAGATCATGCCCCTCAATGTGACATTCATGACACAGTGAGCCATTCACAGGGATAGGACATTGAAGGATGTGCAGTGTTGGACACAGTGAGTCAACCCCCAAACATATATTGAAATGTACTGTATGTCTTACTCAACTTAAAAATGGACAGTAGATGTGGGCATCCTACACATAGGTATCTGTGCTGGCATCCTACATGTGTATGAGATGTGCAGGTACTGTGTCCACCCTCATACCGACATGCATTTACGTGTGATTCTCCCATGCTCCTGTACTATGTGAGATGTTGTTTTGTCTGTACTGAGAGATATTGGTACGTATGTGTCACTGATTTTTCCCCCTCTTGTCTCCCATGCCTGCAGCTCAAAGTCCACCAGTGTAAGGCCATGTGGAGCGCCATTGCATGCAAGGTGCGGGCTTTAGGTGTTTCCAACTGATGGCCCACCCACTATCATAAGAGGTGGGATGACATTTGCCGGGTGAGCAAAATCGTGGCGGAGCTGGCGCTGAGGCTGCTCCCTTAGACTGGCAGGTTGGCGCGGCAGAGCATGACACCACTAATGGACGCATCTTGGCCGTGACACAGCCTGAGCTTGATGCACATTTGAAGGAGCATCAGCAGCAAGCTAGGTGTGAGTATTCTTGGAAGGGTAACTTTGGCTGTGTGTGGCTGCATGTGTTCACAGCCTGTGCCAGCGCTGGGATATGTGATGTTGGTAGTGTGATGCAAGGTCTTGTAAGTGGCCTTTGTGTTGGGTGCAGTTGTCATGCATTTGCACTACTTGTACTTCCTAATGTTCTTTGTGTAATGGGAATTGACATTGCATTCAGAGTCGTGGGCTTCAGGTCTCGTCTGCATTGGGTCAGTGTGGGAAATCCCATGTAAGGGCTCGGCAGTGTACAAAATCTGAGTGTGCGTTCATCAATGCGTGCATTGCCTGACCTCAGAATGTTGAGGCTTAGAAATCTGACACCAATGTGCAACAGTAGTTGTGCCCCACAGGACAACATGGTGTATGGCATAAGCTCATGGCCATTGTGGACTGTTATATTGTAGTCTGTATCAGTGTTGTCCCCTTCTACTCCACACAGATATGGCAGTGGCAACATGTGGTAGGGTACATCTTTCCCCCCTTCAGGGCCCTAGGCGTGCTCAGAGCTATTTGTGTGTCTTGTTGAACACAGGCACAGGAAGGATATTGTGCTGTGTGGTCATCACAAGGCTGACTTGTGCCCTGTTAGCTTTCTGACAGGCAAAAGATCTAGTCAAAAATTGAGGTCGCACATTGTTTTTGCACAGGGAGGTGTGCAATAGGGAGATTTTGTCATCTTTAGTGATGCTTTGCTTCCATATGAATGTTCTGTTGATGCCAATGAACTGACCCTACATCTCTCTCTCTCACGCAGCATCTCCAGTGGGCAAGGAAGGACAGGGGATGGACACCAGTGGTGAGGCATCAGGCACAACTGCTGCATATGAGCACAGTGACACAGATGTGGCCAGCGCCTTGGAGGGGTACCGGAGTCTGGTTGAGGAATCACAGCCCGTGACGCAGACCACAATGTCATTGAACACCAACGGTGACGCATTTATGTTGCCAGGCACAGGGACTCTGCCTCCTCTTCCACCACACATTGTACAGCGCCCACTCTCCCACCTACATCCACTAGTGCTGCCCGTGTTCACATCAGTAAAAAGGGAAGAGTGTCCTTCACCCCTGCCCCTGTCCCCCTGCTGTCATCAGCGCTGAGTTTGTGGACTTTTTGCACCAGCTGTGTGTGGGCAAGACTGCTCTCCTCAATGCCTTTGTAGACCAGGACAAAAAGTTGGCACAGGCCGTTGCTTTCATGGAAGGCATTCATTCAGACATGGGTGGGCTACACCGGACTGTCCAGTCTTTGTGCTCCTCGGTGACAGCAGCCATTCAAATGGCACAATCTCAGAGTACATCTCCAGTCCCATTGTCCACCCACCTGCCAGTGGCCATATCTGATGCTAGTGACCACACACCACCGACCTCAAGGGCAACATACAGTATACACAGCACACAGCAGCAGCAGCCCAAGAGGTCCAGGGCACAGACACAATCCCCACAGAAAACTAAAGCCACCCCAGAGCACAAAGACAAAAGCCTGTCAGGCGACACAAAGGGATACAAAGGCAAGAAGCAGGCCTCAGGGTCACATGCCTCAGAAGCATCCCCAGCCCAGGACTCTCCTATCCCAAAAGCGTCTCGCAGAGACAAGCAAACAGTTTCCGTGCCCGCTGAAAAGGTGGTGCCTGCTAAGAGTACACATAAGAAGAGCTCCAAGGCAGATTCACCCACTACTTCAACTACCATCCAAAGCCCTGTGAAGCAGGGAAAGGAGGGCATTGTAGGGGGTACACCTGGTAAACAGGGGATGGAGGGGCATAGGCAATGCCAGGCCTAGCGTCCTGCTGGATCCAGCATGTCCCCAGAGGGAGGGCCACAGTCTGCACCTGATGCAGCTTTGGAGGTGAGTGTGCCTGTTGTGTTCATACCACTTTCCATTAATCCCCAGACAAGGAAGCCATTTTGAATCCCAAAGAAGAGGAAAGGCACCCCTAAACAATCTCCCACCCACACTGTGTCTCACGGCAGCATGACTCCACCTCCACCTCCATGTGCCACTACATCACCTGGTCCAAGCAGCCCTCCAGCCTACCAGGCCACTGATGGCTCTGCCTCAGCAGGGACTCTCTCTCCCCAGGCCAGTCCTCCAACTGTTCCCGACACACAGCCACCTCCCAGTCAGACCAACAGCCAAGTCTGAGTAGAAGTCTCCCTCAAACACCTATCTCACCCACAACGGTGACTGTACTGCCCATTGTAACCACACTAACTGTGTTGCTGACCATGGCAGGGCACAGTCACACACATTCCTTGTGCAGGATCTCATGTTGCTACTCTGCACTTTTTCTTGGTCACTGGCCTTGTTGTTCATTGCTGTTTGCCCCTACCCTCTGCAGCTTCTCTTGGACGTACTCTGTACCTTGAACTGGCCACTGGCATTGTTGTTCCCTGCTGTTTTCCCCTTGCTTGTGCAGGATCTTATGTACCTCAACTGCACTTTGTCCTAGCCACTGGTCTTGTTGTTCACTGCTGTTTGCCCCTTACCTGGTCAGCTTCTCTTGGACATACTCTGCACCTTGAACTGGCCACTGGCCTTGTTGTTCCATGTTGTTTGCCCCTTGCCTGTAAAGGATCTCATATATCTCAACTGCATTTTGTCCTGGCCACTGACCATGTTGTTCACTGCTGTTTGCCCCTTACCTATGCAGCTTCTCATGGACATATTCTGCACCTTGAACTGGCCACAGGCCTTGTTGTTCCCTGCTGTTTGCCCCTTTCCTGTGCAGGATCTCATGTACCTCAACTGCACTTTGCCCTTGCCACTTGTCGTGTTGTTCCCTGCTGTTTGCACCTTGCCTGTGCAGGATCTCATGCAACTACTCTGTCCATTGGACTGGCCACTGGCCTTGCTCTTGTCTAATTTTGGTGCCTATCTGTGTCGTGTGAATAAAACGAAGTTACTCCATTTTTCTGCCTTGTCAGTGTCCTTACTAAACAAAAGGTTATCTGTGTGGGTATGGTTTACTGTGACACATGCACTATATGCCACGTGAACATTGCCTTTGGCTTGGTTCCTCTGATCCTGTTATCTCCTCTTTGGGGTCTCAGACTTGTGCATCCTTGCTTGTTGGGTTAGCTCTATGTGTGTTTGCTGAAGGACTGCTTGACTTACTGGGTGTGGTGTTGTATGTGTGCTCTTTTGATTGTTGTTGTGGGTGTTCATAATGTGTCACTCATATATGTGTGTAACAGGTATGTTTGTTGTGCACACCCTGCTTGGTGTGCATGCGGTGATGTGGGTGTATGTAGCCTTGTCCTTGCCTGGTGTGCATCCCCTGTTGTGCTGCTGTGTTTGCAATGTGATTTCCTAGCATGTGCATCTGTTGTGTGTCTGATGTGGCTGTGTGCAGTGTTTGGGCTGGCGTGCGGAAATATGTATTTTCACCACTGCCCGCACCACTGTGGTGCCTCCTCTCTCCATCATAATAGACCCCTTAGTTTAAATAAAGAAAATTACACTTACCTTGCTCGACCGGACACAGCATCTAACTGTGAGCTTTTCCCCTGTGAAATGACCCAAAATAACAGTAAGCGGTTCCAAAATAGTACCTGCAAAACAAAATGGAGGCTTAAATAATAAAACATATAGAAAATAATATCACAACACATAATACACTCATAATTAAACAACTTTTATATTTTGTAAACATATTACAATATTACACTAATATGTTAAAAATAAATTAAAATGTTTTTTACATTGTAAAATTATAATAATAATTAATATAACATATATTAATATTTATTATCATTACATATTTTTGTATTATTTACAGTACTTATCTAAAATGCTTTAAAATGGTATAAAATGTTAAATAAAAACTTACCTTTTGAAAAGCATGTGTGTATTAAAATTGACAATGTAATAATTAATACTATTAATATGTCATATATTAATTAATAAAGTGAAGTAGTGTGGCTCACTGGTTAGAGGCGGCAGACCCGAGAGCAGAGGACGGCCCGGGACCAGGGTTCGATTCTCGGCGCGGCAGGTTTCTGGACCAGGGTCAGGGGACTCGATAATTCTCTCGCCTCTGTGCCCACTCTGATCAGCGATCACACTCGGCAACTCTGGGCACTAGCTTGCCTCATCTTCACTAACGGCCCCACCAGACTGCCAGGGATGCCTGGTCTCACCCTGGAGATACCCATTAAGGGACCATCTCTCAGGGAAGCCAGGAAGGGTTTCGCAGCGGTCGAAGCGCCTTGGGACCCTCCGGGTAAGTAGTGCGCTATATAAATGCCTATACATACATACATACAATTATATTAATTAAAAATATGTATTTCATGTTGTAAAATAGGTTACAATTGACAATGTATTTCTTTGTTGGCCAAAGATATATTATGTGATTATGTTTAAATATATATATATAATCACTGAAAGAACCATAGGTTTCACACACGTTATATTAAGGAATTAGCATTTAAAAAACCTTGCAAATTCACTGAAAAAACCATAGGTTTCACACATGTTATAGTTAGCTGGACATTTCTCTCAAACAAAACCATAGAAATTCCCCCGTTATAGTTAGTTCAGCTAACAATAACTCGCGCGCCCACAATGCACTGCTGATGACGTCACATATTACAGCATTCATGACATGGTCAGTGACATCACTCATGACATCACTGATGGTTTTTTAAATGCTAATTCCTAACTATAACGTGTGTGAAACCTATGGTTTTTTCAGTGAATTTGTATGTTTTTTTAAGTGCTATTACCTCACTATAACATTTTTAAAACCTATGGTTTTTTCCTTGAATTTCAAATGTTTTGTTAATGATAATTTTTAAATGTACTAATTATTAAAATTCTTTCTTTTTATTCTAATTTTTGTATTTTATAATAAATATTTATATATTATATTTCCCTTATTTAAATTTCACATTTTATAGTAAAATAATTATAAAATTAAGTACAAAAATAATTTTTTCAAATTTTTTTTTATTTGCAAGCTTTTTTTTTCTGTTTTGATCACAAGGCTTGCGCACCGTAAGCACACCGTGAGAGCTCCGTAAGCACACCGTAAACTTTCCGTGCGCTCACCCCGAAAGTAATTACAAATTTTGCGAGGGTACGTCGCACTTACACGCTCCGTGCGGGCACCGTAAAACCTACGTGCACTCAGCCCGAAAGTTTTTTGGAGATCAAAAACATAATATCTACGTATTTAATGTACATTTTAAAGGTAGACAATATCTGGTATAATGAAGAAATTTTTTTTAAAAAACTTTTAAGAACAGTATATTACTTTTTAAAGCAATTACGAATCTTGCGAGGGTGCGTCCTACGTACGCGATCCGTAAATGCATCGTAAATGCATTGTAAGCGCTACGTAAGCGCACGTAAGCGCTACGTAAGCGCACCGTAAGATTACGTCAAACCATGTGACCTTAAAACAAGAGATGCTATTGGTTTATAATACTTACTATTCCAATTGTTGAAAGACTCCTCCCATGTTAATCATTTTTCTTTGGCTTTCACAGAAGAACCATATTTTTTCTTCAGCTCCTTGGCTTTAGAGAAGAAATGGCTGAACGACCTGAATCAGATGATTCTTCATCTGATGAATTTATTGAAGGGGATCCACAGCCTTCCAAGAAAAAGGAATCCATTGTGTGGAGTTTATTTACTTTCCCTGAAGGTTTAAAAAAAGTGAACGCCCCACTTGTGGCATGTAAGATATGTCAAACTGTAATATCTAGAGGAAATGCCAACAAAAAGTATTCATTTGGCACGTTCAGCATGGAACGCCATGTGAAGAACATACACCCCATGAATTGGGCGAGAGCTGTGATGCGACGATCGGAGGAGGAGAAGGGCTTTGCTCCAAGCACCTCAACGGCACCACCACCACCACCAGCACCACCTTTCATGATTGCAAATATACAGCCTGAGTTTATAGATCTAATCATTCGGTGCATGCATTGCAACCAATTAATTGCTTATGGACAACAGTCCATAGAAAACATTCTGCAGAAGAACAGGAGCCACAAGTGCTCTCATTAATTTTTTTATTTTTTTCAGTTGTTTGTTCCTGTTGAACAATTGTTTGGTTTAAAAAAAAAATTCTAAGTTTTTACAGCAAAACGAAACGCCAAAAAAAAAGAACAGTTCTTTTCAGAACTGCCCCTCCACTGGTCAAAAAAAGAACTATATTTCTATGTTTGTATGTAAAAGTTTGTCAGAGTGAATGTCCAGTTCATAAATAAATAAATGAATATCAAAGTGCAAACCTATAAGGATGTGGTACAGCATAAACCTATAGGGTGTTTATCTATAGTATACTGCAGTACTTCCAAAGCACTGAAATGTAACATATGTATATAAATATGTTTCAACTCTATGCTTCAATTTGCACTATTAGTGAAAGTGCGTGAATGAATTTATATGTATTAAGGGCAGTTTTATAATCCCTTTGTGTGTCTTTTACACAACCGTTGCATCACATTTGTGATGCAGCGGTGGTACAAAAGATGCACCATAAAGTATGGTTTTTAAAATCTGATGTACTTGCAAGGTGCATCATATTGTAAAACTATGCACCAAAAGGAGGCTTTCCTGTATACATGGGTAATGTTCTGGTGCAGGAATGCCTCCTAAAAGTGAATACGTGAAATTTATAATATTTCATTCAGTCACTTTTGCACGTATACTACGTTAAAATCCTGCACCTGTTTGCAACAGAAAGCAAAGGGGAGGAAGCGAAAGTGAGCGCAAAAGGGAAGGGGTGTGAGAAACAGACAGGAGGAAGTAAAGTGGGGGAAGGGGAGTGACGGTGAGTGAAGGGTTAGTGATAGTTAAGAAATGGATAAGAGGGTGAGGGAAGCGGAATAAGGGAGAAGAAAAAAAATTACAGACCATGTTTTGATTTGCTCCTCTAACTAAATTATTAAAAGGTACTGATTTGCAGTCTGGTAACATCAAATATATAAATATTTCAGTGTCTATTGTAGTACTACTTGAAAAGGAACAATTGTGAGAGTCATGTTCCCATTTATAAGAAAGGCCAAAAAGATTTTCAATATCTATACCTTCATCTTGAAATACAACAAGCATATACATTAGAAATTCCTGACAATCTTGCTGAATATTCTGTGAAAATTGATTTAGACCAGAACATATGTCTAAAAAATTTCGAATATCAGAAACACTTTCTATTCTTGTTTTATCACTGCTACATGTCTCAAAGACAGAATTCAACAAACAACAAAATCTTTGATCCCGATTTTCAACAATCTGTTCTTGTAAAGTTTGAAGAAAAAAACAGCATTAACCACTACATTAGCATAGCAGTTGTCACCAGAACTGTTTTCAAACTGAAATCCAACAGCATCTTCAACAGAATCCTTTTCCTTACTGCTTACAATTACTGGTTCATCTATTTTTTTTCTTTTCGCTAAAACCTCGCTACAATTTTTCTCATATCTTCTTTTTCGACCTACCACACGCTTTTCAATTAAAGAATATTGAGGTAAATTTGGAGCATATTCCCTTCTCAACCTATTATATTCTTATACACAAATTAGATCTGCACTAATCTTTCTGTCATCAAAATCAATCAAGTAGATAAAGCAACATATGCCATACCCTTCTTGAACACAGAACTTCCAATATTCACCAAAGCACTCTCTACACTTAAACCTTGAGATTTATGAATAGTCACTGCATATTCCAAACAAACAGGAAACTGTTTTCGGCAGACATATAAACCTTTCACAAGCAAAAACCGAGCAGAACAACAACTCAATTGTTGTATTTCTTCAATTTCATCTTTATTTTGGTAATTCACAAAATCAACAACATGACCCATTGCTCCATTTACTAGACCTCTTTCTACATGTAAATTCCGTCGTAAAATTATATGCATATAGACTCTTTTCAAAACCAGCAGTTTTAGATATTGTCTACTCAAAAGAACCCAATTTTGACTTCAACTTTTCTGACAAAATAATAGTAGCTCCTTCATACTCTATTCTATCAATAGCTTCCAGTTTTACAATTTCTTGATTTTCTAACTTTAACATTTTGTTGTTGAAGATAGAACATTCTTGCAGAGTTGGCATCAATCATATCACTGATTTATTTTCAGCAATTTTTCTATAAATATTCTCTGGGAGAATTTTTTCCTTTGGAAACAAATTAGAAAGTAATCGTGCCTGTAAAGCTTCTTTCCAAAGTTCACTTAATTTTCAAATTCTTATATCTTGAAGAATTCTTCTATAATCCTCATCCTTTGCCTGTTGCATATTTTGAAGGAGTTCTGTATATTTGAATTATAACTATATATTAACATATCCAATACATCCTAGGCACTTCCTAGTATCTTTATGTGTAAGCATGTTAAACACTGGTTGTCCTTTCAAGGGAGTTAGCTGTAGTAGATCTCCAAAAACAATGATGTGTGCCTCCAAATAACACATCATACTCTGTAATAAGAATTTGTTTCATTCTTAAATGCACAAAAGAAAGCATTGTATTTAATACCATGCTTACCTCATCAATAATGAGAAGTTTCATTTTTTTCAGGACTCTAAAAACTTCACAACAAGCTTCTTCAGATAGCTTGTGGTATTCTAAATTATTGTCATGCTCTACTGGCAGCATCAATAAACGATGTAAAGTAATCCCTTTAATGTTATGTGCTGCCAACCCAGTTGGAGCAGTAACAACACAAGAGAGTGATGACTCAGTCCTTTTCTGTAGATAAGTTGCAATTCCTTTAATTAGGAAACTTTTTCCAGTTCCAGCTTTTCCACTCACATACAGTCGGACAGGTTTAAATGACGTACATGAGCACTCTTTTTCTCATGACATAAACCGTGCTCAATCTGCACTGTCACTTCGTCATATATTTGTTTTTGTTCAACATTTAGTTGTTTTTCCAATTCTTCTAAGTTAATTACCTCCTCCTGAGCTTGTTCCATTGCTCTTTCCACCTCATCCATGGCAGTGGCTGCTTCATTTTGGATAATTGGTCCTCCTAGTGGATCCTGACTCAACGAAGCAGAACTCTGACTAGCTTTAGAACTGTCTCTTGCAATCTCTGCTGCAATTGTAGCTTCTTGCTGTATGTCGTCATTTAACATTTTCAGATAAGTAGCAAAAATAGGACATTCAATAATATCTTTAGTTGCGTTGAATGAATCTTCATAACTGACAAAATCTCCAAGTAGTTCCTCTTCTGTACGCCAGGGCTTAAACAGTTACAAAAGAGCTAAATAGTAAAATTCCCTTTTGTCAGGAGTTTCACAACTCAGTTTTCGATGATTAATCAAATGTCCTTTCCTTTGTTTCACCAGACATCCTTCAGATCCAATCACAGCATATCCTCCTTTATTGATATCTTCTGTAATATTCCTCTTAAAAGTATAGCTTTGCAGCACTTCATATTGACAAACACTCTCCAGATGATTACTTCTATTTGGATAGTATGTATCCAATATATTTGTCTTCAAAATATTTGCACTGTTTGGTTCTTTCGCTGCTAAATACTCAATTTCTTGTACAGATTTCAAAACTCGGTTTCGTGTTGCAGCAAGACCTAGACACACCCATATGACTGTCCTAGATTTGACATATAGACTTGCAGATGTTAAAAGATCTGAACATTTATATGCTCCAATTTCTCAACAAGACAACATCTTCAAACTGTAGCTGTACAATTTCTTACTTAGACTCTTTTCATGAGAAATTTCCTTCCACATTTCCTTTAGTTCAGTCTTCTCAGATTTAGTAATGTAAGACGTTACATATCGAGCCACAGCAATGGAGTTTTCTGCAACATATTGAATATCCATGTTAGTATTCCACATGGACAAAATGACTGGGTTATAGTCATTTATGTATTTGGACTCTTCATTTCTTCCTAAGTTGTAGGTATTTTTGAGTAATTTTCTTGTAACAGTATGTCGCAAAGATGACATGAAATTGTTTACTCTTCCTTTTGATAATACTGGTCGTGGAAATCCAAAACGACATTTTGTGTAGAACTTGTCCTTAGATTTGAACTTTCGACAACAGTATTTTCCACACGATGGCTTTAAAACCGTAAGACTTGATGTCTTAAATTGTTTTCTTCTGTACTTTTCGGAACATCACATGTAGAATACTGTTCAATAAAACTCATCACTGTGTCATCCAAATCTGTTCCAAATTTGGGAGCATCTTTGATCCATAGCAGCATATGTATGTGATGAGCACCTCTTGCTTGATACTCCTTTCTCCAAAAGAAATCCAAAACCTCTCCAAGAGGAGGATTTTTTTTGTGATAAAATACATCATAGCTTCAAATCTATAATTGAAATACCTGCATACATTAACTGGATCCAAAGAGCACCGTTCTCCAGGTGTCTTCAATTCTATATTTTCTATGTTTACATTTGCCTCTCGAAGAAATTCAAGTAAGTCTTCCCAAGCATACTCAGCACAGCTAAGAGTAAGGAACCATGTAGGAGTTCCTAAGTTTCTTTGAATACATTTCAATTTCCCATGACGAAGGAACCAATGCTCGTTAGTACCACGCTGACAAGCCATGAGATTAATTAGCTGAGAATCCAAAACAGTGTCTTTCTGTTGGACTTTGTCCATAAAGTCCCTTGCCGAAACATTTTGTAGATGTACTCCACTTTTTAGTATATGGTTCACTGCATAAGAAAGTCCAGACAAGTCACTCTCAAACAGAAGATGAAACAAATATGGAATGCATTGGCGAAACCTTGCATCTTCTGCATATAATCTTGATGTCCGGTATTCAGATGCAAGAATTTGCACAGGTCGGTCTTCATATCTTCCACCTACACCTGTTGGAAATAACTGAGGAAAAACAATGAGCTTCCAAGATTTCTTCCCATACACTTATAGGACTTCCTTTTGCTTCTTTCATTTGGAATAACTCAATAGCATTCCCCATTACTTCCTTGGAATGCAGAGGATGAACACTATAATGTTCATGAATTTGTTCACTTCTGGACACGTCCACTTTTTCAATTTACCCAGCTGACAAATCACTTTCCTCTTCTACAGTTGTTTCCTCTTCTCCTACATATACATTTTTGTAGTACTGATTGTTTTTTTACCAAATACAACTTTGCCTTTTTGACTTTCCTAACATCCACTAATTCTTGCCAGATTTTCTTACTCTTTGTAGGAACGCCATTAACTAGACAACACACACAATAAAAATTTGGCTTTTCACTTGAAATGACCTTAAACTTTGTAATTTCTTGGTCAAATTTTTCTGTACTAAAATTCTGTATATTTTCATCCACATTGCCTTCAATTACTTTATCAGTTTCTGCACTGTCATCTTTTTCACCAAAATAACTAAACCCAATTTCTTCACAAATGTTCTTTACATCTAATACAGATCCATGCAAAAGCGCACTGTTTAACTGCTTTAGCTTAAGTGCTGGACTTTTTGCATAATACAACCTTCTCACTAATTTCCTCACTTCAATATGATGCACTGCTAACATCCTAAAATGGTGAAAAACACTCTGACATACTTTTCTTGAAAGACAAGCCAGTGAATGCCCTTGCAAACCTGTTTTCTCTCTGTCTACAAGGATCTAATTCTTGCAACATCTTCATCTTTTGTTTCAGACTTTTCTTAGTATATTTACGTAAGGAATTGTGAAACAAATCAAATGAATCCTTTCGCACACTACAAACGCTACTACAATTCCAAGTGTACACCGGAGTCTTAGGACGTCTCCCTAAAACTTCATCAGCTAACACCTCTTCTGCATTTCTAGACACAATTTTCTCTTTTTCAATTGGACAACCATCCTTCCCCTCATATGCTCGACCACTGATGTCAACTGCATGCAACAAATCATTAGTCTGAAAGTAAGTCACTTTATTAAAAAATGGCTCACACCTTGAACTATGCTTCCATTATCCAGAAAAAACATCACAAAAATTAGTCCTATTAATTACTCTTTTCCACATACTTTTTGCTTTCAAAACATTGATTGTCTTGTCCAGTGTACGAATTCTATTGATTACTAAAATGTATATTTTGTTTTTCACTTCAAAAGCCTGATCAACTGTTCTCTCTATACTTTTCTTTTTCTTATAAAAAGCTGTTTTCCTTTTACAAATATTTAAATTTTTTAATACATTTACAACAACTCTGTTATATACAGTGTTTATAGAAGTTCATTCCAAACATAAACCATTTAATTGCATTACTTCATGCCCAATGCATTTCGGGTTAAACACGGTAACCCTTCATCAGGGGCCTGCAAAATGAAAACATACAGGACCTTAGCAATCAGCAAACGAACCATAAGTAACTGAAATAACGTTATACATTAATTAGATACTATGAATTCCTTGCATGTATTCAAATCCTAAGACGTTGTCAATCACAAAAAGGAAATCATAAACAATCGCACCTATGTGTGGAATGAACTTCTATAAACACTGTAGACAAGAAAATTCATCTGAAAATGAATAAAAACATATGATGATTTCAAGTATCACATGACTGGCTTATTCGAAAAAGTCAACTAAGCTACGTTAAATGAGTGAAGAAACCCCATGGTTTCATGTTAAATGTGCGGGTCCTTAGTGATCTCCAAATCACATATTCTCTCATTTCCAATATGTACCATTTGTTTTTTGCCAGCATTACATACGGACATGCGACACAATACACAGTCAAAGGGGAACTCTTTCTAGTAGTGTTGTATAAAAACAAAAAGGGTGCAAGCACAGGGGAGAGGTGATGCAGGCAGAGGGGAGATGGCGCAGGCAAAGGGACAGATGGCGCAGGCACAGGGTCAGATGGCGCAGGCAGAGGGAGAGATGGCGCAGACAGAGGGTGACATGGCACAGGCGGAGGGAAAGATGGCGCATGCAGAGGGTAAGATGCCGCAGGCAGAGAGAGACATGGCACAGGCAGATGGTGAGATGGCGCAGACAAAGGGAGAGATGGCGCAGGCGGAGGGAGAGATGGTGCAGGCAGAGAGGAGATGGTGCAGACAAAGGGGAGAGATAGTGCAGGCACAGGGGACATGGCATAGGCAGAGTGAGATATGGCACAAGCAGAGGAAAAGATGGCACAGGCAGAGAGAGATGGCATAGGCAGAGGGTGAAATGGCGCAGGCAGAGGATAGATGACACAGGCAGACAGAGAGATATGGTGCAGGCAGAGGGTGAGATGGCACACACAGAGAGAGACATGACGCAGGCGGAGGGAGGGTTGTCGCAGGCAGAGGGAAAAATGGCGCAAGCAGAAGGTGAGATGGTGCCGTCAAAGGGTGAGATGGCACAGACAAAGGGACACATAGCACAGGCAGAGGGAGAGATGGAGCAGGCAGAGGGAGAGATGGTACAGGCAGAGGGGAGATGGTGCAGGCAGAGGCAGAAGGATAGTGCAGACAGAAAATACATTCCATTTCCAATTTACAGCACTATCTCTATACCGATTCACAGAAAAGGGGGTGGTGATGGACAGAGTATCTGAATTAAACAGAACACTCGTACCCAGTCAACAGATCAGGGCTTGATCCATCACCGTTTTTTAGCTCACTGCGCCATCCCAGCTCAGAACCTGGCTACATGCAAATTAGTCTGTCCCTGGCCCAGTGCATCATGGGAATAGGGCAGACCAAACGACCAAGCCAATTCTTATACTGGAAAGAAAACAAGCTTCCGGGGACCGGTTTCTGGCATTACAGCCGTCTTCGGCCCGGCTTGCTTGAATCCTGATGGTGCAGTGAGCAAGGGACTCACATCTGAGTATACCCTTCCACACTTATGGGGGACAAAACGATTCAGAAAAGGGGGTGGTGATGGACAGAGTATCTGAATTAAACAGAACACTCGTACCCAATCAACAGATCAGGGCTTGATCCATCACCGTTTTTTAGCTCACTGCACCATCCCAGCTCAGAACCTGGCTACATGCAAATTAGTCTGTCCCTGGCCCAGTGCATCATGGGAACAGGGCAGACCAAACTACCAAGCCAATTCTTATACTGGAAAGGAAACAAGCTTCCGGGGACCGGTTTCTGGCATTTCAGCCGTCTTAGGCCCGGCTTGCTTGAATCCTGATGCCAGAAACCAGTCCCCGGAAGCTTGTCTCCTTTCTGGTGAAGAATTAGCTTGGTAGTTTAGTCTGCCCTGTTCCCATGATGCACTGGGCCAGGGACAGACTCATTTGCATATAGCCAGGTTCTGAGCTGGGAGGGTGCAGTGAGCTAAATAACGGTGATGGATCAAGCCCTCATCTTTGGACCGGGTAAGAGTGGTCTGCTTAATTCAGACACTCTGTTCATCACCACCCCTTTTCTGAATCTATCTCTATACCAGCATTTATTCAAACCATGAGAAACAATATATAAAAAAGTTCCCTATAAGCAAAGACATGCAAACTGTGAGGAGACACAGGTAACATTTTCGAAAAAGGTGCAAATATAACTCTTTAATTTACACAAACACTTAGTGTGATCCTAGTCAAAAATGTTACTGTCATACATTTTACCAATTAACATATAGCACAGTAAATCATTTAAAACACAGAGCACAGCCCATATAAATGACAACTACATTACAATGCAGAAACCTGACTCATTTCAAAAATACATTTCCAATATGTACCATTCGTTTTTTGCCAGCATTACATACAAACATGAGACACAATACACAGTGAAAGGGGGACTCTTCCTAGTAGTGTTGTATAAACACAAAAAAGGTAAGGGAGAGAGAAAGAGGGAGTAAACACAGTTACAAAAGAGGAGTAAAGAAAAGGGATAATTACAGTGAGAAAACAGTTATGTGAGTAAGGAAAGGAGAATGAGAGAAAAAGAAGCATATTAAGAGAAAGGTAAAAGGACTAAGTGAAACAAAAAGATGTATTGAAAAAGAGAGTAAAGAATAAAAACACTGTTTGAGAGAAAGGAAGACAATGAGAGAGAAGAGACAGTGAAAGAGGGAAAGTTAGTTACTTCCACATTAGAAGCCATTTTTATTATTAACTTAAACTGCTCAACATATATCCCCTTTCAAATTATTAACTCACCTTTAGAAATGCTTTGGAAGATTTACAACAGTGGCAATGACACACCATATTTTCTTAGGCAGAATCTCTGAAATGTACGTTAGACACTGCAACCAAAAATGGCACTGATTGCCTCTCATTCTTCACACATATCCCTGTCCTTAACCAATCAAATTTGTTCCCACAAAAATGCAAGACTAAACTAACATTTTAATTGGTTCTACATTTCAACACTATCAAACTCCCTAATATTCAAGCATCCCCCCTCTGCTCTTTCTACGTGTTACCACGGTAACACTCCACAGAACACCAAACTAAGCTCACAGGTGAAAAGCTCATAATACAATGTTTCAAATAAACTCAGCAAGGGTGTTTGACCTCTCAATACACCAGCTTATCCTGTGCAATGTTCCTTTCAATTACCTTTTCTCAACCATTAGCATTACTTCTTTCAAAAAACAGAATACACCCTAGCTTTGAATGTTCAAGTTTCAGAAATCACCAATCATTTCTTTTTTTTCAAGTGCATCGAATCTCTTCCACATTTTTTTCTAAACTCCTGCTTCTCAAACTGCCATTTCATTTCCAGAGCCCATCTGAGTACAACCGGATCTGCCTTCAAAATGCCTAGAGTGTGGATAGTAGGACACAGTTTTATTTTCTGGAGTTAAAGGTATGCAGCAAATAGATGCTTTCCGAACCTTGATTTACCAAATGTGGACCTGTGTTGGAAATGACCTAGTCACTTTGACTGGGGTAGGTCTGGAAATGCTATTAAAGGACACCTTTGGACAATTGATGTCACTTTTTCCACAAACTGCCTTTGTATATTCAAATATAACCCAAAGGCAGAAATGGAAATGGCCCAACCAATTTTGTCCGCAAATTGAGAAAGCAAGGAAACATGTGAATAAATCTGTTTCTGCTTTCCTCAGAGACTATGGCATGAGTTCTATATACCACAACAACGTGCGTTACAACATGCAAGGCATCTATAGGAGAGATGGTGTACATTTCACAGATGAGAGGAACAGAATCTTCCTCTGTAACATGAGACTCTGCATCAGTACTTACTTGTAGGTACAAAGAAACACACAATATACACAACGGCTCTTTTTAGAGCCAACTAACATCTAAACACTCAAATTTGATTTTAAACTTTATTTTTTCATAAATTGTTTTGGTTTTTCATAAAAAACATTTTTTTTAACCTTTGGGGTCCTTCAGGGACCCCCTGAGAAGGCCTAAGGGGTCAGGAAGTCTCTACCATGCCCCATTTTTACGTTCTCAACTTTCATTTTTCACTCCTCTGAAACTACACAAAATGGTGGCTATAGGGTGCGCGCACCGGGCACTTATCGTGCACTCATGGGGCGCGCACCTTCCAATTTTTTTTATTAAAAAAAAACCATAAATTGTTTACCCTTCGTGGTCCTTCACGGACCCGCTGAGAAGGCCAAAGGGGTCAGGCAGTCTCTACCCTGCCCCCTTTTCACGTTCTCAACTTTCATTTTTCACTCCTCTGAAACTACACAAAATGGCAGCAGAAGGGTGCTTCAAAGAGGGAGAGTGAGAGAAAGGGAGCAGGAGATAGAAAAGGTGAATAAAATGCTGAGAGGAAGAAGTAAAGCAGGGTAAAGGGAGTAAAAGTAACAGAAATGGAGTGATGGTGAGAGAGAAAGGGTATGAACATAAGAAAAGGGGGATAAAAGAAAGTGAGGGATTGGGAGTGAAGGAGAGAGAAGTGCAGTGAAGGGAAGGAGGGAGTTATAAAACTGGATTGAAAAAAGGGGACTCAGGATTTCAATAAGGGAAGGAGAGTAAGTGAGGGAGAGTGACAGAAAAAATATGTAAAAGAGAACAGATGTCAGATACACACATCAGGAAGTATAGTGGGAGAAAGGGAGTAACTATAAGTAAACTTACAATGTAACACAAAAATGTTGCACTCTATACTATAAATCTCACTTTATACCACAATCACTTGGCTACTACCTCATAAATTACAATTACAAATAGAAACATTTCTCAAATAATTTTTGATTTCTAAATATACATTTATTCTTCTGAATTTTCATAACGTAAAATCACTTCAAACATCAAATCATCAGGAATTTCTTCTTCATAAGTCTGCAAACATGATTCTTCAAACTCTATCATCTCCAAACATTCCAGAAATTCACTGTCCAAAGACTCATCAAAAAAGTTACTTGTTCCATCTCCTCCACTAAGTTCTTCTTCATTAGTGTTGTCATAAAACGGAACATTCAAATCTTCTGAGAAAGTAGATGAAACTTCAAACACGATTTCCACTGTCTCCTCATTGCGATCCATATTTTTAACAAATTTGTTGCTGTCATTTGCAAAAAAAATAAACACTTTAATTTATCATTTTTAGCAATAGATAAGATAAAACTAGCTTTAACAAGTATTCCGTCACAATATTCCCAAAAACACACTAACTCACATTATCATTATTTCAGAGTTTAGGGCAGTGCTAAATGCTAGTGAAAGAGTTTCTATGGCATTTATACAGCACACCCAGCATTTCTTTTTACACATCAAGGAGACTACTCGGGAATTAAGAAGCCTGACAGATATACTGCATAGGGCTTTCTAACACTACATCTCCAAAGGCCAGACAGACTTCGTGACTACATGTATTCTCATATTTTTTTAAAACACATCAACCATGCAAATTATTCTGTCAGAACTTTCCTGAAATGATTACTAAATGCTAGTAAAAAAGTTTCTATGGCACTTATAGTGAAGTGAGGGCAGAGATATGCAGGTGAGGAAAGGAGAGTGAGAAAAAAGCATATTAACAGAAAAGAAAAAGGAGTAAGTGAAACAGAAGGATTTTTTGAAAAAGAGAGGAAGGAAAAAGAACAGTGGTGGAGAGAAAGGGAGACTGTGAGAGGGAGAGGAAGAATGAGAGACTTCAACATTAGAAAACACTTTTCTTTTTAACTGAAATTGTACAACATAGTTGCCCATACAATTTAAGTACTCACCTTTTAAAATGCTGCTGAAGATTTACGACAGTGTGAATCACACACCAGATGTTATGAAGCCAAATTTTCACAAATGTACCTCAGACACTGCAATCATTTTACACATATATCCCCGTACATAACCAATCAAATTTCTTCCCACACAAAAACTAAACCAAACTAACATTTTAATTGGTTGTACATTTCAATACTTTCAAACTAACATAATGTTCAACCTACCCCAAAAGAAATCTCTGCCTATTACCATGGTAACTCTCCACAGAACACCTGTGTGAACTCAACTTTTCTAAACCAATAGTATGCTGTTCTTTTTAGAGACAACCAACATCTAAACACTCAAACTTGTTATTTAACTGTATTTTTTAAAAATCTTTCTTGGCCGCCGTCCGCGCACCGTGCGCGCACCCCGCGATTTTTCCCCAAAAATTAAAATTTCATTAAAAAAAAATTTTTTTTTGCCCTTGGGGGTCCTTCTGGGACCCACTGAGAAGGGCTAGGGGGTCAGGGACTCTCTACCCTGCCCCCTTTTCAGGTTCTACACTTTTGTTTTTGAGCTAGCTTCTGCCTCGGAGACGAGATGGCGACCAGCACTTCCTGATTTTGACTGACTGGAATGTTGACAGACGTCCAACAGCCAATCAAAATTCCGCTAGCAGGCGCGCACCAGTGCTCGCACGGTGCGCGCACGGTGTCCCGCCTATAGATATATATATTTTTCAAATTTCATTTTCTCAGAAACTACTGGAGCGATTTACACCATTTAAACAAAGGGCTCTACTGCGTACCAGTCTCTACCATTTTGCCATGTTTGGTGTAATTCCGTTCAGCGGTTCTGGCTGTAGCCTTGTCTAGATGTCCTATGGAAATTTGCATGGGAAAAACACGTTTTGGGACCCCCCCCTTTTTTATCAGCCCCCGCTTCACGAATTCCCCCAAAACTTCAGGGAAGGAGCAGAGCGTAATGGGCCATCTTCTTTGAGAAATTCACGTAGATTCATTAACCGGTGCAAAAGTTATTCCAAATAGAATGTTGCAGATTTCCGATGGAAACTAGGTCCTAACTAACGACCGCCAGTAGGTAATATTTATATATATATATATATATTCACTGAAAAAACCATAGGTTATAGACCATATATAGTTAGGAATTAGCATTTACAAAACCTTGAAAATTCACTGAAAAAACCATAGGTTATAGACCATATATAGTTAGGAATTCGCATTTACAAAACCTTATTTTACTCACACAAAACCATTGAAATTCCATATATAGTTAGTTGCACTAACTATATATCGCGCACCCGCAATCCACTGCTGATGATGTCACATATTACATCATTCATGACATGGTCAGTGACATCACTGATGACATCACTGATGACATCTCAAATGACATCACTGATGACATCTCAAATGACATCACTGATGTCATCACTGATGACATCTCATTTGACATTACTGATCACATCACTGATGATATCATTCATGTGATAATACGATGAACCTCTTCAGACTCTAATATAACCTTAGATACAATCAGTGTAAACAGACACTCACAGACTGTCACTCATCCATGGAGTTACTCACACACCTAGTCAGTCATGCAAAGAATCAATCACACCTCCATTTCCTCAACTATACAGTTATACAAACTTTACTTATTCAAACATATACTAACACATATTTACTCTCTTATACAATCCCTGATACAAGTTCACAATGATCCATACACCCACTCACACATTCACTGGCTCTTATGCACAGTTATTTATATATGTCAACTCTCACATGCACTGTGTTTTACATATGTACTTACTTTGACATGTAGCACTGAGATATCCATTCACTCACCAATACACTCATGCACACAGTCAACCGCCCATACAGCTGTTTCCACATGCACTTTTGAAACCATACATCTAGTGAATCAACTGCTCACACATTTATGCACAGAGTCATACACCTCCCAGCCACCCACACACACACTCAGTCTCCCATACAAATACTTGGGCAACCAATCAATAACCCATATAGTTACTCATATAGCTACTTATCAACACATGCAACAGTTTACAGAACAACAGACATAATGATGCACAAATTAAGACAGTTTAGTCACTAACCCATGCACTCAGTGAGACACATTTAATCACTCACTCATACAGTCAGTCATGCACCTACTAAATCCTTCATCCAGACACTTATACATCCACTCATTCTTCAATATGTAAGACATATTTTAACTTTACAGAAACATACAGTCACTGGATGTTGTCATCAGTGATGTCATCAGTGATGTCATTTGAGATGTCATCAGTGATGTCATCAGTGATGTCACTGACCATGTCATGAATGATATAATATGTGACATCATCAGCAGTGGATTGCGGGTGCGCGATATATAGTTAGTGCAACTAACTATATATGGAATTTCAATGGTTTTGTGTGAGTAAAATAAGGTTTTGTAAATGCGAATTCCTAACTATATATGGTCTATAACCTATGGTTTTTTCAGTGAATTTTCAAGGTTTTGTAAATACTAATTCCTAACTATATATGGTCTATAACCTATGGTTTTTTCAGTGAATTTTCAAGGTTTTGTAAATGCTAATTCCTAACTATATATGGTCTATAACCTATGGTTTTTTCAGTGAATATATATATATACATACATATATAAACATATATCATCTGTATATCTATATAAATACAAACATAAATGCATGCATACATATACTTATATGCATACAGATGCATGTTATTTACATGAAAGTTGAAAAAACACTAATAAAAGCAAAGCTAAAAAGCCACCTCATTACAAACAGAATGGCTTTAACTTAAACGAGGGCGAGATCTATTGCATTTTCAATGCTTGTTTACTTTGGTTCCATCAAGAAGGCATTCAGATGTGTCACACATTTGCCATCAATTCTGAATGTTAGCACTCTAGTTGCACATTAGATCACTGTAGTAAAGCTACTGCTCACCAGGGACGTCTGCTGCTGGTATTCAAAGTGCATGTTTCAGTCTGCATGTCAGAATTTTTTTAATGAAATTGAAGAGGGTTTGAGAAGTCACTCAAAATGTGCCCTAATTTTTCTTTCTGCAGCACTAATCATAATTCATATGGCAAAATATACCCCCTCATTTTCTTCCTTTTTAAATTAAATGTTTTAAGAGTTACCACTTTATTCCAATCAAGATGGCTTCAGGTGTGCCATACCTTTGTAATAAGTAGGACTGTTAGCGCTCTAGTTGTTCTTTAGAACACTCTGGGACATTCTGTCATTGGGCTATACTTGGGCTACATCTGGGTGATATTTGGGCTACATTTGGGCTCTTTTGTCTCTGGTGGCCATTTTGGGAGACTGCATGTCAGAATTTTTTAATGAAATAGAAGAGGATTTGAAAAGTCACTCAAAATGTGCCCTAATTTTTCTTTCTGCAGCACTAATAATACCTTCTATTGCATAATATACCCCCTCATTTTGTTCCTTTTTAAATTAAATGTTTTAAGAGTTACCACTTTATTCCCATCACGATGGCTCCAGGTGTGCTATACCTTTGTAATAAGTAGGACTGTTAGCGCTCTAGTTGTTCTTTAGAACACTCTGGGACATTCTGTCATTAGGCTATACTTGGGCTACATCTGGGTGATATTTGGGCTACATTTGGGCTCTTTTGTCTCTGGTGGCCATTTTGGGAGACTGCATGTCAGAATGTTTTAATGAAATAGAAAAGGATTTGAGAAGTCACCAAAATGTGCCCTAATTTTTCATTCTGCAGCACTAATCATACTTTCTATGGCAAAATATACCCCCTCATGTTGTTTCTTTTTAAATTAAATGTTTTAAGAGTTACCACTTTATTCCAATCAAGATGGCTTCAGGTGTGCCATACCTTTGTAATAAGTAGGACTGTTAGCGCTCTAGTTGTTCTTTAGAACACTCTGGGACATTCTGTCATTGGGCTATACTTGGGCTACATCTGGGTGATATTTGGGCTACATTTGGGCTCTTTTGTCTCTGGTGGCCATTTTGGGAGACTGCATGTCAGAATGTTTTAATGAAATAGAAAAGGATTTGAGAAGTCACTCAAAATGTGCCCTAATTTTTCATTCTGCAGCACTAATCATACTTTCTATGGCAAAATATACCCCCTCATGTTGTTTCTTTTTAAATTAAATGTTTTAAGAGTTACCACTTTATTCCAATCAAGATGGCTTCAGGTGTGCCATACCTTTGTAATAAGTAGGACTGTTAGCGCTCTAGTTGTTCTTTAGAACACTCTAGGAGGCTGCAGTAGAACACAAAGGAATCAACTGACAGTCTCTGTCCTTGTTGGATGTACATGTTTTACTGAGAATGTCAGACTTCATTTTCACATGACTGAGAAAGATAATGTGAATTTACAGAAAATATGCTTTCAGTTTAGCTTATAGATCCCCTTCCAAACCACTGTGGGAAAATCATGTGATATTAGTTTTCTTTCAAACAATATTCATGGTATCACAGCAGAAGGTTTTTTCACATGGTAAAATCACCTTAGAACCCACCACAATTCCTA
Organism: Lissotriton vulgaris; assembly: GCF_964263255.1. Classification (NCBI taxonomy): domain Eukaryota; kingdom Metazoa; phylum Chordata; class Amphibia; order Caudata; family Salamandridae; genus Lissotriton; species Lissotriton vulgaris. The sequence continues at coordinate 387,547,359 of NC_141689.1, forward strand.
AAACGAGTATGGTACCATCAACAAATGATTTATAATGTAACTAAAGTCCTAAAACCCTCTATTAACTACAATGCTTTTTAATGAGGTGCTATCATGTATATTGGTCCCAAGATGGCTGCCAACACTTCTTGGATGAAGTGCTGACAGCCAATCAGATCAGATGTGTGGTTAGGCTCCGCCCAGATATATATCTTTTTTTGAACCTAAATTACTCAAAATCCACTGAAGCACATATATTGAGACCTAGCAAAGGCATATCGGGCTAACAGTCCCTACAATTTTGCCAAGTTTCGTGCAAATCCATTCAGCCGTTCGAGCTAAAAGTGAGGCTAACCGCCCTATGGAAATTAACATGGGAAAAACGTGTTTTGGGACCCCCCTTTTTTCTCAGCCCCCCCTTGATGAAACCCCCCCAAATTGTCAGGGGCTGCTCAGAAACAAAATGTTCAATTTTCCTGAAAATTTCAGCCAATTCCGTCCACAAACGCCAAAGTTATTAGACATAGATCTTTCAAAAATCCCATAGAGAAAAAATCCTAACTATATATACCTACTGGCGACCGCCAGTATATATATATATTACCTACTGGCGGTCGCCAGTAGGTATATATAGTTAGGATTTTTTCCCTATGGGATTTCTGAAAATTCTATGCCTAATAACTTTGGCGTTTGTGGACGGAATCGGCTGAAATTTTCAGGAAAATGGCACATTTTGTTTCTGAGCAGCCCCTGAAAATTTGGTGGGGTTTCGTCAAGGGGGGGCTGAGAAAAAAGGGGGGTCCCAAAACGCGTTTTTCCCATTCATTTTTCCATAGGGCGGTTGGACTCACTTTTAGCTCGAACGGCTGAATGGATTTGCACGAAACTTGGCAAAATTGTAGGGACTGTTAGCCCGATGTGCCTTTGCTAGGTCTCAATATATGTGCTTCAGTGGATTTTGAGAAATTAACGTTTAAATCAAGATATATATCTGTAACAGCGCTCCGGGCAGCGATCCGGTCCGCTTACTTTTCGCTTATCGGAACTTTGCGCGCAGAAAGCTGATTGGCTCTCTGGTGTCTGTCAACATTCTAAACAGTCCGGAGCGGCCGCCATCTTGTCTCTCGGTAGGATCGAGAGAGAAGAAGAGGTGAAAAACGAAAGGGGAATTTAATGAAAGGGGGCAAGGTATCCCCCTCTTGACCCCCTAGGAATGTTGTTGGGGTTATTAAAGGGTCCCGTGGGGAAAATAAAAAAAAAATGATTTTTCACGGTAGAAGCGCTTCACGGGCCGCGAACTGGGCCGCAAACTGGTAGCGGCCGCCATCTTGTCTCTCGGTAGGATCGAGAGAGAAGAAAAGGTGAAAAACTAAGGGGGAATTTAATGAAAGGGGGCAAGGTATCCCCCTCTTGACCCCCTAGGAATGTTGTTGGGGTTATTAAAGGGTCCCGTGGGGAAAATAAATAAAAAAATGATTTTTCACGGTAGAAGCGCTTCACGGGCCGCGAACTGGGCCGCAAACTGGGGTAGCGGCCGCCATCTTGTCTCTCGGTAGGATCGAGAGAGAAGAAAAGGTGAAAAACTAGGGGGGAATTTAATGAAAGGGGGCAAGGTATCCCCCTCTTGACCCCCTAGGAATGTTGTTGGGGTTATTAAAGGGTCCCGTGGGGAAAATAAAAAAAAAATGATTTTTCACGGTAGAAGCGCTTCACGGGCCGCGAACTGGGCCGCAAACTGGTAGCGAAACGGGAATTCGCCATTTTGTGCTTCGTTTTAATTGTTTAGAGACAAAAATTATCGCCGCACATCGGCCACAATGCATGAATATCGCTGAAAAGTCAGCGATATTCATGCATTATCCAGCAAATGCTCTTAGCCATGTTATCCACCTTCCATTGGATAACATGGCTAAAAACTGCTCTGTGCGTGAGCTTTTTTGTGTTTCAAAATTTAATAACATTTCTAACATTTAACTAGTTTATGAATTACATATAAAAATGATTAAAGACTCAAACAATTTTTTAATATTACATACAATTTTATTTTTCGGATTGTTTTTCAAAATTTAATACAACGTCTAGCATTTCACTGTCTGATATGTGTTCTTGTTCAGTGAACATAAGTTCCAACATTTGACCGTCATCATAATGATGTAAATGATCCACAGATTCTACACATTGAACTAATTCATGGTCCCGTGATTCATCCATGAAATCTGAGTCATCATTGTCCTCAATAACTTTTTCTGTGTTGTTCTCCAGAACAATTTCGAAGGAAACATTCTGCTCACCTTCCATTTTATTGCTGTAATTTGCATAAAAAATAAATATATCAGTAGAGATAGGGCACTGTTGGGTTTAAGTTCAGACAGGCACTTGTGAGTTTATAACAGAGAAGTAATCTATGGGCACTGTATGGTTTCAGGCGTGAAGTAGTACTATTAAAAAGTGCCTGTGAAGAAGCCTAAGTAAATTCATAATTATACCACAGAAACCTAAATCAGTCCATAATTATAATAAAGAAGCCTTTCTCAATGTCTAAATCTTACAGAGGGATAGTATATAACTATCTGAAAAAGTTTACCATATTTACTTATAGTGCACAATATACTTCAGTTTTAAAAATAACAACTTACCTTTAGAAACAAGTTGATGTTATTAGTGATATTCTAAATGATATATACAACAACAAGTAGTAGTCAAAATGGCTGTGTTTCCTTGTCTTCCTTTATATATATTCAGGTATATAACCAATCAAATGTCAGGTAATAAAAGTAGAAAATGAAAGTAACATTTTCATTGGTTGTCAATTCCAACACTTCAGATGTGTTTTGTGGAGTAATTTACCTCACGGTACTTGGAGAGGTCTACAGGCTAAATGGCTAAATGAAATTTCAATGAAATTTGTGAGAATGGAAGGGATTGTTATGTAGTATGAGCTAATCTATATTTGGTGAGAGTGTCTCTAGTCGTTTTTCTGTAAATACTTTCCCACCTTTTTTTTTGGACCGCTTTCCGGGAAGCGGCCCGGTTAGCGAACCTTAAGCGTCACGGGAGTCCACCATTTTGTGTTTCGGTCGCATTAAGATACAAGATGGAGGGCAAATAATGTTTAGAATGGGTAGAAGGGGTCATGGTAGACTTATCTTGACCCTCTAGGTTTTCTGAGGGTGGCTGAGGAGGATTATATGTGCGGAAAAAAACATTTTTTTAAAAAAAATTCCGCGAGGTTAGCTTTCGGTTCGCGAACCGGGTAGCGCTCTTTGAGCGTATTTTGTGGAAAATTAATGAAAAAAATTAGAAAAAAATAAAAATTGTGAGTGATCAGATGAAGGGTAGCTCTGAGAAGAGCTTTTGGGTTTATGGTACATTTAGGTACTTATAAGTAGGTACCAATGCACAGTCTTAAATTCAGAATGAAAATTCTGTTGCCCTCATCTGAGAAGTGAACTCCATCTCCTCTGTAGATATCTTGCATGTAGTAACGCAAGTTATTGTTGTACAGAGAGCCCATTCCATGGTCTCTCATGAAAGCTGAAACAGATTTGTTTACATGCTTCCTCGCTTTCTCAATTTGTGGACAAAATTGGTTGGACCACTTCCATTTCTGTCTTTGGCATATATTGGAATATACCAAGGCAGTTTGAGGAAAAAGTGCCATTAATTGCTCAAAGGTGTCCTTTAAAAGCATTTCCAGACCTACCCCTGTCAAAGTGCCCAAATCATTACCTCCACAGTGCACAATTAACAGGTCAGGTTTTGGCAAATGCATAAAGGTTTTCACCAATGGTATCAATTGGTGACATTTTAATCCTCTTTGGCCCAACCACTTAATTTCCACATCTTGTAAATTGAGGTTAGGTAAATTTCTGTTCTCAGCATACCTTTGAGCCCAGTGGATGTAACTATGTCCAACAATCCAGACCTTAAACATGGTGGGAGAAGGTTGTTCTGCAGTCAGATGAAGTGTGGTAATGAAAGGGCAGTTGAAACAGTAGGAGTTTCTAAAGAAAAAAAACTGTGGATTTACAATGCTAATGAATCATTAGCAGTGATTGGTGCATTTCCATTTCTGAAAACAGAAAGTTAGGGTGCATGGATGTGTTCTTTGAAACATGTAATTTGAATGGTCAAGGAAGAAACATTTAATGAAAGATTGCACTGGATACGCAGGTGCACTGAGAGTTCAGAGTTCAATTGAAACATTGTTGTGTGAACTTGCAAACATGAGAGGTCTTCCAGGAGGTGGTTGCTATGGAAACAAGGCAGACAGGGCAGAGGGGGGAAGGGTTTTGATTTGAAAAAAGTGAGGGAAGAGGTATGATTGGCTACTATGAGAGATATGTGAAAGGAATATCTGTATTTCTGTGCTTTCAATAGCTGCAGCCTTTGGAGTGCATCCTTTTTCTTCTGCTGAAGACAATTTGGTGTATTTCTTTGACTGTTTTCAAAACTCAAAATATTTGCTAAGGTGAGAAAAGATTTATTTAATTTAGATAGAGAATAGTATGATTTAAGGAGAAAATGATGAAGAAAGCTGTGTTTTTAAAATGTGGTTTTGTCTCTAGTGATATAGTAATAGAATTAGTTTCATAGGTTGTTTGGGGTCATATTTAGAAGGCATTTTAGTGTCTTTGATGTTATTTTTCCCTTTTTAAATGGAAAGCGTTCCTCATGGGGCCCTGAGCAGTTCTTAGCCATGTTATTTAATAGGAAGTGGATAACATGGCTAAGAGCATTTGCTGGAAAATGCATGAATATCGCTGACTTTTCTGTGATGTTATGTTTACCTTTTTAAATGGAAAGTGTTCCTCTTGGGGCAAGTGTCTTGTAAATACGCTCCCACTTGCGCTTGGCAAATTTAGATTTTGATTATGGGAGTTACCTAGCCATGTTAATAGTGTCCCAAAAATGGTGCTAGGGCATTCCAGAAAACACTTTCATGTGTCTCAAGGACATTTTTAGTCATTTCTTTATGAATGCAGGTATACAATTGATTTATATGCTGTGTTTAAAAACGAATTTTGAAATCAAATAAATTTCAAGATATGCACTGTTAGAGCTTCATAGGTTGTTTGGGGTCATATTTAGAAGGCATTTTAGTGTTTTTGATGTTATTTTTCCCTTTGTAAATGGAAAGCGTTCCTCATGGGGCCCTGAGCAGTTCTTAGCCATGTTATTTAATAGGAAGTGGATAACATGGCTAAGAGCATTTGCTGGAAAATGCATGAATATCGCTGATTTTTCTGCGATATTCATGCATTGCAGCCGTTTATTTTCACATTTGCAAGCACTTCTTAGCCATGTTATCCAATGGGAGGTGGATAACATGGCTATGAGCATTTGCTTCAAAGGTTGTTTGGGGTTATACACCATTTTTGGGAAATTATTAACATGCCTATCTAACTCCCATAATCAAAATCTAAATTTGCCAACCGCAGGTGGGTGCGTATTTACAATAAATTTGCACCATGAAGAACGTAAAATAGCATACTAGACACTCAAATGCTATGTTAAATAATTAGTACGGCATTAAGTTTTAGATGACTGTTATTTATTTACTGTTTGGTAATAGTGGTTAATAACATTTTATATTATATTTTTCCACAGATTCAACTGCAGATTCTTTCATAGTTTGTAAAATGCCTTCCAAAAATAGAGTAAGAAAGGCTAGAAAACGTCAAAGACAGCAGGATGATGTTTTAATGCAGCAGTCCTCTTCCCCAAATACTTGTCAAAACACCAAGAAAGGTCCGGGTAAGAGCACGAAATCATTCTTAAGAAATATTTGTAGTAAAAAAAGTTTTGCTCAAAAAAATGTTTCAGTTCACAAAAAGAAAAGTAATTTAAATGGAAAGGAGAGACCCATCACAAATGTTACTGGTAGAGGAAGAGATAACTCTGTGCATGATAGTAGAAGGAAACAACAGTTTAGGGACATTCGAAATCGAATGTTCCGTAATAGGATATTAGTTAATTTATTGAAAAATATTAAAAAGAAAGGCCAGCAGAAAGCGGCATTTTATAAGAAGAAGAAAAATGTAGAGAAAATTATTGATCATGCTTTTGAAATTAAGCGAAAGTTGTTTATTTTGGTAATCAATAGAATTAGGAAACTAAGCAAGGTAATTTCTGATTTCAAAACAAAAAGTAGATGGAAGAGAGTAGTAAATCGTACTAACTTTTGTGAAGTTTTTTCCGGAGAATGGATGCATAGTTCAAGTTCTGAGGCATTTTTTAATGAGGAGACTTATTTTCAGGTAATGATTTGGTGCATGCAGTTGACATCAGTGGTCGAGCTTATGAAGTGAAGGATGGTTGTCCAGTTGAAAAAGAACAACTTGTGACAACAGAGACAGAAGAGGCGCTAAGTGATGAGGTTTTAGGAAGACGTCCTAAGGGTCCTGTGTACATTTGGAAGTGTAGTTCTATTTGCAGTGTGCGACAGGTTTCCATCAATTTTCTTTGTGATTTTATACGGACATTTAATAAGAAAAGTTTGAAGCAGAAAATGAAGTTGTTGCAAGATTTAGATCCTTGCAGAGTGAGACAAATGACAGGTTTGCATGGTCATTCACTGGCTTGTCTTTCTAGGAGAGTATGCCAGAGTGTTTTTCATCATTTCAGGATGCTAGCAGTGCATCATAATAAAGTGAGAAAATTAGTGAGAATGTTGTATTATGCTAAGAGTCCAGCAATTATGCTTAAACAATTATGTGCTGCTCTTTTGCATGGTTCTGAAATAGATGTGAAGAATATTTGTGAAGAAATTGAGTTTTGTTACTTTGGTAGTAAAGATGAGAATGTTCAAATTGACCCAGAAGTAGAGGGTAATGTGGAAGATAATGTACAGGTTTCCAGTACAGATAATTTTCAGAAGGAAATTGCCACGTTTCAGATGAAATCAAGTGAGAGGCCTAATTTCACTTGTGTATGTTGTCGACGCACTTATTATAAGAATCAGACTAAGGTAGTGGATTTATATGCAAAAAGTGAAAGGGAAAATAATAGTGAATGGAAGGATTTTGCCACATACTTGATGGTAGAAAATTATTTTGATTTGGGATCGGATCAACGTGTGTGTACTTATTGTTGTAATAAATTAAACCAAAACCAGATGCCTGCTAGGGCAGTTCATAATAATCTGGAATTGGTTGAGATTCCTTCTGAATTGAAGGATTTAAATACTTATGAATCTATTTTGATTCAAAGTATCCATCCCTTTCAGGCTATTGTAAGAATGGAGCCAAAGACAGGGAAGTTGCCTCCAGCAGATTTACAGAGAGGATTAAAGGGAAGAGTTGTTTATTTGCCTCTAGATTTGAACAAAAACATTAACACAATTGGAATAGAAGAAGTGGAAGAGGAACCTCTGGTTATCTTGGTTAATGGGGTTCCGACAAAGAATAAGAAAATATGGCAAGATTTAGTGGATGTTAGGAAAGTCAAAAAGGCAACAGTGTATTTGAAGAAAAATAATAAGTACTATAAGAATGTATATGTTGCAGAAGAGGAAGTAAGTGATGAAGAGGATAGCGATTTGTGTGCTGGCCAAATTGAGAAAGTAGAGGCCTCTAAAAGTGAAGAAATATATGAACATTATAGTGTTCATCCTTTGCATTCCAAGGAAGTCATGGGGAATGCTATTGAGTTGTTTCAAATGAAACAAGCCAAAGGGAGTCCCATTAGTGTTTGGGAGGAAAGTTTGGAAGCTCGGTGTTTCCCACAGCTATTTCCCACAGGTCAAGGAGGAAGATATGATGAGCGACCTCATCAAATTCCTGCGTCTGAATACCGGACTTTACGATTGTATGCAGCAGATCCTAGGTTTCGGCAATGCATTCCCTATTTGTTTCATCTCCTGTTTGAAAGCGATCTGTCTGGACTGTCATATGCAGTGAACCACATCTTAAAAAGTGGTATACAGATGCGAAACATCTCGGTAAGTGACTTTATGCATAAAGTCAATGTCCAAGACAGTATTTTGGATTCTCACTTAATTAATCTCATGGCGTGTCAGCGTGGTACTAATGAGTACTGGTACCGTCGTCATGGTGATTTAAAATGTATGCTGAGGAACTTAGGAACTCCAACATGGTTCCTCACTCTGAGCTGTGCCGAGTATGGCTGGGAAGACTTACTTGAATTTCTACGAGAGGCAAATGGAAATATTGAAAACATTGAATTCAAGACACCTGGAGAACTGTGTTCTTTGGATCCAGTGAATGTATGCAGGTACTTCAATCATAGATTTGAAGCTATGATGTCTTTCATCACAAATAAAAAGAATCCACCTCTTGGAGAGGTGTTGGATTTCTTCTGGAGAAAGGAGTACCAAGCAAGAGGTGCCCCTCATATACATATGTTGTTGTGGATCAAGGATGCACCTAAATTTGGAACAGATCCGGATGACTTAGTGATGAATTTCATCGAACAGTATTCTACGTGTGCTGTTCCAAACGCAACGGAGAAGAAAAGTCTAAGAGAACAAGTTCTACGTTTCCAAAGCCATCGTTGTGGAAAGTACTGTCGTCGTAAATTCAGAAACAAGGACAAGTTCTACACCAAATGTCGTTTCAACTTTCCACGACCGGTGATTTCTAAAGGAAGAGTGAACAGTTTGATGTCTTCGCTGCGACATAATGTGACGAGGAAATCACCCAAGAATACATACAATTTGAAAAGGAACGAAGAGTCCAAGTACATCAATGACTACAACCCAGTGATTTTGTCCATGTGGAATGCTAACATGGATATACAGTTTGTGGCTGACAACTGTATGGCTGTGGCTCGGTATGTGACATCTTACATCACCAAAAAAGAAAAGACCGAACTGAAGGATATGTGGGAGGATATTTCTCATGAAAAGAGCCTCAGCAAGAAGTTGTACAGTTTCAGTCTGAAGATGTTGTCGCATCGAGAAATCGGAGCTTACGAATGTTCTGACCGGTTGTCTTCAGCAAGTCTCTATGCCAAATCCAGGAGTCTAGTTTGGGCGAGTCTTGGTCTTGCTGCAACGCGAAATCGAGTTCTAAAACCTGTCCGGGAAATTGAGTATTTGGCAGAAAAGGAACCAAACAGTACCGACATTTTGAAGACCAACATGTTGGATACATATTATCCAAATCGAAGCAGTCACCTTGAGAATGTTTGTCTATATGAGGTTCTCCAAAATTATATATTCAAGAGGAACATCAAAGAAGATATTGAGAAAGGAGTGTATGCTGTAATTGGAAGTGAGGGATGCCTGGTCAAGCAAAGAAAATGCCAATTAGTAAACCATCGAAAATTGAGTGGTGAATCTCCAGAAAAAAAGGAGTTTTTTTATTTAGCACTTTTGCAACTTTTCAAGCCTTGGCGTGCAGAAGAGGAACTGCTTGGAGATTTCCTCTGTTACGAAGACTCTTTCAATGCAGCCAAGGAGTCCATAGAATGTCCTGCTTTTTCTAAATATCAAGAAATGCTAACTTTGGAAATTGAGCAGGAAGCAACGATTGCAGCCGAGATTGCCAGAGACAGTTCTTAGGACAGTCAGAGTTCTGTTTCATTGAGTCAAGATCCACTTGGAGGACCTATTATCGAAAATGAAGCTGCCACTGCTATGAATGAAGTGGAAAGAGCCATGGCACATGCTCAGGAGGATTCAGTTAACTTAGAAGACTTGGAAAAACAACTCAACGTTGAGCAGAGGAAAATATATGATGAAGTTACCACGGAAATTGAGCACGGATTAAGTCATGAGAAGAACAAGTGCTCATGTACATCGTTGAAGCCTGTCCGACTGTACGTGAGTGGAGAAGCGGGAACTGGAAAAAGTTTCCTCATTAAAGCAATCTCTTGTTATTTGAAGGAAAGGACTGAGTCATCGCTGTCTTGTGTTGTCACCGCTCCTACTGGACTGGCAGCACATAACATTAAAGGTATTACTTTGCATCGTCTACTGATGCTGCCGGTGGAGCATGACAACAAATTACAATACAACAAGTTATCTCGAGATGCTTGCTGTGAAGTTTCAAGAGTCTTGAGGAAAATGAAACTACTTATCATTGACGAAGTAAGCATGGTTTCCAATGTCATGCTTGCCTTTGTGCATTTGAGAATGCAAGAAGTACTTAAAACTGAATATGATGTGTTATTTGGTGGGAAACACATCATTGTTTTCGGAGATCTTCTGCAGCTGACACCAGTAAAAGGTCAACCTGTGTTCAAAATACTCACGCATGAAGATACCAGGAAGTGCCTAGGGAGCATTGGCAACGTCAATATATGGTTAAACTTCAATTATGCAGAACTGCATCAAAATATGCGTCAGGCAAAGGATGAAGATTACAAGAATATTCTACAAGATATTAGAATTGGAAAAGTGACTGAGCATGGGAAAGAAGCTTTAAATGCACGATTACTGTCAAATTTATATCCCAAACAAGAGATTGTGCCTGAGAATATTTTTCAGAAAATTACTGAGAAGAAATCCGGGATATGTCTCATGCCAACTCTTGCAGAATGTGCAATCTTCAACAACAAAATGTTGAATTTAGAAAAGCAAGAGATTGTGAAACTTGAAGCTATCGACAAATTAGAGCATATGGGATCAACAATTATTTTGTCAGACAATTTGAAATCAAAATTGGATTCATTAGAGAAGACTATATCTAAAACAGCGGGTTTTGAAAAGACTTTGAATGTGTGTTTAAATTGCCGAATTATTTTGAGAAGGAATTTACATGTAGAAAGAGGTCTGGTAAATGGATCAATGGGTAATGTTGTTGATTTTGAGAAATACAGAAATAGAGATGGAATAGAATTTTTAAGAATTAAATTTGATGGCATTGAGGAAGTACAGCAAATTGGTCGTTGTTCTGCTAGGTTTTTGCTTGTTAAAGATTTATATGTTCGCCGTAAACAGTTTCCTGTTTGCTTGGCATATGCGGTGACAATCCATAAATCGCAAGGTTTAAGTGTAGACTGTGCATTGGTGAATATTGGCAGTTCTGTGTTCAAGGAGGGTATGGCATATGTGGCATTGTCACGAGTTAGAACTTTATCGGGATTGTACTTGATTGACTGTGATGTCACAAACATTTGTGCGGATCTAGATTGTGTTAAGGAATACAATAGGTTAAGAAGAGAGTATGCGCCACATTTGCCTCAATATCCTTTGTTTGAGAAACGTGTGGTAGGCCGCAAACGTAGAAATAGCAGTAATAGTAGGGAGGTTGTTGCAAAAAGACTAAAAGTCAATGAACCGAAAATTGTTAGCAGAAAGAAAGTGGATTCTGTTGAAGATGTTGTCGGTTTTCAATTTGAAAACAGTTCTGGTGTCAACTGCTATGCAAATGTAGTGGTTAATGTTCTCTTTTCACTAGAGAGTTTAAAAGAACAGATTCTGTTGAATTCTGAACAAATTTTATGCTGTTTGTTGAATTCTGTTTTCGAGAAATGTAGCACTGATCGAACAAAAGTAGAAAGTGTGTCTGAAGTTCGTTATCTGTTAGATGAATGTTCAGGTCAAACAGACTTCTCTGAGAATAATCAGCAAGATTGTCAGGAGTTTTTAATGTATATGCTTGATATATTGCAAGTTGAGGGTGTAGATGTAGATCACCTGTTTGGGCTTTCTTATCAATGGCAGCATGACTGCGAGAATTGTATGGTATCAAGTACTACTAGTGTAGACTCAGAAAGATTTATATATTTAACTTTGCCAGACAGTAAATCAGTCTCCTTTAATAAGCTAGTAAATGCAGCGGATCACAACATGGAGTGTAGCCAATGTAAATCTGAAATGATGTCAACATTACTTATACGTAGTTTTGGACAGTATGTCATTTTAATGATCCAACGATGTAGGCCTGATGGATCAAAATTGTCAACTTTAATAAAAAAATTTGTGGCTTCTCAGCTTTCAATATCAGGAAGGACTTTTGTAACTGTAGCAATTATCTATCACGATGGTCCTTCAACAACTTCAGGACATTATACAGCTTATTTAAAGTCTCGAAACGGCTGGTCATTCTGCAATGATTCCGTTGTAAGTTTCAAAAAAAAATTGCCGTTTGACCTTAAAAATTCTTACCTGGTGTTTTTAAAACCAAAATTTTAAAGAAAGAATCTCGAGATTTCCTGTGAAGAATTGGAAAAGGTTCATCAAGTTGAGGGAATGTAAGTCTGCAATGCTGTCTAGATTATTGGTCCAAAACTTTTAATTATAATGTTATTTTGTAAAATCCGACTATATAAACCTGATGCAAGTAAGTCTGCTTCATAGTAAGCAGTATCAGTGTCATAGGAAAAGGAGAACATGAGTGACAAAGAAGAGTAAGATATTAGTAGTCCAGGATTGTGAAAATAATCTCAAATGTTTTCTTTTTGCAAGTTGCGAAAATAGAAAATGTCGGGATTTGATTGGAAGAATTACAAGACTTGCGAATCGCGGCAACATGATTTGGCCTAGTGGAAACATGTGATAGAATGAGAGAAGTCTTTTTTTCTATGTAACATATTTTTCGTATCGATGGAGGTTTTCTTTCAGAAAGTGGCGGGCTGAAAATATTTATAGCACAACAGAGTGGATGCTGTTCATAGGAGATCCTTCGACGTCATTGAAAGTAAGTTAATTTTAAGGAGTTTTGAAATCAGATTTCTTAGGTTGTATGGGTTTTTTAAACACAGTCATTTTGATTGTGTTTTTTTTTCCCCGCTGTTACATGATGAATATCTTCAAGTCACTGATTTAAGTGAAATTTGATACATTCTGAGAACAGCAAAAATAAACCATTTAACATGTATAATTAATGTTCTTCTGTTTGTACTTATGATATACATTTAGAAATGTGAGGTAGATATGGAAAAACTGAGTCTTTTGTAAGTGTCAATTTTAATGCTTATAGTGCTGTGTTTCCGGGTACTGTTTTTTTTAAAAGGAATAGGCCTCACCTCAAAGAAAGCTCTTCAAAGCAGACATCTTATTTGCATCCTGAAACTATCATTTAAAATATTAGAGACAATTTTATGATGGCTTTACATCTTCAACATCAAGATACAGTTTTTTGTAAAATATATATATTTAGGATTGTGTAGGGGACGTAGAGAAGCAGAGACTTCTGTAAATGTCAAAGTTGTTGAAAAACTGTTTGTTCTTGAACCTTTTCCCTTGTCTTTTCTAATTTTTAAGTACATGTTTTAATATTTTTGGAAATGTTTGTTCTCTGTTTTACAGATTGAAAGTATGAAAAAATATTTTAAAAAGGTAACAAGAATTATAAGGTAAATGTTTTCTACTCTTTTTACCCGCAATGCACTGCTGATGATGTCACTGACACTATCTCTCATTTACTCTCTATAGCTGTCTTTCTTTTTACATTATTCTCTGTTTACTTCCCTTATACTAACTCTTCTTTTTTTTAAAAAAATATTTTTTTAGTTCGCTTAAAGTTCGCGAACCGGTCAGCGAACTTGAAGCGAACCAAAAGAAATAGAGCTTGCCAGAGTGATAAACATTCTAGCAATTTTATTTGAAAGGGGAGGTAGTTCTGAAAAGAACTTTTTTTTTTTGTTTTTGTTGTTTTATATATTTTTTTTTTTTTCTGAACATTTTTTGATTTTTTTGTATTTTTAGAACAGTTTTATGTTTTTTTTGTGTTTTTTATGGAAGGGAAACAACAAAAAAACAGGCATTGAAAACGGCTCAACAGGAGCAAAAAAAAAATTACTTCTTGGGTGCATTAGGGCACTTATGGTTTTCGAACACCATATTAATCAAATTGATGCTCATGTTCCCATACGACAACATTGCACCGCAATATATACAAGTAAACCTCATATGTTGGAAATTTGGTTGAATATTTGGCACAGTTTCCTGTGCCTCTCTTCCTGACAAAGACATTGATGAGGTAGATCTGGCCACAGGAGTTGTCGGGGGATTGTCTTGTAGGTCCCTTAACTCAGCCCGGCTGTAGTTCAAGGGATGCCACCTGGTCATATGTCGATGCATAGTATAGTTGCCCATACTATATTTCTTCTCTGTGCCTCTTGACAATCTGTAATCACAGATGAGGCAGGTGACATATTTCGCATTCACCTTCTTCTCCCCTGGAGGGATGGAAAAAAACTGCCAGATGAAACTAGTTTTTCTCTTTGAAACACGGGGCAACTCTGGGATAAATTGTTGTTGATATGGATCCTCTTCTTCTTCTTCCTCCTCTTCCTGCTCTCTGTTGGAGGTAAATTGACTTGGTGGTCCTCTCTTCTTATGAGGAGGTGGAGGTGGTGGTGGGGGTGTACCAGCTGCAGCAAGAATGGAAGCCATTGTTGAACTTCAGGTAAATGGTCTTTCTCTCACCAAGATGAAAGTCAGAGTGAGGAAAGAAGGAGGGGTTTACATGATTTGGGAAAAGCAAAAGTTCTGAACCAATGAAAAGTGTTATTTTTAGGTCACATGACCTAGTATTACATCATTAGGAAACCAAAAGTGAAATGAACTAATGAAAAGTGTTATTATCGAGTCACATGACCTGCTGTCTTTACGTTTCGCGCTTTGCGCCACTATCCAATCCGCTTCCGGGTCCGCTAACTTGGCGCGTCGGATAACGTATTACGCGACAACGCAAAACGTCATGATAACGTAACAGTTACGCTTAAGGAACGATTACCGGCTCGCGCACCAAGTCGCGGCTTTGAATTCAGCTAACGGGAAGCTGACCAGTTCGCGGACTAGGAGCGGAACAAATTGTTTTTTTTTTAAAAATGTATAAAAAACATGTACAATATATTTTATGATTTAAAGAAGAATACATTTTACAGATACAAATATTAGCTTTCAAAAAACCATTGAAATTCAATGAAAAAACCATAGGTTATAGTCCATATATAGTTAGGAATTAGCATTTACAAAACCTTATTTTACTCGCATAAAACCATTGAAATTCCATATATAGTTAGATGCGCTAACTATATATCGTGCACCCGCAATCCACTGCTGATGATGTCACATATTACATCATTCATGACATGGTCAGTGACATCACTGATGACATCACTGATCACAACATCCAGTGACTGTATGTTTCTGTAAAGTTAAAATATGTCTTACATATTGAAGAATGAGTGGATGTATAAATGTCTGGATGAAGGATTTAGTAGGTGCATGACTGATTGTATGAGGGAGTGATTAAATGTGTCTCACTGAGTGCATGGGTTAGTGAATAAACTATATTAGTTTGTGCATCATTATATCTGTTGTTCTGTAAACTGCTGCATGTGTTGATCAGTAGCTATATGAATAACTATATGGGTTATTGATTGGTTGCTCAAGTATTTGTATGGGAGACTGAGTATATGTGTGAGTGGCTGGGAGGTGTGTGACTCTGTGCATAGATGTGTGAGCAGTTGATTCACTAGATGTATGGTTTCAAAAGTGCATGTGGAAACAGCTGTATGGGCGGTTGACTGTGTGCATGAGTGTATTGGTGAGTGAATGGATATCTCAGTGCTACATGTCAAAGTAAGTACATATGTAAAACACAGTACATGTGAGAGTTAACATATATAAATAACTGTGCATTAGAGCCAGTGAATGTGTGAATGGCTGTATGGATCATTGTGAACTTTTATTAAAGATTATATAAGAGAGTAAATATGTGTTAGAATATGCTTCAATAAGTAAGGTGTGTATAACTGTATAGTTGAGGAATTGGAGGTGTGATTGATTCTTTGCATGACTGTCTAGGTGTATGAGTAACTCCATGGATGAGTGACAATCTGTGAGTGTCTGTTTTCACTGAGTGTATCTAAGGATATATCAGAGTCTGTAGAGGTTCATCGTATTAACACATGAATGATGTCATCTGTGATGTTGTCAGTGATGTCATTTGAGTTGTCATCAGTGATGTCATCAGTGATGTCATTTGAGATGTCATCAGTGATGTCATTTGAGTTGTCATCAGTGATGTCATCAGTGATGTCACTGACCATGTCATGAATGATGTAATATGTGACATCATCAGCAGTGGATTGCGGGTGCGCGATATATAGTTAGCGCATCTAACTATATATGGAATTTCAATGGTTTTATGCGAGTAAAATAAGGTTTTGTAAATGCTAATTCCTAACTATATATGGACTATAACCTATGGTTTTTTCATTGAATATATATATATATATATCCCAGAGGCTGCTTAAAAGAATCGGGTGCAACAAGGGGTTTCCAGCAAGCACCGAAGAAGCAGACACGAGCCCAGAGTAAGTGCAAAGCAAGTAGCGTTTTATTTCTCAAGAGTCCGCCATAACGCGTTTCACCACCGGAGTGGCTTGATCACATGACAACGTTCAAACTTTTACTGGACCTTTAACACAGCTAGCACTCCAAGCACGTGATTGTGAGAGTGAATGACATAAAGGAAAGGTGAAAATGCAACGAATTGTGCCTTTAGAAGAAAGACTGCGCTTTGTAAATAGTAAAACAAACGAAGTAATAGTAGTTTCCAACTGGTTGAAGGGAAAAATTAATGAATACCAGTAGTGTCCTAAGCATAATGGTTATATACATACATATATATATATATATATATATATATATATATATATATATATATATATATATATATATATATATATATATATATATATATATATATATATATATATATATGTATATATATATATATATATATATATATATTCACAGAAAAAACCATAGGTTATAGTGGAAATATAGTTAGGAATTTGCATTTACAAAACCTTGAAAATTCAATGAAAAAACCATTGGTTTTAGGCCATATATAGTTAGGGATTTGCATTTACAAAACCTTATTTTACTCGCATAAAACCATTGAAATTCCATATATAGTTATAAGCGCTAACTATATATCGTGCACCCGCAATCCACTGCTGATGATGTCACATATTACATCATTCATGACATGGTTAGTGACATCACTGATGACATCACTGATGACATCTCAAATGACATCACTGATGACATCACTGATGACAACATCCAGTGACTGTATGTTTCTGTAAAGTTAAAATATGTCTTACATATTGAAGAATGAGTGGATGTATAAGTGTCTGGATGAAGGATTTAGTAGGTGCATGACTGACTGTATGAGTGAGTGATTAAATGTGTCTCACTGAGTGCATGGGTTAGTGACTAAACTGTTTTAATTTGTGCATCATTATATCTGTTGTTCTACAAACTGCTGCATATGTTGATCAGTAGCTATATGAGTAACTGTATGGGTTATTCATTGGTTGTCCAAGTATTTGTATGGGAAACTGAGTGTGTGTGTATGGGTGGCTGGGAGGTGTGTGACTCTGTACATAGATGTGTGAGTAGTTGATTCACTATATGTATGGATTCAAAAGTGTATGTGGAAACAGCTGTATGGGCGGTTGACTGTGCATGAGTGTATTAGTGAGTGAATGGATATCTCAGTGCTACATGTCAAATTAAGTACATATGTAAAACACAGTACATGTGAGAGTTGACATCTATAAATAACTGTGCATAAGAGCCAGTGAATGTGTGAGTGGCTGTATGGATCATTGTGAACATGTATCAGAGATTGTATAAGAGAGTAAAGTAAATATGTGTTAGTATATGTTTGAATAAGTAAGGTGTGTATAACTGTATAGTTGAGAAAATGGAGGTGTGATTGATTTTTGGCATAACTGACTAGGTGTGTGAGTAACTCCATGGATGAGTGACAGTCTGTGACTGTCTGTTTACACTGATTGTATCTAAGGTTATATTAGAGTCTGAAGAGGTTCATGGTATTATCACATGAATGATATCATCAGTGATGTTATCAGTCATGTCAAATGAGATGTTTTCAGTGATGTCATCAGTGATGTCATTTGAGATGTCATCAGTGATGTCATCAGTGATGTCACTAACCATGTCATGAATGATGTAATATGTGACATCATCAGCAGTGGATTGCGGGTGCGCGATATATAGTTAGCGCTTATAACTATATATGGAATTTCAATGGTTTTATGCGAGTAAAATAAGGTTTTGTAAATGCAAATCCCTAACTATATATGGCCTAAAACCAATGTTTTTTTCATTGAATTTTCAAGGTTTTGTAAATGCAAATTCCTAACTATATATCCACTATAACCTATGGTTTTTTCTGTGAATATATATATATATATATATATATATATATATATATATATATATATATATATATATATATATATATATATATATATATATATATATATATATATATATATATATATATATATATATATTTACATAGTTAGTGAAAATATCGATATTTCTTTTTTTTTGTAAAAAAATTTATTTTGTAGTATCCACGGTGAGACGGAAAAGGGGGGCGGGTATAGAGCAAGGGGAGCAAAGGAGAAAGAAAAGAAGAACAGGCGACAGGCCGCTTCAAATCCCCACACAGGGGGAGCAATGAATGGGGAGAGAAAATGTCCGCAAAGCAAGGGCCAGCAGAACTCCAAAGTCCACACCAGGATGCCAGGGGCCGGGCAAAGCAACAGAGGCGCGGGCAGGAGGGCCTACCCATCATAGCGTCCAAATTATGCCAGGCGTACCAACAGTAGAGGCAGTGTCCCTGGACAGGGGGAGCAGTTCCAGTCCCAATCAAGACGTAGTGTTCATCCCAAGAGCAAAGCAAGTCGCAAAGATGAAGACAAAAAATAACTTCCCCAACTACCCCCCCACCCTCGTCCCTCCCCAACATTCACCTCCCCCCAGTGGTGGCGACACCAAGCACACAATCCATCACAGTCACTCTCACAATCAAATCTGGAAAAGATGAAGGGTCCGCAGCGCTGACGGACACACTGCCGAAGGAAGGCCTCGGGACAGAAATCTCACAAGTGGGCCCCAATTGTGCATAAAATTCTTAAAATTACCCAGAAAAATGTCAGAGAGACGTTCCATGCTCAACAAGCGCCACAAGCGGGCGTGCCACAAGGAGACAGCAGGGGCAGACGGGGCCTACCAGGCGGCTGCCAAGGTCATCTTAGCCGCACCCAAACACAACCACATGATACGCTTATCCGCCCTAGTTTGATGCTCGAGCAGTGGGTCCCTAAGGCCTAATAGAACAAAAGCCATGGAGTCAGGGAGTGGGTAACCCAAAATATCCTTTATGTGGGAGAGAATCTCGGCCCAAAATGGCTTAATGGAGGGGCATTCCCACCAGATATGGCTAAAGTCCCCCAACATCCCACAACCTCTCCAGCACCTATCCGAAGCTGTTGGAAATATGTGGCGTAATTTAAAGATGAGTTTCATATGGGCCTCTCTGAGGTCAGTAGAGTGGTTATGCGCCGCCACGTCCCGCCATAGGCCCCGCCACTAACATTCAGAGATGTCCCTTCCTAACGTGGATTCCCAATGGTCTTGGTACCGCGGTCTCGGAGATATAGTAGTATCTAATAGCAACTTATATAGGAAAGAGATCGCTCCTTTCATGGTGGAGGTGCGAAGGAGGAAAGATTCGAAAGTCGTCAAGGGTCTGGTGGCGGCATCCACCACTGAAGGCGACGTCGCCCAGTGCAGGAGCTGGAGATGTCGAAATCTCTCCATTGGCAGCACCCCGTAGTCCCTCATACAGTTGTGGAAAGTGAGGGGTTCGGTGCCATGGAACAGGTGGGTGAGGGCCCTACAGCCGCCCTCCCTCCAAGCCTCAAAAGGACTCTCCGTCAAAGCCGGGGGGAAGGCCGGGTTAAAATGAATTGGGGTGAACGGGGACGGGAATGTGGTCCAGCGGTCATCGCCACTCACCGCGTCCCAGACCTTCAATACCGTGCTCGTGGGGGTGCTAATGTATGCGTTCCTGGGCCGGTCCATCTTAGGCTTCCATGCCAGATCCCATATGGAGCGGCCCGCAACACTCCGATCCATGTGGAGCCAATGCTTCTCCGAGCATTGTTGGGACCACTCCACCATAACTCTCAATTGGGCAGCTTTGTAGTACAAATGCATGTCCGGGAAACCCACCCCCCCATCCAAGCGTGGGCGCCGAAGAACCGCAAACGGAAGCCGCGCTCGGCCTCCTTGCCAAACATATTTCAGCATCACGGTCTTCAATCGGCGGAAGTAGTCCAGCCCCACCGGAATCGGTAAAGCCTGAAAGAGGTACAAAAGCTTGGGAAGAAGAACCATCTTGAGTGCATGAAATCCTGCCAAGCCAGGAGATGAATTTGGCTTCCACCGTTCCAGTTCAGCCCGGATCGATGTCAACATCGGGGGAAAGTTAGCCTGGAACAGGGCACCTACGGTGGAAGTCAGTCGCACCCCCAGATAAAGCAAGGACGATGACGCCCAAGCAAGCGAAGTGAGCATCCGGGTCTGTTGCACCTCCCCTGGGGACAGGGTCAGATTCAAGATATAGGACTTATCAAAGTTAACCTTAAAGCCCGCCACCGCCTCGTAAGTGGAGAGTACTGAGTGGACATGGGGTAGCGACTGTCTGGATCACGTATGGACAAGAGGACGTCGTCGGCAAAGAGCGAGATCTTATGCTGTTCACCCGTAAAGGGAAGCCCCAAACTTCGCTCATTTTCCCGCACCGCCAATGCCAATGGTTCGATGCTGAGAGCGAAAAGGAGGGGCGAGAGGGGACAGCCCTGGCGCGTCCCCCGGGAATGGCTAAAACTCCCGGATCTGTGGCCATTGACCAATACCCGAGAGGTAGGACCACGGTAATTGGCCTCAATCATGCGAACAAAACGGGGGGAGAACCCGAAGGCCACCAGCGTCTGGTGCAAGAACCCCCAGTCCACGCGATCGAAGGCCTTCTCCGCATCAAGCCCTACCAGCACCGCAGGTATGCGGAACCGTTCCGCCTTTTCAATGAGGTGTACCACGCGGCACAGATTATCATGAGTCTGCCGACCCTTGATGAAACCAGATTGGTCAGGATGGATCAAGGCAGGCATGAGGTCCTGAAGTCTGCCCGCCAAGATGGAGGAGTACAATTTAGCGTCCAGGTTGAGGAGCGCTATCGGGCGGTAAGACGTACAGGAAGTAGGGTCCTTCCCCGGCTTGGGGATTATAGTAATCAGCGCTTCGGCCATGGAGTCCGTGGTCCTACCATCAGTCGCCATTGCATTGAAGAGGGAGACTAAGTAATCACAAATATCAGAGGCGAACGTCTTGTAGAAGAGGGCCGTGTAGCCGTCAGGCCCAGGGGCCTTATGCAGCTTCAGGGCCTTGATAGCGTCCAGGACTTCCTCCCGAGTGATGGAGGAGGACAACAAGTCGTTCCATTCATTAGAGACTTTCGGGAGAGGGAGCCCCTCCAGAAATTTGGACTGAGCCTCCGGGTCGAGAGCGTCACTCGAGTAAAGCGCTGCGTAGAAGCGGCCAAATATGGCCGCCTTGTCCGCGTCCCTATGCTGAACAGAGCCCGCGTGATCACGCACTCCTCCTATGTAATCCCGCTCGCGTTTGTCATGAAGTTGCCGGGCAAGATGGCGCCCAATCTTGTTGCCCTGGGAGTAGGAGGTACGCCGAAGGCGCAGAAGAGTGAATTCCGCCCTGTTATTATAATGGGCCCTCAGCTTCCCGCGCACCGCCGTTAGGGGCCGTAAAGTCACCCTGGAGGGGTTCGCCTTGTGGGCCTGTTCCAGAGTGGCAAGTTCTGATTCAAGAGCCTCTCTTTCCTCGCGTCTCAGTTTGTTCAGGCGCGCGTTGAGAGCGAGGCAAGTGCCCCTTAAGGAGGCCTTGCACGCGTCCCACGTGTTGTACACCGAGGTGTCCGAAGGAGGGTTGAGAAGAAAGAAATCACCGATAGCCTTGCGTAAGGCTTTACAGGACAGGTCATCCCTCACCAGAGCCGCTGGGAAATACCATTTGCGCCAACCGTCCCCCCCGGGGGCCCAGTGCAGTCCCAGAACTACCAGGCTGTGGTCGGATAAGGAGAGTGGAAAGATATTAGACAATTGTATATCT
Source organism: Lissotriton vulgaris (assembly GCF_964263255.1). NCBI lineage: Eukaryota > Metazoa > Chordata > Amphibia > Caudata > Salamandridae > Lissotriton > Lissotriton vulgaris. Next base: position 387,569,281 of record NC_141689.1, read on the forward strand.
CCCCGGAGAGCCTGGCCCACCAAGACATAGTCAATGCGAGAGTACGAGCGATGAACATTAGAGAAAAAAGTGTAGTCTCTAGTTTGTGCATGGACAAAGCGCCAACTGTCTACTAGCCCCATATCACTCAACTGGCGCTTAGTTTCCTCCGAGAAGACGCCAGTGTCCGCCCTGCATGTTCCAGAAGCATCCAGGTCCCTGTCCCATACCATATTGAAGTCACCCAGCAAGATCAAGTGTCCCTCCACAAAGTCCCCCACCTTATCAAGCAAGCCTTGCAAAAAGCCATTCTGACCCGCATTCGGGGCATACATTACAACAAAAGTACAGAGGCGGCCGTGCAACATCCCCTTCACCATCAGCCAGCGGCCCTCTTTATCAACATTCATTCCTAGGGGCTGAAAGTGTAGGGAAGCCCGGAAGAGAAGGGCCACCCCCCTATGCTTCGTGGCCGCGGACGCCCTGTAGATAAGAGGGAACTGTCTATGGCGGAGTCGCAGCTCATCCTTCCTAGCCAGGTGGGTCTCCTGAAGGGCGACCACGTCCAAGTGGTGGTCCACAATGTACTTCCAGAGCTTCTGCCTCTTCTGTGGAGAGTTGAGGCCTTTCACATTCCAAGTTCCTATGCTAATGGTCATAACGGGGAACTAGAAATCTACGCCATGCATACGTCCGAGCAGCCACACAGCTCAATCAGAACCTCGACACACACCGGGGCCCACGCCATCAAAAACACGCAACCAAAAGGACCCAGAGGGAATGGTCCTGCCACAGCCACACCCAGGGGGCCACCCCTCCTCACCCCGAGACTCCCGAAATGGCCACTGTCCCAAAAGAAGCACCAGGGCCCAAGGACCCCCCAAACAGAGCAAAATACAAAGCGTAGGAGTAAACAGCAATGTAGTCACATGCACCATACAGCTAACACACAAGGTCGCCACCACCACTCCCCCAAGCCCCAACCCCAACCAAAACTGTACTGCCATTACAAGCGCTTGCAAAGCACAAACTGACCCACCCCCCCAAAACAACCCAAAAGCCAAAGAAACAGAGCACAAGGCCCGCAACCTGGAATTTACGGTCGGCAGTTCCAATGGGCCACAGGTCACACGGTCTACATCAGACTGGTATCGGGGTGGGGGCACCAGATCAGGGGCCCCCAGGGCCAAGGCCCGGGGTGTCTTCTCCAAAAGTACCATAGTACCCCAGGGCCGTCGGAGCAGAGGCGCCCCGGCGCCCAACCATCAAAGAAAGCAGGGGTCAAGCCGCTCCAGAGGACTGCTGAGAATCCGCAAGTGTGGCCGAGGCCACCGACGCCACCGCCGATCCTCTCTCCTGCAGGCTAATAGAGTGGTCCGGTCGCAGCCGCTCCGGGGAAGCCCCAACCCGGTGCCATGACGAGGTGCGATGTGGCGAGGACCGCGCCGCCTGCGAAGGTGGGTCTTCCTCCAATCCCAACAGCTCCCTCGCGGACTTCAAGGAGCGGATTTGCATCAAACTGTTCAGCAAACCAGAAAATGATCCGGAAAGGGTGACCCCAGGAGTAGGAGATGCCCTGTTCCCTCAGGAATTCCCTCCGTTTCTGAAGTGTGGACGCCGCCAAATCCTGGAACAGCTGCGGCCGATGATCTCGGAAGGTCAAGGAGGAAAGGGCCCTGGCTTTCCGGAGGATGCGTTCCTTAGTCTGAAAATCATGGACACATGCTAGGATGTCTGGAGGAGGGCCCCCTCGCCTGGGTAGGCCAACTTGATGCACCCTGTCCAGTTTAATCTCCAGAACGTCCTCCTCATCTAGCACCTGGAGGAAGAGGGCCTGCACTTACCCCCTCAAGTCACCAGCCTCACCGTCCCAGGGGACCGCTCTGATACGGATGTTGTTTCTCCTGGAGCGGTTCTCCAGGTCCTCGGCGTATGCTTGCAGATTCAAGTTCTGGTCTGTAAGGCGAAGAACATCTTGCTGTAGCTGGTGGACGTCATTCGCCATACTCAGGTCATGGTCTTCTAACACGGCCACCCGCTCACCAATGCCGTCCACATCCCTCCATAACTCACGGAGGTCCGACGCTAGCTGGGCCTGTAGTTCGGAGATGTCCTCTTTGATCGAGGCGAAGAGTTCCGACATGAAGGCCTTAGTGGCCGGCGCCTCCTCATCCGATTGTCTCGCCGAGCCACTCGCTCCTGGGGAGTTGGGCGGTTGCGATGCCTTGGAGGCCACCTCCTTCACTGTCCTCCCTTTGCGAGGCAAGTTCGACATGGCGGCAGGGCTGCGGCACAAGGCCATCCGAGCTGCAAGTAAGAGCACCTGCGTCACAGCAATGGCTGCTCGAGAAAGGTACCCCAGCCGAGAAGTCAAGGAGTGGCAGCAAAGCCGACGCACCCGACTCGCAGAGCCAGGCCGCAGTCAGCCACTCGGCACAGTGCACAACTGGACCCTTCGCCTCCGGATTACCCGGGCCCGATGGAGGGACCGTGCGGCAGTCCAAGTTCCACTAGGTAGCCGGCCGCCGAGCCTCCCAGCTGTCCAAAGCAAGTGGTGCACCACCAAACCAACGTCCCGCTGTAGTGGAGGGAGCCTGAGGGCTGGGAAGGCAGAAGACGTCCGTCGCTCCGTGAAGCCACGCCCAGCCGACGCCGATACGCTGCGCTCCAAGGCGGCCTCGTCCTCACGCAAGGTCGGTGCTCAGCAGGCCCGTTGCTGAAGAGCTCTCAATGGCGCCGTACGACCACTCCGGGATTTGCCGAGAGCACCGGTCCACCCCGCTCAGTACCGCCGGCTGCTGTGGTCGTCCTGGAGCGGATTGAGGCCCCGTAGGCGATTCTGTACAATGCTTAGCAGGTCGGGCGCCGGAGCGACTCAAAAGCACGTCTTACTCCGACGCCATCTTGGCCACGCCCCCATATCGATATTTTTTATATGTCTTAAAAGTAATTTAAAATTATAGAAATAATAACTATAATTAACTAAAATATATTTAAAAATATTTAAATAACTTTAAAAGTATTAAATAATTAATTTAAGTTAAAGAAAATAAACATACAAATTGATTTTTTTTTTAACACAAATACATATATATCAACATAATAATAAATTAAAATATACAATATTTTTACCGTAGGATAGCGGGAGGGTAAAATTTACTATTACCACTCCAGCAACTGCAACAGTAGGGTAAACGTTGGATAGTGACGGGGTAAACATTACTATTCCCATTCTAGTGAGTGCAACACTAGGGAAAGCGTTGGATAGCGTAAGGGTAAAAATTACTATTCCCACTCCAGTGAGTGCAATAGTAGGGAAAATATTGGATAGAGTAGGGGTAAAAATTACTATTCCCACTCCAGTGAGTGCAACAGTAGGAAAAGCGCTGGATAGCGTAGGGGTAAAAATTACTATTCCCACTCCAGTGAGTGCAACAGTAGGGAAAACGTTGGAAAGCTGGAGGGTAAAAATTACTATTCCCACTCCAGTGAGTGCAACAGTAGGGAAAGCGTTGGATAGAGTAGGAGTAAAAAATACGATTCCCACTCCAGTGAGTGCAACAGTAGGGAAAGCGTTGGATAGCGGGAGGGTGAAAATTACTATTCCCACTCCAGTGAGTGCAACAGTAGGGAAAGCGTTGGATAGTGTAGGGGTAAAAATTACTATCCCCACTCCAGGGAGTGAAAGAGTAGGGAACGTGTTGGATAGCAGTACGGAAAACGTTGGATAGCGTAGGGATAAAAATTACTATTCCCACTCTAGTGAGTTTAACAGTAGGGAAAGTCAAGATTTAATATAATAATAAAAATATATTAAATATCAATAACAATAAAAAAATAAATTACCAATTTAAAGATATGTAATAATTAATCAATTAAAAATACTAATAAATATTAGTTATTAAAATTATTTTCCTATTAATACAAATGAATTACCAATTAACAATTCTTTAATAATAGATACATAAATTTCCTTTATTAGGCATTGTACAAAACACCATAAAAGTTACAGATAAAAACACCAATAATACACACATGATTATCATCTATACAATAAAAAAAGTATTAAAAAGAAAACAAAAGGGCATGGTAATCTTCATTACAGTTCATTACAGTTCGTTAATCCCCTATCTGTCACCCACGTCTTTACACAGAACTTCTTGTCTCTCTTAGCTTTGAGGAAACCCTTAAGAAACTTGTGATGGAAAGCAGGGTAAGTGGATCTTGCGCCATTTGTAAATGTAAAAGGGCGACCTTTGCATGCCTGACTTTCAATTTCTTTAATAGACTTATTAAATACAGACACCTAGGCAATGAATAAAAAGGGCAAAGTAATACAAAATGAAGGGTATCTTGCGGAGAACGATGATCGCAGTCGCAGGGACCCTTTGGATCAACAGCGAAACCTGCCGGTTCAGCTAATAGATAAAGTAAAATGTTGAGCCTAAAACCTGAGATTAAAAATCTATCCTGAGCATTGTATGTGAGGGCAAGGTATGGTTCCATTCCTTCGCTAGTCCGCACTAAATTTTAAGCTCTGACAGACTGTTTGCCATATTCCTTCTCCTCTCTATAGGCTGTTTTATAGGTAATGAACCTCTTCTTCACACTGGTCTTATCCCAGACTGCTCACCAGTCGGGTTTGAGAAGAGTTCCTTACAGCCAATTTTTCCGCAAACAGCCTTAATGGACTGAAGCCATGGGAATTCCATTCCCTTATCCCTACCAAGGCAGCCAATGATTATTTTCCTGGTTAGTTCAGCCTCCGGATTGTCCCAAATCTTTAGCCATGCTAACAAGGGTCTGAGTTGGATTCTATCCTCTATAAATGCCCCCCCCCCAGTCCCTCATGAACAATATAGGCGGGGATACTCTTTGGGACCCTAAGCAGTCTTCTCATCTATTTGTTCTCCTCAACCTGCAGTTTGTCTAAATTGGTGAACCACAGGTAAGTAAAAGAGACAACTCTCTTGGATGAATTGTAAATTGTGCACAAATCCCTATTTAATCAACTCGTACTTTCACTATCAACCACATGGTTCTGATGGTCCCCAGACCCTACTAGTCAATCAACACATATATGATAAAAATGGGAAAGAAATACATATAAAAAGGTTATTTTATTTGAAATTCGATTTCTAATTTTGCAGATAAAAACACTTCAAATACATGAATTCTAATATTCTAATATTAAAAACAGTACCTCATAAAAAAGAATGTCAACAAACAGTATAAAAAAACTAGGAGAGACAGCAAAAATTCTGTGTGAACAAATAATCACATCAATAATAACGTTGTTTCCTCTGGAATTTGTCTGCTCAAGTATGTAGGGATCTACAGCCCTTAATATTCTATTAGGTGCCTTATTTTTGGTGAGGCCCTGGATGCCGGCAGTAACTTCCTCTAGGGAAAATTGTAGTGTTACATTCAACCACCCGGCCCCCTCACCCGTTTGTGACTGCTCCTTATGCCTTCTATTGTAGAGAGCTCCAAAGTGCGCCACTAACTGTTCTCGGAGACCATTGGAACCTATCTGTGGGCTATTTGCCTCTTGGAAACAAGGGTTATTAATTATGTTCGAAAAGGCCGTTGTATCCTTCAGTTCTGCTGCCTCTCTAAGGTCCTCACATGTTTGCATTTGGAGGGCTTTTCTACGTCGGTTTAGAGCCTGTTTGTATTTTGACCTGCATTGCACCACCCATTGTTTGTCCCTAGGATTACACCTCAGGGCAGCTCTCAGCTTTCTTTGTGCGAGGGAGCAGGCTTTGTCATACCAACACTGGTCTTTTATGAGTTTTAATTGTTCTGACGTTTTTAGGAGGGCGTCTATTAATTGGCTCATTTGTTCAAAAGCATCCACTAAATGTCACCCTTCCACTGATAGGTCAAGACATTTTTCTAAAAATTGTCCGCCCTTATTTACGAATGATCTATAGAAATTTTCCCCATTAATTCTTGCCCGCTTCAGGCGCCTACCCTAATTGGTGATTTTTACTCTATTTAGGCCCCCCTCGTATTTAGCCTACTTACTTTTGGTGCTAATAATGACAATACTAGGGAATTGTGGTCACTGAAATTACTTGATTCTATAGAGAAATTAAAAATAATTACCAATAAATAAATAAAAATGATTTCTTTAATTACAATTAAATTACTTCCCACCCTATTCCCCTGTAAAACACGCAACACTCTACGGAAAATAAATTAATACAATTAACATAATTACTAATTAATCAATTAAGAAAAAATAATTACCTATTAAAAATTAATTACTTACAAATTATTAATTAATTAACAATTAATTTAAAAAATACCAATACATAAATTGACATATTTAAAGATTTAAAATTAAATTACTTCCCACCCTATTGCCCTATGAACCCACAACCCGCTATGGAAAATGAATTCATTAAATTAACATAATTATCAAATAATCAATTAATACAAATTAATTACTTATTAAAAATCTACTATTACAAATAATAACTAATTAACAATTAATTATAAAAAATACTAATAAATAAATTGACATATTTAATTATTACAACTAAATTACTTCCCACCGTATTCCCCTATAAACCCACAACCGGCTACAGAATTAAATGACGCAAAAATTAAAAAAACATAACATAAAAAACACTTTAAAAACTCAATATTATAAAAAATTCGATATATTTTAATGCCTATATTATATACTTAGATATTTTAACTATCTATATTTTAAAAATCAATATTACATTACTTACCTTAAATTCGATATTTTTCACCACTATATTCTATCCATTCGATATTTTGTCCATTCTATATTTTGACTTCGATATTTGTGCTATTCTATATTTTGGAATAAATATTATGACTGTATACCGCCTGCGGGACCCCCATCCTGCACCTGTATCGCCTCCCCGGAAAGGTGAGTATGCCTGTCAATGGACTCCCACTCCTCCCAAGTACTGCCAACCAGGGAAACCCCGGAGGGCGTTTACCTGCCCCACCTAAGTCTAGTGCACCTTTCATCCTCACACCCTGCAGCACCAGATGGACTCGTTCCGCAACTTACTAATGGCATCCCTCATTTCCATCAAATAATAAGCATTCCTCATATATGAAAGGTGCACTCCGTCGACCTGAAAAAGAAGGGGCTCTTTAAGCCGCAACGCCACATGAGCAATGACTTTGATTCCATGGTCCCAACAAAACAGTCTCATAGCCCGATTCAACCTACGCCTTGCCCTTTCAATAGCGGCAAGCTTCAGTGCCCATCTCCAAATTTGCCATGGCACAAACTCAGTCCAGATAATACAGGCGCCAGCCAGATTGCTCCTGATTGCTTCCAGGTCCCGATGCATCAGATGTAGGAGCACTCCTGACTGCTGGACCAACTCATTCTCCCCCAAGTGGATAACAATCATGTCCGGGCAGCCCTGCTGAGCCACCTTTCTCGTCAACCAGGGCAACAAAGCTCCCCAGCGCATCCCGCTCTTACCCAACCAATGAACCTCATGGTGGCTGCTGCTCAATCCCAGGCTACGGCCGTATACCTGTCTATCTGCAAATTTTGAGGCCCAGTGAACAAAAGAATGGCCAACAAGCCAGGTAACCGTGTAGGGTCCCGGACCCCCAACGCAACCTCTGAAGAAAAAGAGATTAGTACAACTGACAAGACACCGCCACCGCTCCAGCAGCCCTACCGCCTACCTCAACATGCCTCCCCACCATCATTTGCGTACATAGCGCTCACAGCAGCACGACCTCCAGCGCCCAATTCTCCTGATCTCATCCCACAACCACCCCAACCTGGCTGCCACCATAGCTGCACCTATCCTAAAGGAATGCGTCCCATACCGGGCAGGGTCCCTGCCCACTCGCCTCAGCGGCATTCTCAAAACTGCCAGCAACTGGAAAGCTGTCACCCGCTTCTGAGAGGCATGACAAAATGTTGTTCGTGCCTGTAAGCAAAAATGTCCCCACACACCCAGACTCACCCAACCATACCCACTTATCCCTACCCACCTGGTCCATTTTAGAATGACCAACCAGATGCCCAGACGCGACCTGTCCACTCGCACATCCTTAAACACTCTACCAGGCTTACCCCTCGTCCCCACTAATCCAGACACCCGAAAAGCCCAAAAAACATCCAAATCATGCATAAACTAAACAATGCCACCTCATGGCCATCATAAAAGCAATGCGGCAATTCACCCAACAAGTCCTGCAACAAATCAAACGTAATTGCCCCTCTAAGAGCACCCTCCCCTCTCTCGAACCCAACCCTTCAACATTCTGCTCAGCAAACCACTCCCAGCTGGATCAAAACCTAAGTACACCATGCTGTAAAAGGAAATCCCTGCCAGCTTTCCTGAAATCATTGTTTGTGACAGACCCCTATCCATGTAATCCAGAACATATTGAACACCTCCCTGATCGCAGCTGCACCGGGCAAGCGCCATGTCTCACTGTTCCAACCCAAAAAGGCACCAGATTCCGACCACTCCAACCTGTAGGATCGCCTTGTTGAGTCTGCTATGGATTGTTCCACCAAACCCACTACTCTCACTCCCCCCAGGGCCAGATACCCTCCGGCACCTCTGTCTTGCAAGCTTCCGCACCCGGCGCCAGTCTCCTGAACCGCTGCCACTGCGAACGAGACAATGCATCCGCAATGTCATTGCTTGCACGCGAAAAAGCACATGGACAAGCAAACATAGCAGCATAAAACTTCGCAGCAAGCGCAGTACTCACAGGTGCCTCACCTTCTGGTTGTTCACCAGATCCACAACCATCCTGTTGTCCACGTGGAACAAAACCGCCCTGTTCTGAAACTCCAGATCCCACACCATCAGTGCTACCAACAATGGAAAAAATTCCAGGAATGTAATGCTCCTGCCCTGCTGCAGCCAATGGACTGGCCACTGTTCCACACACCACCGTCCGTCCCAGAATATCCTGAAACCAGACGCGCCAGCTGCGTCAGAATAGAGCTGCACATGAAAACCATCTTATCATGCACAAAATCCAGCGACAACCCGGCACGCAAAGTTCAGCAACCCCAAAAGATGCTGCACTGCCCTATGATCGATCCTCCTCTCCCCAATTAACGGGCAACAGAAAAAACTGCATCTCCATCACTTTTTGCGCCGGCAAATGCGCCATCCATGTAACCGATACCAGCTCAATCCCCAAAAATGTCAAACAAAAACTAGGCCCAGCCGTTTTTTCAGGTGCCAAAGGAAAACCAAACTCCCTTGCCAAAATCTGGAACTACTCCAGGGCCATCCCACACTCCCCAGACTCCCCCCTCCCAACAAACAAGAAATCATCAAGATAGTGAGACACCAACCTGTGCCCACTCCTGTCTGTAAAGGCCCACTGCAGAAATTAACTGAACGTCTCGAACAAAGCGCAGGAAATCACACAACTCATAGGCAAGACCTTGTCCACAAATATGGCCCCTTCAAACTGCATTCCAAGCAGGAAGAAATCAGCAGGATGAATAGGAAGGAGACGAAACGCAGATTTAATGTTGCATTTTGCTAATTCCGCCCTCCGCCCACTCGCCTGAACCAGACCGATGACATTGTCGACGGACGCATACAATTCCCTGGAATCCTCCTCTGCTATGAAATCATTTACTGAGGTCCTTTCCGGTCAAGACAAGTGATGAATCAGACAAAAATCCCCGTGCTCTTTCTTAGGCACTACCCCCAGAGGTGATATAATGAGGTCCGGGACTGGCCAAGGCTCAAACGGGCCCACAATCCTGCCTCCAAAACGTCTTTCCGCAGTTTCTCTACCACCATTTCCAGCAACTCCTTCGCTGACTTCAAGTTTTCCACCAATCTCCACTCCCGAGGATCCTGATAACCAACCCGAAACCCCTCCGTAAAACCCCAGTGGGTTTTAAACTCCCCCTCTGTAACAGGGTACCAGGAGAGCCATGGACCCATTGCCTCCACATCAACCAGTGTAGGGGCCTTTTGGCCCAGCCTGCCCAGGCCCGGAATGGCCGTTGCAGACACCGGGCAATCCCCCGGTGGGCCTCAAGGGTGGGGGCCGGTTTTGGGCCCCTGGGGCCGTTTTTGTTACAGGGCCATTTCGGTCCTGTAACAAAATCAGCCAAAAAGCGGCCCTGGCAAAGAGCTAAGTCACCCCCCCCCTCCCCCAGAGGGGTGGGGGGCCGACCGAGCACTTTGCGAGGGCCTTTTTTTGTTCCCAGTCCGGCCCTGAGCCTGCCCCCGTCCTTTGGTGAACCGCCACTGCTCGTAGGGTGTGGCCAGGGTGAAACATTGCGTGACAGGTTGGCGACCGCCACACTTGGAGCACTTGTGCTTGAACTTACAAGGGTGCTGTATGCAGAAACCTGTATTAAAGTTCCAACAGGCCCCTGTTGTAGCCCCTTTGGGCTTGGGCTGCTGACCAGCCGCCCCAGTATAGGTGGACTGACTTCCTGTTCCTGTAGACGCTCCCTGCCCCCCGCCCCAGCCGGGGCGGGACGAGACTGAAAAGACCAGTAAGCGACCGGGAGGCCACTGACCGTATGCGTAGAAGCCTACCACTGAGTAGATGAAATCCACTGCATCCAGAGTTCCTGGTCCACCTCCCCCAGGCCTTATCCGGGTTAACACTAATCCTTGCTCGGAACTCCTCATCATAACTGAGCCACGCAAACCCGCCGAAATGCATCTGGACTTTCCTGATAATGTCCATATACTTGAGCAGGGCTATCGCCCTATCCAGATGCTTCTCGCAATGTATGCTGGCGTAAATCAAAAACGCCGATGATCAATTCTCCATCGTTACCGGTACCCTCGGACGCCTAGTCAACTCCCATTCCTCTTCCTTTGAACCCTCCTTGGCCTGAATCTCCCTGTGCAAAAGCTTGAAAACGTCCACCTACTCATGCTTCCATATCCTAGACCTCGTCTTTTCCGACAAATGAGACCCAAGAGGCATCGCCAGAACCATGTACGGCAACTTCTTCTGATGCTTGTCCCCCCCGTTGTGGTCCCCCCCCAGGTCCTTCATCTTGTCAGTCTGAAAGCTTGCTCCCACCACCTGCTTACCCCCCACCTTCTGCTGCCTCCACCGCCAACTTCGCCGGCACCCCCGTGTCCCTGACCGACCCCCACACCCGCCGACCGGCAGGCCTTCTTGGACCCCCCTATAGGGCTGTCATCCCTTGCCTCGCACCAGACAGCCTCACCTGAAAGTTTCATTGGCACCTCCCTGTCTTTTCCTCTGGCGTTCGCCGTCTTCTGACATGCCTTTTTGGTCCCACTGGTGCTGGCCTGTGCTGCCTGTAAAACACCAAACTTCTCTATTGCCGCTTTGCCGCTCCCCCAACACACTTCCTCATGCACCTCATCGTCTACCAGCTCCTCACTCTCCTCATCCTAGTCCAATTGCTCTTCATCCACTACCTCCACAGGCACCTTCCGCACTTCACTCACCACTCTTTTTGCACCTTTCCCTTACACACCAGGCACAAACTCACACTCCGGAATCGTAGGTGCCCGCTCCCTCGGAGGAGGGCAGGCCACCGCGGACTCCCCTGCTGCTTCGCCCCAGCGTTTGGAGGCCGTCTTTTGTCCCGCTGGCCCACCCTTGCCTCTGTCAGCCTCCACCGCCGGCTTGAACCCCCCCAGGATGTCTGCGCCTGAGGAGGCCCCAGTGCCATTAGGTCTCTGCAACGTCCCTTCTACCCAGATCCACTCACCCCCGGACCTAGGGGTTCCATCAACCTGCCCAGGCCCAGAATCCGTGTTACGACATGGCGCCAGGGGCCCACTAACCACTGGCACTCCCCAGCCTGCCTCCCTGGCCGCACACAGTACCTGCCACCTACTCTCTGTCTCCTCAATGATACTACGCTGGTCACGAATGTGCTCCTCGAGGGACATGTTGTCAAACCTCACTGCCCATGACTCGTGACCTGCCCCACCCATGGCCTGTCCCCCCACATGTGAAGGGGCAGGTACACTCCCCCCTGCGGCCCTCCAGGCGGCCTGTTGACCGGGAGCCTTCAAAGGCCCCTTCCCTTTGCTACTGTGGGGCCTACACACTCCCTTTTTCCTGCAGGAAAGATCCACCAGCTGTTGCCCCCAGGCTCCCCTCCTCCCCAGAGTCCCTTGCAGATAGCACCCGCACAAATTCCTCCCCTGCCGGTTCCTCAGTGGCGCTCTCCCCCTCCCTCCCCTCGCTGGATGCCTCATATGGGCCCTCCAGAGAGTCCAGACCTTCCGCCTTCACCAACGGGGCCTGTAGCCCCCGATCACTATGCCAGCAGCCTCCCCCGCCCGCACCTTCAGGCCTACTAGACGAGGCGGGTGTACTGGAGAAACGCGGGGAGGTTCTGACGCCTACCCCCGCGCTTGCCGCCATCCGCCTGCTTCTTTCCCCGCCCCCTCCGCGATGTACCTGGTTTGGGCGGTGGTGCCTCCTCTTGACACGCCACCACCACCGCGGCCACTCCCGCCGATGCGGACCTAGGCGTGCCGCAATAGGTGCTTTTGACTAAAAAGAATGGAGCTTTTTGCGCCAGAAACATTGGTTGACAGCAGAAAGAAATGGGACACGAATTCCACAGATGTCATACTATTGCCAATAATTCCTGCTGATGAAGACCAATTGGTTAATGATATTTGGTAAAAGTAGCAAAGCCCGTTCACGGCGCTTTCTTACATAAATTGGAGCAAATACGTTGATTTTGGAGGTGTGAACCATTCACAGCCTCGCTCGGCAAATGGAACACTTACATAAAGGCAAGTCTTTCTACTCGTGTTTTGTTCCGCGTGAACACGACATGAACAACGTCGTGTTCAGATTCATTTGAAGAAGTGGCTTTTATTTCTTAAAGGCTAACCCGGAATAACCTTTGGGAATATTGATTTTTCTCCCCCAGATGTTAGCTGTTTTGCTACTAGAAAAACACCGAGCACATATAACAGTGTGACCGTGGGGTGAGACATCCGAGACAGCGTTACTCGTTACTGAGCACAATTCAATGCGAGTGATTAAGATTCATGCAAGGGAGGCCGAGGCAAGCGCTGATTAATTGTAATGTGCTGAGCGCTACCTCTGCCTGGTGACAAAAGACCAATTCAATTGCAGCCATCCTGCCATGGCGCGGGCCTAATGAATCAGCTTACCAGACTGATAAACTAACGAGTGTGTGCTGAATTCAAGTGCCCATTAGGCAAAAAGTAACATCCCCTGGCTATGAAACTATTTTAAGAATATTTTTCTCTCTCTGGAGAGTGAGGGCTATTTCTATTTGCAGTTTTGCAAGCCTTGCTGTTTTTGATTTCCTCTGAGTTTGATAGGTCGCTGTACATTGTCCCAGATGTGTCTCGCTTTGTGCTAAAATATATTTGCAGTTTTGCAGTTTGTAGCTTTCCCGGTGCTGACTTTCCACCGTTAGGACATCAAAAGGCAGGTGCATGTGAAAGTTAGATCCGGTTGTTACTGAGGATGACATTGACTTTCTACAGCGCGTTGAAAAATTATCCAGGCCTTCTGCCGGTTTAGTGTTTTATAAAAATATTTTAGCAGCTGGCTTGGTGTTGCATTCGGGAGAGGATAGGTGAAAGAACTACTGTGTACTTTCGTTCCTTCAAAGAAGATGAACAGTGCAGTATACTTAGCTGCTTGATTACAACCAAGCCGCATCAAGCGATTGATCATGAACACAGATTACTGGGCAGTATTTTTTGCGTCGAATTTGAAACAGTTTAAGATGCTTGATAAAAGCTTAGCCAAACCATGTTGCCGTTCAAAAAGGTTTATTGTTCAGATCAGAGATAGCCAAATACTGTGCTTACTATTATCGAAGTCTGTCCATAATCGAATAACGCAGTGTTTTTGATTTGTTTTATTTGTAAAATTGACTTTTTTAGATATAGGAACAGATCGAAGTATAAACACCTAGGGGCAGATTTACAAGGCCCTAGAGACACTTTTGTGTCATTTTTAACAAGGGCAAGTGACGCAAAAGTAGCGCAAGGGGTTTGTAAATCTGCCCCCTAATTCATAAACAGCAGGGGGCATATTTACAAGCCCCTTGCGCGACTTTTGCGTCACTTTTCCCATGTTAAAAATTACGCAAAAGTGGCGCAAGGGGCTTGTAAATCTGCCCCCAGGACTATAAATGCTGCACCCTCATTCAAAGTTCCAGCATAAATAGAATTTGTTAATTGTGAAGGGCACATACTTTAATGAAACACCTGACTTTTACATTTTGAATCTCATTTAAATTTAGACTACAGCGAGAGTTTGGAAAGTAGGCGTGGTACAGGTGGAGTTATGGTCATGCATGATGCATAAAACATGTGCAAACCCATAAGCTTGTATGTATTTCCCACCAAGTGGAAGTTGTACGACTTGAAATTTAGAGCTATTGTAAAAAAAGGGAAATATTATGATGCAGCAAATGTATGGCTAGATTCCCGAATAAAGTAATTCAGGACCCACATAATAATGATGCCTCACATGGGAACATATTTCTGGCTTTTCTCTGACTTGTAGCTAGTCACAAAACTGTGATGGAGCACCCATGTGAAGCTACATCGGTCGCACAGTCGCACATTCTTATCATACTTCCAGGCAAGTCCAGTGACGTCACTTTTTTAGCCTTTCCTCAATGTGGAACTGTAGGCATAGAACAAATTCGCATTGTGGAAAACCAGTGCCGATGTGCAACAGGGCAATGCTCTTCTTTCCGTTTTATTTCCATGTGGCAAATATATTTCCTGAGGAGAAACCCTCTGACCTAAGCCCCCAGAGGCTTGGGGGTGTTACATTTCCTTCCCCCCATGGAAAGGCATTTATACCTGGTCATAAATGGTCAAGAAGGCGGCTGCATTCAAGGCATTCCAAATAATGAAATTCCTCTCTCAACCATTGCTTGGATTAACTCACATAGAATATTATACTAAGCATGGGCGGAAAATCCGTTCCAGCAAAATCCGCGAGCGGAACGGATTGGGTCAAAAGTTCAAACTGACTTTCTGTAACTATTTTAGAATGGCGCTGGCTAGCTGGCAGAGCCTCTAAAATAGTTACAAAAGTCAGCTTCAACAGGAAGCACTAATAGATAAAGTAAAGCAGGTGCTAGAGTTGAATCTCAAATTCAGTTACACAATTATTAATCACCCCAAACTTGGGGTGATTAATGACTGTGTAACTTAATTTGACCTTCAACTCAAGCACCTGCTTTACTTTATTTATTAGTGCTTCCTGTTGAAGCTGACTTATGGCTGAGGGCAGAAGGGCACAAAGTGGGACAGAGGGCATGAGTTAGGCAGAGGGCAGAAGGGCACAGAAACCAGTGGGGCAGAGGGCAAAAGGGCACAAACAAGAGTGGGGCAGAGGGCAGAAAGGCACAAAAACAAGTGGTACCGAGGACAGAAGGGCATAAAAAAGAGAGGGTGGCAGTGATGAACCAGGCAAAAAAACTCTGCGAATACGCAAAGTTCCCTGCGAACACCCGCAAACACCCGCGAACACACAAAAATAAAAAATCTGCAAATTCGCAGGAATTCGCAAATTTTGCGGATTGCGAATTCGCAAAATTCGCCCATGCTTATATTATACTATCATGGGGTATTTCTGCACAAGAGTATTTATGACTGTTAGAAGGTAGTTCTGACCATCTGAGCCGCCCTGATTTTTCACTTTTTGAACACCCATTTGTTGAGCTTTTACTGTGGGAGAGCCTAATAAGTGGGGACTCACCCACAGTGAACTCATGTTGAAAGGGACTTCACGTGTATTTTACTGGTGTCCCCCTGGTGCGAGTATGCCTTCTGTGTTGCAGCCAGAGTAAGGGGCACTGGGCTAGGTTACATGCAGACACTCTGGGGTGTGGCCTGCTGAGGATGACTGGTGTTGGAGCCTGGCACCATGGGCAGCAGGAAGGAAGAACCTCCGGAATGGCCCATCACCCTGCCTTGAGCCAAAAGGGGGGATCAGGACTAGTGAGCAGAAACCTGGGCTTCTGCACAAGGAGAAGAGAGGCCCAGGGGGAGAGCCAGGCAACAGGCTGGTGCAGGGAGCCAACGAAGACAGCTCGCTGCTGCATTCACCCTCTTGGAGATCCAGAGGGCGAAGGAAAGGGCTCCCAGAGTGCCACAAAGGAGCAAGAAGAGGCCAGAAAGGAGCCGATCGACTGCCTGGGGCCGAGATACACCCCCCAGAAGGTAGGAAACCTTTGACCTCTGCCTGGACCAACAACAAAGCGCGCGGGGCTCCACCGCCAGTTTAAAATTAGCCCCCGGGGTGGGTCAGGTCCCGGTTGCTTCCCCCACAAGAAGATAAGCCGGGGATCTCCATCACGCTACCTGTGAAACTGCCACACGGGGAGCCAGGAGCCCACCCTGGCCCCCAATGAAAATGGAGACTGGGGAGCGCCGTCGCGCCCCGGGGAATAGAGAGAGGGGCCTGGGATCCCAACTCCAGGCCCAAAGTGAAGTCGATGAGCGCTGTCACGCTCCCCATGAAAATATCCACATGGGGTGCCAGGAACCCGAAAAAGGTGACGGGGCACGCTGTCGCGCAACCCCCTTTTGGGGGAAGCAAAGCTGGGGAGCTCGATCGCACTCCCCGTGAAGTCTCTGCAGGGGCCTGGGACCCCATTTCGGGGCCCGAAGTGACAGCGGAAGGAGGGGGAGCACCCTTACACTCCCCTGCGGCAGCGGGAAGGCGGGGGGATTGCTTTTGCACTTCCCAGAAGACCCGCCAACCCGGAGACTGGAGGCTGCCTCGTGTCTGCCCGGGCAGATAGCCAACGGGGGCAGCCTGGGGTGGGGTCCACGGGCTGCTCTCTAATGCAGTGGCGTTGCAGGAGGCCCAGGTGGGATTCGGCCTCCGTGAAGAGAGGAGTGGCCGGATTGGGGTCCCGAGCCGAAAACACTCACCTTTGGGCAGCAGGGGTCCGGGTGGGACCGGGCCCCCCACCAAGGCATGCCAGCATGGCATGAGGTTGCTAGCTGGGCAGTGTGGCTCTCCCCGGAGCATCAGGGGAGCCACTGCTATAAGATACAGCAATAGCGGAGAGAAGCGCCACATATACATGCAGAGCCTAAACAGGCCTGCATGGAAATAGCCTTTTCTCGACTTGTGTTGGGCCCAGGAGGGCGGGATCACTGCTGAAAGCCTAAAAAGGTGCAGGGGGACAGCAGGAGCAATGCAGTCTCCCCCAGCATGAAGATATTAAGTCCCTCCCTAGGTCTCTGGGGATTTTCAAAGAACAACCCCTCAAGGGCTCAGCCAGGTGTCATCAGCATCCTCATGGCTGGAACTTTTGTTCTGCAGCTGGGGGTGCCTTAGGGACTGCCTCAAGGTATGAAGTGCTGAGTTGGGGATGTCTGGAGAAGGGCATCCCTTGGAAGTGAAGAGGTGTAATTGCACCAGAAATGCATTTACTAATGATGTTTTTTTTCAGAGGGAGTGAAAGTCACATGGGTTGTGTGAAGTACCTGTGTAAGGTGATGCCATAAGCCAAATGGGGTTATGTTGCTGGACATTCCTGCCAGGGTGTCTGGCTGTAAATGCTTAATCCTGTGATTGTACCTGTGATACCTTTTAGAGGCTATGATTGCAATGCATTACAACTGTTATCAACTGTTATCAGCTATAAAAAGTACCTCAATTAAAGTGATGCCCAAACATGTATTCTTGCTACTGCTTTAGGGGAGGAACAACCCAGACTGTTAGTCACAATATGTAGAGGTGCATACTGTCTGGTCAGTATGAGATGCTCAGTCAGGGTTATTTGTCCCCAGGGCAGGTGTACATATTTTTAATACTTGTTGAGATGATGGGGTGGGTCGCAACTGGGATGGTGCCAGTTGGCAATGCCCTCGCTCCAGGTTGAGTCAACCCACTGCATTAGGGGGCAAGATGATGGGCATACATGGGAGTGGTGGTTGGAGATGTTATGCAATGTCACTAAATAATTCCAACAGCTTATATATATTTGTAGATTGGTGCATAGTATTAAGTAGTATGTGTGTTTAACAAATGCACTCTTACTTTTATAAGGCAAAGTACAGACAGGACAATCAATTATTGAGTGTTATTACTAGCCCACACAACCTCCCTTGAGTAAGCCTTAGACTGCTCTGCAACGATACCTTCTTGGAGTCAGGTGCTCCACTGGGGTGTTTGGTTCCCAGTGAAGGACAAATGTGACATGTTATTTATGCAGGCCTCAGAGATACTGCCTCGTTTTCCAACAATGACCTTCAAGGTCACATTTGGTAAAGTAACTGCTGTATATAACAAGCCACTTTCACTCATAGGTCTGTGGGGAAGAAAGCCTACTTTCAAAATTCACGAAAGTTCTAGGCAAGGGAAACATATGATTCCTGTGACTTTCCAGACACACACCTGTCCCCTGTAGTCATATGTGTGTCGAGTCTCTGTAGTGTGGAGATTTTGCATCAGTAGCATACCCACTTACAGTGGTTCACTTTTGCACCCTGTGTGCACTACTTAAGAAAAGCTTGTTCACATTTGGACTTAACTGTGGAGAAAACAATGCAACGGAATGCCTGTTGGAAAGTGAAATATTAGTTGGGATCAGTAGGGACCTACCACTAGTATTAAGGCCACAATAACAATAGAAGGTCCAGTCAAGGTCTAAATAAATTATTCTCTTGCTCAACCCTTGGTAGCTGACATTGAGAAGGATGTCTTAACATAAGAGATAGATGTGTGATGCATTTAAAAACAACAATACATTAAACTAGTAAGACAGTACACAGTAAAAAGGCAACACCAATTTATAATAATAGGACATATTTCTATCTTTAAAATTACACCAAAATGAGACATGTCCAATGTAGGGAACCGGAGATATGAATTTTAAAGGAATAAATACTTTCTAGTGCCTATAACACAAAAGTGCTAACTTGGGACATCTGGTCAATTTTTTTACTCCGTACTGCATCATTTTGCTGGTGATTTTTCTCTGGATGTCGAGCAAGGATTTGGAGTCGTCGAATGAGGGTTGTTTCAGATTGATGCCTCTGTGAAATTCTGGAAGTCTTGAGCTATGGAGCTTTCAGCTGGATGAACCTGATATCCAGGCCAGGTTGCAGTTCAATGTCTGCGGCTTGACTCTCGTTGATGGGTCGGTCACCCTTTTGAAGCTTCTTACAAAAGTTGCTCCAAACTTCTGAAACTTCTTCCTTGTGGGTTCAAAGTGTCTAAAACAGCAATCCAAGGGTCTAGAAGCTCTGATATAGTCCTAGAGATTTTTGTAATATGTTTCCCAAATGCACCTTGCCAACTCCTTAAAAGTCTCCTGGACGCCTTCCAGCTGGGCTCTTCTTGGTGGTGCTGATGCAGGTGGAGCTCTTTTACCTGTTGCTTTCAAGGAGACCATGCCTCCACTTCTTAAAGCAAGGCAAAGTTCTCGGGCCATAGTTTCACCGTGTGCAGCAGGTGCAGTCATTCAGAGTGTAGTCCTTTGGATGCAGACCAGGGCTCCAACAGGGTACACCTTCTTTTCCTTGTAGTTTCAGGCAGGAATCTCTTGCATCTCTTTTCTACCTGTTGCTTTCAGGGAGTCATTTCCTTACTCCTTTTGAAGCCAAGCAAAGTCCTCTTTGGGGAACCGCAAGGTTTGCAGCAGGTGCAGTCCTCGTGAGTGCCGACCTCTTGGGTGCAGATTAGAGGTTCAGCAGGGAAGACCTTATTCTTTTGATTGTTCCATGCAGGGATCTTAGTTGCTGAGTATTGTGGCATATTCTTCACTCATAAATAATATTCTTTTAAAATCTAAAACTTTCTCCTGGAGGTTAAGATCTGGCTTTGTCATCCCACTGGTGTGGCTAAGTTTCTCTAACACTTTCCTTACATCCGCTCTGATAATCTAATTTCCGAGGCTCTTGACTGGCTCTGGGGGGTGCTGGGTGAGGGGTGGAACTGTGCGGCCTAAACTCTCATTCCCTCTTTCATTCCCTATTTCAAGACCAGTTTGGCTACTCCACACCTATCCTGCCTTTTGCTCTGCAGCTTGCAGTTCTCCTACCATAGGAAATCCTTTTTCGCTAGTCAGGCCACTTCACACCTCTATAAGACTGCTTTGCTTAGCTTGGCAGTGGCTGGCCAATCAGGTGAGGGCTGCTGAAAGGCTGAATTTTGGGTCACAAAAAAAAATGTTGTATAACTTATTTTCTGTAGTACATATACCACATTTAACAGTGACAAGTTGTTGGACTTATCATAACTATTCTTTTCAGTCTATTCTATCCATACTTATAGTTTAAAAAAGTATTCTTATGTTAGCCTATAGAGCCATTGTGTTAAAATGAGAAACACACGAATGGTAGTTTTTCCCTCACCAGGGCATATAATTGTTTTTCTATAATGTCCCTGCTTATAGTTACAAGGCACCCAACTCTTGGGCACCTAGAGGAGACCTTAAGGGTGACTCATATGTTTTATAATAAGGTTGTTTAAGACTTTGGAAGTACCTTTATTTCCAAAGTCGAATTTGCTGATAATTGTACTTTACAAGCACCCTGCAAGGCAGAGCTGCCTTCTAAATGCACTACAGTAGTGCATACTTAACTGCATTAAATCTACTGGGCGCTTAAAATACATGCCCTACGTCATATTAGGGGCTTGCAGGTAGGTCGCCAGTACCAATTGTAATTATAACTAATTACCATGTACTTTAAATCAGAGCACAATCCCAGTGTTTGCTTAGCAGAGCCCAGGACGTAGTGAGAGTCGGAAAACCAGAGCCTAGTAGTCAAATGTGGTAAAAAAGGAGGACAACACTGCAAACAGGTCCTGGTTTCTCACAATGCCTACACAATGCAACTATATGGATATTCATCTTATTTGCATTCCAGTGGAGAAGTGTGGCTCAATAGTGGGGAAGTGTGGCTCAATGGTGAGAGCGGCAGACCCTGATGCAGTGGTCTAGCTCGGGACCAGGGTTCAATTTCCGCCTCGGCGGGTCTTGGGCTCAATTTCCGCAGACTTGATAATTCTCGCCTCGGTGCCTATTCTAATCATGGGTTCCACTCTGCAACTCTGGACAATAGCTTGCTTAATCTCCACAACGGCCCAAACAACCCTAGGATGCCTGGCTTCACCTTGGGGGTGCCCAGGAGTGGGCACTTTACAGGGAAAAGCAAGGAAGGGTTCCACAGCGGTATGCGTACAAGTGCCTGAGATACCCCTTCGGGGGTTGATTCGGGCGCAATACAAATACTACTACATTTACATTGACATTTTCCTGACCACTTCATTGCTCCATCAAGGAAGTACATTCAAAACACATACAGGGAATAGAAGTACACACTATTTTGCATGCCTAAATCCTTTGTCAAACTCTAAAAAAAATAGGAGAAACAAAGATATCTATAATCCAACAGTGGCGGCTCGCCAAAGGAGTGCTGCGAGGTGGTGGGGAGGGTGTGGGAGAGGCAGTGTGGGGGGTAGTGGACTTGGACATATGACAGACAGGAGTAGGGTAAGTAACTAAATAAATAAAACTATTTACCTTCCGCTCGCTGCATCACTGAGTTGGCAATGCAGTGAGCTCAAGGTAAATACTTTTATTTATTTAATTACTTATCTTACTCCTGTCCATCGTATGTCCGAGTCCACTACCCCACAACCCTGCCCCTCCCACGTCTCACTGCTCTGCAGTGCTCCCTCGGCGAGCCGCCACTGTGATCCAAGGAATTTATTTTTAACTTAAATAAACTCCAGTGCTTACTACAACAAATAGTGAATACCATAGTTATATTTCCATATTAATACCATATGGGTGTGTTTTCTGACTTGCACATCTGAGTACTCTAGATTTTTCGCATATAGATTTAGTCTCTAATAAAGTCCCTGACTAGAATGTAAAAGGAGTAGAATGCCTTTTGAATGAATTTATCTTCTACAAATTTTCTGGGACAAACTTCACAAGGAGTGCCAAATTCTACATATGGCCCTATTTCAAATGACTTGGAATTTCTGATTTGAGCGCTATTCAGAGTATTGCAATCAACTGGGGGTTTCTGGGCAGGTATTGTCCAGGACAAACATTTTTCAGAGATGGAGTATTACTAATTGTAAGCAGGAGGAGTAGACTAAGAGTCAAATAAGACTAATTCAACAAGACAACATTTTTGTACTGTATGACTTCCAGAATTTCACTGGGGCATACCAGCTTGTTGTATCTGACTTAGGCTCTATCACAGTTAGCTTCAAATTGCGCCTAAATCCCATACCACTTCCATAGACTATAATTGGCACTTAAAGTTTTTTGGTGCTATTTCTACTTAAAATTATAAAAATTCAGATCTCTGGTTCCCTGTATCGATATTTGTTGTGTTGGTCTCATTTTGTTTACTAACTTTTACTGTGTTTTTCCAACACAGGTGTCGATTAGGATGGCGGACGGACCTGCGTCCGTCCGACACCCCCGAGGTGGAGGGACCGTCCGCAGGGGCAGCAGCGTTCCCTCCATAGGAATTTGGATGTGACCGCCACCCTGGCAGTCACATCCGGTATATTTAACATTGCGGTGGGTGCTACTCAAAGCAGCGCCCACCGCAAAGTTAAAAATGCATGCCTTGCATGTGCATGCACAACGCTGCAGGCACCGCTCGGTGCCTGCCGCTTTGTACATGCGCATGCAGGGGGGTACCATAGGTACTCCCATGTGCACCCCACACCCCTCATAATCCTGGGGGCCCACAAGGGGCCCCCAGAATCAAAGGACTATCCGCTGCGGAAAAGCATGTCTCTGCACCCATCATAATATGGCTGGCGGTGTCCCGCCACCATATTGTGGTCCACACCCCGCGGATCAGCGGCGGACGGACCTGCCATCCGCCGCTGATCCCACCGCCATCATAATCTGGCGGGGGTGTTTTCAAGGACCGCAGCGGTGAATCCGCATCCTCCGGCCTGCAGTGGCTTCCACCGGCCGGGAGGATGCGAATTCACGGCCATCATAATCCACCCCACAGTTTGGATTTATTATTTTTGGGTGTTTTGACCTGATTGCTGTTACTGTTATGGTGATGCATGAATACTTTACATGTTTCCATAAATTAAGCCTGTCTGCTCGGTCTCATAGCTATTAAGGGGTTCAGCTCCACATAATTAAGCAACTCAAGATTCACTCTGACAACATTTTATTCCTTGTAATGTAGCATGCATGGTCCTAACAGGTTATATCACACTAAAATATAGATTATTGATTCAAGCAGCTAGAGAGGCATTTAAAAATATCATACAGGCAGTACAGTGAGAGTGGAAAATCATGAGATGGGATAGCCTGGTAGCAGCGGCTTAAAGAGGAGATTTCCATACATTTTGGAATATTTTCTTCACTGGCTCCAGTGAAGGGTTTATCCTTGTTGACAACCATATTACAATGACAGAATGGGTTGCCCATTTTTCTAAATTGTATTCTCCTGTGGAGCAGAATGAAGAATTTGAGTTGGCCTCCTTCAATGCATGTACTGCGAGCTCTGATGGGCTTGAAACTTTCTCAGATTTGCCGGCCTGCTAAGTGACCCAATGAAAGATATAGCCTGTAGCTTTGGGGAAGTCAGGCAAGCCATCAACAACATTGTTTGATGAAGTTCTGTGGCAAGATAAGATTCCTGGGGATCTCTTCCTGGATTGAAGTCTTGACTTCCCTATTTTTTTTTACTCTTTAATATCTTAATGTAAGTTGCCCCTATTCCTTCGATCTGGACTGGCACTGAAATCGTCCCTATCTGAAAGAAGGGATCGTGTGACCTTCCCTCCAGATATACACCCATAGGTTTAATTGATAGGGCCCGACATCTCTTTGTGAGAGTCATCCTGAGGAGAGTACAAGATTGGATGATTGCCCGAGAAATATTGCCTCCAGTTATTGTACTTGAAGATCGTTCATCTTGGGGGTGGGCACCTGTCTGTGGTGTTTGTTGTTCTTAGATCAGCATTAAATCTTATCTCCCACCCCAATGGGGATTCCCCTCTATCAATTGAACTTGATTATAAGACTCCATGAAAACTATTTTGCCAAAATTAGATGTGTGCAGATGGTGAAAATGACAAATTGATTTCCAGTTAATAGGGGAGTTAAGCAGGGGTGCGTCTTTGCACCCACTTTGTTCTCGCTATCTATGAATGTTCTAGTAGCTTATGTGGATCATAGCAAATCTGTTGCCCCGCCTGACAAACTTATATGGTCCAGCCGTTATGTTTGCTGATGATATATTGCTTCTCTCAAAATCCCCCATGGGTCTGCAAAAAATCCTTGGCATGTTTGATAGTTTTTGTAAGTCAAGGGGCCTAGATATTAACCTTGCAAAAACAAAATATATTGATTTTGACCCTTGCCACTCTACCTGCTCAAATCAATGCTGGAAGGGGATTTCCCTGAACGAGTCCACACTTTTGAATATTTGGCGCCATCTAGACTTAACATATTAAAGTAATTGGCAAAGCCATATTGCAAGGTGTGGGCTAGTTTTACTTTCCTAGGGCCTACACATTCCAGAAACACACCAAAGTCCACTGCAACTTATCTGAGAAGAAGTATTCTGCAGAGTCCAAAGTCATATCTGTACTGCTTTTGGGTCATCCAGAAATGTCATATTCCCCTGAGTCAGCTCATAACCAGAGCCTAGCTGGGGCTGGGCCTGCCAGGCTGAATTAATGACATTACTCCCCCAAGCCAGCCCTGTACAACAAGTATTCCAAGGCCGAAGGCCTCCACTCCAAGAAGAGAAGATGGGTGGAGCTACAGGCTCATCCATTCGCAGCTGACACCTGGTGAAAGGCACCAAGTTGCTCCGGAGAGAAGGCCGTGAGGGGGGAAGGGGCTCAGAGACCATGTGGCATGAGATAACAGGATGACGCCATTTTGAACAAACCCAGAGGCCTGGGTAGGAAGGAGGGAGCAGGGGCAGAGAAGTGAAGTGTCGCTGTGTGATAGGGCAAACAGAGACTTCCTGCCAGCCCGCCCCCCCAATCATTAAAAGGAGTTTGCACAGGAAGAGAAGCTCTTTCTGGGGTGTGGCCTGATGAGGATGACTGGTGTTGGAGCCTGGAACCATGGGCAGCAGGAAGGAAGAACCTCCACACTGGCCCATCACCCTGCCTTGCGCCAAAAGGGGGGATCAGGACTAGTGAGCAGAAACCTGGGCTTTTGCACAAGGAGGAGAGAGGCCCAGGAGGAGAGGCAGGCACCAGGCTGGTGCAGGGATCCAATGAAGACAGCTCACTGCTGCATTCACACTCTTGGAGATCCAGAGGG
Organism: Lissotriton vulgaris; assembly: GCF_964263255.1. Classification (NCBI taxonomy): domain Eukaryota; kingdom Metazoa; phylum Chordata; class Amphibia; order Caudata; family Salamandridae; genus Lissotriton; species Lissotriton vulgaris. The sequence goes on from NC_141689.1 coordinate 387,594,536, forward strand.
TGAAGGAAAGGGCTCCCAGAGCGCCACCAGGAGCAAGAAGAGGCCAGAAAGGAGCCGATCGAGTGCCTGGGGCCGAGATACACCCCCAGAAGGTAGGAAACCTTTGACCTCTGCCTAGACCGACAAAAAGTGCGCGGGGCTCCGCCGCCAGTCCAAGATTAGTCCCCGGGGTGGGTCAGGTCCCGGGTGCTGCCCCCACAAGAAGATAAGCCGGGGATCGCCATCGTGCTCCCTGTGAAACTGCCACACGGGGAGCCAGGAGCCCACCCTGGCCCCCAATGAAAATGGAGACTGGGGAGCGATGTCGCGGCCCAGGAAATGGAGAGAGGGGCCCGGAGTCCCAACTCCGGGCCCAAAGTGAAGTCGAGGAACGCTGTCGCGCTCCCCATGAAAATGCCCACATGGGGCACCAGGAACCCGAAAAAGGTGACGGGGGACGCCATCGCGCAACCCCCCTTTTGGGCAAAGCAAAGCTGGGGAGCTCGATCGCACTCCCCGTGAAGTCTCTGCAGGGGCCCGAGACCCCATTTCCGGGCCCCGAAGTGACAGAGGAAGGAGGGGGATCACCCTTGCACTCCCCCGTGGCAGCAGGAAGGCGGGGGGGATTGCTTTTGCACTTCCCAGCAGATCCTGCCAACCCGGAGACTGGAGGCTGCCTCATGTCTGCCCGGACTGGTAGCCGGCGGGGGCAGCCTGGGGTGGGGTCCGCGGTGGCGTTGCGGGAGGCCCAGGTGGGATTGGGCCTCCGTGAAGAGAGGAGTGGCCGGAGGTGGGCTCCCGAGCCGAAAACACTCACCTTTGGGCAGCAGGGGTCCGGGTGGGAACGGGCCCCCCACCAAGGCATGCCAGCATGGCGTGAGTTTGCTAGCTGGACAGCGTGGCTCTCCCCGGAGCTTCAGGGGAGCCACTGCTATAATATACAGCAATAGAGGAGAAAAGCGCCACATAATACATTGCAGAGCCTAAACAGGCCTGCATGTAAATAGCCTTTTCTCGACTTGTGGTGGGCCCAGGAGGACGGATCAGTGCTGACAGCCTACAAAGGTGCAGGGGGACAGCAGGAGCAATGCAGTCTCCCCCAGCATGAAGATATTAAGTCCCTCCCTAAGTCTCTGGGGATTTTCAAAGAACAACCCCTCAAGGGCTCATCCAGGTGTCATCAGCATCCTCATGGCTGGAACTTTTGTTCTGCAGCTGGGGGTGCCTTAGGGACTGCCTCAAGGTATGAAGGGCTGAGTTGGGGATGTCTGGAGAAGGGCATCCCTTGGAGGTGAAGAGGTGTAATTGCACCAGAAATGCATTTACTAATGATGTTTCTTTTCAGAGGGAGTGAAAGTCACATGGGTTGTGTGAAGTACCTGTGTAAGGTGATGCCATAAGCCAAATGGGGTTATGTTGCTGGACATTCCTGCCAGGGTGTCTGGCTGTAAATGCTTAATCCTGTGATTTTACCTGTGATACCTTTTAGAGGCTATGATTGCAATGCATTACAACTGTTATCAACTGTTATCAGCTATGAAAAGTACCTCAATTAAAGTGATGCCCAAACATGTATTCTTGCTACTGCTTTAGGGGAGGAACAACCCAGACTGTTAGTCACAATATGTAGAGGTGCATACTGTCTGGTCAGTATGAGATGCTCAGTCGGGGTTATTTTTCCCCAGGGCAGATGTACATATTTTTAATACTTGTTGAGATGATGGGGTGGGTCGCAACTGGGATGGTGCCAGTTGGCAAGGCCCTCGCTCCAGGTTGAGTCAACCCACTGCATTAGGGGGCAAGATGATGGGCATACATGGGAGTGGTGGTACTAGATCCCCCCCCCCACGGGAGGGTTGGAGATGTTATGCAATGTCACTAAATAATTCCAACAGCTTATATATATTTGTAGATTGTTGCATAGTATTAAGTAGTATGTGTGTTTAATACATGTACTCTTACAGTAGGCAAAGTACATACTGGACAATCAATTAATGAGTGTTATTACTAGCTAACACCACCTCCCTTGAGTAAGCCTTAGACTGCTCTGCAACAATACCTTCTGGGAGTCAGGTGCTCCACTGAGGTGTTTGGTTCCAGGTGAAGGACAAATGTGACATGTTATTTGTGCAGGCCTCAGAGATACTGCCTCATTTTCCAACAATGACCTTCAAGGTCACATTTTGTAAAGTAACTGCTGTATATATCAAGCCATTTTCACTCAAAGGTCTTTGGGGAAGAAAGCCTACTTTCAAAATTCACGAAATGTTCTAGGCAAAGGAAACGTATGATTCCTGTGACTTTCCAGACACACACCTCTCCCCTATAGTCATATGTGTGTCGAGTCTCTGTAGAGTGGAGATTTTGCATTAGTAGCCTACCCACTTACAGTGGTGCACTTTTGCACCCTGTGTGCACTACTTAAGAAAAGCTTGTTCACATTTGGACTTAACTGTGGAGAAAACAATGCAACGGAATGCCTGTTGGAAAGTGAAATATTAGTTGGGATCAGTAGGGACCTACCACTAGTATTAAGGCCACAATAACAATAGAAGGTCCAGTCAAGGTCTAAATAAATTATTCTCTTGCTCAACCCTTGGTAGCTGACATCGAGAAGGATGTCTTAACATAAGAGATAGATGTGTGATGCATTTAAAAACAACAATACATTAAACTAGTAAGACAGTACACAGTAAAAAGGCAACACCAATTTATAATAATAGGACATATTTCTATCTTAAAAAATTACACCAAAATGAGACATGTCCAATGTAGGGAACCGGAGATATGAATTTTAAAGGAATAAATACTTTCTAGTGCCTATAACACAAAAGTGCTAACTTGGGACATCTGGTCAATTTTTTTACTCCGTACTGCATCATTTTGCTGGTGATTTTTCTCTGGATGTCGAGCAAGGATTTGGAGTCGTCGAATGAGGGTTGTTTCAGATCGATGCCTCTGTGAAATTCTGGAAGTCTTGAGCTATGGAGCTTTCAGCTGAATGAACCTGATATCCAGGCCAGGTTGCAGTTCAATGTCTGCGGCTTGACTCTCGTTGATGGGTCGGTCACCCTTTTGAAGCTTCTTACAAAAGTTGCTCCAAACTTCTGAAACTTCTTCCTTGTGGGTTCAAAGTGTCTAAAACAGCAATCCAAGGGTCTAGAAGCTCTGATATAGTCCTAGAGATTTTTGTAATATGTTTCCCAAATGCACCTTGCCAACTCCTTAAAAGTCTCCTGGACGCCTTCCAGCTGGGCTCTTCTTGGTGGTGCTGATGCAGGTGGAGCTCTTTTACCTGTTGCTTTCAAGGAGACCATGCCTCCACTTCTTAAAGCAAGGCAAAGTTCTCGGGCCATAGTTTCACCGTGTGCAGCAGGTGCAGTCATTCAGAGTGTAGTCCTTTGGATGCAGACCAGGGCTCCAACAGGGTACACCTTCTTTTCCTTGTAGTTTCAGGCAGGAATCTCTTGCATCTCTTTTCTACCTGTTGCTTTCAGGGAGTCATTTCCTTACTCCTTTTGAAGCCAAGCAAAGTCCTCTTTGGGGAACCGCAAGGTTTGCAGCAGGTGCAGTCCTCGTGAGTGCCGACCTCTTGGGTGCAGATTAGAGGTTCAGCAGGGAAGACCTTATTCTTTTGATTGTTCCATGCAGGGATCTTAGTTGCTGAGTATTGTGGCATATTCTTGACTCATAAATAATATTCTTTTAAAATCTAAAACTTTCTCCTGGAGGTTAAGATCTGGCTTTGTCATCCCACTGGTGTGGCTAAGTTTCTCTAACACTTTCCTTACATCCGCTCTGATAATCTAATTTCCGAGGCTCTTGACTGGCTCTGGGGGGTGCTGGGTGAGGGGTGGAACTGTGCGGCCTAAACTCCCATTCCCTCTTTCATTCCCTATTTCAAGACCAGTTTGGCTACTCCACACCTATCCTGCCTTTTGCTCTGCAGCTTGCAGTTCTCCTACCATAGGAAATCCTTTGTCGCTAGTCAGGCCACTTCACACCTCTATAAGACTGCTTTGCTTAGCTTGGCAGTGGCTGGCCAATCAGGTGAGGGCTGCTGAAAGGCTGAATTTTGGGTCACAAAAAAAAATGTTGTATAACTTATTTTCTGTAGTACATATACCACATTTAACAGTGACAAGTTGTTGGACTTATCATAACTATTCTTTTCAGTCTATTCTATCCATACTTATAGTTTAAAAAAGTATTCTTATGTTAGCCTATAGAGCCATTGTGTTAAAATGAGAAACACACGAATGGTAGTTTTTCCCTCACCAGGGCATATAATTGTTTTTCTATAATGTCCCTGCTTATAGTTACAAGGCACCCAACTCTTGGGCACCTAGAGGAGACCTTAAGGGTGACTCATATGTTTTATAATAAGGTTGTTTAAGACTTTGGAAGTACCTTTATTTCCAAAGTCGAATTTGCTGATAATTGTACTTTACAAGCACCCTGCAAGGCAGAGCTGCCTTCTAAATGCACTACAGTAGTGCATACTTAACTGCATTAAATCTACTGGGCGCTTAAAATACATGCCCTACGTCATACTAGGGGCTTGCAGGTAGGTCGCCAGTACCAATTGTAATTATAACTAATTACCATGTACTTTAAATCAGAGCACAATCCCAGTGTTTGCTTAGCAGAGCCCAGGACGTAGTGAGAGTCGGAAAACCAGAGCCTAGTAGTCAAATGTGGTAAAAAAGGAGGACAACACTGCAAACAGGTCCTGGTTTCTCACAATGCCTACACAATGCAACTATATGGATATTCATCTTATTTGCATTCCAGTGGAGAAGTGTGGCTCAATAGTGGGGAAGTGTGGCTCAATGGTGAGAGCGGCAGACCCTGATGCAGTGGTCTAGCTCGGGACCAGGGTTCAATTTCCGCCTCGGCGGGTCTTGGGCTCAATTTCCGCAGACTTGATAATTCTCGCCTCGGTGCCTATTCTAATCATGGGTTCCACTCTGCAACTCTGGACAATAGCTTGCTTAATCTCCACAACGGCCCAAACAACCCTAGGATGCCTGGCTTCACCTTGGGGGTGCCTAGGAGTGGGCACTTTACAGGGAAAAGCAAGGAAGGGTTCCACAGCGGTATGCGTACAAGTGCCTGAGATACCCCTTCGGGGGTTGATTCGGGCGCAATACAAATACTACTACATTTACATTGACATTTTCCTGACCACTTCATTGCTCCATCAAGGAAGTACATTCAAAACACATACAGGGAATAGAAGTACACACTATTTTGCATGCCTAAATCCTTTGTCAAACTCTAAAAAAAATAGGAGAAACAAAGATATCTATAATCCAACAGTGGCGGCTCGCCAAAGGAGTGCTGCGAGGTGGTGGGGAGGGTGTGGGAGAGGCAGTGTGGGGGGTAGTGGACTTGGACATATGACAGACAGGAGTAGGGTAAGTAACTAAATAAATAAAACTATTTACCTTCCGCTCACTGCATCACTGAGTTGGCAATGCAGTGAGCTCAAGGTAAATACTTTTATTTATTTAATTACTTATCTTACTCCTGTCCATCGTATGTCCGAGTCCACTACCCCACAACCCTGCCCCTCCCACGTCTCACTGCTCTGCAGTGCTCCCTCGGCGAGCCGCCACTGTGATCCAAGGAATTTATTTTTAACTTAAATAAACTCCAGTGCTTACTACAACAAATAGTGAATACCATAGTTATATTTCCATATTAGTACCATATGGGTGTGTTTTCTGACTTGCACATCTGAGTACTCTAGATTTTTCGCATATAGATTTAGTCTCTAATAAAGTCCCTGACTAGAATGTAAAAGGAGTAGAATGCCTTTTGAATGAATTTATCTTCTACAAATTTTCTGGGACAAACTTCACAAGGAGTGCCAAATTCTACATATGGCCCTATTTCAAATGACTTGGAATTTCTGATTTGAGCGCTATTCAGAGTATTGCAATCAACTGGGGGTTTCTGGGCAGGTATTGTCCAGGACAAACATTTTTCAGAGATGGAGTATTACTAATTGTAAGCAGGAGGAGTAGACTAAGAGTCAAATAAGACTAATTCAACAAGACAACATTTTTGTACTGTTTGACTTCCAGAATTTCACTGGGGCATACCAGCTTGTTGTATCTGACTTAGGCTCTATCACAGTTAGCTTCAAATTGCGCCTAAATCCCATACCACTTCCATAGACTATAATTGGCACTTAAAGTTTTTTGGTGCTATTTCTACTTAAAATTATAAAAATTCAGATCTCTGGTTCCCTGTATCGATATTTGTTGTGTTGGTCTCATTTTGTTTACTAACTTTTACTGTGTTTTTCTAACACAGGTGTCGATTAGGATGGGGGACGGACCTGCGTCCGTCCGACACCCCCGAGGTGGAGGGACCGTCCGCAGGGGCAGCAGCGTTCCCTCCATAGGAATTTGGATGTGACCGCCACCCTGGCAGTCACATCCGGTATATTTAACATTGCGGTGGGTGCTACTCAAAGCAGCGCCCACCGCAAAGTTAAAAATGCATGCCTTGCATGTGCATGCACAACGCTGCAGGCACCGCTCGGTGCCTGCCGCTTTGTACATGCGCATGCAGGGGGGTACCATAGGTACTCCCATGTGCACCCCACACCCCTCATAATCCTGGGGGCCCGCAAGGGGCCCCCAGAATCAAAGGACTATCCGCTGCGGAAAAGCATGTCTCTGCACCCATCATAATATGGCTGGCGGTGTCCCGCCACCATATTATGGTCCACACCCCGTGGATCAGCGGCGGACGGACCTGCCATCCGCCGCTGATCCCACCGCCATCATAATCTGGCGGGGGTGTTTTCAAGGACCGCAGCGGTGAATCCGCATCCTCCGGCCTGCAGTGGCTTCCACCGGCCGGGAGGATGCGAATTCACGGCCATCATAATCCACCCCACAGTTTGGATTTATTATTTTTGGGTGTTTTGACGTTATTGCTGTTACTGTTATGGTGATGCATGAATACTTTACATGTTTCCATAAATTAAGCCTGTCTGCTCTGTCTCATAGCTATTAAGGGGTTCAGCTCCACATAATTAAGCAACTCAAGATTCACTCTGACAACATTTTATTCCTTGTAATGTAGCATGCATGGTCCTAACAGGTTATATCACACTAAAATATAGATTATTGATTCAAGCAGCTAGAGAGGCATTTAAAAATATCATACAGGCAGTACAGTGAGAGTGGAAAATCATGAGATGGGATAGCCTGGTAGCAGCGGCTTAAAGAGGAGATTTCCATACATTTTGGAATATTTTCTTCACTGGCTCCAGTGAAGGGTTTATCCTTGTTGACAACCATATTACAATGACAGAATGGGTTGCCCATTTTTCTAAATTGTATTCTCCTGTGGAGCAGAATGAAGAATTTGAGTTGGCCTCCTTCAATGCATGTACTGCGAGCTCTGATGGGCTTGAAACTTTCTCAGATTTGCCGGCCTGCTAAGTGACCCAATGAAAGATATAGCCTGTAGCTTTGGGGAAGTCAGGCAAGCCATCAACAACATTGTTTGATGAAGTTCTGTGGCAAGATAAGATTCCTGGGGATCTCTTCCTGGATTGAAGTCTTGACTTCCCTATTTTTTTTTACTCTTTAATATCTTAATGTAAGTTGCCCCTATTCCTTCGATCTGGACTGGCACTGAAATCGTCCCTATCTGAAAGAAGGGATCGTGTGACCTTCCCTCCAGATATACACCCATAGGTTTAATTGATAGGGCCCGACATCTCTTTGTGAGAGTCATCCTGAAGAGAGTACAAGATTGGATGATTGCCCGAGAAATATTGCCTCCAGTTATTGTACTTGAAGATCGTTCATCTTGGGGGTGGGCACCTGTATGTGGTGTTTGTTGTTCTTAGATCAGCATTAAATCTTATCTCCCACCCCAATGGGGATTCCCCTCTATCAATTGAACTTGATTATAAGACTCCATGAAAACTATTTTGCCAAAATTAGATGTGTGCAGATGGTGGAAATGACAAATTGATTTCCAGTTAATAGGGGAGTTAAGCAGGGGTGCGTCTTTGCACCCACTTTGTTCTCGCTATCTATGAATGTTCTAGTAGCTTATGTGGATCATAGCAAATCTGTTGCCCCGCCTGACAAACTTATATGGTCCAGCCGTTATGTTTGCTGATGATATATTGCTTCTCTCAAAATCCCCCATGGGTCTGCAAAAAATCCTTGGCATGTTTGATAGTTTTTGTAAGTCAAGGGGCCTAGATATTAACCTTGCAAAAACAAAATATATTGATTTTGACCCTTGCCACTCTACCTGCTCAAATCAATGCTGTAAGGGGATTTCCCTGAACGAGTCCACACTTTTGAATATTTGGCGCCATCTAGACTTAACATATTAAAGTAATTGGCAAAGCCATATTGCAAGGTGTGGACTAAAACTAGAGCAAACTACAGGTAGAATTTTGAAGATGTTCAAGGCCTCCCAATATCTCCCTATTACTCCGGCCCTCCAGGTCTTCACCTACCAGGCATTGGGATCAGCTCAGTATGATATTTAGCTCTGGGGACATAGAGAGGTACCTTTTCTGGTCACAGTAGAAAAACGCTTTATGCAGCAATGGACTTGCCTTCCATTTATTACAACACTGATAAAGGTTAGACATGGGGCAAAGAAATGCCTCAGATAGTTTGCCTAAGGCCACTTTTGTTTTGGAGGAGGATCTGGGTATAGAGAAATTGATTAATTTCCAACAGGGGCTGGCTGAGGTCTTACGCTTGCAGGTAGCCAGTGATCTGCCATGGTTTAGGCATGTGAGGTTAACCCTCATAACTTTTGAACTCGAAAGTTTGTGGGATGACCCAGATGAGCAAGTGTGATTTCTCAAGACCAGGTCAAAAGGGCCTATTGGCAATACTCAATGGGTTCATTGCAATGCTGGTCAAATATGGGTCTTTTGACATTGACTTTTCTCACTCTAAAAGATGGAATCTGCAATTCATATATGGGACCCTGCTGCTTGCCTCATTTATGGCCACTTGGGAGCAAGTGACTAGCTCAAGGAATTGTCAATGCCCATTCTGCGCTACAAGAATTGAAACTATTGAACATGGTTCATGTTTCTGCTCTGCCTACCAAAGTTCAAGAACTAAATGGATTGCCCTTCTGTGTCGAAATTTTGGGGTCAAGAATTTAGAGAACCCCCGAGAGTTAAGATGACTGGCATTAGGCAATTTTTGATCTTTGCAGTCTCGCTTTTTCTGATGACTATGTGGAGAATCGCTCAAAGAGCATTTTAAGTGGCATTGCTAAGCATGCCACTTGGCTGCTTTTTCTTAGGCCATATTGTTTTTTAGTCTCATTTACATGTATTAAAATCTAATAGATATACAAAGCTAATTGTAATGTTTATGGCTTCTATGCCATTTATTCATATTTTCACAGAATACTATTTATTGCATTCTTATTTCTGAATTTAACTACTGTATTGTGAAAGCTCTTATGATCTTTGATGGCAAAAATTTGCAACAGTTTGACACATTATTCCTTAGGGTGAATGGATAATATCTAACTTTTTACTGTTGCCTTGTGAAGCAAAGTGTAATGTTTGAGAAATGTGCAAGAAAGGGTTCCATGAATGACAAAATAGTTTTCAGCAGGAAAACAATGTGAACTGAACATATTTTGTGTGTGTGTTTTACTGCATTGTGTGTGGTGCATTGAAGGAGCTGATTACCAGATCCATGTTGCTTGTCAACAGATCTTTGCATTGCTGAGAATAGACATTCCCTACACGTTTAGGTCTATTGTTATAATAACAGAACCTAGAAAAAATGTACTGACCCTGTCTCTACCGGCTCTTATAAATCTAGATTTGAAAAGCATTCAGATAGATACTTGCGTCAATAGGTCCTATGAGAATCAGTATTTAGTCAAAAACTAAACCTGAACATGATTAGTCTAGAGGTTTCTCATTGGTAGCTTTTAATTTATGTGGCATGAGCTTCTTTTTCAGAAAATCAAACCACTTCAAGTGTGACCCATCAATAGTATAATATCACATTGAGGCGGCAGTGGTGACATCTTCCATGTTTAATTTTAGATCTATGTAAGAATCCTCTTTCTTGAAAGAGGGGACTTTTTATCTTCCAAAAATGAAGGTCATTGGTCTGTGGTGTGGTTTGCATCCCCAGGGAGAAGTTCTATGCATAACTACATTCAATATATCACAGGAGACATGAATTTCCGTAAGGCAGGCTACAATGCCTCATTAACTACCTTTGCTAATAGTCATTTTAGGTACATGCCAATGCTGGCTGTATGCACATTGTTATATTGATATAATATTATTCTATCATTTTGCTTGTGTAAAGAGCATGTGGAGGAAGTTTTACATATCTTGCAGATCTGATTTAGTGTCAAACTTGCGTTCTAACCACAGTGTTTGGTGTTACATAATTTATGCTAATGTTGTTTTTTACTTTGCTACTATTGTATCATAAGCATGACAATTTTGATTCACATTTTTCTATAATAACCTCCTACTAATGTAATCTATTGTTTGTGTTCAATTCAATTCAATATTTATTAAAGATTTAGAACTCCAATGAGGTCCACAAAAAAAATACATACAAATTATTACATAAAATATAATAAAACATGCGGAAGCGCATTAATGTCAACAACTACATATGCAGATTTTTCAACACTTAGCAGCTTCGGCAAAATAAGTTTAGGTTTAGCAGCAAGAGGATTGAAGTAACAAAGCATATCCCGAATTGTGCAAAGAGCATTTAATTAGCAGACAGTTCATGTGCAAAATGCAATAAAAAATCCAGTTTTAGCAAAAAGTTTACTTGAAATTAGCAGCAAGAGAATAGGAGTAACAAAGCATATCCTAACATGTGCAAAAAAAGCAGTTGAGTTACAGCAGATTCATGTGCAGAATGCAATCCAAAATCCAGCTACAATAGAGAATTGAATTTGCAACAAGAAAGTGGGCGAAAAGCAAAACATATCCCAGTTGAGCAAAGAGCAGTTAAGTTGTAGCCAAAACATGTGCAAAATACAATCAGGAAAAGGAAAGAATATTAAGACTACATAATAGGGCGACAGGCACAGAGGTAACAGCTCATTTAAAACAATATATAAAAGATTAAAATATATACATAAACTCCTTAAAAAAGTGGAATAATTTTACACAGACTACTTCATTTTTCGGGCAAAAGAGAAAGTTGCAGGCTGAAGCTACATCTTTAACACCATTTTGTAAAAACATCGCCGAAGCCAGCGACGACGACTTAAAACCAATGCTGGACAGACAAACAAGACATGATCCAGGTTCTGAATACTCAGCTCACAAAAATTACAGATTTTTCCATTTTTCATATTCTGGGACCAGTTTACTGTAAAATCGTTTAAAGGTAAAAGATTCATGTGACATAGGGTGAGCGACTGTCAAATTCCATGTTTTAGGTTCCAGGATAAATATTTCTGGCAAATTCTCGAGTAGCTCATCCTGGCTTTTATCTTTAATCTCTCCTTAGTATTACAGAATTTAATATCTCTATTAAAACTGATCATAATACTAACAGTTTTTAAAAGGATTTAAATTCTAATAGTGGGAGGGTAATCACTGATTCTTCTTGTACACAGAAGAGTTTTAGTGCCAGAAAAGAATCACGATATGGGGAATATTTCCCCCCAATGCCACCAAAGAATTCTTGACATGTGAAACCTCTTAATGAGTAAGGGTCACTATTTTTTAACTGGTATCCCCAACGTAAAACCCTTGATGCACCTTGGATATAGGAGCTTATCAGGCCAAATGCTAATCTATTAACAGCTGATGGAACTAAAGTGTTAAAATTGCACAATTTATGTAAAATCTGGTCTTCAATCCTATCTAAAAAACTTCATTCCTGTGCAGGGATTTATTTATTTATGTATTTACTTAAAGTTTTGTATAGCGCAAACATGACCCCGGAGGCTATCAGAGCGCTTTAGATGGGCATAGGTAGACAAAGGAGGCATTGTTTTTGAATGAGACATCCGGAGGCGAGGGCAAGGGTGTGGAGACCATGGCATAAGGTGAGGGAGAGAGGGTGAGTGCAGCAGGCCTTAGGTCTGATTCGATTTTATTCATCTTTACAAGGAAGAATTCAGCCACTGCATCACATTTTGGTTGAGGGAGAGGGGTGTGCTGAGATTGGGTGGAGGTGTTGTTGGATTGTGATTTAATAAGCTCAAAATTACGTTTCAGGTAGTTTTTGGCTGAGTCGAGTTGGTGCTTGAAGAAATTGGCTTTCTCAGTTTGAATACGTTTTTTGTATCTGCTTCTTTGGGATCTTGGAGCGTTTAGCCGATCTGTGGAGGGAAAGGCTCTCCATTTGTGTTCAGCTAGTCTAAGATTGCGTCTGACCTCATTTAGACTTTCATTGAACCAAGGTTTGGAGTCTTTTATGGGTATTCTTTCAAGTTGAAGAGGGGCAGTATCATTCAGGACAGATAGCATGGCGTTGTTATAGTGGTCGGTGAGGTCATGAATGTCAGACATGTTAGAGGGTGGTGAAAGGGAGAGATTGCAGCGATGTATGAGCTCATTAACGCTAGTGTTATGGAGCGGTCTTTTCCAGTGTTTAAGTTTGAGTGGTTGAGCAGATTTGTGATTCCACCTTTCCGGAATCAGGAAGTTGATAAAGTGATGGTCAGAGCAGTCACAGGGGAGAATGAATTCGAGAACAATGGATTTCGGGTTGGACATGATGAGATCCAGGGTTGAGCCTAGGTTGTGAGTGGGGCTGTCACAAAATTGAGTGAGAGAAAGGTCGGTAAGGACGTTTTTAAGGGTTGTAGTAGCCTGATCAAGGGGGTTATTCCAGCGGAGATTGAAGTCACCTAGGAAGATCTGGGAGGAGGGACGCCCCAGGTTGGAGGAGATGGTTTCCATAACTTGTTTAAATAGTTGGAGGTTATCACCTGGGGGGTGATAGAAGATGTGAAGGCTGCATAAGGGTCTGTGTGTGCTGGTGATATCTACAGAAAGGCTTTCACATGAGGAGAGATTAGCTGAGTGGGATTATTTTGCTGTGAGAGAGTTGCAGAAGATACAAGCAATGCCACCTCCTAGTTTCTTAGCTCGGTCGAGTCTGATAATGTTGTGACTAGGAGGGACTAATAGGTCAAGGATAGGGCCAGAGGAGTCGTTGAGCCATGTTTCAGTGAGGATATGGAGGTCCAAATCTTGGGCTAGGATAAGATCGGCAAGGTCAGTGGCATGTTTCACCGCTGATCTACAGTTCAGTATCATGCATTTCAGGTGAGATTTGTGCAGGGTGTCAGTTGGTGCAGGTTGTGAAGTGTGGATCTGTAGAAGGATACTGAAGTTTATGGAGTTGGCATTGAGTCTGGGTGCTCTAAAGGGGCTAGGGGTGATGGATCTTATGGGATCCGCAGTATCACGGTTAGTGAGTGTTGATTTAAGTGCAATTAGTGGGGCTGTTTGGGAGCATATAGCAGGGCTTGAGATATTCGAAGAGGGGGAGGTGTATTCAAGGAGGAGGGAGCAAATATCAGGTTCTGGATAAGGATTTAGGGATCTGACAGGTCTAGAAGGGGCGTTAGGGATGGGGATGGCGTTCAAATTTTGGGTGGAGGGATTCAGGGGGATCGTCTGTGGGCTCTCAAGTGTTGGCCTGGTGGAAGAGCGATGCGGGATCTCGAGAATGGACATGTTGGGAGAGAGATGAAGGGCTTGCTCTTTGGTGGCCATGATGAGTTTGAGTGTGGCAGTTTTGACAGTAAGCAGTTCATGGTTAATTGCCCCGAGTTTGGAGGCAGGATCAGAAAGTAGCTCATGGTTCGCATGAAGGGGGAGAAGAGGAGGGTCGGTCAGCAGGGCTGGCTGGGGGCAGATCTGGGCCGGTGTGCGGGAGGGGTGAAGGATGCCCCCTAATGGCGAATTCCCCCTCTGAGGTGTTGTCGCATGAGGCGAGTGGGTGGTGTACGTGGGGACTGGGAGGGGAGGTTGATTGAGATCCTGTTGGAAAGGATTGAGGGAACTATCAGAGAGGTGGGGGGTTCGAGGAAGAGCAAGAGCACCGTGAGTATAGGTTACAGTCTGGTTAGGTCGTGGCATGACGGGTGAGTTGGGGAAGCCTGGTGTTGGGGAGGCTATGGGCAGAGGGAAGTTGATCGGGTAAGGAGAGGTCGTCCTCAGAATGTGGTGCGAGAAGGAGAGATCAGGGACCTCGTGAGAGGGGGTAGAGGAATGAACATACCTGGGTTGAGTAGGGGGGTTGCTAGGGACCAGGGATCTTTTAAAGAAGGCAAACCTGTCATCAAAGATGTCAAGGCTGTGATTGGAGGCCTGAATAAGAATAGTCCCATTGTTGTAGATGGATATAGTGGAATTAGCTCTAAAAATGGGGGATTTTGAGACCAAAAGTTGCAGACCGTGAGGGAATTTTTTGGAATAGGTGATGAGAAGTAAATCGTGGAACATAGATCTCCATTGAGCTCTTCTTTTATTGTAGAATATCAAGTCACTAGTAACAATACTTTTTTTAGGGCAGAGGTAGGGGTGAGAGATAAGGGTTTCAGGATTGGCTTTGAGTAGTTTGAGTTTTGGTCGCATTTTTGGGTAGGTTGTCCGGATAGTTAATTGTGTAGCTGTTAGATCCTGACTTTTCAAGTCTGGGGTCCATGTTGCGAAGTGAAGGAGTGGTCGTGGAGGAGAGAGCTTAGTGAACCTGGGAAGGCAGCAAGGAGGGTGAGCAAAGGAGCTAGTAAACGTGGTTTGGCATTGAGTTAGGAGTGTGCAGGAGTCATGTTCAGCCATGCATTGAGGCACCTATCGGGTCACACACTGAGTAGGAAACATGCCAATTAATTAACCAGAATTGGAGGGATTTTTGCTTTGAAAACCGTCAGCAGATGTAAAAAATGCTTTCTGCCCATTGCACTATAAAAAAATACGCAGACCATTAGCATGGGATATAGCTTTACCGAAACTGTGTTGGATATGAAGTTTGTGTTATGATTTGGAAAGGATCTCAAAACATGATAAACCTCTCACAAACCTGTAAGTTCTCCGATAGGTCACGGGTCCTCCAAACACCTCTCTCACAGGGTAAGATGTGACATACTCGTTTAATTTGTGTTTCTCTGCATTTGCTTTGAGTAGTTTGTACTTTACAAGTACAAATTCATTTCATTTCTGCAGAAGTATGGCTGTTTGCAAACCTCTGAAAGCTAGAAAAATGTAACTGGATGTACCCCACAAAAATGTAAATTACACAACTGTTGTGAAACGGACACACTTTTCTTTTAATACACAGAGATACTGAACTCAGTATCAGTTGGTTGAGAAGGTACATTTTTGGATCTCTTGCCCTTAATTTCATTATTCTGTCCCTGCGGCCCTGGGTCTAGATGCCTTATGTGCAGAATTCCAATAAAAAATTACCAGAAGGGGCTCAGAATGCCCTAAGATATATGTTTCAACAAGGAGGATACTAGGTCTCACAGGACTAAACACTGTAAATACAGTGGGGCTCATTATTAGTTCTCCTGACATGAAGAATTTTAATTCTGCACTCCCAGAATCAACAGCAGCTGGGAGAGGTAAACGCATTGGGGCGGGGCAGGGTGTCCACCTCTTCCCCTCCCACCCAGCCCGTGCTACCGCGTTTACCCTTGCTGGCCGCTGCTGCTCAGAGTTAACTCTAGCAGGGTCAAGCTAACTCTAAGGTTGCAAAATTAACTGTGATTCTGAATGGAACCCTAAAAATCCCTAATATACCCTGGGATCAGTAATTCTGGTTTAAAATTCTGGATAATTCCTCATTCTCCTGTGTAGTTTCTTACTGAATATTTTTAATGCTTTCAGCAGCCAAAGTCCCAGGAGGAAAATGCCAGATTGACAGATCTATGTAGTTTCAAATGTCTAATTCCAGGTGGGGCTTAACACTCTCTTACCTGCCGTACTGAGAATTATGAGGCACTCATAACGAGGTCCAATGTGTTAGATAAAAACTGATGTCCACAAAGAGGCTGGGCAGCACTTTTCATGAGTTTAACAACACTAGCATGCAGTGATGGCGGTGTGTGGACTGAACACAGCGAGTGGCAGCCTGGGTTGGGGACAGAAGATGAGTGGCATATGCTCTGGGAGAAACAATTGCACTCTAAATACACAGTTTAAACCAAGCCTAATTTTAAAATATTGATTTAAAACATTGTTATGAATTGCTCTCATAGAGAGATTGTGACTCTCTCTCTCTCTCTCTCTCACACACAGTGTGAGTAGCTGCTGGCTCTGTTAATGCCATAGCAGCCTCAATGGTTTAACCTTTTTCCATTTTTTGTAGTCCGTATATTATTCTTTTAAAACAATTCTTTTTATATTCAGTGGAGGGGATTTTTACTATCATAGTGTGGGTTCTGTTGAGGAGAGTTATTTTTTGCCTGACTGTTGCTCCTTTTTGTGGGAAGGGCCTGTCAGAGCGTTTATGGTAGCCACAATGAGGGCTTGGTCAATGCTCTAGCGCTGATCACATGTGCACCGCCACAGAACTGAAGGGGGTCAATGCTCCTGTAGTGCCTGGATGGTACCAGGGGCCAGGGATGTGGTCCATTTTAACAAGGCAGGTGTGTGTTTATCTTACTCCTGGTCCGATCTCCGGTAATTTTGCCAAATGGGGAATAGAGAGGGGTGCGACACATTGGACCAATTGAACACCATGAGTTGCGTTCCTGTTTTTCCTGGGCCAAGAACACAGGTCATTGAGATTAGGAATCAGGTGCTGGAACCCTTACTTTCCTGCACTAAATTACCATCTTGGGGGATTTTAATTTTTATCTGGTTGTAATGACACTAGGGCCCTTTCAGATTTGATGAATAGCTTTAGCTTTTTTCAAA
Organism: Lissotriton vulgaris; assembly: GCF_964263255.1. Taxonomy (NCBI): domain Eukaryota; kingdom Metazoa; phylum Chordata; class Amphibia; order Caudata; family Salamandridae; genus Lissotriton; species Lissotriton vulgaris. Next base: position 387,611,415 of record NC_141689.1, read on the forward strand.
AGGTGGTCTCTTCAACCCATCCAGTAGGTCACACGCTGGATGGTATACGCACCCAACTATACCAACTATACACACCTGTAGGCTAAAGAGTGCCTGCCCCTCTGCTGGATAGATCTTTTTGTGGTAGGTGTTGTTGTGTAGGGTGAGATGAAGGAAAAGACTAGACAGGATAGGTGCACCACTCACAGAAGGTGGACTAAAATCTCCAGTGATGAACTGAAGGATGGGCTTGCTTCTTCTCAGGCAATAGGATTTAGCAGTTAGGGACAGACAGCAGAGGATTTTAACAGATAGTTGCGGTCATCTATTGATGACGTAGTCCCTATTAGTGCCAACATCAAGGGGAGGAGGAAGCTTTCTGCCCCATGGTTTCCAGAGAGTTTGAAATACCTCCAACATAAATGCAGTAAGCAAGAACGGAGGTGGAGATTGTTGCGTAGTTCAGAAGAAAAGGAGAAACACAAAGCAGCAATTAAAAAATACAAGAGTGCCAATAAAGAGGCAAACTCCTCATACATTTCTCCTAAATTGAGATCTGAGAATAATGTATCTAGGGAACTGTTTAAGGTGGTACACAATCTTCCATTGCCCCCGCTCAACAGGAGCTGGAAAACTCTCAAGAATTTTCCAATAGGGTGGCCTCGTTTGTTAAGGATAAGATTCTGAAGATTCTCTGAATTTTAAGTTGCTGAAGATGGCTCAGCTCCTACATGTATTGAAGATTACCTATTTAGACAGACACACATTAATGGTGAATTGGCTTCCTTCTCTAGTTTGCCAGCAGCTAAAATTTAAACTCTCCTGAGACAAAAAAACATCAGGTTCTCCTGATGATCCTTGTCCACCCACTGTGCTTCCACTCGCACCAGATCTATTTGCTGCTTATCTGGAGAAGGTTTATGCACAGGTGCTGAAGTCCTTAGTGTATCCCCAGTGCTGGAAAGAAGCAATTATTATTCCCTAGTAAAAGAAACCGAATGGGGATCCAGGAGATTCGAAAAATCTTTGACCTATCTCCCTGTTGCTTGCACCTGTCAACATCCTGGAGTGGAACATAACCCAAGAATTAGCACAGTTTTTTAGATTGATTTTGAGCTTATAGAGGCGTATTTTCCAGAACAGCTTTAAAATTATTGCAGCTTTAGTGGCAGAAAACTGTCGCTAAAGCGGCTATAATGGGCTTGATAATATGCTCTTGTGAATTCCCATTGACGCCCATGTTCTGGTGTGTACATGGGCTTCTATGGGAATTCACAAGGGCATATTAGCAAGACCATTGGCACCAGCACGCTTTAGTGGAACTTTCCTGCCACGAAAGCAGCAATCATTTTAATGCCGTTCTTGATAATATGCCCCTTAGATTTCTCACAGAATGGCTTCAAGAGGAACCGCAGCACTGAATCTGCACTGATCGTAGCAGCAGATTCTATTCTTCACCAACTGGATAAGGAAGGCATGCCTATTCTAGTTATGCTAGATTTATCCGCTGTCTTTGATATCCCCATCACCCTGTGATTGGTGTAAAGACTGCGTCAGGGTGGGCTGAGGCGTTCAGCCCTCAATCTTTCGTAATCCTTTATTTTGAATATGACCCAAAAAGTGAGGGGAGGGACGTCAGGGCTAAACCTGTACGGCCTCCCTGTGGTGTCCCGTAGGGGTCCTCCCTCAGTCCCACATTGATCAATCTTTATGTGGCCTCTCTGACTAAACTTGTATGCTCCTTCAGCTTTCAGGTATTTTCATATGTTGACAATGCACAAATCATTGTTTCAACATCAGGTGATTGGGCAGTGACAAAACCCACTTAAAGTGTGTTTTTTGTTAATTTTATTAAATGTTTTACTTTTACTGTAAAAAATGACTGTTTGTTGTTCTTGCTCTTCAGATGCCTATTTAGACGGTGATTTATATCTTGTATCGTCTTGGAAAGTGTGTTATTTTTAGGGGTGAGTATGCACCTACCACTAGTAATAGGCAACCAACTTTGTACAAGATCCAGTAAAGGTCTCAGTAAATTATCCCCTTACTCAACCCTTGCTAGCTGACAACAAGCAGTCAGCCAATGCACAAATCCTGATTTCACTATCAGGTGATTGGGCAGAAGTAGCTGACACTTTGTTGTGGGTGGTACAAGTCAGCACCTCGATGTGAGAGAACTGCCAGAAGGTGAATACCGATATGAAAGAGACTTGTGGCTCACTACATGCTCCTGGGGGTGATCTTCGATAATACACTGATGCTTGGTCACCAGGTAAATAGGACAGTGAGTTCCTGTTTTTATATCATCAACAGCCTGAAGAAGATCTGTCCCTTCTTTTCAGAGGAGCTAAGAGTATTGGCGGTCATTGCACTAACATCTCCCCTTGACTACTGTAATGCTCTGTATTTGAACGCCAACCAGTATTCCTTAATGAACTGCAGGTTATCCAGAATGCGGTTGCTTGACTGACATTGGGTATTCCTAAACATATATTGGTGAGGGAGGGGTTAAGGTCTCTTCACTGGCTTCCAGTGAGGAAGACACTTATTTTCAAAGCCCTTTGTCTGGTCTTTAAGGCCCTTAACCAACATGACTCTTGTTATCTAAGAACTGTTTTCGACTGGTATCTTCCCAGCAGACAGTTGAGATAGGCCGGTCAGAGGAAAATGACTGTTCCTTGATTTAGGAAGCAGAAATTGGGTGAGCATACATTTTCTGTGGCAGCTGCTAGGTTTTGGAACACTCTCTCTGGACACAACGCTAGCATTAATTCTTATGCTTTGTTTTCAAAAAATGTGAACATTTGGCTTTTCTAACAACTATAATTGTCTTTGTTCATCTCCAGTATGCTCCTGCTAGGAGTAGCGATTTGGGGCCAGATGTAGGTCACCAAATACCAGTCGGTAATGGCCGATTTCGGCCGTTACCGACCAGTATTTGGTGATTGAGAGGTAGAGGGCCAAAATTTTACAGAATCAGTAAATTTACAGATTCGGTAAATTTACCGATTCGGTAAATTTACCGAATCGGTAACTCAATATGTAGGTGGCACTGCAAACAGTGCCACAGGCCCCTAAGAATTCGTTATTTACAATGTAACACTATTGCAAGGTAAATAACGAATTCCTGTGTACATGCACTTCTGTGCATGTACACCTGTGCCATGTGGCACACAAACATGCCCTAAGGGCATGTATGTGTGTCACATGGCACACATGTCTGAATCAGGGGTGCAACAGGGTGTCAAAGTGACACCCTGTCCCCCTTGTCAATTCGGTAATTTTACCAAATCGGTATTTACCGATTCGGTAATTGCCATTGGTTCCTATGGGTCTCAAGGCCCATAGGAATCAATGGCAATTACTGAATTGGTAAATATCAATTTGGTAATTACCGAATTCTACAGATTCGGTAAATTAATCGGTAAAAATACCTACATAGCATTTACCGATTTGTAAATACCGAATCGGTAAAATTTGGTATTGACGAATCGGTAAATGCCATTCACCTACATCTGGCCCTTGATGCCTTATGTTTTTACCGCTTTACAAATTACAAATTGCAAATAGGAGTGAACAACTGGATTCTGAATCTAGTCATTTACTGCTGACTCATCAACTGTGGGTAATATAAATTGTTTTTCACTCTTGCTATATCATAATGAAATTCCAACCTGCCCTGGTTGGCTCTCTGAGAGCCTGTAAACCAGCGCTGAGTGACATCATAGATGACTGAAAAAGTGTGTCACTTAGTATATCGGGGTTAGGGGATTATGTGATGTGTAAAGGTCACTGCTGTGTACAAACGAAAAGGCACTACCCGATGTTATTTAGAGAGAATATAGGTGAAGATTGTTTTGTATGCCTGCAATGAGAGAATTGTCTGCTCCACCAAATTGTAGGGGAGTGCTTAACTTGAGCAACATTTACATTACATTACCCATAATCACGGGATGTTTAGCCCACGCAGATGCTCGAACCAAGTTCCCCAGCTTCAAATTAGGCAGCGATCGCCGTTATGCCATAGTAATCTGGAAGCAAATGTAGACTACAGTTTACAATAATGTGATATAATGTTTGATTTTATTTATTAATCTTAGTCTGTGGGAGTCTGAAACTGCATCGGCCCCTCCTAATTAGGGACACTTCTCTAACAGGCCAGTGGTTCGCAAAGCCAATTTGCTGTTGGGGAGCATTAGAGAACAGAAATAAACAGTAAGGTAGGACACAGTTGCGTGACATTTTTTACATTACTCCAAAAGCAGACATGGTGTTTAGTGCATTCAGAAATTTCTCGAATGCAGAATGGTTAGTACGAAGTTTTTTAAAACTGCACGTTGCTTTTTACCAATTAAAGCTATTTAATGTAATGGTAATCAGCATAATTGCACATGTAAGTATGGTGTTCGTTGTAAATGTATGTAGAATACTTATGTATGAGCCAGCTTAATAAAAGTATTCCACCTAGATACTGGCGCGATAATGCCTACTTCATTCTGATACTTTCGTTGTAAAAGCCGTCGGTAATTAGGCTTTCGTGGTTCCATTACATAACCAGCTTTGACACACTTTTAACTAAATTGGGCCCAATTCACAAAGGCAATCTGAGAGAAAAGTCTAACTTTACAACTTTTGGTATTCACAGATTCACAGAGGTCATTTACGATAGAGGTAATTTACGAGTCGTATGTTTACGTCCGCAGTCGGGCCGAAATCTCCGGCTTTGACCGTACTCTCCACACCAAGCCGTACTCTCTGTTTTATGAAAAAAACAATTGAAGCATGTGATAAATGGTAGAGGAGGCCATGAAAATCAGTTTGGGCAGGGAAACGAGTGTGGCCGTACACTACATCATATCCCAGAAACGTTTGCTTCTTTGATTCATGGTACATGCAGTCCACAATTTGCACTCCCTTTGGTGTTGACAGCAGTGCCAACACTAAAGGGAGTGTTGACTGTAGTGTTAGCATGTTCTTTTTTTTAAAACATTGCACTCCAGCCCATTGATTATACTTCATCCAGCCCGGGCCAGAGAGTACGGCCCGAGCCGGAGTGTACAACCCAAGCCAGAGAGTACAGCCCGGGTGATGAGAGTACGGGAGAAGACAGAAATTCTGTCCCGACTGCCGATGTAAAGATACAACTCGTAAATGACCTCTTGGAATATTAAAAGTTGTAAAGTTAGACTTTTGTCTCAGATTGCCTTTGTGAATCGGGCCCAGTGTTTGCAAGAAAATGCTCTTTTTACAGACCTGATGCCAGGTTTTCTCAATATGCGACGACGACTTCTTGACATGAACATTCCATTTTCCTTTGCTGGTCCTTCAAGATTTCGAATAACTTTTAGAGGTCGCTCTTAGATTTTTTATGAGCCTTCTGATTTGTCTACCTTTTTGGATAATCAATTTGAATCCCAGATGGAGTCTTCACCTTCTCCTGGTCCATCTGAATCCTGAGTATTTCTGGAGAGATGTCTGTATTTTTTGCTCTTAACAGTCTCTTTATCTCTGCGATATTGCTAGGGTCTTTGTTACTAGTTTAGAAGTAATGTTGGATTGTGACTGCTGCTTTTAGTATGTCAAAATCTTTAATTTACAGGTCTAACTTCTGTGTTATAGGTGGCGCTTTCTTCATATCTGTTTTGTTTGTAATTCTGGTAACAGTGTTCTTCACTAGACCTTTTTTGTTCTATTTTTCTACTTTCTTTGACTATTTTCTCTTAGAACAGTATTTCTTCTTTCTGGATGTTGGGGGCTGCTGGGAAACTACAGTCATTTCTTGTTTAAGGTTCTTTGATATCTTTTGTTACTGTTTTCTATAAGGTAATTCTCCTTTCTCTTTTTCTATGATGAGAGCCTATTCTACATATTTATGTTCTCTTCAATTTCTGCTCGTTGTTTATGTAATCCTTTTTGCCCTCTTGTTTCGGTCTGATGGTGTGTCTGAGTATCTTTGGTCTATTATGGTCTGTTATATTTTCGCTGCTGACAGCTGGTACATGTGCAAACTTTAGGGAGAGGTCACAATTGCGTTTTTACTTTGTCATGATTGTGACTCCTGTGTGTCAGTGTCTTCATCTTACAGTACTTCAATGATCACAGTATCATTTTAAAAGTAAAACCTTGCTGGCTGTAAGTCTTTGCACCACTTTCACTCAACAGCAGGAGGTTTTGCATTTCCTGTGTGGTGTCATGATGTAACATCATATATGAACTTTGGCAGAAAATATTGTCACATCAGAATTGATGAAAGAGACCAGAGTGTATATTTCAGCAACAACTCACACTCATGGGAAAGCATCAGATATTTCATAGCTTAGTTTCTCTCCTTGAAACTGTACACTAGACGTACACTTTAATAGCACCCTGTCACAGAACTATGTTTAACTGAGTTCAAAACAAATTTACAACAAATATCACTGCTGCAAACAGACAAAACTTGACTCCGGGAAAGTCACATTCGGTGATGTTTTTTACAGCTTCTGGGGGAGGTGTGGGGGGGTGGCTTGTGCGCAGCCAAGATGGCCACATCTTTGTGAGCTCCGTCGCATTACAGGGAGGTTGCACATTTAATTACCTGAACAAACCTGTTTTTCTACATCAAAAATTCTGGATTTTGCAGGCGGAATATGTAGAGAAGGCAGTGAGCGACTTTGGTGAAGCTGTGGCATCTTAGGGCTTCAGTATTTCTTCTGTGGATGTCTCCTCAGAAATGCTCCTCAAAATGGCGGCTTCTACTCTCTGTCTGGAACGGCGACGCTGTGCGGATAAGTACTGCTTGCTTGTTGCCTCTTATTGACATTTCAAGATTACTTTTAGTCAGAGGCTCTTCATATTCCGGCTTCTATGCCTTGTCATGTCTTTACCGCAGCGCATTATTTAAGTGCACCTAATGATGTTTTGACGCTCCTTTCAGCTTTTCATGTGCCAGCTACAACTTTCTTCTGCTGAAATATTGCTGCGTCCCTCACCTCCTACGGTGCTGCTGTGACGACGCTCCTTTCAAGCCTTTCCTGTGCCAGCTACCTCTTTTGTCTGCTGAAATACTACTGCGCCATACACCTCCTATTGTGCTTGAGCTTTGAATATGCATGTGTCTTTTTTAACAATACTTTAGCATATTCTCTCAAGCTGTACTCGCACCTTACTTTTGTTTGGTGGGGTATGCGTGCTATTGAATTTATGGTTGAAGGTCAATAAGATTTTTCTTCTTTACATCCTGAATTACTTACTCTGCTGCCTCTCAGGAGGTTGTTTTTGATCAGTGAGGTATTTCATGATATTTAGGTGGAGTTAAATATTTGTGGAGAACATCTTTATTGTTCCTATTGCTTCCTCTCATGGCAGACAACATGAGTCTTTCTCCCAAAACCAAAGACTGTAAAGGTAACCTTAAAAGAGCTAAATAAACTTCTCCGACTCCGGAGCCTGTATCTAAAGACTTTGGTACCACTTTAGATGTTATTCTCTCTCGCCTGAATGCTGTTCATGATATTGCGCAGAGTACAAAAACCAATGCTGATTTACTTCAAGTCGAAGTTGCGGCAACCAGAAGTGACTTCAAGAATTTAACACTTCGTGTTTCTAATGCGGAATCATGGATAAGTGCAGTGGAAGATTCTGCATATCAACAGGCTAAATCCATGCAGAATATGGAGCACTCCCTGACTGCATTACGGAGAGATCTTACGGAGCAGGAGGACATAAATCGTAGAAGCAATCTACATATCTTTGGTTTGCCTGAAGATGCAGAGAAAATTGCGCCATCAATGATAGAGTTGTTGCTCAATTGGATCCCTACTGTGTGGAATATTTCTTTTCAGAAAGACTTTGAAATAGAGCGAGCACATAGGGTTCCTACATTTAGACCGAAGTCTTCACCCCATCCTAGTCCAATGGTTTTTAAACCTTTGCGACATCAGCATTGTGAGCAAATTCTGGCGCAGATGAGGAAAATTAAGGCGATTAATTGGGAAGGTCACAGAATTGCCATTTCCCAGAATTTTGCTAGAGATACTGTCATCTGACGGAAAGGTTTCTCAATCTGCGACGACGACTTCTTGACATGAACATTCCGTTTTCCTTTGCTGGTCCTTCAAGATTTCGAATAACTTTTAGAGGTTGCTCTCAGATTTTTTATGAGCCTTCTGATTTGTCTACCTTTTTGGATAATCAATTTGAATCCCAGATGGAGTCTTCGCCTTCTCCTGGTCCATCTGGATCCTGAGTATTTCTGGAGAGATGTCTGGATTTTTTGCTCCTAACAGTCTCTTTATCTTTGCGCTATTGCTAGGGTATTTGTTACTAGTTTAGAAGTAATGTTGGATTGTGACAGCTGCTTGTAGTATGTCATAATCTTTAATTTACAGTTCTAACTTCTGTGTTATAGGTGGCGCTTTCTTCATATCTGTTTTGTTTGTAGTTCTGGTAACAGTGTTCTTCACTAGTCCTTTTTTGTTCTATTTTTCTACTTTCTTTGACTATTTTCTCTTAGAACAGTATTTCTTCTTTCTGGGTGTTGGCGGCTGCTGGAAAACTACTGTCATATCTTGTTTAAGGTTCTTTGATATCTTTTGGTTACTGTTTTCTATAAGGTAATTCTCCTTTCTCTTTTTCTATGATGAGAGCCTATTCTACATATTTATGTTGTCTTCAATTTCTGCTCGTTGTTTATGTAATCCTTTTTGTCCTCTTATTTCTGTCTGATGCTGTGTCTGAGTATCTTTGGTCTATTATGGTCTGTTATATTTTTTCTTTGTTTGAGTTTTTGAGTATTATGGGCGGTGTACTTCTAATCTTTGGATGAATTACTTATGTTCGTAGTTCATATTTATCTTGTATTTGTTGTTTTACCACTCTTATTCTGGTAATATCACCCATTGCTCTCTTATCCTGCTCTAGATCATTTATTAAGATTATGATCTATTTCTTTCTCGACTATTGCCTTGTATCGATGTGTTGCATGAATTGTTATATATGAATTCTCTTGTGATGCTGGATTGTATATCTATTTAGTTACTCTTCCTTTGTTTATACTATTATTATAGTATTATAATCATTTGCGCTTGGATATGTTATGTATATGATGAATATTATGTAAGTTATTCTTTTCAAATACTGTTCATATGAATTGATGGCTCCGTGTTAGATCAACTGTTCTTCACCAGTTTATATATTCTTATGTATTTATATATTTATTATGCCTTTCCTTTCTCTGTTGCTTCCATTTCTACTTCACTATTGCTTTCTGCCTGTACGGTGATTGGGGTTTTTTTCTTTTCTGTTTGCTGGCTTCCTTGTTTGTCCCTCCATGTTCCTCCCTCGTATGCTTTTTGTCTCTTATAGACTTCCCCTGGTGGGTTCTTTTTTCTCTTTTCTTCTGTATTTTCTCTTCTTTTCTCCCTTTTCTGTCTCTATTTATTCAATCTCTTCTTCTTCCTTCTTTTCTAGAGTCTCCTGCTGGTGTCCATTGTTCGTGTCCTTAGTGGTTCTGTTTTGTTCTTGTTGTGCAGATTCTTCTGTTATGGGGTTCTGTTCTCTGGCACCAAATAGTACGTTTTTTTGTTTTTTCGCTATTATGCCAGGATTGAATGTCTTATCCCTTAATGTGGGTGGGCTGAATCATCCTGTAAAGAAGGCAAACATTTTGGATTATTGTAAAAGTCTTTCTAGTTACTTAGTATACTTACAAGAAACCAAAATATCATATGAAGAAGCTCTATTATTGCGGAAAGAGTGGGTTCTTGATAGTGTTTGTTCCGAGGCCTTTGGAAAGAAGAATGGATTGGTAACTATGATTTCCAAAAATTTGGGTTTGACTGTTGTTACTGCGTAACATGATGCTGAGGGTAGGTGGTTGCTGACTCGGGTATCCAGTGGCTCTCTTGATATCTATGTTATGAATATTTATGCACCAAATAGTGAAGATTTCAGAGGTTCCTCATATTGGTAATCTGATTGTAGGCGGAGATTTTAATCTCCCAATCAATCCCATTTTGGACAGACACTGTGCTTTTAAATTTCGGCCTCCTCTGGCTCATAAACAGATGCTTAACATGTGTTCCTCCTCTAATCTTACTGATGATATAGAGATTACATAATCCCTCTGGTAGTGACTTCACTTTTTTCTCTTCTCCTCACTCTAGCTTTTCTCGTATTGATTATCTCCTAGTTCACTCAGCTCTTTTAGGATTCTCCTCGACTCCTGTCATTCATCCTATTCTTCTGTCCGATCATGCTGCGGTTTCTTTTACACTCCTTAATCTGTCATAAACCAGGGAGCCTCGCATTTGGCGTCTGAATTCAGAGATTTTGCATGATCAAACTCAAGTTGACTTACTCAACAAGGATATTAAAACTTTTTTTCTTGAGAATGAGTCTTCGGTTAGTTCTCCTGTAGTTTTATGGGACGCTTTTAAATGTATGATCAGAGGGTAGATTATTAACAGAATGGCAAAAAGGAACTCAGATATCGAGAAGGAACTTGCTACTTTAGCGGATACCATTAAGCAGAAAGAATCTCTATATAGGAACTCTAAAGATAAGGCGCTCTTACAAGATATCAAGAATTTTAAATATTCTTACAATTCTATTGTAACTAAGAGAGCTCATATCGGCGTCCAGGCACAAAAGTCTAAATGGTTACTCTTAAAAAACCGAGCAGGGAAGGTTTTGGCGGCTATGTTAAAGTTTCAGGAGTCTTCTAGCAGATCAGCACAGATATCTTGTATAAATGACAGTTCTGGTGCTAGGAAGTTTCAAACTACGGAGATCCTTGAGGTCTTTCGTGAGTATTGTAAATTATACACTCCTCAGTATCTATCTTCTCTTGATCAATGGCAACAATTTTAAAATGCAATTCCTATTCAGACTGTGTCTGAGGCTGATGGGGCAAAGTTGGGGGGGCGATTTAATCCGATAAAATAATTCATGCTCTCAAGAGAAAGCTCCGGGTCCAGATGGTTTTCCCATTCTTTTTTGTAAAACTTTTCTTCCATTATTGTACCTTGTCTCAAAGATGTTTTCGACAACTTTATTTCGTCAGGTTCGGTTTCTGGTTCTGTGGCGGAGGCTATTATTGTAGAGGGTAAAGATCATTTGAATCCTAAAAATGTTCGCCCTATATCTCTTCTAAATATGGAAGCAAACATTTTTGCCAAAATCCTGACTAAACATCTGGAATCCTATATTTCTCTACTTATTCACCCTTTGCTGACGGGCTTTGTCAAAGGTATATTGGCTAGGGCTAATATTTGCACATTTTGTCATATCCTGGGGAAAGCAAAATTATCCAATCTGCCTGCGGCGGCCCTTGCCCTTGATGCCGAAAAGGCCTTTGATAATGTCTCATGGCCCTTTTTGTTAACATGGTGATTTCTTTGTACGCACATCCTAGGTCAAATATTAGCATTAACGGTGCTACCTCTTCTTTTTTTAATCTGTGTCAAGGTACTAGACAAGGGTGCCCGTTACCTCCTCCTCTGTTTTTATTGTCTATTGATCCTCTTCTTCGCTTACTTAATCTTAATCAAGATATTAAAGGGTTTCAATGTGGTTCCACTTGTATCAAAACAGCTGCCTAAGCATATGATGTGCTTAATTTTTCCAATGATATAGTTACTACATTTCCTGCTATTTCCGAGACTATTAATTTATTCTCTAGCGTCTCAGGATGTACTCTCAACAAAGATAAAACGGAAATGTTTCTCCTCAATGCATATTGTTTTCCTGCACACATGGAGGATGCGGGTTTTATTTGGCAATCAAAACGTATTAAGTATTTGGGGATTTAGTTTTGTAGGACTCTAACAGACTAAGGGCCAGATGTAGGAGCCCTAATACCGGTCGGTAACGGCCGAATTCGGCCGTTACCGACCGGTATTAGGGTTTCCAGATGTAGGGGGCCTATATTTTACCAATTCTGTAAAGTTACCGAATCGGTAAATTTACAGAATTGGTAAAATACAGAATCGGTATATTTACCGAATCGGAAAAACCACATGTAGGTGCCACAGGCCCTTAAAAATCGGTATTTTACCACCCAATCCTCTTGGGTGGTAAAATACCGAATTCAGGTGTGCATGCACATCTGTGCATGCACACCTGTGCAATGTGACACACAGACATGCCCTTAGGGCATGTCTGTGTGCCACATTGCACACAAGTCCAGAATTGGGGTGCTAGAGGGTGTCAAAGTGACACACCCTGCACCCTTGCAGGATTCGGTATTTAGCGATTCTGTAAATACCGAATCTGTATTTCACATTGATTCCTATGGGCTTCAAGGCCCATAGGAATCAATGGGAAATACAGATTCGGTATTTACAGAATCGGTAAATACCGACTCTTACAGATTCGGTAATTTTTTACCTACATCTGCCTCCTTCCAATTTACCGACTTTTAAATACCGAATCGGTATGACTCGGTATTTGAAAGTCGGTAAAGCGGATTTACCTACATCTGGCCCACAGTCTCTTATAATGAAGCTCAAACTTTACTTAAGGTTTCTTCAAGTTCTAGATACTTGGTCACCTAAGTATATTTCATGGTGGGGACATCTTCAAACTCTAAAGATGAAGATAACACCTATTATTAACTTTGTGTCCTCAATGCTTCCTATTAAATTGTCGTCATCTTTTTTTCGTGAAATTGATTCTCTTACTTCAAAATTCCTCTGGAGTGATAAGAGAGCTAGAATAGCCTATAAACATTGGTGGAAACCTTATGACATGGGAGGGTGTAATCTTCCTGACTGTGATCGTTATCAAGTGTTTTTTTAAGCCTCCAAAGGGGCTCTTTGGTTTTCTACAGATCCTCGGCATACTCCACCGTGGGTTTTTATTGAGCGAGAATTATCTTTTCCTCTACCTACCTCTTCTTTTTCAGCTGCGTCCACATTGTCTATTCCTTTTTCTCGTGCTATTATTTTAGATTCCATTGCTGTAGTGAAAGCGATTGATAAAAAAGTATCTAAGCCAATCCATAAGTCTAGATGGTCTTCTTTGAGGCACAATCCTAAAATTAAGGTTGATATTGACTCGTCTTTGGTGGCCTACTGGGCTAATAAAGGTATCACCCTTGTTTAACATCTTTATGACTCCAATCATGATTCATTACCTTTCTCGTCCTTAGCTTGGCAGTTTTCTCTCACTAATTTAGATTTCTATACATTTTTTTAAATTAAAGTTGCCGTTGCTAAGGTTTATTTTGATCCGGTTTCTCATACAGTTTCTCTCCTATCTATGTGGTTTAAATAAAATCATGTGGCTTCTAAGATTTATAAATTTCTATCTTCCACACCAACTCTACATCTCATGATAATCTTTAATATTCAGTTTCAACTTTCATTACCTCTAGTTTTGCTGGGTCCATGGGCTGCACTATTACCACTACCGTTGGATTCTTTAGATATGCAATTATTAGATTTATTGTTGACGATTGCAGTAAAGGGTATTCTTAAGGAGTGGAAATCATTTGGATCCATATCATATCATACATGGTGGGCTTGGGTCTCTTTTCTCCGTGGGGGTCATAGCTCAGTGGAGGAGAATCGTCTCTCTCCCTCTATTTCTAGTGGGGTATGGAGAACATTGGATAGCTATGTGGACTTGGCTTCGAAAGGATTGGTAGAACAATTTCCCTTTGTGTCGTCTCCTTAATTTCTTTTTCTCGTCCTTTTCGTAGCAGGAGTCTCTCTCTCTCTCTTCATTCTTCACTTTTCTCTCTACTCTTTTTTCTTTCTCTTTCCTTTTCTATCCTTCATTTCTTTTTCTTCTTTCTCCTTCCTTTCCTTTTCCTTCTTCCGATTAGTTTTTATCAAGTGATACATCTGACTTTTTAAAATGGTTCCTCTAGGTTCCTGTTCCTGAACCATAATATTTACATTGGTATGTAGGAGCTGTATATGATAGTATTGATATTGTGTCTTGAATTGCTCTATTGTCAGTGTATTGCTTTCTATTGTATTTAACTATTTATATGTCCTTTCTAATTTAATAAAATATTAGAACAAAAAAAATGTATTTTACTGCGTCTTCTATAGTAAAATCATGTGTTTGAACCCAATGCTCCTCATTAGGTCAAGACCTGGCTGGGAGGTGGCTGGGAGAAGATCTTCTAGTAGTATAGCTGCAGGGATGGATGTGTATGGTAGCAGACAGGATCAGAAGTCCAACAATAATGTGAATATGTACTTAATGAAGAGAAAGTCTAAGTTCATCCTGGTGAATATAGTTATCATGAGAGAAAACCCAAGTGCCATGTAATGAATGTATTCAAATCGTCCATGTTATATCCCAAAATCTTGAAACATCATTTAAAATTGAAGTGCATCTCAGTAAACGACATTGCATCACAGCATTGTGCCAGCAGGACTGTGCCAGCAGGATTGATCCGCTCATATATGTGTTGCGCTTCAATTTATCACTTTGATTGGCAGCAAGTTAGAGTCAGGCATTCAGCCTTTCAAAGTCAATACATTGAGTACTATAACTTGATTCATAGCCACATCGGCTTTTACTGTGATTAGAAATAGCAGTACCATATTTTAAAAAAATGTATTATACTAAAAGGCTCCCTGTACATGCTTTGTGCACACTGTTCATATTGTTCACATCCACTTAAAAACAGTTGCATTCTCTTCAGTGACATTTGAAGTGTGTTTTTTTGTTAATTGTATTTAATTTTTTACTTTTACTGTACAAAATTACTGTTTGTTGTTCGTACACCTCAGATGCCCATTTAGACGATGAGCAGTCAGATATAACTGTGGAGACAGAAGTGTAAAGCAATTTAAAACACCAATACATCAAATAAGTAAGAAACATACACAAAAATCCCATACTAATTTATCAAAATAGGAAATATTTTCATGAACAAATAGACACCAAAATGACAAACAAAAAAGGTAGGGAACCAGTCATATAAATTTTGATAGATTAATCACTTTATAGTGCCCTAAAACATATACTTCCAGTCTGGGGCATCTAGTCAAACTTTACCGGGACAAAGGTCAACTGCAATGGAGTCCTAGCTGGATACACTAAGTGGGAGGCCCCGGTCAAAATTTTACCTTCACACCTCAAAACCTTTCTGGAGCTTTTTCTTCTGACATTGCTCGACCTTCCACAGCAGGTCAGATTCAGAGAGGGTTTGCCAACTTGACTTTCCATGAAGACCCGGTCACATCCTGGAAGTTTGGAGCTCTGGAGCTTACAAATAGAGGAACCAGAAATAATGCAAGTGGGCTAAGTTGACCTGTAGCTTGCAGTCCACTCCTTAATCCTTCTTGGACCAAGGCACAGTCCCAAGCACTGTAGAAGCAGATTTTGCAGCAGGCACAGTCATTCAGAGTAAAGGCCTTGGGGTGGATATCCAGATTCTAACAGAGCAGTCCTTTTTTCTTTATAGTTTCAGGCCACAGATCTGAGAGACCATGCCGCTCGCAGATATTTATTCAGTGTTCTATAACCACAAGCAGGGGGGCACCTCTGTCCATTGAGATGCTGGGTGCAGCCCAAATGGAAATGGAATGGAGGGGATACCCCAAAAAATTATTGAAACACTCAACAAAAAGAGCCAGATTTACCCCTAGGGAGACTTTATTGCAGAAAAAGACCAAATCAGATTTGGATAAACTCGTTTGTGTGACAACCTACGGGCCTCACACTAATAAGTTTAGACAATTATCCTGAAAAACTGGTATTTACTCGAGAATCTCGATATTCCAATGTATAAACCCATCTTTGCAATGAAAAAGAACTTGAGTGTGGGCCAACAACTAATAAGAGCTGATAGTTACATTCCGAAACCCAAAAGTAACTTGATAACGCAATGGAATTTACCACCTATTACTGGACACCACAGATGTGGTAACTGTGTTGCCTGCCTTTCAACATTGGAGGGGGAGGTTTTTGACCACAACGGAATCATGTGGAGACACAACAACTTTACAAATTGCAAGACAAAAAATATAATGTATGCAGTGCTATGCCCATGCAACAAAATATATATCGGCAAAACATGCCAACAAGTTAACATGAGGATAACGCAACACAGGTCTAGAATAAAGAAAAAAGTTCTATCTGCCCCCATGGTGGAACATTTCTTGTCCTTAAATCATAGTGAGGATGATTTTAAATGGACCATTTTGTCTGCGATTGATCCAAAACATCGCTCTCCTTGTTTTGAAAGTGCCTTGTTACGTAAAGAGGCGTATTTGATTATGAAATTTGACAGTATAAATAGAGGATTGAACTGTATGAGTGAACTTAATAGAGTGTAACTCAGCCACAAATTTCAATTTCCTCGAGGACGTGGTTCCAAAACACTGGTATGTAACTGGGTCTAAATATCCTTATGCGCTGACACTCCGCCTACGCTAAATCTGTAGCCAACTTTGGTCTGCCTGCGGTTCTGTAGAAATACAATTCCCACAATGCACTGCCCTAAGTCGCAGGTAGGCCCCACCTAGGGCTACTGGGCTTGTAGTCATGTGGTCACATGACCCGGTAAAACAGGTTGGAGAATGTTGAACAGCTCTTCCTCCTACGCGGTACGAAGGAAT
Source organism: Lissotriton vulgaris (assembly GCF_964263255.1). Classification (NCBI taxonomy): domain Eukaryota; kingdom Metazoa; phylum Chordata; class Amphibia; order Caudata; family Salamandridae; genus Lissotriton; species Lissotriton vulgaris. The sequence continues at coordinate 387,627,959 of NC_141689.1, forward strand.
ACTTTAAACGAGCACAAAGCTTCCCAAAAAGGTGAGCGTCCCTCCGACTTTCAGATAGAAACCCGCTCTTGCTAAGATGTAATTTTCCCAATACGCCTTTAATATAATGAATTTTCTACTCTTCTCAGATTTCAAATTGTAACAGACCCGAGTAAACAAAAGACGTGGCTCTCCTCCTGGGTTGTGACCATCCCAGGAGTAAGTACACTGAACGCGATCGTATTCAGAGTATGATCGGTCATACTTTCAGAATTTTTTGGCTAAAATCATGAACTCCTTCCGCTTTTTTAGATTTTAAGAATCCCAGCGCCACGACCCGAGATGTAGTAAACTTTAAGGCACCAAATTCATTATGCCTAACAAGAGCACGATAAAGGTAATTTACCTATTCACGAGATACAAATACAATGTGATACAAGCCTTGTTATAAGATCACTCAGTTTCCGATATTTTGTTGCAGAGTGGCCTGCACTGCACGAATTCACAACACAAGCCTATTAACCACGTTGGGCACTTGCCAGGTATGTAGGCAACCCTCTAGTTAATGATGAAAAGAGTATTGTAGATTTAGTGGGAAGCACACTACAATTTATTTTTTAATTTTGTTTTTTTTACAAACAGTTGGTTTTTATGAAAGGATTCATACAGCCCAGAAGAGAGTCCGGCAATTCAAAAAACCAGGACTCGAAACGCGTCAGCTACTATAAAGTGGCTACCATTAAAGTGTAGTTAGATCTTTGGACACTCAGAGTTTCGTAAATATTCATCCTCCTAATTGGGGAACATCATGCGTTGTTTAAATGTGTAAATGTGATTTGAAGCTACACATTGAAACTGTTTTTTCACTGAGTTATTGTCACCATATTTGTGTATTTTTCATTTATGTATATGTACTTTTGCACACTATATGTATTATTGTATGTAGCAACGATGAGATTGTCTGTTTAGTAGATTATGTGTTCCTTTTTTGTGAATATAATTGAGCATAAAGAATAATTAAAAAGTCAATCAGGCAAAATTGATGGCCAAGATAAACGCATTAATCTTCGTTTATTCTTCTGCATAGGTAACACAAACAAATGATTGGAGGTTCAGGTAAATATTGAGTTTTCTTGTTAATAGGCCCTACCTGTCCTCCTCCTCCCCAGGGCCAAACCCCTTCTTTTCACAAAAGGGTGCAGCCCAAAAGCATGACAACCTCTTCCAAAGTGTGGCATCTTCTTGTCTCACGAAGCACTGCACTTCCAAAATCCAACATGAATGAATTCTCTTCAGACACGTAAGAGCTAGCTAAACAAACCCACAGGATGGCTCATTTCCATTAGCTCTCCTCCCCCTGACCTTTGCAAATTCCTGTCCTAAACCTATCATCTGGCTGAGGCACAGGATGTGGGTATAGTTATGCCTGGCATTCCTTACTGATCTGCTCTCTCTTTCAGCTTAGTTTGATTTACCTAGCCCTCTCTGCAGGACCCACCCTCCTCAGCTTAAGAGCTCTCTCGATCAAATAATCTCTGATCCGGCCAGCAGCCTGTCTAGGCTGACCAATCAGCAGTGACTAATAAAAAGCTGGATTTTGGCTTACAGGAGAGAAAGTTCCATAACTTCTCTTCTGTACTACTTATGGAAAATTCAACAATTGCACTTTGTTGCATTTATCAACACCAATCTTTTAAGTCTTTGAATTATATTTACATCTTCCATAGCACTATTTATAACTAAATAAAATATTGCAATGTTAGCCTATAGAGCAAAGTATCTACAGTAGGTAAACATGAGATGGGCAATGTTTTCTTCCCCAGGGCATATAAAACATCTTTTATTAGGCCTCTACTTAGAGCTACATGACTACCACCACTAGGACAACTAAGGGAGACACAGAGGATACCTGATATCTAAAAATAAGGTAGGTTATTACCTTTAAAGTGACCATAACACCAAAGCCTAGTTTGCACACAATTTTACTTTTAAATACACTCTGCAAGGCCAAGCTGCCTCTAAAATGACAGCAAGCATTCAGAAGTGCACACATGCAAGTGTGGGAAATTTGTTGGCCTCTAAACGTCCATGCCCTACTACATATTAGAGACTTATAGGTAGTTGGCAATCCATGACCCTATTATCTACTAGGGACGTATAAGGTCTGTCATTGCTAATTGTAAATTATTAATTATCGCACTGGACCTGGACCTGGACCTGGTTAGCAGAGCTCAGGGTAAAGTCAAAGTCAGTTAACACCAGTATCATTCAGCAATAAAATGAGGGTGAACAGAGCAAAAGGATGACATTCTAGCATGCCCCCTACCCAAACGAAAGGTGATGGTTAACTAACCTACATCCTGGTAGTCTTCATCAGCTTGGTAGAAAAGCCTGGAAAGTACATCCGCATTGGCATGGGCATCTCCAGATCTGAGTACCACAGTGAAGTTCATCCCCTGTAGGGATATGGACAACCTCAATAGCTTGGGATAATCCCTTCTCAAGTATGAGCATCCTAGGAGATCACTAGTCAGTTTGAACATGAAAGTGAATACCAAGCAGGTATGGACTCAGCTTTTTCAAGGACAAAATCACTGCAAATGCTTCCATCTCAATGGCACACCATCTGGGTAGAGAAGTCACCTGCTAATAAAGGCAACTGGCTGAACAAGGTCCTTCTCATTTACCTGTGACAACACTGCCCTAATACCTTGTTCTGAAGCATCTTTCAGAGCCACATATTTATTTGTGTAATCAGGAGCCAGTGCAACTGGTGCTCAAGTCATAGCCTCTTTCAGATTGCCAAACGCCTTCTGACACTCTGGGATCCATATAACTTACTTTGGCCTCTTCTTAAAAAGTGAATTCTGTCAGGGGAGCCACAATGATCCAGTAGTTTAAAAAAAACTTTATTTAATAATTTAATTTACAGTTAGATAAGCAATACAGTTTACATTCAAGAATTGAAACAATTGCAAGTACAAATGTGGCATGGCAAACATACAGTCGACAGTCACTTTTGTCACTATACCTCCTCATACTAGTACAATGATCCCATAGTTCTGAACACACCTTCTTTAATACCAAGTCAGACCAAGGAATGCCATTACCCCTGCCTGGGTAGTAAAAACTGACTTACCCAAAATGTAGAAGCTGAACAATCCAAAATGGTTAGGATTTTGACCCGGAGAGGTTGAACATGGCCTCAACCTACCAGGTAGCCCAGGTACACCAGTGAACTCTGCCCTACTTGGCACTCGCTGACCTAAATATTAAAATCTGCCTGCTGCATGGCCTGAATCACTTCTCCCAGGTGGTTTAAATGATCCAACCAGGAGGAACTATTCAAAGCTATATCATCCAGATATGCTGCACTGAACTGGGACATTACTGAAATCCTGTTGTTGCTTGGAGAGGAGGAGCTGCCCACTGGTTTCCTGACTGCCGTTACCCCCCTGGACCGTTGACTGATCGCCGCCGGACCCGCTTTGCGGGTCCCGCATCGCAGCGTAAGGAGGGTGACTGCTAGAACTTTGCGCAGAGCCGAGGGGCAAGGAAAAAAAACTGCGGCAGGGCTGCGAGCAGTGCAGCAGGGTCTCCGTATCACAGGAGTGCCTGCACTGACCATTCTACACACCTGGTCCACTCTCCCTGCTGGCCACGCCCCCGCTCTCGCGTGAAGAAAGCTGCACTGAACTATTCCAACCCAGACAGGACCCTGTTTAAAACCTTTCGAAGCTGGCAAGGGCATTCTTTAAGCCAAAGGCCATTACTTTGAAGTGGTAATGTCCCTCTGGTGTGGAAAATGCTGACCTCTCTTTTGCATCTTCAGTGAAGGCAATCTACCAGCAGCCGAAATCAAATGTACTCGGATACTTAGCAGCCCCTAACCTATGAGCTCATCATCTCTAGGTATAGGGTGAACACCAGCCATAGTGTCAGTCAGTCAAAATACTTTTATTCGGTTTTGGATAAAATCATAAAAAGACATACAATTCGTACACGTTAAAATGCAATGATACATTTACAAAGATAACTTCAAATACATAGGTTTTTAAAAATATTAATAGCATTTTCAAGAGTTTTTCCAAATACATTAAATAAAGACAGTTAATAAGGGGATTTGTGCAAAAGAGCAAGATGCCAGGCAAAATGTCAATTGGGCCACGGGATGTAAACAGCCGTTAAATGCTGGCTAATGAATTGTGGCTGGATTTAATGCGTAATGCTGCTGCCAAATAATTTCCCATGCAAAACATAGTGCGAATGTTAGTCATGGACAGAAGATAAAGAAGTGCCGGTCTGACTTGTGTGAAGCCGGCCTCCCTCAGAATTGGTAACAAATATTTATTGCGGGGAACTGAAAATAATAAACAAAACATAACGAAGTGCATAGTGTCCTGGATTGAAAAATTATTACAGGAACAAGGAGGGGCTGACTCTGGTCTAACCCAAGACTGATAATTACCCAAGTAATAATGGATCAAATTAAATCTAAATTTGGTCAAAAGAAATCTGTGAAAAGGTCTGGTGACAACGCTGAGGTAGGGTTCCATGGAAATGGAATTAGTTATTATATAATGAGACCTCACCGAGGGCTTCTGTAATTCTTTTTCCTCGCGGGCTAATCTTGCCAAAGTCAAAAACTGCCTCTTAACTAAAGCTACCAGCCATAGTGACTGTTTTAAATCCTCTGCAGTCCACACAGAAGCTTAATTTCTTAATTCCCTCCTGGGGATTAGGTTTGGGCACCAGCATCACTGGACTGGCCCATGGTCTGTCACAGGGCTCAATAACCCCCAACATGTAAATTTTGGAGAGAGTTCCACTCCCTCCACTGACCCATCTTGCACATGGTGGAGAGGAGGTCAGGCACTGGCTCAGTGTCCTCCTCTTCTCCCTCCTTCATGTCTGACCTGTTGTGGTAAGGTTTCAATCTGTTGACATGCATGACCCTACAATGGTTCCTGTGGTGTTAAGTTCAACCAGGTAAGTAACATCACCCTTTTTCTCAATGATTATATAGGGCCCAGTCCACTTGTCATGGAGATCACTATGAGCTACAGGCTTCATCACCCACACCAACTTTTCTGAAGTACACTAAGTGTTTGAATCCCCGGATCCCTGGTTGGCTTGGTAGGTACCTTAGGCCAAACAGGGACCCACGAGCCTCCAACGTTAGGGAAAGACATACTGCTTCTAGAGATAGCCCCGCTCCACCCCTTTGGTAGCTTGGCATGTGCAGCCAGGCTTATCTTCAAGGCCAATGTGTAAAGTATTTGCAATTACTCTCACAGCAACTCAATGATGACGGAACAAATAGACTCCACATGAGTTTCAAAGAAACACAAGTATAAATTTATACAAAGATATACGATATGACCAAATTATACTGAACCAATATATGCGTCAGGTTAAAGCTCCCCTGGCCTATTAATATTGATCTACACCAAACAATCGTATGTAATCATAATTTCGTAATATGCAGTTCGTTGTGCAACAATCAGGTATTTTACAACATAAGAATGGTGCAGATCATAATATGGCTATCTGGCAATTTGTACTATTACTGTAATGCAGTGCGTAATGCAACAACGTTGTAAACTGTTATGCCCCATAATAAAATGCGTACGATCTCCTTCAGACACTCTGTTAGGAAAAAGCAATGCAACGTGTAACAGTTATCAGGCAGTTCATTAGGCAAAGCTAATGCAATGCGAAACACATATATCAGGCAGCTCAGTATACAACACTAATGCAATGTGTAATACGACAATCCAGCAGTTTGTGATGCAGGACTAAGACAAGGCGTAACTCATCTATCAGGCAGTTCGTTATGGAAACCTAGTGCAATGCGTAACACACCTATCAGGCATTTCGGTAAACAAAACTAAGGCAATGGGCAATACGACCAACAGACAGTTAGATGTGCAGAAATAAGGCAATGCGTCATACAATCATCAGATACTCCGTTATGTAGGACTAATGCATTCTCCGGCCACAGTTGCCCTAGCCACACGGGTAAGATATAAAACAGTGAATGCAGCTATACACTCCGCCCCGGTGCTGCCACTCCCTTGGAACACGGGCTGTGAGCCCAGCCGAAGCAGAGGCTTGAGCTCCTGGACAGAGAAAGAGGCTGAGAGCTTCGCCTTCAAAGCCAGTGCCCCACCCCAGGAGTTGACAAGCGTCACCTGGGGGGTGCAAATTCACTCTCTTCTCCTTTTCTAGCGACTTGGGCACCCAATGCAATCTCTATGAATTTCCAGGCAATGGGAAGATCCCAGGCTGCACACTATGCCCGCACTCCGGACACCGGGTGCACAATAACAAGACAACTCCTCACGAGGGTCTCTGGCTGCACACACACGCAGCGTCGCTGAGACACACTTGATCTTCTGGTGCTCACGACCACAGGGCACAACTTGCGCAGGTCTCCGACTGTAGAAAGCACATGTACTCTGCCTCACAGAAACACACTTTATCGTCTGGCACCCCGCTCACAGTGCACAACTTGTGCATGTCTCAGGCTGTAGAAAGTACTTGCACACAGCGTCGCTCAAGACACGCTTGATCTTCGGGCACCTCAGGCGAGGGGCTCAGGCTGCAAACAGCACACGCACACAGCATCGATGAGACACACTTGCCCTTCTGGTGTACAGGATCACAGGCCAATCCAAGCGAAAGTCTCATGTTGCACCAAGCACACGCACACTGCGTTGCTGAGACTTACTTGGCTTCCCAAGGCACATTTTCACAGGACGATCCTCTCGAAGGACTCAGGTTGCACCAAGCACACACACAGTGTCACTGAGTCTCATTTGGAACTCCACGTGCCCAAAATCACAGGGCACAACTTACGAAGTTCTTAGGCTAGACAGACCGCACACACACACAGAGTCTCTGAGAGTCTTCTCTGGAAACTGTTGTGTTCCTGTGTTTTCAAACAGGGATCCAGCTCACCTCAGGCCCTTGGGGACAGTTACTTCAGGACACAGCACACAGCATAATCCCTTTAGCCTTTCCTTGGTTGAAATAGCAAACTGGAGGCCAGCATCATATCACACAGCATAAGCAGTCCTATCTTTCAGTCTCTTCAGTTGTTTCTTCTGTGGCAAAGGTTCTCTTGAGCATGAAGTATCTCCAGTCTTTTTTGCACTTGATCAAGCCATTCTCAAAAGTTCAGGGGCTTCAGCTCACATAGTTATACCCCTCAATTGCTTTGAGGTATAGGGGGAACTCACCTCTGCTCAAACCAGTTCTGGGTGCCGCCATACCAGTGACACCTTCTTCTTTTGATTAGTGGGGGTCTGGCTTCTCAATCACTCAGCAGGAGAAAAGACAATTGTTTTATAGCACCAGCCCAGGCCTCTTCACCTCTAGGTGCTTCTCCTCCCCCTACACTTCAGATGCAGGTCAGCCTGTGCTGTCTCCCCTCCTCCCCTAAGTCAAGACATTCCCCAGATCCTATCGCTTTCAAATCCAGCCAGTCAATCCACAACCAGGCAGAGACACACAGAAATGTTTAAAGCACATAAACCCAGCCACTTCTGAAAGAGTGGCTTACAAACACATACTGTGAAAGGTATACACCCGTTACAATGCATCTTTTACTCCGCACTACCATTACAACGCGACTTTTACAACGCATACCATTACAACGCATTGCGCTGGGGGGCGCTCTAGGATAGGGAATAAGTATAATTTACTATCCAACACCTTCCCTAGGGTCCACGGGGACTGGAGTTAGAATAGTAAATTATACTTACCACTATCCAGCACCTCAAAGCGCTATGCGTTGTAATGGTATGCGTTGTAATGGTCGCGTTGTAACGGTAGGTAGTTGTAATAGTATGCGTTGTAACGTCATACATCCACTGTGAAAACCATCTTCATAAAAAGATGTGCTATTGCAGGGTGAGTTCAGGCATACTAAACTTATTGCAGGGTGAGTTCAGGCATACTAAACATCACAATTCCATCTTAAGCCTTTGGGGAGATAGGATGGAAAACATATTACACAGCCTTCCCATTCTATTCTAATGGGCAATATGGCATTTCAACAGGAAAAACGAAATGGTGATTATTTCACTGTCAGGACATGACACACACCTTAGTACACATCCTACCTTTCACATACACTACACACTGTCCAGGCGGGAACTCTAGACCTACCACTGGGGTGCCTTAGGTGCACAGACAGGGTAGGGTAAGGTGGTGAGTTTTTTAAATTTATTTTTATTTATTTGGTGTTTTATATAGTGCAAACATGACCCAGAGTAGGATCTCAGAGTGCTTCACATTTACATATCAAGAAACAGTAGAGTTACCAGTCAAGTCAACAATCATCAGTAGCTTTACACTGTTTTTGAGAAAAACATTAAGGCTTAATATACATATGTACCATCCACAACTAGTTTAAAGTTGGATGAGAATTAGCATTCGTATGATCTTGGCAGATGACTGAAAAGGAGTGCACTGTTGAGATTATGGGAGCAATTTACTCATATAAAAAGATTTGGATTCATGTTTAAAAGTGGAAATGGATGAAATTCCCCTAATGTTCGTGGGAAAAGCGTTCCATATTCTAGGGGCTGCACCCAAGAAAGCTCGGTCATAAGTCCTTTTCTTACGGAAACTGCCCGGTTTCAATAGTAGGTCTTCCTGACTCCGGGAGAGACGGCATCCTCCTGAAAGTGTGATTTTCTGGGCTAGGTACACTGGTGTGTTGTAATGTATCACTTTGTGAGTGATATATGCTATTTTTAGATTTATTCGTTGTTCGTAAGGCAGCCAGTTAAGCGCTATCAGATGGGGGTGATGTGGTTGAATTTTCTGAAGTCGGTTATAAGTCTTGTGGCTGCATTGAGACAGACTTTCAGAGTGGCTGTTGAGATCTTGGGGAGACCAGCTAGACTTGTGCAGCAGTACTCAATCCTTGATATTACTAGTGCATGGACTGCCGTTTTCAGGTCTGAATTGTTTAAGAAAGGTTTCAGTTTTCTCAGGTAACTTAAATGGAACCAGGCGTTTTTTGTTATCATGTTAATATGTGGTAGCATGTTCAGATTTTTGTCTAGTACAATTGCCAATGATTTGGTAGACTCAAGAATACTCGGAGTACAGTTTAGTACCGTGATCAGATTTGTCCATTGTTGAATGTTCATATCACTTTTCTGGTGGGAAATCAACAGGAATTTGGTTTTATGTGGGTGAGCTTCAGGTGATTAGTGGTTAACCAATGGATGGTTCTTTTTAATGCTTGGTTCATGATGACTATCTCTTCTGACAATGGGATCTTGATGTAAAACAATGCGTCATCTGCGTACATGTCAAACAAGATGTTTGCTTGGCGTAAGGTTTTTGTGAGTGGCTCTATGTACAGATTGAATAATGCCGGGGATAGAGTTGAGCCCTGAGGAACTCTGATTGCATTTATGGATGAAGCTGATAATGTTTGGTTGACTATGATTTTTTGCGATCTGTTCTATAAGAATGAACTAAACCATCTTTAGACTGTACCATCTAATCCCATCCTATTTTTCATACGATCTAGTATTTTGGCATGGTTTACTGTGTCGAAAGCCGAAGAAAGGTCGAGCAGGACTAGAAGGCAGGTTTCGTTGCGGTCAAGGGCAAATAGAGCGTCATCCACAATGTGCAGAATTGCTGTTTCCGTACTATGGTTTGGTCTAAATCCTGATTGGAAGTCACTCAATAGATTGAATTCTGAGATATGCTGGCTCAATTGTTGTTGTACACATTTTTCCAGGACTTTGGCTAGCATTGGAATGTTTGTAACTGGTCTGAAATTGTTAGGGTCAGCGGGGTTCTCTGTTGTTTTTTTTAGGATTGGAGTGACTTGCCCTGTTTTTAGGCAGTCCAGTATTCAGCCTTGTGCCAGCGGAGCGTTAATGATCTTTATCCATGAGGGGATGAGCAGATGGTTTATTGTAGACCAACACTTTGCCGGTAGAGGATCATTGTAGTGATTGCTTGATTTAGTGGACGAGATGATCTTTGCAATGTTTATATCAGTAATGGGATTACATTCAGACCACCAGGCATTGTTTTTAGGGTTGAGATTGATCCTTATCTAGGGTGCTCTTAGAAATCCAAAGGCATTCATCTGCTTTTTTGAGGTCCACTTGCATCGATTTGGCTTTGGCAGTGAAGAAGGAGGAGAAATCTTCACTGCTTATCTATATGTTTTTGTAGTTGTTGGTGCAGATTTTGCCATTTTATTGGATTGATCTTTTAGCAGAACGAATAGCTTCCTAGGTCTGTTTTTTGCATTATCCAGTTCTTTCCTGAAAATGTCTTTTTTTGAATTTAGATTGCTATTATTTCATGCTCTTCTGGACTGTATAAGTATGGGTGAGGAAGGGTATTGTCGCCATTTCCACTCTGTGAATCTGAGTGAGGGTCTTTCTTCGTTGTGGCATGTTTTTTTTGTCTATGTCAGGGATCCTTTTGAATTTTAACGGGGCTATGTCTTCAATATTATTCTCCATTGTATTGTAGTACTCCGTGAGGTCACTAACGTCCACCATATTACTTGGAGGGTGCAGTTCTGTCTCACAGCGTGTTGCAATGTTATCCATGTTGAGCCCCGTAGTGTCAAAAATCAATTTTCTGGGTTTTGTTGGTTGTGAAGAGGCTTCAGTTTTCATGAAGGGTATTTGGAAAGTAACAATGTGATGGTCAGACCAATCGCAGGGGGTGATTTCAATGTTAGCGATAGTTTTTTCTATGATCTAGTCTAGCGTAGAGCCTTTTGAGTGGGTTGGAAGATGACATTCTTGGACCAGCGACTGACCCTCGAGGAAGGCTTTGATTAAATTGATCTGATTATCCGTATAGTCCTCCCAATGAAGATTGAAGTCTCCCAAGAAAATATCATTGGAGTGAGGAGATGAGTTTTCTGTGATGAATTCTATCAGCTGATCTATGAACCTTGTATTTTTGCCTGTAGGGTGGTAGAAAGTGTGCAGTTTTCAGTTTTGATTTTCAGAGGATCTTAAGGACAAACTGAGATATTCACAAGATTCTGTGGGGTCAGATTGTATTTTAAAAGAGTGCACTTGACAGAACAACATGTCCGTTTCACAAACTGTGTGCAGGCCTTGCAATGGCAGGCCTGAATTCCCTTTTTAAGGCTACTTGAGTTGGTGCCACAATAAGTGCTGCAGGCCCACAAGTAGCATATTACTAGGGACTTCACAAGTAATACAAAATACCAATTATGGTCAACCAATTACCATTACTCTGTACACAGGGAGCACTTGAACTTCGACACTGTATAGCAGTGACAAAGTGTCCAAAACATCTAGGTTGGCAACAAATGTCAGAAAAAAGGTCTAGGGGAAAGCAAAAACTTTAGGGAACTTTAGCACAGGCCTCCAGTTTACTGCTTGCCTTGAACATGTACTCTGCCATGTGAGATCTCAGGCCTAGCACATAGTGAAGCACATTGTCCTTTGCTTCCATGAGAGGCTCCTCCAGCATGCACAATGGCCATCTCACAGAGTGCCTAAACAACAGCTCAAAGGGAAAGAAAGCAATCCATTTTTGTGGGACTTCCCTATAGGCAAACAGTATGCATTGGAGGAAAACCTCCCCTCTCCTCTTGAGTTTGGCAGATAACCCATTGATCATGCCCTTCAAGATCTTATTGAAACTTTCCACCAGACAATTAGTCGGTGGGTGATATGGGGTCGTGAACATGTAGGCAACACCACATTCAGCCCGCATCACTTTTAGATAGTTGGACATGAAGTTAGTGTCACTATCTGAAACAACCACTTTTGGGAAACCCGCTCTGGTGAACACCCCAAGTTGGGCCCTTGCCACTATAGGAGCAATGACTGTTCTGAGAGTAATTGCCTAAGGGTATCTTTGGCATGATCCACTACCACCATGATATACTTATTCCCTGATGCAGTTGGGTTCTAAGGGACAAACAAGGTCCACCTTCTCAAAGGAAGTCCTAACCACTGGTAGTGGTATCAAGGGAGCCTTTGACTTGCCTCCTGTCTTGCCATTAGCCTGACAGATGACACAGAATCCACAGAAATCCTTTACCTTCTCAGACATATGGGGCCAGTAGAAATGGTTCACCAACTGGTTCCAAGTCTTGGTCTGCCCCAAATGATCTGCCAAGTTGATATTATCTGTACTTCTGGGGCACAACCAACCTCCTGGGGGCCCCTTCCTTGAGGTTTCTGGCATCAGTATAGAGCTGCCCATCTTGCCAATAGATTATACGGAGCACACTGTCATTCTCTTCCTCTTGCTTTAAGGCAATCCGCCTCAAACCCCAAGGGTGCGACAGTCTCACTGCCCCTGACTAAACCCCTCTCTGCCTGAAACTACAAGGAAAAAAGGACTGCTCTGTTGGAATATGGAAAGCCATTCCAAGGCCTGCACTGTTAATGACTGCACCCGCTGCACAATCTGGTCCTGGGGACTGTGCCCTGGTTCAAAAAGGATTAAGGAGTGGACTCCCTGCAAGCTCAGGTCAAATGAGCTAACCTGCATCATCTCCACCAAGAGTCCCCACCCTGGAGTGGATCTAGTGGACTTTTAGGAATTTGACCAGGTACAGTTTGGGAATTGCGGTTGACACATCCCAGAGATCTCCTCGAGGTACCAGACCTTTGGATTGGTGATTTGAACACTTTGAACCTACAGGAAAACATTCAGAAAGCACCTCCTGAAGTTGGAGAACTTGTGTCAAAAAGCTCCATGAGGTGACTGACCTGACTTCGAGAGTCAAGCTGACTACCTTCAACCTCCGACTCAGCCAAGATTTCTGGTTCCTCCCTCTAAGACCTCCAGAGCTCCAAACTTCCAGGATGTGACCGGGTCCTCGTGAAAAGTCAAGTTTGCAAATCCTCTCTGAATCTGACCAGCTATGGAGGGTGGAGGGTTGAGTGACGTCGGAAGAAAAAGCTCCAGAAAGGTTTCCAGGTGTGAAGGTAAAATTTTGACCAAAGCCTCCCACTTAGTGAATCCGACTAGACTCCAACGCAGTTAACCTCAATCAGACTGGCAGTATATGTTTTTTAAGCACTAGAAAGTTGTTAATCTGTAAAAATTCATATCTCCGGTTCCCTAACTTGTTTGTTTGTCATTTTGGTATCTATTTGTTCATGAAAATATTTACTATTTTGATAAATTAGTGTGGGATTTTTGTGTGTGTTTCCTAATTATTTGTGGTATTGGTGTTTTTAAATGCTTTATTCCTCTGTCTCCAAAGTTATGTCTGACTGCTCGTTATCAGCTACCAAGTGTTGAGCATGGGGTTAATTTACTGTACTGAGACCTTTATTCGACCCTATACCGAGTTGGTTGCCTTATTACTAGTGGGAGGTACATACTTACCCCCGACTGGTGGAGACATCGGGGATACCTGATTTCTAAAAATAAGGTAGAATATCAGTTTTAAAGTGACCATACCACCAAAGTGGTAGCCTAAACTTCAGTTCCATAGATGGTTGACCTCTGCCTTTTATTATCCATGCTCAGAGGTAAGACTGCCAGGGTTGCAATATCCAACACACTCAGGATCACTAAGATTGCCCCTGTCACTTTCTTCCCCTCTCTGGGACACTCCTCACTCCCACACTTACATTAGCAATTCCAGGGAACTTCCCACTGATGGAAGGCTTCTTTGTTCAGACAGCATCTCCTTTCTTGGGCCCTGGATGATTACACTCAAAGCACTTTCTTACCTTTGGAGAAGCATGGCTCAATGATTAGAGCGGCAGACCCTGATGCAGAGGTCTGGCCCTGGACCAGGGTTCAATTTCTGCCTTGGCAGCTCTTGGACTCAATCTCCCTGGACCTGATAATTCTCGCCTCGGTGCCTAGTCTAATCATGGGTCCCACTCTGTGACTCTGGGACATAGCTTTCTTAATCTCCACAACGGCCCCAGCAGTGGACAGCTCACAGGAAAGCCAGGAAGGGTTCCACAGCGGTATGAATACAGATCTACAAGAGCACTGGGTAGAAGGCGCTATATAAATACAAACATTTACATTTACATTTAAAGGACCTTCCATTCTTTCCTTGATATGCCCCACTTCCTTATTCAGGTTTTTGTGGGTAATTTGAGGACTCCTTCTGTTTTAGGCCTCCTTTCCTTTGTTGTGGAGCATTTTAGAATCCAAACATAATTTACAGATTCATGCCCTTATATAGGTACAATCCACATTGCCCTTATATAGGCACAGAAATCATACCCATATTTAGACATAACCCATCCAGTCCAAATACAGGCATAGCTACTTTCACTAGTTCCCAAAGCCACAACTATTTCTTGGAAAACTCGGCTTCAGCAGTCAGGGACATCCCCTTGCTTGAACATTGATTTGTCCTAGAAATCATGGAGTTTTCAAAGAACTACCATTCCATTGGGGTTCTTTGGTCACGTAATTATGTCCAACTTTACTTCAAACAAGGCACCATCATGGTATAAATATGCCTACACTTGCCCTAGCAAACATACAGTGGTTCGAGCAGCTCGACTTTCTACTTGCCCGACGAAGCTCGCTACTGCAAGTGCCGAAGGAAGCTGACCCTCCAGCTGACGCACTAACAGAGAGGCTGCCTTTCTCTCACTGAGAATCCAGCTCCAGTGTTTCCAAGCTCCCTTCGCAGGATCTTGGGAAATCGAGTCCCGAGACAGGGATACCAGACCTCCTTCATTCTAAAACGAAGGTACTAGGCTGATTAGACCCTAAGAGAAATCCTGCTTAGATTCTTAGTAAAGACAAATTAAACCTATGCTACACCTCACTTACTTCTTCCCTCGTACTAGACTTAGGTTGGGTACATTGGGGTAGGCGTATTTTAGAAGCACCAGTTGAGTACTTTTTAGCTTTGTTATATGTATGTATTTATCTATGGTCAAGAAACCATACAATGCTTTTATAATATTATTTTATAATACTCTTCTTACGTTATGCATTATAATATGCAACCAGTATTACGATTGTAGCAGTTCACTTTACTTGCTTAAGAAAGAAGACTGTTCAATAAACCTTTTATTGAAAACACCCGTCTCTCTCTATTTCTCTGTACCTCTGATAAAATGAAGCATGCACGAGTAAAATATCTATCTATTGTTTCCACGACTCTGAAGATTAGTTTTATTCTTGGGGAAACAAAGTTGTCATGTTTATGCGGTTGTCAGGAATGAATCCCTTCTTGTTTATTCGAGAAAGTTTCTAGTAACCTCTGATCTAGCTGGCACTCACAATTAAGTCTAATATATTCGATAGAGACCTAGTCGACATAAGTCCTACGTCAAATCTATAAGATATGTTATTCCAATGCGCAGAGCCTATTGGGAATATAGGAACTACACTACATGGCGCCAACGTTTGGTAAGGCACTAATTTAACGCTAGATACTAGAGTAACTCAGTTGTGCTTTTCACAGAGACCCCTTTTCCTGTAAAATTCTCCAATAGACGTCTGGAGTGGGTAAAAAGATAAAATATCCGCCATAACTGAGTAGGACAAAAATCCTATGTATTAGTTTTTGGTTTGATTCAACGTTGAAGGATACAGTGCTCCAAAATAGTGTGCACCTTATCTTTGTTTCGTTGAAACTTGCTCTGCAAACTTGCATTAAACAATGTCAAATAACGACAGCAATAACACAGCCTGTGGAGCTGCGGCTGCAGCCAAACCAGGTTAGACGTTACAGGTTTCCACGAAAACCACCAGGATGCTATAATCATCCAGGAAAACTTAAGGAAAACCATCGCTATAAAGCTTATAACAAATGGCCTATCACCTAGAGGTGGTAGGGTAATTTTTGTCATAGAGGCACACGAATATCAGCAGACAGAGGTATTCTATTAATGGATAGTCTTCCCTGAAGCAAATGTAGTATCGCATGTGTTCACTTCTACAAAGTAGAGGATAATCCAACTGAATACTTTCTTTTCGAGTACATTGAAATTCCACTAACTTACCAAGAGCATCAGCTCTGGTTTAAAGGCGCCCTACAACATCAAAATCACATTACTAGGCTCGGTCCACTAGGTAGACCAGGAGCAACATGGCTAGTACTAGCCAGCTATACACCACACCCTGACATTGAAAAAATGTCGGGTGCTGAACTATAGTTCAACTAAAACAACTAATAAAACTACATAGACAATTGGTTCAATAAGTCATACGGACTCTAACAGTCCAACCTCCTATTAGGATTCCACAACAAACCCCTCACAAGGGGAACATTAATAAAATTACACTACAGATTATACAATGAGTCATTGGTAAATTACCCGCAAAAAGGGAACAAATTCCATTCTGGATAGCTCAAAAAATTACTCAAATCGAGGCACTATTTCCTGACAGTACACCTCATGAGAAACACAGAATTTTCACAATCTGTTTACCACTGGGAATCGCACCACACCTGGAGGACTGCGACACTTGGGGTACAGTCTTTGCTGCACAAAAACACATTGTGTTCCATCTATGGCGGTGATACCTGACGTCTTGAAACAGATTCAAACTGAATAGGGGGAAGAGCCTGCTTTAAATCTGGGTATGAAATTACTGAAAGATTTCAAACTAGTCTTAGCTATAATATTAGCTAAGATTAAAGGTGAAGCAGCATCTGTGGCGATCTGCCAAAAAATAAGGGAAATTGATATTACTGAGCAACCATATGAACTGCAAAAACAACAAATGATGGACAGAATGTTGCATCCATTGTTATTTTGCTCACCACACCACCCCAGTTCAGGCATGCCCATATGCAAATCAGTCTTGACCCTGTGCCTCATAGGAACAGTCTAGCCCGAACTGCCAAGTCATGTCTTCCCTGGACCGGAATCAAGCATCTTAGGACCGGTTTCTGGCGATCAGCCTTCATCAGCCAGGATAGCTTGATTCCAGTGGCATGGAGAGCACGGGACTCACGCCTGAGCAAACCTGTCCCACTCTGGGTGACAAATGCAAAAACAACAATTGATGGACGGAATGTTGCACAATGGCAAAACATTCACCACCAGTCAAAGACCTGGTTTTAATCCATTGTTATTTTGCTCACTACACCACCCCAGTTCAGACATGGCCATATGCAAATCAGTCTTGACCCTGTGCCTCATGGGAACAGTCCAGCCCGAACTGCCAAGCCATGTCTTCCCTGGACCGGAATCAAGCATCCTAAGACCGGTTTCTGGCTAACAGCTTCATCAGCCAGGATAGCTTGATTCCAGTGGCATGGAGAGCACGGGACTCACGCCTGAGCATGCCTGTCCCACTCGGGGTGACAAATGCAAAAACAACAATTGATGGACGGAATGTTGCACAATGGCAAAACATTCACCCCCAGTCACGGAGCTGGGTTTAATCCATTGTTATTTTGCGTACCACACCACCCCAGTTCAGACATGGCCATATGCAAATCAGTCTTGAATCTGTGCCTCATAGGAACAGTCTAGCCCGAACTGCTAAGCCATGTCTTCCCTGGACCAGAATCAATCATCCTAGAACCAGTTTCTGGCTATCAGCCTTCATCAGCCAGGATAGCTGGATTCCAGTGGAATGGAGATCATGTGACTCACGTCTGAGCATACCCATCCCACCATCATCGCAACCATATGAACTAGCCAGAATAATTGAAAAATCCTACGAAGAACTAGGAAGAGATAGTTTGGGTGCGAAACCAGAGAAAGCCCCAACTAACATAAAGTCCTGAAAAGGTCTTTAATAAAAACACTCTCAATACTCCTAAAAAGAAGTGGAAAAATACTAAACAAGCTTCTAATAAGAAGCGTTCTCAGTCCCGAGGTAGGTTCCTTTCGTACCATTCAGACTTCCCCACAGAAATCGGAAAGAAGAGGATGGTCGGAACACAAGGCAGACCGCATAAAGTCCAAAGAGGATCAACATGTTCCAAAAAATAAGAAAACCGAATTCACCAAAAAGAAAGTAGCAAGTCTAAAAATCAGACATGCCGTGGATCTTGAGGACACAACTCAAGAAGGGGGAGTGGGCACAGACAATGCTGGACAGCGTAGCAGAAGTCACCAAAGCTCGCATGATCTTGAAGGATCATTTGGTGACAGTGGACTTGAATGAGTGCATTCAAGTTGAAACAGCTGATACCATAGTTAGTGTACCCCATAAGTTATATAAAATAACTCTCCGGATGGAGGGGAACATAACTAGGAAAATCAGGGCACTCTTTTGGGAGAAGCTCTCTAAGGGTTATGACCTTCTTCTAGCTGAAAAAGACTGGTCACCAAAATTTGTAAGGGAGTGCCCACACGGCGAAGACATCATTATGCCAGCCTTCTCCAATCATCTTCAATTCACTTAAAATACACCTATGCCAGAAAATAGGCTATAGCCCATGCTCCAGCACTATATAAAAATCATGTAGGATGGGAAGAGGATTCCCCTCACCATAAAATCCAGTTAAAAATCCAACCTACTGCACAGAGGCAGTATCCAGTTAAGCAAGAAGCTAAAAAACAGGTCAAGGAGATATTAGATCAACTTGAATATCATGGGGTGATTGAAACATGCACCTCGTCAATGAACAATCCTTTGTTTCCTGTCTCCAAATCAGATAATACATATCGTCTAGTTCTGGACTACAGACATTTAAACTCTTGTTGCAAAACCATTGTAATACAAAATGCACACAGTGCAGCACTAATGAATAAACATCATGCGCAAAAAAATATAAAACCACATTAGATATTTCTAACCGTTTCTTCTGTCAAGACACTGTACCTGAAAGCAGGAACTTGACCGCTTTCTCAATTATGGGGACACAACATCACTCGTCGTCTTCCCCAGGGATTCAAGAATAGTCTGGGGTTATTTTCAGCAAGAGTAACCGAGTTACTACAAACGTATGATGATGAGGCATTATCTTATGTCGATGACATCTATCTAACAGACGATGATTTGGACAGGCACTCGAACAGCGTGAACACCATAATACTTGGCTTCGCCTCTGAAGGGAACAAATTCAACTTTAAAAAATCAAGAATTTCCTACCTCAACGTCCTTTTTCTAGGATACGAGTTATCAAGGGAAGGCAAAAGCCTGGCAGCCAACTTTTTAAAAAAGTGTGCGCTGCTCCAAACTTCAAAACGCTAAAAAACGTAGAGTCAATTCTGAGTTATGTTATGTTATGTGGATTTGTACTGCGCACAGCTGCCCCAGCTAAGGGGCGTCCTGGCGCATGGCAAGGTAACACGCAACAGCCACAAGAAACACAACAGCTAAAAAGAAGGAACCAGGTTAAAATAAGAAAGTTTTAATAGCCTTACAAAAAGAAAAAAGATCTTCCAACAACCGAATCTCCACCGGAAGGGAGTTCCACAGTTCGGCTGCTTTGACCCGGAAGGAACGGCCACCAACACGGCACAGCTTGTATCTGGGAGTGATAGTGAGAGCTTGGCCCAGAGATCTCAGATGCCGAGTGGGGACATACCAGGACAGGAGGTCCATAAGTATTTGAGGAGCCATTCCATTTAGAATCTTGAAGGCTAAACACAGTACCTTGAATTGAATTCTGGCCCTGACTGGCAACCAGTGCAACGCTTTCAAAGTACTGGAAACAGGGCAGGATCTGGGAAGACCAACAATTGCTCTGGCAGCGGCGTTCTGCACGCGCTGAAGGCGGGTGACTTCGGCCAGGTTAGCGCCCACCAGGAGAGAGCTGGCATAATCCAGGCGTGATATAACAGTCGCCTGTATTACCAGCTGCCGGGTGCGGGAGTCGAAGAACTTCAGGACTGAATTTGGAAGAACATCCATTCTAAACTATGCAGAGAGGGATAAACCTCTCTACGAATTATTCAAACCTGATTTTAAAACAACTAATTGGACTCAAAAACACACAGAAATTTTGCGTTCAGTGCAAACAGATATGTTAGCAACAACACATTTACAGACACGGGTAAACGTACGCAACCTTGTAATCAAAATAGTCCCAGGAAGATGCGGTTTCACATACTTAACCTTTAATGAAGGTAAAAAAGTACCAATTGCTTACAAATCACACTTGTACACACAATATGAAATGAAATTCACTTCAACAGAAAAAATTTTGACAGCGGTTCATACTGCAGTAGCAAAAGAGAGAGCTCTCGCACAGGGTAAAGGCATAATGGTTGTTACTCCTGTACCTGCCTTAGAGGCAGTGACAAAAGCAAGCATCACAAATGCTAAGGCTTTACATCCAAGATGGATAATGAGGTAATAGAAATTTTCAGGTAGCTAATGTGTCCCCCACTCGCACCCTATCCATGCACCCATGTTCCTTGTATGTCGTGTAACTTCTGTTCTGTACATGCTTCCTTAACATGTCAGCTATCCAGTCATGCAAAGAAATCCCGTTAATTAGGCTTCTAGGCATATGGTGCCAACGTCTTTACATGGTGCACTTTTAAATTTCGCACACGTTTTCTCCATGTTTCCTGGCCCAGTTGAGCTAGGCCCTTAAACGAGGCCCCGAGTCTCATCTCTCCTGTCTCCGAAAGCTGTATGCATCCCTGACCCCTGCCTTACTTCCTGCCAGCAAAGCGGTGCCCGGCTCGGCCTGGACTGCCTGCCAAAATCATATTTTGCCTACAGTTATCTGCTCAGCCTCCTCGAAAACACATTCCAGTCTAGTGAAATAGGTAAACATATTCCCGGCTGCAGAGCAAAGGGCCCGGCCTTCCTGTCCTCCTTGCAATTGATTTACTGAACCCGTTACCATGGTAGGCCCATGGCTCCGCACGTTGCACCAAGACACGTATGCACGCACTAGCATTTAGTATTGAACGGCCTCTGCCCGAGAGACCTTTTACTTCAGACACTACATCCTCCAAACATGAGATACCAGATATGCTATAGGTACAGGTTGCCCTGACATCCCAGACATCAGTCTCCTCCACTAGTGCTAAAGTCAAAGCCCCCAGTTCTCCCCAGTCCCACGTCATGCTAGTTGCGCGCGCATTCAGGTCAAGGGTTTCTGCTGATCCTGCAACTTTCTCTATGCCTCCACCCACATGTGACGTTTCTTGTGAGGTTTCTCTGACATGTACAGTGCACACCCATGTGTACGCCTTTTTACTCGCCTACTATTACGCACATGTGTTCTTATCTCTCTCTTTTCACCTGTTACGCCTACTGTATTGGTTTCAATTGTATCATTTTACTATATATAATGTGTAATGCTAATAAAACGTTGAATGTCCCTTTCTGAACCTTAGAGGTGATGGAACATGATGTCCAATCCTCGAGGATTTTCCATTAAAGCCCGTATGACTCAGATTCCACGGACTCTGCCTCTCATTTGAATGAGCTGTCTTTTATTGATAATTATATGGAAAATGATTCGGTAAAAGTAATTTACCACATAATTTGGCGCCCGAATAGGGACCCCCCCTTCCCCACTCGCCGGTGAAGTCACGCAGGCTTTGACCCCTTCTACAGCCGCGACGGAAACCGTGCACGTTTGCGGGTTTTCCTGCTATCTTCCCTCGGGCCCACGGGGGAGACGAAGACTGCAGTCCGGCGTCCAGACGAGGCGGTGAGGAATGCGGAGGATCCCGACCAGAGCCCTAGTCGAGAGAGCAAGGTCCGAGGTGTCCGGAGGCCCACCTGTTCCGACGTGCATGCGTGGTAGCGTGATGCGTGGCAGTCAGATGTCGTAGCAGTCCAGTCCAGTGCAGTCCAGTTTCCGAGGCCTTCAGTTTCTTGCTTCCCGGTGAGTACCATTGTTGGGAACGCATCTAGACGGGTTCATTAATTTGTCCCCGGTCAAGACAGGTTTGGGTACACAGATCTGGTCCTGACGTGTTCACTTAGGTGAATACGGTCCGACGTGTCTCTTTATGGGACTGGTATTGTCTGTACTGTTTTAGCAGTGCATCTAGTTATTCAGTATTATCTCGAGATTTTCAGAATATGTGTTTTCTGTGTACTAGGTAATTCAGTCTGAAATGTTTTAATGTGTTTTTAATGTTGTGGGGTGAATGATTGTTTGCTGTTTATCACTGTGTTTATTGTGTTCGCGTCCGAATCACTCCAATCATGCTACTGTTCTCGAAATTACGTCAGATAGGTACTAGGAAAGGGATACTCGAAGAAGCAGTTCCCGTCCCGCCAAGGGACACTCCAGGATATTTTATGTACCACAAGCATGGCTTAGATGCCGTACTGTATTTAGATTTATGGGTGGACTACACCAAGGATCTGGAAGAGAAGTATAGATGGCCTGTCTCAGGGACATGGGATGCTGAATGCATCATGAGAGTAGAAGAAGCATTGTGGAAAAAGAAAGCCAGACAATCCCAGAAAGATGCCATAGAATTGTGGCGTAAAGAATCGCATAGAAGGACAGAAAAAGCAATCAGAAAAACAGAAAAAAGTAGAGAAGAATCTGAAAAAGCCAGAGAAAAAGAGTTACTAGAAGAAGGAGAACAAGTCAGATTAGAACAATTAGACCGTCAAAGAAATGCACTAATTACAGGCATGTATCCAGTTCTTGCCGAGGGCCTGCCCAGGGCGACCCCGGAAGTACCCCTTAACTTGCCACCGCCATTGGTTCCGACTAAACTCCGTCACAAACAGACCGCAGCAGACATTTTCCTTTCTTCCTATTTAGATGGCGTAGCTCCAGCATATACCAATGTACCCGTAGCACCCGGTAATAATGTACAGCAGCCTGCTCCGTCTGTTCAAGCCATGACTCCTCCACGTCTCCAAGACTCGCTTCCCGCGCCTGTTGTCACTTCCCCTTCTGCTGCTGCTACTGCTACTGGCCCCCCTACTACTGTTCCCCCTACTATTGGTCCTCTCAATCCTTTTTCGACAGCTGCAACCCAGAGTCCACCCCCGTTACATATACCCCTTATACCCGCCATGACGTCAGCAGCTACAACCCAGTCAGTTCATACTCTCGCTTCTGCCTCAGGAGGTGCCGTAGGAGGCCACCTCCGCACCCCGCCACAAGTAAAACGAATGAGAATCAGAGAATTAGCATTGCAACGTACACCAAAAGCGATCACATATGAAAATCTTAGACAGTATATTACAGATTGTAGATATGATCCAGTACCTGGCAAGGAAGGAGACATGATGTTAGCCTCGTTACGTCTACGACGTGTTACAGATTATTTGATGCTATTACCAGAAATGACAAACCATCTAGACAATATATATCATTTTATTAGAACGGGGGAGAGACCAGAATGTATTCGCGAGGCCATGGCATATCAGAAAGCTGAGACACAAGGTTTAATATTACGATTCTTGATAAATTGTTTGATAAGGGAACGAGATCGGCCAGGTGTTGTCAAAGAAGAGATGGATGCACTGACAAAATGGAGTCAGAATATTGCAGATTGTAAACATGATAAACAGAATTGTATAGATGCCATGTACAGAAAGATCCGTAAAGAAATTGTAACAATGCATGAAAGACAGAAGGCTGAAAAGGAAGCCGAGTCAGACAAGAATGAATCCTCAGAGGAGGAAGAAATAGATAATCCAGTGGAAAATAATGGTACAATAGCGTACGTAGGTAGAGTAAAACTCCCTAAACAGTATTCTTTTGATAGACCTTTTGACAGACCCATTCGTCTAGAAAACAAGAAATGTTTCCTTTCCCCGATACCAGAGCAATGTTCTCTTGAACATGTATTCCAAGGCACTGATAAAATATTGAAAGAAAGAATAGGTTATCATGAACTTAATACCTTGCGTGATCATGAACTAGCCCGGTCAGCAGTCCAATGGGCTGGGAATGACAGTATATATAAAGATGATTCAGTAGCGCAAACATTTTTGAGCCTTACTCCAGAAGAACAGCGACTAGCTGGTATATACATGATCCAACATCTCATTACACTATATGAAAATCAACAATCCGATCCAGGTCCATTGTATAATATATTGCAAGACTTACTCCTGAGAAGATGGAGAGGCCTAGGTACCGATTTAATAAATACCATTCTAGAACAACGTCACAAATACAGAACTTTCCTGACTCCACATTTTGTTTCTGTTCCACCCCCAGTAAGACAGCCCTATCATCTAGACAGACAGAATCCCTTACGAGAAGTTCATCCCGTCCAGACTACAGGGGGTACGCTTCAACGCGTATTCGTATACACTCCTTTGACAAAAATGGAATTATTGGAAATGAAGAAAATAGTACCTTGTCACGATAAAGATCCTGCAGGGTTCCACTGTGAATTAAAAGACATGCTACTGATGGGAGATTACACGTATTCCGACATTCTTAAAATGTTAAAAGTATTGTTGCCAGCAGGGATTTACGAAAAACTGAAAGAGAAAGAATGGGAGGTGGGAGGTAAAAAGATTATCTGGACTGAATTAGAAGACGAGGAAAAGGGACGTACCCCAGGTTTAGGTCTTGGGGACAAAACTAAAGCATTACCAGGATTATTAGTACAGGTTTTGCCTAGATTATTGACAGTTAAAAAGGAAGACTGGGATGCAATCTCAGCCTGCAAACAGAAACAAGACGAAGACACTAGTGATTTTTATTCGAGATTCGAGAAATGTTTTATTATTAATAGTGGCCTGAAAACAAGTAGCGAGTCATATCCACATCTTTTTGTAACCAAATTAGTCGAGAATTCCTTACCTCAGGTTAAGAACAGAGTATTGAAAGTCGAAAGCACATGGCAAGCTAATACGCCTTCCCAAATGTTACAGATGTTACAGTACCACCAGAACAGAATTAGAGAGGAACACGATCATGAACAGAGACGTATGAAAGACACGAAGATGAAAGTACTAGTTGCCCAGTCTGTTCCAGCAGATGGTCAGAAGAGGGGTAACACGCAGAACACACAGACTAGTCATCCTGCAGCTCCTGTTAAAGGGAATTGCAATTATTGCAAACAGCCAGGTCACTTTATAAGTGAATGTGCCGTTCTCAGACACAATATTGCTACAGGTAAAACGAAAGAAAGACCATGCCCGCGTAGACAAGAACACGTCCCACAGAATATTCCACAGAATACGCAACCTCCACAGAATGCGCAGCAACAGACAGTAGCTGTACCTCAACCCCAACCCATTGCTGCAACACAACATGTCACACAGCAAATGTACCAGTATGCACAGTCCGATTATCCCGATTATCAGCAGTACACATGAAACAGCCTAGAGAGGGAGGTTGGCTTGCCCCTTATCGATGTTCCTGTAGATCAAGATGGTCCCTATGTACGTAGTCAGGTATTAGGGAAAGACAGAAAATGTTTGATTGACACAGGGGCGAGCAGAACTACCATTAGTCATGACGAGGTTCCAGGGGCACCCCTCTCAGGCTCACAGAATGTTTCCCTTGGATTTTCAGGAAAGCCTATTGTTAACGAAGTATCAAAGCCAGTTCCCCTTGCAGTTGGTCCATTGTCCCGTACTACAGACTTGTTACTTACGAAATCATGTCCCGAAAACTTGCTTGGTATTAAAACGCTGAAAGCTCTAGGAGCAGTTATATGTTGTTCTCCGGAAGGAGTGAGATTATTTCTACGTGACTTTAAGGGTCATTATGTGTTGAGAGATTTTGATGCAAGATTGAAAAATGTTCCACAGCATTTATGGGCGCAAGGTCCAACTGATGTAGGTTGTATGCACATTACTCCCTATCGTGTCAGACTCAAGCAAGGTGTTGTACTGCCCCGAATCAGACAATACAAATTGCCCCCCGAGGCTGTAGCAGCCTTACTGAAAATTATTGACAAACTCATTGCCCAAGGAGTAGTTGTAGAAACCGACTCCAATGTATGTAATTCTCCAATCATTCCGATTCTTAAACGAACGGACCCAAATGCACCTCCAGTCTACCGACTGGTGATCGATCTTCGAGAACTCAATAAATGTATAGTACCACAATACCCAGTGGTCCCAGACATTTCATCACTATTAACTGCCATTGATTCCGAAGCTGCGTTCTTTACTGTAATTGACCTCAAGAACGCCTTCTTTAGTGTCCCCATTCATCCCGATAGCCAATACCTTTTCGGGTTCTGTTTGAATGGCCGAAGCTTCAAATGTGCACGCGCACCTCAAGGGTTCACGGAAAGTCCTAGTATTTACAGTCAAGCACTGAAACGACAACTAGACAGTATTCACATGCCTACTGACACTGCTCTACTACAATATGTTGATGATCTATTGATCACAGCACGGACCGAACGTGACTGCGAGCGCGCGTCACTGACAGTCTTGTATTTTCTGGCCGAAAAGGGGCATAAAGTGTCCCCTTCGAAGCTCCAATTCTGTGCCCAGCAAGTGGTATACCTTGGACACTTGCTGTCCAAGAGGGGTAGACAGTTGACACCAGATTGTATCCAGTTAATTGCACATCTGCCACAACCCAAGACTCAAAAGGAAGTACGGGCCTTTATTGGCCTCACTTCGTACTGCAGACAATGGATTCCCCAATATGCATTTCTAGCCAAGCCACTCATACAGTTGACAACACAGGAGGCAGCGACTTCGACTGTCCTCCCTTGGACTCAGGAACATACGCAAGCTTTTAATGACCTGAAGAAAGCTTTATGTCAAGCTCCAGTTTTAGCGACACCATGTTATAGTAAACCTTTAACACTATTCGTCACAGAACGCGATGGCACAGCGTTATCCGTTCTCACACAAGATCAAGCAGGACACCATAAGCCTTGTGCTTATTTTTCTAGTACATTGGATCCAGTAGCCCAGGCTTTGCCTGCGTGCTTAAAATCAGTTGCAGCAACAGCTCTAGCTATCAGACAAAGCGATTCAATAGTGTTAGAACATCCCTTGACAGTACAAGTTCCACACTCCGTGGAAGTTCTTCTGAACCGTACCCAGACTCAACACTTCACCATAGCACGACTGACAGGCTATGAACTGACACTTTTCCAGCCACACATAGAAATCAGACGCTGCAACATACTCAATCCTGCCACATTGTTACCATTGAGTACAACAGATCTAGTACCACATGACTGTGTAGAAGTCATCAATACAGTGACAAAGCCCCGACAAGACTTGACAGACATTGCATTGACCGACCGAGACCTGACACTTTACGTGGATGGTTCATGTATGAGAACAAGCACAGGAGAGTTAGTGGCCGCATATGCAGTGACCACTGAAACTGAAGTTATAGAAACACACCGTATTGACACACTATCTGCTCAAGCTGCAGAGCTCATTGCTCTGACCCAAGCCTGCATACTAGCCAAGAACAAGAAAGTTAACATATACACAGATTCACAGTATGCATTCGGAGTTGTACACGACTTCGGAGTTCTTTGGTAAGAGAGAGGTTTTTTAACTTCTCACGGTACCAAGATCCAACATGGTCCCCTCATTCAAGCTCTGTTAGAAGCAATACACTTTCCTACAGCCATAGCCATTATGAAATGCAAAGCACATACTAAAGTCATCGACAATATTTCCCAGGGTAACGACCTGGCAGATCGAACAGCCAAACTCACAGCTCAGACAGACATTCCGACTGACATAACAAAGACCGATGTACCTACATTGACACATTGCCTGACAGTTAAGGATCCCACTCTAGACGTACTCGACATACAGACACATGCAACCCCAGAGGAAATCAAGAAATGGACTGAACAAGGAGGGATCCAAACAGATCAGGGATGGATGACGAAGGGAAGAGCCACATGGTTCCTCCCCGACTCTATGGTTCAAGTTATCATTAACACAGCACATAGTCCAGCACACTTAGGAGAGAAAGCCATGTTAGACAGTTTACAGAATCTCTGGTTCAACAAACATTTACGAGCAGCAGCGAAACAGACAGTGCGTACTTGCATGATCTGTTGTCAGTTCAATCCAGGAAAAGGTGTTCCCGTGGAACAAGGTGGATTTCATCCTCCTGACCATCCTTTCGAAGTCCTCCAGATGGATTATATCCAGATGGACAGATGCCGAGGATTCAAGTATGTCCTCGTAGTCGTATGTGCTCTTTCCCGATGGACAGAAGCATATCCAGTCCCCGATTACACTGCTGTAACCACTGCCAAACAGCTGGTACGTGAGTTTTTCCCACGATATGGTTTGCCCCGTGTCGTGTACTCTGATAATGGACAGCCATTCTCGTCGAGCTTATGAAACAGGTATCACTCCTGTTAGGTTACCAGTGGAAGTTCCACTGTGTCCGACATCCCGAAGCCGCAGGTCTCTTAGAGAGACATAATCAGACCCTGAAAACACGCCTAGCAAAAATCTGTGCAGGGAAAGGTGTAGATTGGATAGTTGCCTTGCCAGTTGCACTCTTTTACATGCGAATGGTAGCCCATTCTAGAACAGGATTGTCTCCGTACGAAGTTATTTTTGGTCGTCCCCCGAACATGTGGGGTACGCCTATGCCCAGACGCATAACTGATGTTGATAGTACTATGTTGACAGATTACTTGGCTTCCTTGATGTCTGCACTACAATCTTGTCGTTCACAGGTCGCGGCTGCCTTTCCAGACAACACCCAAGTGAAACCGCATGAAGTCATCCCTGGTGACTATGTCTTCGTGAGGAACTTTGATAGGAAAAGTCCGCTGGAACCCAGATGGAAGCAGCCAAAATTGGTATTGATGTCAACGAGGACTGCAGTCAAGCTGGAAGGAAGAAAAGGCTGGCTGCACTCAAGCCACGTTAAAAAAGTTCACGGACTGTGTCCAGAAATTCCGATTAAGGACTGCCCACTTTCAAAGACTGACTCTAAACTTCCCCTGCTAGAGAAAACTCCCCAAGAGGAGTACCGTTTAAAGTTGAGGTCTAGTAAGTCAGACAGCGTTTAATTGTTTAAGTCCCCCTCTGGGTGAAGCGGTTAGACAGGTTTCTGACATGAATAAGATAGACCCAAGTAGTCAGAGAGATAGGCGTAACGAGAAAAGAAAAAAGTACTGTAAAGTTTTGCACAGCAGATGAATAATCGCATTAATTTCCATGTTTCTTCTGAGTCTTATGATTATATGCATAAGTTTAATGTTACATGTTTTTTTCCCTCTTGATTCACATGTACATGCTTCCTCTAATGACACTGTGGAGCACACTTTTAGTGACCTGCCTCCCCATGAATTGTCCTATCGTTTAGCCATGCGCAACAATACATTCATCCGTATGTTACACCATTCTCACCAGACTAGCAATGCCACCAATTGCTGGGTATGTGGCCGACTCCCTCCATATCAGAAGTACAAGGGAGCTCTGCCCCTCTTTCCTTATCCGTTCACACATAATGGTTCGTGTGGTGCATGGTTTACTTTAATGTCTTCCCTAGATAGTAAGTCCAAGGTTTCCCAAGGCAATTGGATATGGGGGAACCTGAATACAGTCATGAATAAAATATGCTTCCCAGACCAAGAAGGTCTTCCCCAAAGGACAGGGACCGATCTAGAAAATGAAGTGTATGGATCAGGTAATTTTACACTTAACCTCATGATCCTGAATGTGCAGTCTGAGACTAATTCGGATTTGCAGTTTATTACAGTTTTGCCAGTGAAAGGTGAATTATGCGTCAGAAAGAATGGTTCAGTACATCTAGGACACAGTGATTGTAATACTGTTGTCGAATTCAGTGATAAAGGAAAGTCTACTTTCAAAGCTTCCCGCCATTCCTATTTCATATGTGGTCAGACAGCCTATGTACGTCTGCCATTGGATTGGGATGGGACGTGTTATATTGCGTTCTTGTTGCCACCTGTTTTCCTAGCCCCGCCTGATTATCACAGAAATCCAAATCTTGTACATGTGAGACATAAGAGAGACCTTCCTCCCGTTATCGATTATTCTGAATCATCATGGGATCAGTACAAAGATTACATTAAAGGATATTTTTGGTTTGTAGGTCCTGTCCAAAATAGTAAGATAATTTGAAGATTGACCAGAACTTTAGAAGCAGTAGTGAACGAGACTACTTTTGCTTTAGGTAACCTGACCGAGGAACAGTCTGCTATGAGACTCGTTGTTCTCCAAAATCGCCTTGTCCTTGACGTCATCCTGGCAGATAGGGGCAGGGCTTGTAGAGTCATCGGATCCAGTTGTTGCGTGTTTATTCCTAATAACGCGCCATCCATGTATAAAGCCATAGCGAGACTCCATACCATAGCTCATCAGATGCACCAGAATCCAGACACCTGGACTTGGTCCGGTTGGCTCTGGAGTATAATATCCGCCTGGGGATGGAAATTGTTATCATTCCTAGGAATAATATTGGTCATAGTATTCAGTTGTTGTCTCTGTCTGCAATGTGGGCCAGCGATTTGCGGCTTGTGCGCCACAGCTTGTATTCCCCGTCCAAGTACACGTTCCCGTTCCCGAATAAAGAAAGAAGAACAAATGATGCTTTACGAACAGATAGATGGTCTCATGAATATAGATATATCCTGAAGGGTGTAGTAGGGTCCAAGGAGGGAATAAGGTAATAGAAATTTTCAGGTAGCTAATGTGTCCCCCACTCGCACCCTATCCATGCACCCATGTTCCTTGTATGTCGTGTAACTTCTGTTCTGTACATGCTAGAAAGACGCAAGTACATTTGCGTCCATCCTTAACATGTCAGCTATCCAGTCATGCAAAGAAATACCGTTAATTAGGCTTCTAGGCATATGGTGCCAACGTCTTTACATGGTGCACTTTTAAATTTCGCACACGTTTTCTCCATGTTTCCTGGCCCAGTCGAGCTAGGCCCTTAAACGAGGCCCCGAGTCTCATCTCTCCTGTCTCCGAAAGCTGTATGCATCCCTGACCCCTGCCTTACTTCCTGCCAGCAAAGCGGTGCCCGGCTCGGCCTGGACTGCCTGCCAAAATCATATTTTGCCTACAGTTATCTGCTCAGCCTCCTCGAAAACACATTCCAGTCTAGTGAAATAGGTAAACATATTCCCGGCTGCAGAGCAAAGGGCCCGGCCTTCCTGTCCTCCTTGCAATTGATTTACTGAACCCGTTACCATGGTAGGCCCATGGCTCCGCACGTTGCACCAAGACACGTATGCACGCACTAGCATTTAGTATTGAACGGCCTCTGCCCGAGAGACCTTTTACTTCAGACACTACATCCTCCAAACATGAGATACCAGATATGCTATAGGTACAGGTTGCCCTGACATCCCAGACATCAGTCTCCTCCACTAGTGCTAAAGTCAAAGCCCCCAGTTCTCCCCAGTCCCACGTCATGCTAGTTGCGCGCGCATTCAGGTCAAGGGTTTCTGCTGATCCTGCAACTTTCTCTATGCCTCCACCCACATGTGACGTTTCTTGTGACGTTTCTCTGACATGTACAGTGCACGCCCATGTGTACCCCTTTTTACACGCCTACTATTACGCACATGTGTTCTTATCTCTCTCTTTTCACCTGTTACGCCTACTGTATTGGTTTCAATTGTATCATTTTACTATATATAATGTGTAATGCTAATAAAACGTTGAATGTCCCTTCCTGAACCTTAGAGGTGATGGAACATGATGTCCAATCCTCGAGGATTTTCCATTAAAGCCCGTATGACTCAGATTCCACGGACTCTGCCTCTCATTTGAATGAGCTGTCTTTTATTGATAATGATATGGAAAAATGATTCGGTAAAAGTAATTTACCACAATACAATGGGTTAACTCTCTTGCTGCAACAGACGTTGAATACGTTTTTGACCCCTACCTGAAAACTCAAGAAATTCTACAATACGAATGAAGTATGTCCTTTGGCCACTGAGATTCTGCCTCTAGACCAGTACGAATGTATAATGTATACAGACGGATCAGCACAGCCTGCATTTGGGGGTAAACAAGCTTATAGTGCTGCATGCGTGATTGTTAAAGGTCGCAGGCGCGATGGTAAATTCCTACCTATGGTCACAAAAACAAAATCTCGCGGAGACTGTACTGCTCAGCAAGCTGAACTACAGGCTTTCAAGAAAGTGCTCGAAAATACCGATCGCGAATTCCCCACACTCACAGTATGCGATTCTGCATCCAATCTTACAATGAATACTTGCAGAACTGGGTTCAAAATGGTTTCAAAGATGTAAAAGGTGGCACAATCAAGCATAGCTTCCTTTGGGAACAAGTAGTTCAATCACGGAAAGAACTGCAAAAGACTCAAGTGATCCATTTACTGAGTCATCAGCGTGATGGCGTTCACGTTGCAGGGAATTCATTGGCTGATGAAGCCGTGAAGGCAGCTGTGCAAACGGCTTCGGTAGCTACAATCACTCGTTAAAAAACAAAAATAGACGGGGGTACTAGAGGCATACAGCGGGTACACACAAGGGAGGGAACACTTCACACACGCCCTGAGGAGATTGGGTGCGCATTGGCAGAGCATTTCGAAGCGGTTTACACACCGGAAAGGACAGTCACGGGGAGTGAAGCACTAGACTCCCTCAGTCTCATCATGACTCGCACACTTCCGCCGGATGTGGTCAAGGAACTGGACTCGGACCTCACGGTCGAAGAAATACAACTAGCTATACATGCGATACAATCAGGAAAAGCACTGGGCCCGAACGGGATTCCCATAGAGTGGTATAAGCTCATGTCTGACATGCTTGGCCCTCCGCTAAGGGCAATGTACACAGAAAGCCTGTCGGCTACGGAACTCCCATTGGACCAAAGAACCGCAACGATAGTGGCAATCCCGAAACCCGGTAAACAACCGGCGGACTGCTCGTCCTACCGCCCGATCTCTCTTCTTAATGCAGAAGCAAAAATCCTAGTGAAACTTCTAGCTAATAGATTGATGGCCCATCTTCCACTGCTGATACACCCAGATCAATCGGGCTTTATGCCCAACAGGAACACTGCTCTCAATCTCAGGCATGTACATGGAGTCCTGGCTCGGGCCCCATTATTATTAGAACCGGCAGTAATCCTTTCCCTAGATGCCAGGATGGCATTCGACATGGAAGAGTGGGGACACCTTTTTGCAGTCCTGACACACATGGTTTTTGGCCCCAACTACATAGCTTGGATACGCCATTTGTACACCAATTCGGTAGCTCATATCACTGCCAATGGCCACATCTCACGCACACTCCAGCTGGCGAGGGGCACCCATCAGGGGTATCCCCTATCACCCTTGTTGTTCGCTCTTGTTCTGGAGCCGCTGGCGACGCTAATTAGGTCAACTCCCTTACTGAAAGGGATTAGCTGGAAAGAGGGATGGGAGGATTGTGTATCGCTCAACGCTGACGATATGTTGGAAAACTTGTCAGATCCAAACAGGAGCATACCGGCACTTCTCACACTCTGCGATGCCTACGGGAAAATATCGGGCTACACTTTTAACTGGTCAAAATCTGTACTCTATACCCTGAAGGGACCAGAGCCCTCCCTGGCGGCTGACTGCCCGCTTGTGCGCACCACGGGATCCTTTAAGTATCTATGCAGAGCGGTACTCTACAAAATGATGGCTCTCCCGAGATTTCTGTACTCACTAGAGAACTCCTCATATCCGGTCTCGCCGCAATACTTTTAACAAGTAACAGCTTAGGTGTCCAATCTATTGTGGAGCAACCGCCCGGCACGCATTGCACACATTAAATTGAACAGAAGTTGGTATGAGGGAGGGATTGCACTGCCAAACCTGCAAATGTATTACTGGGCAACACAACTTAAGACTATTAACCAATGTCTTCATGCACCTCAGGAGGATCCAGCCTATTGGCCCTGTCAGCCTATTGGGCTGACAGGGTACAATTAGGCAAGGACAGCATGCTAGCGGTACTCTACAACAAAGGCCAGGCCACAAAACTGATAGGGCCCACGAAGCACACAACCACAATATGGTATGCAGCGCAGGCGAAACTAGGCTGGAAGGGAACAATTACTAAACTCACCCCACTCTGGGACACTAAGGCATTGGGACAGCTGAGGAATAGCAAGCCGTTTTCACAGTGGGACAGCATTGGAATAACTAAGGTAGGAGACTTGTGGAACAAGGTAACAGTGATCCCATTCGCCCTACTCCAGCAACAATACAACTTAGGACCGAACGAAACTTATAGGTATGTGCAGATTAGACACGCCATACCGCCAGACACAGACGTTCCAGAGTCCTCCCCGCTGGAGGACACGTTACTTACTGATTACATGCAGCATGGGGCTACCTCACTCACCTACCGAAAGTTGACCAATAACCTAGCAGACCCTACACAGAAATTACGAGAGAGATGGGTGGAGGAGGTGGGCGACATGGATGATACGGAGTGGAATGAGGCACTGGCATCCCAAAGGGAGGTGGGAATTTCAGCCAAGTTCAGACTGGTACAACTCAAAATCTTACACAGGATATATTACACTAGAACCACTCTCCACAAGCTGCAACGGGCGGCGCATCCCTATTGCCTCCGTGGATGTGGAGAGGAAGGGACACTATTTCTGGGAATGTCCGTTGGTAACCGACTACTGGAGACAGGTGATGCTTACTATTCCAAACACTTAATATTTCTCTGACACCAGAGCCACGTAGATGTATTTTAAACGTGTGGGAGCCAAATGACTTATCCAGATGTGGTCAAATATGGGGAACATTGGGCATCATGGTGGCAAAAAGGGACATAGCGCAGAAGTGGGGCGCATCAGAACTACCAACTTTGGCGCTGTGATGCAAGCACATGGACATGCTTATGATTACTGAACGTGCAGTATATGTAGCCAGGGCTAGCCCTCGAAAATGGAACAAGGTATGGACTCTGTGGAATTTATACAGAGGGGGCATATGTGACCCATTGCCAGAAGACGATAATACCAGCTCTGACGAGGAGGAAGAGGAAGAATAGGAAGGGTATTACGGGGTAATGAACCTGCAGAAAATGATTAGTGATCCGTAGCAACTGTTGCTGTAATGTGAAGCTTCAAATGTGGGGAATAGTTCTTTGCATCTTTGCAGTATTATTGTTGTATTGAATGTCAATGTGTATGTTTGTTACACAGAAAATAATAAAAAATTGTTTTACAAAAAAAAAAAAAAATAGACGGCGTAACAATGCTAGTTGTCAATGCCACAAGCAAAGGCAGCAGAGCGGCGTTACCTCTAAACAATCCACTCAAGTACTCATATATAACTGATGTAAATAATGTTCCTTTTGCTCAAATCTCTGGAGTGGGGGATAGAGTAATTCCAAACATGGAACATAGATTAGGACTAATCTTAGAAGCACATGAAGGGCTCGCCTCTGAACATGCAGGTGTTTTCGCCACAGTGTCATTATTAAAACAAAGATACTGGTGGCCGGGAATGAGAAAACAGACCAGAAACTATGTTTTGGAATGTGAAATCTGCCAGAAAATATAGGTTTCAACAGTGAAACGCCTGGCGCAGACGCCTCTTTTAATATCAGATAAACCATTAGCTTGCGTTTACCTGCATCACTGCGGTCCCTTACAGAGTGACGCTAACTATAAATATATCATGGTCCCAGCAGATTCCTGCTTTAGATTCATTTGGATATGGCATCAGCGCTCGGCTGGCGCCGGAACTGTTTTAAAAGATTTGCGAGTCGTTATCGGCACATATGCAGTCGGCACGCTTCATTCTGACAAGGGTCCTGCGTTTAGCTCCAAAGCTTACAAAGGGGCCATGGCCAATCTGGGCGTTGCATTTCGGTATTCGAGTCCATTCCATCCTGAGGGAAATTCTGTAGTGGAAAGAAAAAACCGGGACATAAAGCAATCTATAACAGCCAGGGTATTAGGCTCGGGTGACGACTGGGTCCAACATAGTTTACATAATCTGCCAAGAAATTCTCTGGGTGGAATCACTCCATATGAAATCCTTTTTGGTACTAGAATGCTTGTTGAGGACCTTGATCGTCATACTTCAGCGGTGGTTCAAAAATCCCTTGATATCAAAGAACGTTTGGCTGTTTTGCAGGACTTAAATGAGAAAAGGAGAAGTCAAAGCAACACAATACAGAAGCCAACGGCCACTGAAGGAGAACCACCCGTCCCAGCAAGGCCTGTCTGGATTTCAAAGATTGGGGATCTAGTCAGAGAAAAGATCGTGAATAAGAATGAATTTGGGCCTTCTAACAGGAAACCAGTACCTGTACTAGCAATCCACGGATCAAGAACAGTGTCACTGCCGCCCCTTGCTGTAAGAAAAGAGAACATGTTCGTACCCATCGACCTAGTCAAACCACATCATGTGGTCAATAATAAGTAGTAGGCCCAGTAGACTACAAATATGTAGCAGAAGACCAAATCTTGCTACCATTCAAGAGGTTCAAACTGAATGACTCATCAGCTTTGAGAATCTGCAGTAAGAAAAGAAGGACTAAGCAATAAAGCAATGGAACTTGCACGTCTTGAGACCCAAATAACAGTTCCTCAAGACACTCCTGTCTACAATGATGTAGCATCTAACTACACTAATATGACAAAGGGTCTGGTAGCCCCAGTGATTTCAAATAAACCTGATGCAATTCCAACAATTGACAGAACTGCCTCTGTCTATTTCATCAACTTTGATATATTTTGGATTGTGCTAGGCGTACTTTTTCTCCTACTTTGGCTAATCCTTGTATTAAGTTTGGGAATGCTGATAAATTGAAAATATAGTAAAATGGACACAGCAAGTAAGAACATCAACTTGCTCCTGAAGCCATACAAATCATCTCATCGTGAACAAAGAGACTTGACATCAGTGAACATCACAGCCGTTCCTATACCTGGTGATATAGCATGGGACAGAACTGATTATGACATTGATTGTCCGGCAGAGCTGTTGAAGATTCCACATCAATGTAAGGTTTCCTTGAGTGACTTTGTTTCACCCAGCACATTTTCTGATGATTGGGACTTTAAGACTGTTAATATTATGGTGTCCGATTTAGAGATGTCTGCTAAATTCACAAAAATTGAATACTTAAAAGGTTCATCAATCTATGCACAAATGTATTGCTATAATCATTTTGGTCATCATTACTTGCACACATCTGCAAACCCTAGGAATATTTAGGCTGCAATCAATGGGAACATTGTCCGACGCCACCAAAGGGTAGCTCAAAAACATTCTATGAGAAATGTCCATACTTCTCAGGTTTTAATACCACAAATCCGGAAACGTTTTACTTTAAAAATGTTAATAAGACAGAATAAAAAGGAATGACAGGATATTGTGCATGGCAATCTATTGTTAGTATATTTGGACGCAATGGTGAGAATGGAGTAATGAAGTTGTTGTACCTATGTGTGTGTGTGTATGTATATATATATATATATATATATTACCTACTGGCGGTCGCCAGTAGGTAGTTATAGTTAGGATTATTTTGAATAGGGAAATCGCAACATTCTATTGTGAATAACTTTGGCGCCGGTTGAGGAATCTGCCGGAAAATTTCCTCAAATATGCCTCGCGGCGCTCCGGTCCTTCCCTAGAAGATTCTGGGGGATTCGTCAAGCGGGGGCCGAGAAAAAAGGGGGGTCCCAAAACGTGTTTTCCCCATGTTAATTTCCATTGGGCGGTCGACCTCACTTTTAGCCCGAACGGCTGAATGGATTTCCACCAAACTTGGCAAATTGTAGGGACTGTTCACACGCGGAAACCTGATTGGCTCTCGGGTGTCTGTCAACATTCCAAACAGTCCGGAGCGGCCACCATCTTGTGTCTCAGTAGGATTGAGACACAAGAGGTGGCAAAAACAAAGGGGGAAATGACCAAAAGGGTGCAGAGTAGACCCCCCCTGACCCTCTAGGTTTGATGTGGTGGCCATAAAAAGGCCCCGCGGGGCAAAAAAAAAATTATATTTTTTTCGATTTGCGCGGGGGGAGCGCCCGGTACGCGCACCGCAGAGCGTACCGGGGAGCGTACCATGGTAGAAAAAGAATGACAGAGTTTCTTAAAAATATAGCCTTTTTTTATAAATTGGAGGTAGTTCTAAAAAGAACTGTTTTTTTTCTTCTTTTTGTTGTTTTATTTTTTAAATCGTTTTTTGAACATTTTGTACTTTTTTTTGGCTCTTATGAACAATTTTATATTTTTTTTGTTATTATTATGGGGAGAAACAAAAAACAGGGAATTGTAAACGGCTCAACTGGAGCAAAAAAAATCAGGAAAAAATTATTGTTTTTTGGGGCAATTGTGGGGCAATTGTGGTTGTCACCAGCACGGTTGATGAGCTTTATGCTTTGCTCACCATAGGTGGTGGTCTTACCACAAGATATACAAGTGATCTTGTATTGCCCAAACTGGGGTTGTATGTTTGGGACCATCTCCCTTGTCTCTGGTCCCAATGGAGTGGGTTGCTTTTTTTTGGAGGTGCTGGGTGAAGATTCGTGAGGGTTTGTGGCCAGTTCTCGGACCTCTGCCGCAGCATAGTTGTTGGGATGCCTGCGCTGCATGTGACGAATCATGGTGTTATTGCCAAATGAGTATTTCTTGTTAGGGTTCCCCCTTGAAAGTTCCATGTTACAGATTAGGCAAGTCACCTATGGTGCATTCACCTTTTTGAGGCCACTTGGGATGGAAAAAACTCCCATAAAATGTGCTGCTTTGGCCTATATGGGGCATTGTCTTCTGACAGGAATGTCCTCCTCCCCTCCTCCTCCTCCTCCTCCTCCTCCTCCTGTTCCTCTTCTTCATCTCCACCACTGTGGTGTTGTGGTGGTCCTCTTGGTGGTGGTGGTGGTGGTGGTGGCTGATATGCTCCTGCTGCTGCTGCTACTGAAGCCATTTTTCAGTCCAAAAAAGTACAAAGAGGTCTTTCAACAGGTCTTCTTCACTCAAAGTACAAAGTGAGAATGAGGAAAAAAGGTGGGGGCTTTCATCATTAGGAAAACAAAACTGTCCTGAACCAATGAAAAGTGTTGATTTCAGGTCACATGACCAGGGCTTTCATCATTTGGAAACCAAAACTGTCCTGCACCAATAAAAAGTTTTATTTTTAGGTCACATGACCCGACGTGCTTACGCTACGCGCCCCCGGGTGGACCCTGGGGCGCGCCCAGGGGCGCGTCGCGTAAGCACGTCGGATGCTTACGTTGCACGATCGTATGCGCTCAAGTGCTTCTGGGTGCGTTTACGCTGTGCGTATCATGCGGACGCGGCTACCCGATACGTCACGATGATGTTTTTGTTCGCGGCAAAAGCGATAACGGGACGCTCACCGGTACGCGCCCTAAAGCGCGCCGCAAGACTGTGCTTTCTGGTGCGCTCACCGGGAAGTTCACCGGGAGCGCTCCAGGGCAAAAAAAAAAAACCATGAACAATATACATGAAAAAATAGTATTACATAAATATACGTTATAGGATTCATTATAAAAAATATTACATTTCATAGCTATAGAAATTTGCTATTAAAAAACCTTTGAAATTCACTGAAAAAACAAAGGTTTCACACCAGTTATAGTTAGGAATTAGCATTTAAAAACCTTTGAAATTCACTGAAAAAACCATAGGTTTCACACCAGTTATAGTTTGGGATTAGCATTTAAAAATCTATTAAATTAACTGAAACAACCATAGGTTTCACACCAGTTATAGTTAGCTGGAAATTTTACTGACATAAAACCATTGAAATTCCCACGTTATCGTTAGTTGGACTCAGTATAATTTGCGCGCCTGCAATGCACTGCTGATAATGTTAGAACGTTTTAAATGTACTAGGAAGAACAATTAAAGTATCTTCTCCTGTATGTATGTATGTATATATTTATGTATGACACTGTACTGAGACACAACTTTGTCTCTGACATTTACTCGTCCTGAAATGTCATTTGTAACTTAAACAAATCAAGCCTTGTAGTTGTTGGTCCTCCCCCAAACTTCCTTGCATACGCGGCAAGTAACTTTTGTTGCATTCATTTTTTTTAAGCCTGGTGGAAGGATCCACTGACTGCCCTCCATATGCTATCAGCCGTCCATATTTTATCCAGGTCATTCTAAGTTTTCCAAATTGGGAACGAATATTAGGTTGTGCAGTAGAGCTTGACAGTGTTGCTCCACTGGTACTATGGCGTTCTGATGAAGCAGGAGGAGTCTTACTCAATCTCCTTACCTCTTCCCTTGCAAAGTTGGCCTGATGCTTGGTCTGCAAGTGGTTCCGTATACTTGCAGTTCCACATGAGTACCTTTTATTGCGGTCTCCTCTTGAAAGCACAGTCTTGCATATGAGGCAAGTAACCTTTGTTGCATTCACCTTTGTTAAGCAATGTTGGTATATTTCTCCTTTGGTAGACGTTCAGGGACAAATTCTTGCTCACATGAGCTCTCTTAATCAGAGAATGATGGTAAATTAGCAGCCATGGTATCTTTAAGTACATTTGTTATCCAAAAAAGAAAGAACAGCAGATCTTCTCAGGAGGTCTTTCCCTAAGAAAAATTCTAAAAAGAGTGATTGAAATGGGTGGGGTCCTTTAATAGGAAGTGTAATGAACCAATCAATTTTTTTTTTTAGGTCACCTGGGGTACGCGTAGGATGCACCCAGCGCAACTTTGCGAAACTGCATCAAAAAGTAATGTACTTTTTAATAAAGTTAAACAATATTCAGATAATCTCTTGTCTTAATATTTATATTAAATATATATAAATAAGTATTTCAACAATAAAAAATCGGGCGTTGCGCACCCACTGCGTCCAATATGCATATGACGTCACGCTCTACCGCGCGTCCATCATGTCACGTGAGACATACATTTCGCATATGCACCAGAATTCAGTGTGTGTTATGGACATTTTAACTCTCAATACCACAAAGCTAATTTCTTTGCCAAAGGTTTTAATATATGAAGAAATCATATAAAAGACAATATTAGTTTATGATTTACTGATTAGCAGACTTCGGATCTCCCAATACTTTATACGAAATTGGATGTACCCTTTCCCAATTAGTGTTGAGTTCAATACAAGTGCCAGCTCTTTACTGGTGGATTACTTTTTTGTGTTTAAGGGCAGTTATTAGCTGACATACACTATGATGATGTATTTATATGTGTGTCTCTGGGTGTGTTAGATTGGAAATAAGTATCCTCTCCTGTAGAAAAAGCGGTACACACCCGATAATGGAAGTTTATATAAAATAGATGCAGATGCCAGCTCCCTACTGGAGGAATGCCTTTTTAAAATTTATGGGCACTTATCAGGCTGACATAGACTACTGTATGTCTCTGTGTTATATATGTCTGTGTCTCTGTGTGTGTTAGAATGGAAATAAGTATCCTCCCCTGCTAGAAAAAACAGTAAACACATGATAATTGAAGCTTTTAAGAGGGGAATCAAGCATATAAAATCATCCATTACAAACACCTTCGACAGCCAGGTAACCCTTACTTTCCTAAGCTGTTGCAAAAAATGCCAGGAGAACATAATGGAAATATCTTACTATACTATGTTCAAACTTTAAGCTGTGCCTTTTAAAAAAAAATTCAAAGACAAAACAAAGGACCAAGTAATCCGAAGTAAAGAGTCTTCATTGCATGCTCCTTTGAATAACATTTTAAGAGTATACATGGTGTGGCTACTTCACAGTACAGCATGAGAGGATAGATTCTGAAAGCTAATGAGGGCTCTTGCTCATGCATAGGCACCCTCTCACAGAAAACCCAGCAGTAAGCCTTCAGGATTGTTAATACCTGCTATAGAAGTGACTCATGACTTTATATATGTCAGGGATAAAATCAAAATAGTGAAAGTAAGTTTGATATTTTGTTTCACTGATGGTTGTACAGACGTGAATGATTATGCATCTAAATCCATGGAAAAAAGTTCTGGCTGTATGGAAGAAACTACTGAAAGGGCGCTTGGAAGCAATAGTGTCGAACATAAAATTTGTACGATTCTTGTTTTTGTTCACTCAAAACGCACCAATTGAGTTGATGTCTGAATTTTTGGGTTGTAGACAACGCAAAACTCTTTAATAGAATGTAAATGTAAAAGAGATGTACATGAGAACAACTTAACTGCTATTGTAAAAAGTGTAATTTGTGCAATTTGGTACATGTCTCATGTTTGACCATGTAGCCATTCTAAAGTTCGTATTAACCAAAGTTATGGTCGGCTAGCATCATAAAACAGCCTTACAGTAGGGATGTTTTTGTTATTAAAAAACATGGAGAGCGTGCTAAAATACAGCATTGGCTAATCAACCATTGGCTAGCATTGGCTGTTGACTTATGTAAGAATCTGCAAACAGGGTCAATACCTAGGGCATTATAAGTTTCAGCTTCTATTCTTGGAATGCCAAATATTGATTCACATGTGCCCTCCTACCTACCCACCAACACCTGTGCTTGTTTCATGTTATTATTTATTTTACATATGCATTGACAACTCCATATTACACTTACTTACTCCATTATGAACCTCATGTGTGAATAGAATGTTTCAATGCAGTGGATGCCCTAGCAGACTAATTAAAAAAGGAGGAGTGACATTACTCCCAACTTGAAAGACTTCTTCAAAGAAATACTACCTATCATAATCTGGACAGAACACTAGATGGCAGGAGTATGCAGAGTATGTAAATTTACAACTAGCATGCAAACTCATTTTTACCATGAAAAGAAACTTTTATTAATACATACAATTCGTACATTTGTAATCTGAATAAGGTAACTAGGATGTTACATTTGTTTCTATGCATGAAATGTGCACCCATCGGCAGTATTCTTGACATAGTGCCTCTTGGGAAGAAAGTGAAAATTGATTTGTTATTCTGTTTGGATTGTATACAGGTCAATAGTTTTTAGTTTTGCTAACTTACATTTATTTGCATGCTAAATATAGTGCACTGTGCCCAGTCACTGGCAAAGTGGTAATGACTCTATTACTAGGAATGGTGTATAGCCAGTGAACCAACATGGTGAATGCAACTCAGAAAAGTCCCTTGTAAATCCATTAGTTGTGCTGAGATCCACCCTGTATCAGACCCATTCGCACAAGTGTGAATTGGACATTATCTGCCACCAAAAACCCTTCTAGTACTTATATCTGTTACTTTTTAACTTCGTCGACTAGTATTATTTGGAGTATTTACCTTAATGTTATCCTTAAAAATGTATGAGTCTTTTTGGCTGCATACAATACAGAAAGTTTCATCAGACTCCAAATGTAAAAAAGATGTACATTAGCGTATCATAACAGCAATGGTAAAAGTTGTAAACTTAATTTGCAATATTTTCTAAATGTTTCCAGGGGTTTACCGATCGAGTACATAGGACAGTCAAAACTGTTCAAAACAATTTCTAATGGCAGGAAAACAAACATAATTTTAAATTCACAAACATCATGGAAATATCTTACTATACTATGTTCAAAATTTAGGTTGTGCCTTTTTATAAAAAAAATTCAAAGACAAAACAAAGTACCAAGTAATTTATGAGACCACTAGGGTATTATACATTTTCTATAATGAGAATGTTAAAGTCAAACATGCTGGCTCCATTAGGTTCATTGCAATTTTGATTTAGCCTGTGGCAACCAGTTTGTCCCATGGTTGAGACATCTGTATAATCAGCTAGAACAGGGGGATATACTTTCTTCAATCTCTGCAATTGGATGCTGACTTATGTAACATTCTGCAAACTGAAAATAGAGGTAATGTATATGTTGTACAAATGTCCAAGCTTCATTTTAATGTACATAAAAACAATTGGGGTTGAAAAGCAATCATCCATAATGGAAGTATCATTATCAGCATGCAAAGAACACTACAGTTGTAGCTGTCCTGTTTTTTTTTTGGTTTGATTCTATCACTAACTGCCATTAGTCATATTCAGGACGCTTCAATATCTGTAGGAAAACTATTTTATAGACATACTTATGGTTATGTTAAATATTTTGCTTTGATTCATCATGTGGAGATGATATGTTGCAAGTAAAGGCATTTTGCCAGCATAATTTTACAAGCTTTTCTTGCACATCGGCAATACGGTACGGTCCATTAAACTTATGCTCCAAAATGCCTCCTTTTCTTGTTGTTCGCTTGCAATTTGTCAGAAGTACTAACTCTCCTTCTCTGAAGGTGTACAGATTATATATTAGTATGCTCATATAAATCATTTGTCTGTGGGTGATAGGTTGCACTTACAGAAGTTTCTATTTCTAAAAGCTTAGATAACTCTCAATTAACCTAAAAAAAATAGGTATAATTATATTTGGCAAGCAAAATAGGAAATAGTATTGCATTATACAAATGTTAGGCCGAGATTGGTCACTCACTTCATTCACAAACTCCTGGCCTTGATCTGATAGAACCCTTTTTGGACTTCCATGATCTAGAAATTGAGAAATAAACATCTAGGAAAATTGAAAGA
This sequence comes from Lissotriton vulgaris, assembly GCF_964263255.1. NCBI lineage: Eukaryota > Metazoa > Chordata > Amphibia > Caudata > Salamandridae > Lissotriton > Lissotriton vulgaris. The sequence goes on from NC_141689.1 coordinate 387,672,216, forward strand.
CGTGTCTTCAAATAAAAAAATTCAAAACAACATTTTCACTTTGTATCTCAAGTGCAGGCGGAAAACGTGTAACGAGCATTTAAATGAGAAACATAAGGGTTTCAGAAACAAACGTCTATAAGACTATCACAATGGAGATTTACATTTTATGAAAATATTTATAGAAGCAAGAACAATTATAACTCACACATTGTTCAATTTCAATTGACATATTTGGCCAATAAATTTGGGAGGACATGCTTTTTTGGTACCAGAATGCCCACTACTTAGAGACAAATGCAATTCAGAAAAAACTTTTTGGACTGCTTTAGCACCAATGACAACTTTAGTGTTCTTTTCTTTACCAGTGCAGAACAAGCTACCATGTACTGAAAAAAGAGAAAAGAAAAATGTTACAGTAACTATGCATGTCACAAAGAATTACATGAAATGAGACCATGCCTTTTCTCAACCAGCCTTAAAATAATACGATGGAAAAACATGAATTAAAAAATTATAGTACCGTCAATGGTGAACTTTTTAGACAGTCTATGCAATCCATGCTTCAAGACTTTAGTGAAATCTTCAGAATACACATTATGTGTTATATAATCAAAAAGCTCTTGGTACTTAGTGGCATCCATTTCTATCTAAAATGGGGATAAACAATAAAAACAAAGTTAAGAGAATATAATCACATGCTCACAGTACATTACAATACCATACATAAGTAAATATGTGAGTGAATACACCAATAATATAACAACTGCCCCCCACCCCTGACCCCTCACTCTGCTCACAAACTTAAAAGAAAGAACGGCCACGGGGTGCAGCACTACACAATCATATTGCCTCACATTCAGGGCCGGGTAGAATAAGTGGTTGCTCTGAATGCCCAGAAACAGAGGCCACAAGGAAGCCCCAAAGGAAAGGCTACATTGATGAAGATGTCAAGTTCAAACTTAGTGAAAACAAGCCGCTTCAGCAACAAGGCCTGTGTGTGGGATGGCCACGTGGTGCAGTGCTTCACAATCAGTGTGGGAGAGTTGAAGTGCCACAGAGAGATTAAGTGATTTGCAAACACACAGAGGTTGGACTCTGTTTGTAAAATGGTTGGCACTAGTTGAGGATATCAAAAAGTGCTGACTAGCTTGTCAATTGTATATCAATGATTACCATTAGTACTCTAAGCCTTGAATAAAACTTGCCCTACAAATGGGGACCACAAAATCTTGCAAGTGACGCACTACTTACACGAGAAAAACTACATTGCATTAACTTGTACAGCACGTAGCACACTGCTGCGGGAACGGTCACGTGGAGTTTAGCAAATTAAAGAAACGCAGAAGGATTAAGTGATTTGCACAGAACAAAGGATAGCAAACAAGTTTAACATTATTAAAAAACATAAAGAGTGTGCCTAAATACAACATTGGCCAATCGATTACATGTGCAGTGCATGGGGAGGAAGCAACACGTGGCACACTACTTAAATATTGAAAGGTGGCAGGATTAAGTAATTTGCCCAGAAACAGCAGCTACTAAGGCAAGTTATTCGACATACAATAGCTGGAAATCATGCTAAAATACACTATTGCCGAAAATATTACTTTTGCAATGCATGGGGCACATGACGCACTACTTACATGAGAAAAACTACATTGCATTAACTTGAACAGCACGTAGCACACTACTGCAGGTACGGCCACATGGCGCTTGGCAAATTAAAGAAACGCAGCAGGATTAAGTGATTTGCACAGAACAAAGAATAGCAAATCAAGTTTAACGTTATTAAAAAAACATGGAGAGCGTGCTAAAATACAACATTGGCCTATTGATTACATGTGCAGTGCATGGGGAGGAAGCAATACATGGCGCACTTCTTAAATAATGAAAGGCGGCAGGATTAAGTGATTTGCCCAGAAACAGCAGCTATCAAGGCAAGTTATTCGACATACACGAGCTGGAACCCGTGCTAAAATACACAATTGCCGAAAAAATTACTTTTGCAATACATGAGGCACGTGATACACTATATACACGAAAAAAAAACGACATCGCATTTACTTGAACAGCACGTAGCACACTGCTGCGGGAACGGCCACATGGCACTTGGCAAATTTTAAAAAACGCAGCAGTGATTTGCACAGAAACAAAGGTTACAAAGTCAACTTTAACAATATAAAAAGGCAGGAAAGTGTGTTTAAAAACAGCATTACCAAATTGAACAAAAATTTGCATTTACGCGGTAACTAAAGATCATTCAGATTAATTAACTTAATTACCCTAAAAAAAGGGCTCACCTACGAAGAAGTGGATACGAACACTATCAACGGTTGTGACTGCGGTGACCCTTGACCCGGTCAATCCATTACCCCACGGCCTCCGTGAGCCCGGATTCTGCTACCTCTGCCAGCTTGGCCCCCTTGCTGCCGCCTCTCCTTGGGGCCCCTGCTCTCCAGGCTTGCCCTCGCTCTCCAGGCGTGCCCAGGCTTGCCCCGATCTCCAGGCTTGCCCAGGTTTGCCCTCGCTCTCCCCCGCTCGGCTTTCCCACTCTTTCCCCCCTCTGCTCCCTGCCGCTGCTCTCCTGCAGCCCCACCCCCCTCTCCTGTCTCCCGCTCCCCATTCGCAGCCCCGCACCCACCTCCCAGCTGCTCCTCCCTCCCACTTTGTCATAAATGGCGGGGACCGCACGTACTTGCAGCGGCCACGCGCAGCGGGTGCGCCGAAGGCATGCCAAAGGCAAGCCCGTCTACGCCCCTCCATGATTGGACCGCGCCCAGCACCAGAACCCCTGGACCCTGCCAGAGCCAGCCAACCCGACTGAGCTACGATGCCGCCACCCTCCACGCACTCAACATCGGCCGACATCCAGCCTGCTACCAAGCCACCCCAAAACGCACCCACGGAGCCTTCACCTGCCACGCCTGCTACTTCACCTCCACTCGGTCCTGCACCGCACCAGCCAAAACAGCCGCCAACAACAACCACCTCAAGTGCATCCCGCTCAACACCCGCTCCATCCACAGGCACGCCGTTGAACTATGGGACCTCCGGACCTCCTGGACAAAACGGCACCTGACGTCGCCTTCTTCACAGAAACCTGGATGAACGCCTCCTCAGCCCCCAACATTGCCATTGCCATCCCGGATGGCTACAAGATCATCCGGAGGGACCCCGTCAACCAGACCGGAGGAGGCATCTCCATCGCCCACAGAAACTCTATCCGCATCACGACCAACACCGATGACACCCTCGCCAGCGCAGAGCACCTGCACTTCCAGATTCACACCGACCCCAAGACCACCCTCAGAGGAACCCTCATCTACAGACCCCCGGGACCAGGCTCACCCTTCAGCGAGGCTATCGTAGACTTCATCAGCCCGCTCGCCCTCGCCTCCACCTGACTACATCCTCCTAGGAGACCTCAACTTCCACCTGGAAAGCGACCAGGACAACAACACTACCGCCCTACTAGACAACCTCGCCAACCTCGGATTGAAGCAACTGGTCAACACCCCCACCCATTACGTGGGCCACACGCTCGACCCTGTCTTCTCCTCCAGCAACCACATCTCCTTCAGCCACACCACCGAGCTCCACTGGACCGACCACAGCTGCGTACACTTCAACTTCAGAAAAACAACGACCCACCACCGCCCTCAACAAAACCCCCGAAGATGCTGGAGCAAGATCACCACCGACCACCTCACCACCTCCTTGCGCCTAAACCCTCCCACCAACACCACGGACCCCTGAAACCTCACACAGTGGATTACCAACTGCGCCATCACCCTTGCTCCACAGAAAAACCCACCCAGCAACCTCAACAGCAAGAAAGCCGCGTGGTTCACCAACGATCTCAAAGACTCCACGAAATCCTGCCGTGACCTCGAGAAAGCCTTGCGCCACAACCAGTCAACGGATAACATGACAGCCCTCAAGAACGCCACCCGCAAACACCACCAGCTGATCTGCACCACCAAAAGGTCATCCTTCAGAGAACGACTGGACAACAACACCCACAACAGCAAGGAACTCTTCAATGTCGTGAAAGAGCTCTCCAACCCCAACGCCAGCGACAACAACATCACGCCTTCTCAAGACCCCTGCAACTCTCTGGCCACCTTTTTTCACCGTAAGATTGTCAACATACACAACAGCTTCGGTGCTCAGAACAAGAACCCCACTACCGAACCTACACCCCCCACCACCACCATTTGCTCCTGGACTCAGGCCAACATGGAAGATACCACCCACACAATGAACAGCATCCACTCAGGCTCCCCAGCCAATCCCTGCCCACACCACATCTTTAACAAAGCCGACTCCATCATCACACCCATACTTCGGGACATCATCAACAACTCCTTCATATCCGCCACCTTCCCGGAGGGCTGGAAGAATGCAGAGATTAGCGCCCTTCTGAAGAAACCCACCGCAGACCCCTCAGACCTCAAGAACTTCCGCCCCATCTCGCTCCTCCTCTTCCCTGCAAAAGTCATCGAGAAAACCATCAACAAACAGCTGACAGCCTTCCTGGAGACGAACGGCTCCCTCGACCCATCGCAGTCCGGATTCCGAGCGAACCACAGCACCGCGACCACCCTCATTGTGGCCACCGACGACATCCGGACCCTGCTGGACAACGGAGAAACCGCCGCCCTCATCCTGCTCGGCCTTTTGGCTGCGTTCGACACCGTCTGCCACCGCAACCTGACAACCCGCCTCCGCCATGCCGGGATCCAAGGAAAGGCCCTGGAATGGATCACCTCCTTCCTCTCCGACAGAACCCAAAGAGTCCGTCTCCCGCCCTTCCTCGCAGAAGCCACCAAGATCATCTGCGGTGTACCTCAAGGCTCCTCGCTCAGCCCCACCCTCTTCATCGTCTACATGAGCCCCCTCGCAGCCACCGCACGCAAGCACAACCTCAACATTATCTCCTAAGCCGACAATACCCAACTGATCCTCTCCCGCATCAACGACCCCACCTCCGCCAGAGCCAGCTTCCAGGACGGAATGAAAGACATCGCAGACGGGATGAAGCTCAGCCAACTGAAACAGAACTCAGACAAGACAGAAGTCCTCATCCTCAGCCCATCCATCTCCGCCTGGGACGACTCCTGGTGGCCCCCTGCTCTGGGGTCCCCACCCAAGCCCACGGACCATGCACGCAACCTGGGCTTCATCCTCGACTCCTCCCTCACGATGGCCAGGCAAGTTAACACTGTTACCTCCTCCTGCTTCAACACACTCCGCATGCTCCGTAAGATCTTCCGCTGGATCCCCACTGGAACCAGGAAAATGGTCACCCAGACCCTCATCACCAGCCGTCTGGACTACGGGAATGCCCTCTACGCTGGGACCACCGCCAAACTACAGAAAAGACTCCAGCACATCCAGAACGCCTCAGCACGACTCGTCTTGGACATCCCCCGACAGAGCCACATCTCCGCCCACCTGAGGGACCTGCACTGGCTCCCCGTCAGCAAAAGTATCACATTCAGACTCCTCACCCACGCAGACAAGGCTCTCCACGACTTGGGCCCTGAATACCTCAACAACCGCCTCACGTTCTACATGCCACCCCGCCAGCTCCACTCCACCAGCCTCGCCCTCGCCACCGTCCCACGTATCCGCAGAACCACCACTGGAGGAAGATCCTTCACCTACCTGGCGGCTAAGACCTGGAACACCCTCTCCACCCACCTACGACTCACCCAGGACCATCTCTCCTTCAGGAGGCAACTCAAGACCTGGCTTTCGAGCAGTAGCAGCCCCCCCCACCAGCGCCTTGAGACCCTAGCGGGTGAGTAGCGTGCTTTACAAATACTCTTGATTGATTGATTGACTGCGGAATATGAAAAGTTCAAGAAGGTTGGAAGTTTATAAATGCTTTGCAGAACGATGATTGGTTGAGCATGATGTTCCTGGGTGTGAGAGCTGTGATTGGGCATGTTGTAATTGAGCATGCACAAATAAAATGAAATACGTTAGGGGTACACAGCCAGACATTGGAACGCATTGTGCGCCTGCGTAACATTAACACGCATGCGCTACCACAAACATGAATGCGTAAAGTGAAGGCACTTTCTAGGGGGTACACACACAAATGGAGTTCGGATATCGATAGAACACCGGCTCCCATAGGAGAAGGGGAGCCTGCGGGACCATGGGGGGATTGGAGACTCTCCAACAGTCCCCAACGGTGACGGCCAAAATACATTTTTTTTTAAAGGCCGGCCCCGGGGAATGGGGTCCATGGGGCCTTGAAGTGGCCACGGGAGGGGGACCACGCGGCCCCCTTCCAATAAAAAAATGAATACGGATACTCTGCTCATTGTCATCGTACCATAAGCGGACCCTTCTGATCACGCGCTGAATGCTAATTGGCTGTCAAGTGGTTGTCAACATTCGAAACTAGAAACTGTTGGCAGCCAATTTATGCCTCTGTAGAAGGGAGGCTGAAGAAGCTTGCGAAATGTGTGTTCAAAACGTGAAAAGGGGGAGGGTAGACACACACTGATTCTCTAGGTCTGCTCAGGGGGTCCCACAAGGACCCCCAGGGCATACTATTAATATATATATATATTTATTTTTTTTCGCTGGGTTCACGTATGATCCGCACATTCTAGCGACATTGAAAAAAAAAAGAAACGTGGGCTTCTGCGCGTCTTTGGTAATTTGCATTTTTTAAACTGTTTAGAGGAGATGCAGCAGTGTTGGATCTAGGATCCACCACTGAGTATGGAAAAGGTAACGATAACACTACTTACCTGCTAAGTGAATTTCCTTTCATAGGCTAACATTGACTGGTTTCAATTGGAAATTCTTCTAAATTTGGATTTTTGGAACTTTAAAATATTCACCTACAATCATCCGAACAACGAATTCCAATTCACTCACCTATTATCAGGAGAGAACCCAGTGCTGCATCTTTTAGCCCAGCACTGACCCTGAAAAGTAATTCTAAGCATACTTACAAGTAACTTGTATTTACTTCCATAGGAATCCCCTTCCTAAAAAAAAATGTAATACATTTAGATATGTGGGTCAGGCCCTGGTGGATGGGGTCCCCAGGGCCCCAAAAAAATAAAAGGAAGGGGGGGCACACAATATATTGTAATTTAACAAATAAAATATCTAAAAATAAATGGTTTAAAAAAATTGTAAATCAGTATCAAAAAAAGTAAATAATAGAGTAAATATATTTTACAAAACCTTTAAAATTCACTGAAAAAACCATAGGTTTCAGACATGTTATAGTTAGGAAATAGCATTTAAAAAACCTTTGAAATTCACTGAAAAAAACTATAGGTTTCAGACATGTTATAGTTAGGAATTAGCATTTAAAAAACCTCAGAAATTCACTGAAAAAACCACAGGTTTCAGGGGTGTTATAGTTAGTTGGACATTTCACTCGTACAAAACCATTGAAATTCCCCCGTTATAGTTAGCTGTACTAACTATAACTCACGCGCCCGCAATCCACTGCTGATGATGTCACATATTACATCATTCATGACATGGTCAGTGACATCACTGATGACTTCACTGATGACATCATCCATGTGACAATCTGATACTTCTTATCATACACTAGTATAACTTTTCAACACTCATTATAAAATATGAAGTACCATACATGAAACCGTTGACACACCAATAGAAGTTTCTAAAAAGCCACTTAGTGATTCCTAGATCTACACACACATCTAAACACTTACCTATATATTCACTCATACATGCTAACAAAGATCAATACAACACTATTAAATACCAGCTCCCATTCTATCCACTTATGCAGTCATCCTACTCACTTATGCAAACAATTGATCATACTTATATTTACTAAGCTACACACTTCCAAAAACACCACTTTATTTATTCATGTATATAGTAACTCATACTTAGTGTATTATAAAATCACTATTACAAGTATACAGTTATCCATACGTCACTCATACAATCACTGAGTCTTATGTATACTTATTTATATATAACAACTGTCACATACACTGCGTTTTCTATTTCTAGTTTGTTGGACATGCATCATTGAGAAATATATTTTCTCATCATCACACCCATAAAGAGATTCACTCATCCAAACAACAGTTTCGGCATACAGTCTTAACCTCATATACCTACTAAATCAACTATTTACACATCTTTCGACAGTCACACACCTCACACCCAACCACACACACATTCATTCACTATCACATACAAATATTCACTTAACTAATTAATAACTAATATACACTTTCACATGGCTAGTAACCAACTTATGTAGTAGTTTGCACATCAAGATATAGAGTGATATAGGTATTCACAAAGTTTAATCACTATCTCATATATTTAGTGAGACACTTTAAATTAGTGACTTAGATAGTCAATCACTCTGCTACTAAATCCTCCATTCAGACACTTATACATCCACTCAGTCTTCAAGGCAGATTGATAAATATATATATAATACTTATTTCAATATCGAACCAAACCACATTCGTTGGATTATGTCATCAGTGATGTCATCAATGATGTCATTTGAGATGTCATCAGGGATGTCATAAGTGATGCCACTGACCATGTCATGAATGATGTAATATGTGACATCATCAGTAGTGGATTGCGGGCGCCTGAGTTATAGTTTGTACAACTAACTATAACGGGCGCATTTCAATGGTTGTGTACGAGTGAAATGTCCAACTAACTATAACACCCCTGAAGCCTGTGATTTTTCAGTGAATGTATATATATTCAGAGAAAAAAATGAAGGTTACAGGGACGTTATGCTCAGATTTTACTTGTACAAAACTGTAAAAGTTCAGCAGTGTAATTACCTGAGCTGAAACGTACGCCCCTTCAATGCACTGCTTATGAGCTCACATATTATATCACTCATGACATGGTCAGTGACATCACTCATGACATCTTAAATGACACCACTGATGGCATCATCTAGTAACTGTAAGTATTTTTGAAGAGTTTATGACTGTTAAACCTGTATACTAACCTACTACGAAAGTTAAATTAGTGTACTAGGTGCACTACTACTGTGTGATACTACTTCTAACATATATTGTGTGACTGGCTGTGTGACTGTATGCATCCTGTGTGTATGTGTGTGAGTGGCTTATGGGTGCATACGTGGGTGTGTTAATAGCTGTGTGAGTGAGTGAGTTTCTGTGTGAGTGGCTGCATTAGTGAGTGAGTGGGTGTGTCAGTGGGTAGATGAATGAGTGTGTGTCAGTGTGATTGTCTCCGTGGGTGTGTAAGTGGGTGAGTAAGTGGGTGTCTGAATGGCTGTATGAGTGAGTGACTGGGTCGGTAACTAGCTATATTGGTGAGTGAGTTGCTGTTTGAGTAGTTGTTTGGTTAAGGGAGTTAGTGTATGAGTGGTTATACTAGAGAGTGAGTGTCTGTTTGAATGGCTGTATGGGTGAGTGAGTGGATGTGTGAGTGCTTGTGTAGATGTGTGATTGGGTTATGAGGGTGTGTGAGTGTGTGAATGCTTGTATGGGTGAGTGAGTGAGTGGCTGTATTGAGAGGCTGTATGGGTGAGTGAGTGGATGTATGAAGGACTATGTAGATAGATAGACTGGTGCAAGAGTAACTGTATGGGTGAGTGTGTGCCTATGTGACCGGTTATATGAGTGGCTGTACAGGTGAGTATTTGAGATGTCATTAGTGATGTCACTGACCATGTCATGAGTGATGTATTATGTGAGGTCAAAATCAGTGCATTTACAGTGTGTTAGTTAATTAGGACTGGGCGTAGTTCACTGAGTTTTGCTACGCGGAACTCCGCAAAATTACAAAAAAACTCCACGAGTGGTGGAGCGCAGTGCCAACTGCAGTTTGTGCTGATATTCCTACAGCTTGCGTAGAAATTCTACCCGAGCGCCAGGTCATGCTTGCAAACTTACTGTTTGCGATTGTGAGCTGGGAAAAAACTCCGCCGCACATCGCAAAGTGGCGTTTTCTGCACTCCACAAGCTCTGCGGAGTGCGGAGTGCAGAAAACTCTGCAAACTCCACGGACTGAGAGAAGTTCAATGGACAGGCCTAGTAAGGTATTACTAGCTAAAGGAACTATAACTGCTGAATTTCTATGGTTTTGTAGGAGTAAAATCTGAGCCTAACTATAGCATCCCTGTGACTTTGTTTTTTTCTTGAAATTGCTAAGGTTTTTTAAATTCTATTTCCTGACTATGACAGCCCTGTAACCTTTGTTTTTTTTTGTACATTTCTAAGGTTTTGAAATTCTATTCCCTAACTATAATGTTCCTGTTTTGAACATTTTTTAACTAGTAGTCGCGTGTGCAGAGTGGTGGGGAAAGGGGCCAGGACCTCTGACCAGCTATCGGGAATCATGCTGTGTCAGACTGTTGTGACTTGAGTCATTGTTAGGTACCCTTTCCTTAATAATGCTTTCCCTGCTCATCAGCCAGGATGAGTGCTGGAGCGCTTGGTGATGCAGTGGAATGCAGGAGTGCTTCATGATGTACAGGAATGCTTTAGTGTCTGGTGAGGTAGAGATATCAGTTGGAGTGTGTGGGCTGAGCAGCAATGAGGCTGCTCCTAGTGGGGCTATCTACTATTTATTTACCATCTACTTACCTGATAGTTACCATCTTAATTCCCTGTAACTAAGTCTTAATAAATCTTCTTCTACAACCTACTCTTTGGCTGTTGAACTTCCTTACCTTACAACACAGACTCACTGGAGGTAACGTGAGGGCTTTTTGCTCCCTCAAGGACCCTCAGCATCCAAAAAGACTTCATCCCCAGCAGTGTGTCATGAGGTACGTTTGCAGAGTGGCAAAGAATACGGGCGTGGCCTCTGACAACCTCTCAGCAATCCTACTGTTTGGGACTTACTGGAGGTAAAAGAAAGAGCCCTTAGCATCCATCGGGGGCTTCATCTTAGGCCCCTTTTGACCTCAGGACCCTATACCCAGGGTCCTGGCCTTTTCTATTTTATTTTTTAGGAGTGGGGGGTTATCTGGCCCCCCTCCCCAGGTCCATTTAGGCCCTGGGCAGCCACCATCTTGGGGCTTCGCCTCTTACAAATAGGGGAGGGGACCACATAGCCTCCCACCCTGGGCTGATTTTTTCCCTGGGACCCCATCCTCTAAGGCTGCCATTTTTTAAATAGAGGAGGGGGCTCCAGTCATGTCTGCTCGGTGCCCAGGGCACCCAGTCTCCACTGGGCTGCAGGGGGGAACCTGAATGTCCCTGCGCACCCTGCCGGCTCCCTGCCTCTTTCGGGAGTCAGCATTGCTTTCTCAGACAGACAGCTGCTGAAAAGGCAGCTCCCTGTGGATGAAAGCAATTATCCTCTGCTTACAGCAAGCAATAGCATTTTCAATACTCTTGCTTTCTGAACTTGTAGTATTTGCTATGGCTTGGCTGGAGCAGTAAAGCTCCTTCCAAGCCACAGCAAACAGCTATGTCCCAGGAGTGGGCACCCTGGGACATAGCAGAAGCGGGCCCTTGGGGATGGCGGTCCCTCGGGCCATTTATGGCTCCAAAAGGGGGGCCGTGCAGGCCCTCTCCTTTCTTGATGTATGTATAAGAATGGGACGTAAGGAGGGCTAGTTATCGCCCCTCCCATCTTTACTAAAAGAAGTTGGCCCTGGGATAGTGGTGGTCCCACGGGGAAACCCTGATGCCCCCCACCACAAATTGATTATGGCCCTGGGGTGGTGGTGTTCCCTAGGGCCAGAGGTTGGTCTGAGAGGACCTTCATTTAAAAATTAATAAACCCCGGGGAGGTGTTGGTCCCCGGGCACGGAGGACCACAATTTCTTCTTGCAATGTGGCTATGGGTAGGTGGTGGTCACCGGGGCCTGGGGGTCTTAGAAGCCGTCATTAAAAAAAACAATAAATCCCAGGGAGGTGTTGGTCTCCTGTGCATTAATAAGCCGCATGAGGGGGGCCCCTTATGCCCCATTCTTTATTTAAAAAATGACCCCGGGGCCTGGACTGCGCTTACATTTTTTCAGCAGGATCCGTTAATTCAATGCGACTCCTGCCAAACATTAAAGAAAAATAAATGTCCCTATAGGGCCTCAGGGGGGCCCCCCAAGAGACCTAGGGGCCCTACCCAACCCCATTTCTTTTTTTAATTTTTCGGTTCAAGCCAAGTCACAAGATGGCTGCAACGCTTCCTGGTTTGAAGTGTTGGCAGCCAATCATATCTCAGCGCTGCATTCCTATATGTGTATAAGGTTTAATTTTTTTAAAAAAGTTTTAATAACTAAAAATCCTCAAAGGATTTACAAGAAATCACAAAATGATGCTTCCCTGGACCAACATCTACCTTTCTGCCAAATTTGGTGTAATACCATTCAGCAGTTTGGGCTGTAGCTGTGTCTAAAGGTCCTACGGGAATAAACATGGGAAGCACACTTTTTTGACCTCCTCTTTTTCTCAGCTCCCACTTGACGAACCACCCCATAACTGTCCATGTGCAACAAGAATCACTGCCACTCTTTTTTGGAAACGTTCGTGAAGAATCATCCAACTATGACAAAGATATAGGCAAGTCAAAAAATGTTTATCCTATGGAAACCAGATCATAACTATAACTACCTGCTGGTGACCACCAGTAGGATATATATATATATATATATATATATATATATATATATATATATATATATATATATATATATATATATATTCACTGAAAAAACCATAGGTTTCACACCAGTTATAGTTAGGAATTAGCATTTAAAAAACCTATTAAATTCACTGACAAAACCAGTTATAGTTAGCTGGAAATTTTACTGATATAAAACCAATGAAATTCCACGTTATAGTTAGTTGGACTCACTATAACTTGCGCGTGCAATGCACTGCTGATGACGTCACATATTACATCACTCATGACATGGTCAGTGACATCACTCATGACATCACTGATGACACCATCCAGTGAATATGTGTCTTTCTGAAAAATAAATATTAGTGAGTAATGTTTAAATATTTAAATATATATATTATTGTTTCACTTTGTGTATAAGTGGCTACATGTGTTGGTAAGTAGCTACATGCGTATGTATATGGGTTATTAGATGTTTCTCTTAGTATCAGTATGAGTGTCTATATGGTTTGGTGGGGGTATTACTTAGCACATAGATGCATGAGTGACTGACTCGCTGTTTGTATGTGTTTTGAAGACAGCATATGTGCAGGACTGTATGGATGGATGAGTGTGTATATGTGTTTGTTAGTGAGTGAATGACTGTCTCACTAGTGTCTTTATCAGTAACTACATATGTTTTAATCTAGTATATGTGAATATTGATGTATATAAGTGAGTATATGTGAGAGTAAGAGATTGTAAGAGTTCCTGTTTAAATAAGTATGTGTTTCTATAAGTGATTGTTTAAGAGAATAAATATGTGTAATTTTCAATACAAGTAAGGTGGAAGTGTGTGTATAACTCTATATTCAAATAAATGGATGTTCAATAGTTTATTTGCACGTGTGAGTATGTGTGTGAGTAACTTTTGGATGACTGTCGGTGTGTAACAGGATGTATAGGTGTATCACTTCATATGATAAGTGAGTATATGTATGAGTGACTATATAGAACTGTTGGTGAATGACTGGATGTGCATATAGATGGTGGAATTACTGAATTGCTTGTTGTAACTGATATGGGTATCTCCATTTTTTTTTAAATTTCAGTTTCTATTTTTGAATATGTGTTTCAAGGGTTACATTACAGTGAAAGGAGGTCTGTCACTATGTCACAAGGATGGTGTCATCAGTGATGTCATGAGTGATGTCACTGACCATGTCATGAGTGATGTAATATGTGACGTCATCAGCAGTGCATTGCACGCGCAAGTTATAGTGAGTCCAACTAACTATAACGTGGAATTTCATTGGTTTTATATCAGTAAAATTTCCAGCTAACTATAACTGGTTTTGTCAGTGAATTTAATAGGTTTTTTAAATGCTAATTCCTAACTATAACTGGTGTGAAACCTATGGTTTTTTCAGTGAATTTCAAAGGTTTTTTAAATGCTAATTCCTAACTATAACTGGTGTGAAACCTGTGGTTTTTTCAGTGAATTTCAAAGGTTTTTTTAATGCTAATTCCTAACTATATAAGACCTGAAAGCCCACCAGGAATCTCCAGTATGCGCCAGGGGACTGCATTGCAGAGAGGTGTAATGAAGCCACAACCCTTTTTACACCTCTCTGCAACGCAGCCCCCGTGCATGTTTGAAGAGGGGAAACTAATTCCCCTTGCATACTGGGGGCCCCTGGGGGCCTATTAGCCCACCTGGAACCTCCAGTATGCGCCAGGGGCTGCATTGCAGAGGTGTAATGAGACTATGCCCCTTGTTACACCTCTCTGCAACGCAGCCCACTGCCGCGTTTGCAGAGGGGGAACTAATTCCCCTTGCATACTGGGGGTCCCTGGGGTCAACTAGTCCACCAGGAGCCTCCAGTATGCGCGAGGGAGCTGCATTGCAGAGAAGTGTAATGAGGCCACACCCTTGTTACACCTCTCTGCAATGCAGGCCACTGGCGCCTTTGCAGAGGGGGGACTAATTCCCCTTGCATACTGGGGGTCCCTGGATCATATCTGCCCAAACACCGATATTCCGAACGATTGTAAATGACTTTTCTTGAGAAACATTTGGATTTGGATTATCATGTCCTATACTTTGGAATTTTTGAAAGACTGACTTTGAGGATGCTATAAATTACTCAAGTCTGCCCGAATTGTGTGGGTAAAATTGATACCTAGTCACTTTTAATAAGAATATACTTATGTCTCGTCTAACATTTGGAAGAAATATCTAGTTATATGACAACGGGATACCGACATAACTTGAAGGAAATAAGAACGCCCTGAAGAAGTTCTGTTGTACAGAACGAAACGTTTCGGCTGGCTGTGGTACATAAACTTAAGGAAAATAAAAGCATTTGAATATACACCAAGATTCAGCGCTTCAATAAGTACTCTAAGTGATATGATTTGATTGGACTCATTGTGAAAGTGGTGCTGTGCCAAACTTTGGAATATTCTCCACTACTCTCTACTACTTACTCTCTCCCACTCTCTACTACTCACTCTCTACTGCTCTCTACTACTCACTCTACTACTTACTCTCTACTACTCTCTACTACTCAGTCTCTACTACTCACTCTCTACTACTCTCTACTACTCACTCTACTATTCACTCTACTACTCTCTACTACTCACTCTGCTACTCTCTCTACTGCTCTCTACTACTCTCTACTACTCACTCTCTACTCTCTATTACTCACTCTCTACTCTCTACCTCTCTTCCTCTCTACCTCTACACCTCTACCTCTCTACCTCTCTCTACACGCACACATATAGACATATATGCATATATATATGTGCATATGCATTTATATATATGTATGTGTATATATAAAAAAACAACTAAACATTTTTTTTTCTAATCAGCTACTTTTAAAACTGTCATTCTTTTTCCCCATGGTACACTCCCCGGTACGCTTACCGGTGCGCGTACCGGGCGCTCACCCCGCGAAAATAAAAAAAAAATTTTATTTTTTTTTTGCCCCGTGGGGCCCTTTTATGGCCCCCACATCAAACCTAGGGGGTCAAGGGGGGTCTACTCTGCCCCCTTATGGTCATTTCCCCCTTTGTTTTGGCCACCTCTTGTGTCTCGATCCTACCGAGACACAAGATGGCGGCCGCTCCGGACTGTTTAGAATGTTTACAGACACCCCAGAGCCAATCAGCTTTCTCCGCGCAAGTCGCGTGACGCGCCCGGTGCGCGTACCGGTGCGCTTACCGGAGCGCTGCTATAGATATATATATTTTTTTGAACCTTAATTACTCAAAATCCACTGGAGCACATATCTTGAGACATAGCAAAGGCACATCGGGCTACCAGTCCCTACAATTTTGCCAAGTTTGGTGGAAATCCATTCAGCCGTTCGGGCTAAAAGTGAAATCGACCGCCCTATGGAAATTAACATGGGGAAAACGCGTTTTGGGACCCCCCTTTTATCTCGGCCCCCGCTTGACGAATCCCCCCCAAACTTTCAGGGAAGGACCGGACCGCCATGAGACCATTTTCCTGAAAATTTCAGGCAGATTCGTCAACCGGCGCCAAAGTTATTCAAAATAGAATGTTGAGATTTAACATTGAAAATTATCCTAACTATAACTACCTACTGGCGACCGCCAGTAGGTAATATATATATATATATATATATATATATATATATACTAGTCAAGCAGCACTCACTTTTGTGTTGTGTTATTTCAGCTGCAAGAACAGAGGCGCACACAATGTCCAGACACATTCCCCACAATACAATAATGGAGCCCTAACTGAGGTTACATTGGACAAGTGTTTTGAGGGAGATTCGCGCACATTGGCATGAATACATATAACAGGAGATTGTCATTGATACGAACAAGCACTACTCCAGGGACTACGGACAACACAATAGCGAGGAAGGATGGCAAAACATTAGCTTACATATCTCGGCCTGTAGGTTGTCAATGCAAAGTGACAAGGGGTACACATTACCACAGTGGGGCTTTGTAAATATTGGTTCACATAATTCACAGCCACGTTGTAAATAACAGACACACTTTAACGCAATGTATACATTTTACAAATGAAAAAATGAAAAAATTGCATTTGTATAGCGCATAACCGCCCTGGGGCCTCGCAGCGCTTGAAGATAAAATGGTTTTAGCGCAGGCTCGGGGCAGATCAGAGAGATTTAGCAAACAAATGCGTTTTTAGGGCCTTTCTGAATGAGAGGAGGTTGCTGTTACCCCGGATGGCAAAGGGGAGGGCATTCCAGAGTCTGGTCGCCGAATGGGAAAAAGAGCGGCCACCCCAACGGGCTTTGTTAATTTTAGAGGAGGTGGCCAGCTGCAGGGTACCAGACCGAAGGGGGCGTGTTGGAACATAAGGCGTAACCAGAGGGTGCAGAATCGCTGGGCCTACACGGTGGAAGGATTTGTGCATGATGCACACAGCTTTGAACTGCACTCTGGCAGCCATTGGGAGCCAATGAAGGTCCTTCAGAGCCTTCCTCGCCGACTGCCGACGGGACAGATTGAACAATAGGCGGGCCGCGCTGTTTTGTGTGACCTGGAGCCTCTGAAGGACCGAAGCCGGTGCTCCCAGGTAGAGAGCGTTCCCGTAATCCAGGCGAGAGAGAATGAGGGCCTGGACCATGATCCTCCTCGCCTGGAAAGGGAGCAAAGGGAGCACCCGCCGGAGCATCCTCATTAGTCCGAAGCAAGTGGCAGCAGTCTTAGTAGCCTGGACAGAGAAATCAAGGGCAGTGTCAAGCCATTTCCCGAGGCTCTTTATCTGAGACTTGGGCGCAGGAGGAGCGCCAAAACATGGTGGCCAGATGGGTGCAAGAGCAGACGGGGAGGGATTTCCAAGGAGAATGATGTCTGTCTTCTCCCCGTTAAGCTTGAGACAGGAAGCTTGCATCCAACTGGCAACAGCCTCTAGACAGGGGCCTAAGGTGTTGGATGATCCATCTGCGTGGTCTAACGAGACCACCAGCTGCATATCATCCGCGTAGGTGACTATACGCACACCAAAGGGATGGACTATCCTGTCCAGAGGTTCCATGTGTGCGTTAAAGAGGATCGGGCTGAAGGAGGAACCCTGAGGGACCCCACACCTGAGAGGATGTTTAGGAGAGACTGTCTCACCCTCAAAGACCCGGAAAAAGCGCTCACTCAAAAAGGAGGTGAGCCAGTCCAGAGCTGCGCCCAACACGCCCATGCCCGCCAGTCGGTATACTAGCGTGGCATGGTTCACCGTGTCGAATGCGGCACTAAGGTCTAACAGGATAATGGCCACCTTTCCTCCCCGATCCAAAGTCGTTCTTGCTTCCTCTGTGACTGCCAACATGGCAGTTTCTGTGCCATGTTGAGGGCGGAAACCTGTCTGGGAGGCACGCAACAGACAGTTGGATTCCAGATAGTCTGTTAAGATATTGTTGGTGTGCCTCTCCAGCAGTTTACTCAACCAGGGAAGCAACGAAATGGGGCGGTAGTTGGACAGGTTGTTCTGGTCCAGGGAGGGTTTCTTGAGAAGCCCCCTCACCATGGCACACTTCCAAGCGAGTGGGACCGACCTGGACACAATGGAGGTGTTTAAAGCTTCCAGGATCACAGGACGAATAACGTCCAGTGCCTTGACAAGGATCCGGGGGGGTGCCGGGTCATTGGGGGAGCCAGAAGAAACCTTGGAGATTAATCTATCCAGGCTGGCGGCATCAAGAAGCGGAATTGTGTCCAGTTTGCAGGGAACCGAGGAGTCAGCTGGCCTAGGAGGGACGGAGGGGGTATTGGGTAATCTGTTGGGCAGTATATTTAAATATGGAGCAACATTTTACTTTGCCTAAATACCAAAGTTACTAAATGTAGTGAATCATGATGAATGTAATGATAAAATTTGAGGAAATCGTCATGTCATATGTAAATAGGAAAACTCTTCATTGTTGTTTGCAGTGGTGTCATAGGGTTGCCATGACAACCAACCAGTTTGAACGTGTCAACCTTGAAACTATATAGTTGGTAAATTCTGAGATCTGATGTAGTGAGCAAGGCGGTGAAATCCGCCGAAACGCGTCTGAGCTGTTGTATTTGGAATAAAAAGAATTTACTTTAAAAAGTACTCACGGAGTCAGCGCCTTATTTTGATGGAAAGTTTGGACTGGTGTTCGATATACATATATATTTATATTCCATAACGTTTATAAATCACAGCTTGCGCTCAGTTGAAAGTTTGAAGCAGGTTTATTAATCCAATGTTACGCGTTTCGAGAGTCAGAGCTCTCTTGATCACACATTGTGTGCTTGTGACTGGGTGCAATACATAGACGCCATGTATGCGCAAAGAAAGAGGACTTGACATTTCTGATTTTGGTGGCCATTCCTAAATGTGTTTTTTAGACTTACAGTCATGCTGTACGATACGTATTAATTTCATACATCGTACATAAAACACATTTTGAACGTAAGGGCGTGCACATTGTTATGCTTCACTGCGGTAACTTAATTGCATTCAATGACATGTTACCTTCTACAAGTTTCTTTTGAGAAAGTGTGCCTGATCTTATAGAGATATGCATTAGTCATTGATTATGCATGCTGGCGAATACATGCATTATGCAGGTAATGCTAATGAAATAACGCACTATATGAAGTGGTTGGAAGTCCTTACATGTGTGATAGTGCAAATGCAAATCATCACAGCAATACCCTGGTTCTACGTTGTTGCAGTTGTGTCATACTGATCAATACTAATGCCAAGTGGCTGATTCAGTGTTATACATACTCGAGCCGAGTGGCAAATGAAGTAGGCATATCGGAATCGGATACTGATTCTACAACTATATAACAAGTCACTCACTATGCGGCCAAGGCAAAAATTACAGTGCTGAAAGTGCTTAAAGTGAAAAGGTGAAAAAGTGACAAGAGTCTCTTAACTATTTCTTCCTTGGTGCATTCCAAGTGGTGATGAAGAAAAGGGTAGGTTGCCCGTGATGTGTTCGTGATTTACAGAAATTGGGCACCTTCCTTATCTCTTGTGGAAAAATAGAAAGATATAACGATTAAAAAGGGAGTACCTAATATCCTAATACATCATTAAAACCATTGTTAGACATTTTATTTTTTAATTTTCACATAGCATATACATATAACTCCTGGAAAGAAAGCATGCGTTAGAATTATTCCTCGATTAAATGTGCTGCTAACTCCTCGTCCTAGTTATGCCCTTTCAGCTGTTTGGTCTCGAGGTCTAGTATCCAGTTGGATTCTTTCCTCCTATGGGCAAGTTCGCGGTTCCCTCCCCTGTGTCCCACGTGTACCTGTTCTATGGCAAAGTACCTCAGTAGACTACAGTTGGAGAGATGATATTCAGCAAAGTGACGTGCCACAGGATATTGTGGGTCCCTATTAGTGATGGCTCTCAGGTGTTCCATAACTCTCTTTTTTGCCATCAGAGTAATACTGCCAACATATCTTTTGTCACACGGGCATTCCAAGATGTATATAACATAGGGGGTACTACACGTAAGGAACTGGGTTATTTCCTTCTTCTTTGTTCTATCAGGAATGCTGAATTCTTTGACCATCCTGCTGTACTTACAGGCTTTACAGTGGCCACAAGGATAAAATCCTTTCAGGTTGTGTCTCCTCTGGTCATTTCGTTCTGTTATATCACTTTGCATGAGTATGTCTCTCAAGCTCCTACTCTTGCGATACGTGATTTGTGGTCTATCGCTAATTTGGGGACCTATGACTGGGTCACTTTTCGGGATTTTCTAATTTTCATTGAGTATCTTTTGCATTTTTTGAGATTCCCTATTATATGTGAGCACTACTCTCGGGCTCTCAGACTTGTCTGTGTTTTCCCTCATTTTTCTTTCAATGTATCACTTCTCCTAGTGTTTTCCATTTTTGGCATTGCTCTGTTGAGGACCGATTCTGGGTACCCTCTTTCCCTGAACCTTTTGATCATGGCGTTGGCTTCTCTTTGGTTCCCTCCAGTGTCGCTACAATTTCTTCTTGCTCTCAACAGCTCACCATACGGAATACTCCATTTGAGTGAGTCCGGGTGGATGCTGAGAGCATGAAGGATGCTGTGGCCTGCCGTGGTTTTTCCTGAAGGGTTCCGTCTGTAGGGAATTGTCAGTGGCTAAAACCTTCACATCTAAGAACTCAATTTCAGTTCTACTTATGTTATGTGTTAGCTCTATGTTATATTTATTCTGATTTAACAGATTGATAAAATCCTCTGCTTCCTTTTCACTTCCCTACCCCATTTGCGCTTTATTCCTCCTTTACTCTGGCAGCATGAGGCGTTTCGACCGGGGCAACATACATATATACATAAATACATACATATTTATATATATGGGTCAGATCTACAAGGAAGTGCCGCTGCGTGGCAACGCAAGCCGTTTGGCTGTGTCCCGCTGCGGCACTTCAGAAGCACAGGAATGCAAAATATTTACAATAATAAGTCGCATTCCTGTACTCTACCCTGTGCTGGCACGCATACTGCAGCCATGCGCCGGAACAGGCACCCTTGCACCATGGTGCAAGAAAGCCTGCATCATGGGGAGATTGTTTTTGTGCAGAAAGGGGTGCCTTCCTGCACAAAACCAATCACAGGCATTTTCCTCTTGCAATGCTTGCTGTAGAATGCAGCACGCATTGTAAAAGGAGAAATCACCTCATTGTGCCTCGCTATGACTACCCTGGGAGGCTTAGCATTGACACGTCATTTCCATATTTACGATTCCCTGAAATTCACAATTTCCCATCTATAATTCTGTATGGTATGAATGGATCTCTTAGAGAGATATTATCGTGAATGTCACATTCTAATCCTGATAACTCGCTGCTCTGAGGTAGGAATAGTGCATCAGAGATCTTGTAGCTCACTGTTGCTACGTCATAAAGGAATTCCAGGCTGTTTTGGTTGGTCTGTGTCAGAATCTGTCAGATTAGCAATGGAATGCAGGTATGAGAGCTTCTGAAGGAGAGAGAAGAGAAGGTGCAGAGGGCTATGGGGGTGGCTGACAGGAGGTCAGCAGTGTCTGACGTCTTAAGGAGGGGCATTCATAACATAAAATTATTAGATGCATGAATAGGCAATCAAGCAATGTTTTTTACCTTACTATTCTGAGTGACATCATCGACAACTCAAGTTTCGCTCTTATTGTATATTTCATGTCACTCACAACCCCTCTGTGAAAAATGTCCCTGTAATTCAATGTTGTCCATCAATAATTGTATATGTTATGTAGAGCTCTCACTGAGAAACACTAATGTAAACACCACATTCTAAATCTGGTTATTCACTGCTATGACATACTAACGGTCAGTAAAAAGCATTGTTACCCACTTAAGCTACATCGTAAAGGAATTCAATGCTGCTCTGGCAGGGTCCACTAGGAGCCTGTCGGCGCAGCGGTGACATCTGCTCTGATAAAGGCAGAGGGCACAGCTGTATTGTATTGTATATTAGATTTCTATAGCGCCTTATCACCCAGGGGTCTCTAAGCGCTTTGCAGAGAGTGAGCACCATACTAGAGGGGAGAGAGTTAGACATTACCCCAGGCCTCCTGACACAGCACAGTTTTTAGCTTTTTTCTGAAAGATAAAAGGTTTGTTTCTTTGCGCAGGCTCTCTGGCAGTTTGTTCCATGCACTGGGAATTGTATGGGAAAACGTGCGCCCTCCAAAGGAGGATAGCTTAAAACGCTGACAAATCAGTAGAGCAGCGTCTGCTGATCGTAAATTCCTGCTTGGGGCGTATGGAACTAAACGTTTCTTGATATATTTTGGGGCTTGTCCGTACAGTACTTTATGCGTTATGCATAGGCCCTTGAATTTGGCCCGTTGTTTCACCGGCAGCCAATGGAGTTTATGGAGGAGGGGAGTAGCCTGAGTCCTTCTAGGTTTGTTGAAGATCAGTCTGACGGCGTCGTTCATGACTATCTGCAGTCTGCTCGACAATTTTTGAGGGATATTGTCATACAGAACGTTGCCGTAATCCAGGCGTGCCAGGATCAGTGCTGATACTGCTCTTCTAAGCGTGTCTACCGTCAGGATAGGGGATAGTTTGCGCAATTGCCTCATTAGCCCCACACAAGTACCCACTACGGCTGAGACTTGGGCAGACATGGTGAGGTTTGCATCGATAATCAGGCCCAAGCTTTTTACTGCTTCAGCTGGTATTGGGGATGGCCCTAATTCGGTAGGCCAGAGGAGGTCGTTCCAGGGGCTAGATGCTGTTGTAATCGCCAACACCTCGGTCTTATCGGGATTTATTTTTAATGAGTTGGTCGTCATCCAGTTCACGGTGAATTTTAGAATGTTCTGCATTCTCTGGTATGCCATTGGACAGTTGTCAATTTGAATAATAATCTGCGTATTGTCAGCATAGTTGTATATACTGCAGTCCATCTGATTTAATGTTGAGATGAGAGGTTGCAGGTAGGCATTGAACAATAAAGGTGATAATGCCGAGCCCTGAGGGACTCCGCATGTGATACCTACTGCCTCCGATACCAGGTTAGCCAATTGCACTCTCTAGACCCGTGACTCCAGGAAGGATGTCAGCCAGGCATGGGCGGTGCCCTGAATACCGAGGTCCCACATCCGCGACAACAATAGGTCATGCTTGACCGTATCGAATGCCGTGGAGAGGTCTAGCAGCACCAGGGCACATGGGTTTTTCCTGTCCGCTTTAAGTCTCAGGTCGTCCAGCACGGAAAGCATGACCAATTCTTTGCTATGGTGGGCCCTGAAACCAGCCTGGTTGGGCTCTAGTAGAGAGTTATTTTCTAGATGTTGAGAGAGAGTGGGCAATACGTGTTGTTCCAGGATTTTTGCTAGAAACGATAGCTGTGAAATGGGCCTGTAATTTTTCAGGATCTTGGTATCAGCCCCCGCCTTTTTCAGGAGGGGAATCAGGCGAGTCTCCTTCTAGTTGGATGGAACCTGTCCAGTTATGAGCGAGCTATTCAGGAGTGATAGTATGTCGTCCTCTAGCCCTAACCATGCTTGTTTAAAGACCCTTGGGGGACACGGGTCCGCCGGTGAACCTAATTTAACTCGGCCCATCACTGTTCTAATAGTTTCCTTAGTGAGTAAGGGTATTGAGGTAAGGGGCTGGGTGTCTGTTGGGGTCGTTTTGGTCGGAGTATCGGGACAGTCCAATCTGGGGGTCATCTTAATTTCGGACATAAGATCAACAATCTTAGTGGTAAAGAAAGACTGACATTTTTGGCAGTCTTCTTGTGAGAAGGAGGGGGGCTGTTCCTTCTTTTTCCTCAATTCAGACAGAACCTTAAAGATTTCTTTCTGGGGATTAGGAGAGGTTGCAATTCTGTCTTCGTAAAACTCAGCTTTCCTAGCCCTAATAGCTTGTTTATATGTAATTAACTCTTTGGCATATACGGTTTGACTGTCAGAATCATACCCCTTGCGCCAGGCTCTCTCTGACCAACACAGGGAGCGTTTCAATTGCCTTAGTGCCCCATTGAACCATGGTGCACTTTTCTCCTTATCTCCAATTTTAACCCTTCGTGCAGGTGCCACCACCTCAATGACGCTTTCCAGTTTTCGTGATAGTTTGAGACTGGCTGTCTCAGTGTCATCCTCTGGTTGTCTATTAAGGTGAGGTGGTAGTCTTTCTAGAGTGGAGATAAGTGTGTCAGTGTTGATTGTATTTCACCTTCTCACGACCTGCCACTCAGCGGTGTGCGGTGCGCTTTGTCCTGGAAATACTATTCTACCCTGCAGCAGGTGATGATCCGACCATATGCGGGGAGATATAGTAATGGGGCCTAACATCGGGACCGATGTCCAGATCAGGTCTAGTGTATGACCTTTCTCATGAGTAGGACCAGTCACCCTTTGGATTAGGTCTAACGAAGTCAATGCTTCATCTAGCTGTTTTGACATAGTGTCTTTGGGGGATTCCTCCCAGTGGAGGTTGAAGTCTCCCATAATCATGAGACCCTCATACCTAGTTCGTAGGTCATGAACCAGACCCAGAAAAGGTTCCATGAAAGCTGGGGAAGTCCTTGGGAGGCGGTAAATGAGGACTATCACCAAGCGGTTGGTGGTGGAGCAGAGCTTGACTCCCAGAATATCCGCACCTTCCAGACTTCCTGCACGGATGATCTCGGATTTAAAAGATTTTTTTATATAGAAGGGCGACTCCCCCCCTTTCTACCATCTTTCCTGTTGTGAATAGTGGCACTGAAATTGGGGGTAGTGCTGCTACCAAGTCGGGAATGGACGAGGCTTCTAACCAGGTTTCCGTAACCCCCAAGACATCTAAGTTGTCTTCTTGGAGCAGAGAGAACACTTCCAGATTATGTTTTTGGAGGGAACGTGTATTAAGTAGAGCAATGCTCTGTGAGGTTACTTTACCAAGTTCCCTCTTCAAATTAGTCTTGTTAGTAGGTGGCTTAGCTGTATATTTCAGCAATCTTTCCTGGTTCAATGAATCCAATATGTGCGGGCATAAGAGACTGGTGTTAGTATTTAGTGCAAGTAAGGTTTCTCTGGAATACTGAGGACCTGGGCCAGGGATTATGGCCCCTGGACCCGGCCGGACGTGGACAGGCGTAGACGGGCCTGACTCTGGCTCGACTCCAGCGCGGGTCAGGCGCGTCCGCTGTGCGCATTCGCTGCGCGAAGGCATGACCATCCCCTTTTAAGCGCGACTAGAGCGCACTCGATCCTACCCCACACCCAAGATGGCCGCCGCTAATTTAATGCTCGGGACCGACTCGACAGCGTCAATACTCGGCTGGGAGTGGTCCTGGGCTGCTGTAAAGAGGGGGAGCAGGTAGTCAACTAATGCTTATCAAATCAAGCTATTTTGCTACCATTACTGTGCAATAAGTAAAAACGCCAATTTCGGCTGCAAATACACTTTAAAAAGCGAGATTAAAAGTTACACAGTGCTAAATGTATAATCACATGCAACAGCCTCCCGGCTTCCGCCTCAGGAGGTGCTCAACAATCAGGCAAGCTGTGGGAGGTGAGTGTGTGGGATGGCACAGACTGGTGGGTTGGGTGGTTGCAGGCTAGATATCAGGGATCTCCAAATCCAACCTTTTTTGTAGAAAGAGCTACTTACGTGTGATGAAAATCTTACTGACCTACTAGTGACCACATAGGACAAGATTAAGTTGGTGGCCATGCCGTTCAAGACTATCAGCAGTGACCGCCTCAGTATATCAGGCCTCTGGTAATTCACGGTTGCACATCTATATTTGAATAACAATCATAAACAGTAAATATGATGAGTAAACTGATCTTTCTGATCGCAGTTCATTCAATTATACTTCTTTTTCGAATATACATTGCTCATTGTTAAAAGGTTTCTAACGCCTTCTCTGTTGGTTGAGGTTCCATATAGAATTTCTACTTTATTCCTGCTTAAATACATGCTGTTCATTTATTTAAAGTGTGACTGAAAGCATTGGAGGAGGCCTTGCAATAAAGTAATGTATGATGCTGTCTCTGTAGGTATTGTCCTTCTTTGTTTTTTTTCCATTACCAAATCCTATAAAGTTTCTTGTTGGTGGAAACATTTGCCTGTAATTCACAATAATGAAACGCACTTTGTGTGTGAAAATAAAACACCACTATAAAAGGCTACCAACATGCATCTCGCATGTGAAATAACACTGTAAGCATGATCTTTGCTCTGCAGTCAAAAAATAGCGAGTATTCAAATAATCGTTGGTAGCTCGAGGTCATCCTTGGGTTAACAGCAGACCGAGCACATACAAGTGGAAGCAATTTGAGGATAAAGAGTTGACTGATGAAACGCCATGAGCATATCTTGATAGGAATTGCCCACTGTGCACTGCAGCTCACCAATAAGCACAGAGGAAGGGCACCTTGGGCAAGAGTCAGAGGTGATTGAAAATGACAACTGGGAGAGCGGCAGCCAGGAGCAGAACCTTTGGTAATGTAATATGTCACGCACTGCTTTGACATTAGTGGAACAGTGTCAAGCATTTACTGTTAGTTAAGAATACGTGGTGTTGTATTGTTTTGGGTCTCAATTGAATAATATGTGGGAAAGCTGGGAGGGATATCTAGAATAGTAATGCAAGCAGAAAAAGGTATTGCAAACACAGCATCAAAAGTCAACTGAATACTGGCAAGGTCATTTTTAATGCCCAAAAACAGAGAGGTTAAAGAAAGTATCACTATGCAGAAGAAATGCCGAGGAAAATATGAGGAAATTTAACAAAAACGAGACAACGTTCAAGACACCTAAATATAATTTAGAATCCGATTAAAGAATGCAATTATAAAACAAGAGTTAATATTTGTGAATGTTCCCATCACTGCAACGATGACACCTCTCTTTGTGGTATAAAAGCAACAGGCCGTGTTTGATTTCTACAAGATGTGTCATAGCCCCGAGGTGTAATAGTCACAAACGCCATTCATAAATTCACCGACAAATAAAAAACTAAGCATTCA
Source organism: Lissotriton vulgaris (assembly GCF_964263255.1). NCBI lineage: Eukaryota > Metazoa > Chordata > Amphibia > Caudata > Salamandridae > Lissotriton > Lissotriton vulgaris. Next base: position 387,699,251 of record NC_141689.1, read on the forward strand.
ATAAAAGGATACAATTGGCTAACAATGGATTGCGCTCTTATAACATTTTTGACAGAATTACATACAGTTGTAATAATATTGTTGTTTTAAACTGAAGGTACCATTTTCACGAAGTCAACCACATCCGCACAATTATGATTTTTCAATTCTGTTATTCCTTCGGTAGGTTGAAGATGAATTCTTCTGCCATATAAATTATGATAACCGAAAACATGTTTTGGTTCACTTAACAAAATGTATCAACAATACCGATTGCAAGCCAATTGTAGTAGATGCGCAACTCCATTATTCATTGCGAAAGAGGCACATTAATTGATTGTGTGCTACCTTTTGTTTTAGCATTGCAGAAAGTAGATTGATCAGTCTTTGATATAAGGCAAATGTTATTGACAAAAGTTTTAAAAAAAATGGATTGAACCTATATTTGCAGGTTAACTGAACCCATATTTGAAACAAACAGTTGTACCAATAAACATTAACAAAAACTAATTGTGTGCTACCTTTTGTTTTAGCATTGCAGAAAGTAGATTGATCAGTCTTTGATATAAGGCAAATGTTATTGACAAAAGTTTTAAAAAAAATTGATTGAACCTATATTTGCAGGTTAACTGAACCCATATTTGAAACAAACATTTGTACCAATAAACATTAACAAAAACTATATATTGTACAGCAGTGGTCCTACATTTGAGATCATTGCCCTGTAGAGGAAGTGATACCACTTCATTTCGCAGTATTTATCTGCACAGGAAGTGACATTACTGGATTTCCCCTCATCTATTTGCACAGGAAGTGAGATCACTTACTGCCATCTTCCTACTACAGCTCCTTAGGGTGTCCCTCCACCTGAGCATCCCCAGCAAAGGGTGTACACAAGGAAAGACATTGCCTCCTTGTGCCTGTTAAGGCTTGGAAGTGCCTTGAGCCAGTGAAACCTACAAGGTAAGACTATAATCATGCGCCTCCGGTACAACTCCATACTGCCAATTGCCATGATCACACCCACATATAGACAATCCAGACACTCGCAGAGCATTCGCACAACACATAGAACCAATCTCATACACATCCCTCTAACTACTATACACCATTAAACTACAGAACACACATTCCAGATAATACTCATTAGTACTCCATACAGCAGATCTGGCCACATGTCACAAGCTTGACACCCACTTCATCACATAAGCATGGTTCATCCCAAATCTTCTCACATCCAAGACATCCTTTTTCCCACAGGCCACTGCTTCCAAAATGGGGACCACACACAAAAGAAGGGAGGGGGTATTGCTGCCAACCAAAAGTCATCATTGTCCTGCACAATGGGAAAGCAAGTAACACTTACCTTCATAGAGTTGCTAACATTCCATTTTCATCTCCCTACAACTCAAACCACCACCTTTGATCTCAGACATCCTCAGCACCTCTTCCATTCGACATGCTCACATCACCCTCTTAGGTGACTTCCATTTCCCAAACAATGCAAGTCCACAGAAAATACAAGAGACACTGTCTTCAACCCCGTCATTTAACTCTACATGATGCAGCATGTCAAACAACCAAAAGAACTCCAAGGGCCACATGCTTGATTATGTTGTCTCTACATCACCAACAATCCAATGCCAACCACACATACCATTCGACTGGACAGATCACTTTGCTATTCTGACCCCCTGCTCAGCATGCTGCCAACAAACCAAGGTCAACACAAAAGAGAACACTAAACCTTCATAACCTTCAAAGACTACTAAAAAACACCTAAATCTTGAACTAATCTCTCACACCATCAACTCCACATCCAATGCCAAAATCCTTCTAAACAGCTTCAACAATTTTTTGGAAAGCTATGTGAATACCGACAACCCAATTACAACACACAAGTGCAACCCAAATGCTTCTGCACCATGGTATTATACAGATCTTTCTGACGATAAACAATCCCTTCACAGGAAAGAAAATAGAAGAAAAACAAAACTCCTACGGACCTCTTGATAATGAAAGCCCTCTGTGCAGCATTCAAACAGCTTATCATATTAGCCAAGCCAAGTACCAAACCATCACCATCAATGAAGCCACCAACAGATGAGGAACACTGTTGAAGGTAATCGAAAACTGCATCAACCCCCAGCTAGACCCACCTATTCTGCACACCACAGAAAAGTGCAATGTCATCAACCTCCTCTTCAGTGAAAAAATACAGAAGATCCACCTGCACATCAACGATACCAAGCCTGCTTTATATCTAATACCCACCCCTTCCTGTAGAATCTGGCAATCGTCAGCCTCCAAAACCCTAGCTCTCCCAGATTGAGCTGACATACTTAAGCCTGTCAAAGCCACTTCTTATGAAGATTGTGTCTTTCCATCATCTTTAACCAAAGTTTTCTCTGGGGATGCTTTCTTCCCCCTACTTACCATTGTCAATACCTCTCTCGCTCATGAACCTTTCCGAGAAGCTCTTAAAACTGTCCAGATTCTCCCATTCCTAACGAAATCTACACCAGATCCTGATGACCTTCCCAACTATCAGCCCATCACTCAGTGACCATTCGTATGCATCATCCTTGAAAAAACAGTCTATGTTCAACTACAAGATCACATCAATGCTTGCCATCAACAGCATGAGTACCAGTGTGGCTTCAGATCACACTGCAACACGGAGACCACCACCTTACACATTATAGACAATGCCCTCTTGGCCACAGAAAAAGATGACCCTGCCTCTTAATATCACAGGACCCTTCAGTTGTCTGTGACCCAGTTGACCATCCAACCCTCATACGCACCCTCATGTCTCGAATGGGATTCACTGGCAATGTGCTTTACTGGTTCTCCTCTTACCATTTTAACTGACACCAGTTTGGCCACATGGGCACCTCCAGCTCACGAAAGATCCCTATCACATGGAGTGCCCAGGTTTCCATACTGTTCCCTGTCATCTTCAACCTCAAATTCTTCCTCAAGGAACACATTACCAAAAACAGAAAGATGACCTGATACACTCGCTCTCATCTAAAGAAAGTCAAACCATGTATTCCTCCATACTAGAACCCATTTGAAGCATCGTACAAGACTCATCCAGGGCCTGAAGAAATATGATCACATCACCCCACCCTATTGAAACTCTGTTTGTAGCTCCCTTTGCCAGCCTACAAAACGGCATTATTTACAACACCATTACAATCTGAAAACCCTGCTTATCTTGCAGACAAGCTCACCATCTCTGATGGTTCTTTGCACAGCCACAACACCATCAGACTGCAGATTAAGAAGTGTAAAAAAGAAAAAAAGAACAACAGGCGTTTTCTTCTAAGCACCCATGATCTGGAAAAACATCCCCATACTCATCAAGACCACACAAGGCTGATCAAAGTTAGGAAAGAGCTGAAAACACATTTCTTTCAAGAACACTACATCACAATGCATTCAGATTCTTCCCACATTATTTGCCAACTTTAAACCTGCCTCTGACAATGTACAGCACTCTGCTGCCTTTAGATAATACCATATAAATACAAACATAAAATAGTATTGTATTCTTTTATCCTACACAGCTTTTATGATTACCTAATCGAACATTGTGGTTGGCAACATACATGTAAGACTGAGTGGAAGAGAGAGTGGAATATTCTGACAACACTGCAAACATGAACACCACTAATTAATGTAGAAATGTGAGTCTATTTTTGATTAGGTCACTAAAAGAGGTAGACATAATTCACATAATTGACATGCAGCCTCCCAGAGTTCCTAGATGCCTACAATGGTTAAGTATTGTGTTACACAAACATTAATTTCTCTGGAGCCATCTTTATGGGAGTAATGGAAGAGTATGATAATCTCTGTAGAATCATTCCAAGTGTGCACCTATTCAAGAGGTACGAGAGGTGTTGGAAGTCACTGAAGGGCTGAAAGTGAGAAGGACAAATCTGTTGTAGCTTGGTTCAAGGCTTACCTATGCAAGAGGTGATGTTTGAACAAGAAACCGGAAACATGATTTAATGCAATTGAAAGATAAAAGAAAACACCTGACCGAGACAAGAGAATATCTTTTTTTACTTGGCTTTTCCCAATGTTGAGTGGAAGAGGAATGTGCCATTGCCCCAGCAATGACAGCCAGGGTTCGGGAGATGCCCTCTAAAGGAAGGTACAGATGGTTGATAGGGCATTGTACTTAGGGTGATGAGGACTTAGATTTAAAAACAATTGAGGAATATTGCAGGTAAGAATATCATTTTTGTGTTGCTTTTAATTATATTGTTAAAATATTGTTGTTAAAAATATTTTTTTATGTCATTGTTTTTTGATGAGTTTGTAATATGTGTTATATATTTTGTAATTGTTTTTGTAGGAAAATGTTTTAGAGTTTTATTGAATGGGATGGTTATTTAAAATGTTGTTTTAATTGTGGTATATTTCTAATATTGAAGAATTGTAAGCAAATAAATGTTGGGGAACATTTTGGGACAAAATAATTTTAAAAGTTTGAAACAATCTTGAGATTGAATTACTTTAGTTTGTACTTAGTTATTTGATTTTAGTAGTTGGGTGTAGGATTTGAGTGCAAAATGTGTGGAGAAATTTATAAAGTATATGAAGTTTCAAAACATTAAAAAAACTGAAGTGGTTTTAGTGGCATATCCAATTTTTAAGTTGTAAGTTGGGTTTTATGTTTATTATATTTCATTTAATAATTATTGTGCTTTATTTTAATGTAATTTACAACCATTATTTTAATCAATTTTTTGGAATTATATTTTAGATTCAACAACTAAAAAAACGTGACTTATCAACGTAGTCTGTATCATTTATTTTTTTGATAAATACAATATAATTTATATAGAATAAAATAAACATTATTTAAAACAAATGGTTTTGTTTTGCTATTTTGTATTGTCAGGTATTGCATATATTTGCTCATACATTTATATATATATGTACTGAAAAAGCCAAATGTTAAAGTGACATTATAGTGAGGCAAAAATATTCATTAGAATATAGTGTTATAAACTCTAAAAAACACTGAAATTCACCAGTTATCATCAACTTCACTAACTATAACTTGCATACATATGATGCATGATGTATGTTTATGTTTCTGGGATTTGTAGCGTGCACATCTACTCAAAGAGTCTCCCGGCGCGAGCCCCGTGGAAGGAGGAGCAGAAGAAACTAAAATTAAAATTAACGGCCTAGATAAAAAGGAAGGTCTTAAGCCTTTTCCTTAAGAACTTAGGATCCTGTATGCTGCCGAGGTCTAGACAGAGTTGATTCCAGGCACCTTGTAAGCAAGGGAGCTGCCACCTACCCTCTTAAGGCGAAACCTCAGGACGTGGGCCAAAAGAATCATGGCTGAGCGAAGCTGCCTGGTACATATATTTTTTCATTATTGAATGGTGTGTCCTCTTTGTATGCCTTTATACACAATGTATACGCATGGATTGTTTAACATACATTTTATTGACACAAATTTATTACACTTCTTATTCATAATTTCATATTTGTAATTTTTTACCCATAGTTTTTATTATATGTCCACTTTTTAATACATTTTAATGACATATTTACATATTTTTATTCACTATTCATTTAGCTATTTTTTTGCTGGGAATGCGCATTCTTTTTCCTTGGCCAGCAAATTAAAAAATTAAAAATTGTTGCTTTAAATATATATAAGTTCACAAAGGTTGCCCTTGAGGAATCAGCCACGAGGTGAGTTGTTAAGTATTCCAATTTATTCACAAAGCTGTTGCATACAAAGGAGCGCAGGATTGCAAACATCAGTTGAAATTCTTGCCAGACCGGTTTCGGGAGTCTTTCCCTTCATCAAGTGGCTACGGCTTGCAAATGCCGGTTTCTTCTCATGCACTTATACTTCATTTTCAAAGTCTGCCCCAGTGGGCGTGGTCGTATGCACAGCCTCCTGGACCTTGAAGTGCAGAAGGTTTTACTTCAGTGAGTTCGTCACAATTTGCAGGAGTAAAAGTTAATTAAAATACCCCAGTGGGTTAGGTGCTGCAGTCTGCTACTTGCCTTTGATGTCTCTTTCAGCAGCTTACATGGAAACCCATCTCCCATAGCGTAACGGCACCGAGTGGTGTCATTACAGGTCCGCAGCGCGGCAGGCTGTTTCCGCGACCGAGCAGGCCGCTTAACATAAGTTCACAAAGGTTGCCCTTGAGGAATCAGCCACGAGGTGAGTTGTTAAGTATTCCAAGATGGCCACCAGAGACAAAAAAGCCCAAATGTAGCCCAAATATCAACCAGATGTAGACCAACTATAGCCCAATGACAGAATGTCCCAGAGTGTTCTAAAGAACAACTAGAATGATAACAGTCTTACTTATGACAAAAGTATGGCACACCTGAAGTCATCTTGATTGGAATAAAGTGGTAACACTTAATACATTTAATTTGAAAAGAAACAAAATGAGGGATTTCATTTTGCCATAGAATTTTTATATATATATATATATATATATATATATATATATATATATATATATATATATATATATATATATATATATATATATATATATATATATATATATACATACATACATACATACATACATATATATATATATATATATATATATATATATATATATATATATATATATATATATATATATATATATATATATATATATATATATATATCCAACAACTTTTATATATATATCCAACAACGGGTCGCACAGCCAACTTGGATTTAAACAGCAATCCTTTTTATTTTTTCGTTTCAAAGGGCAACAGGCGCAGAGATCTACGCGTTTCGGTGTCACTCCACCTTGCTCACGATCACCGGGTTTGCCCCACCCACAAACATTTAACCACATTTTTTTCATTTTTTTCAAAAACAAGAGTATTTCCTGTCACATGATGAACTAAGGATTCTGGTCCTTGTAGTTTTAATGAAAGTTTGAGATTTTATGGCATTCAAACAATATCCAAAGGTGAGCGGGAGGTGATCGAGCGAAAAAACGGAGACAAGCTGAATCTAAATTCATTATCAACCTGAGGACCCTGCACCCGAATGGGTTAAATCAATCGGAGGAATTATATGTGCACCTGTGACAGACATTTGAATCAGAACTTTATGTACAATGATCAGTGAAAATTTATAGTATGAGTCAGCCTATTGGAAGGCAGAACAAAGATTGATACAACAGCCTATTGGAAGGCGCATGAATTAATGCATCAAATTGTTAATTATTTTATCTAATTGTTGATTTGGTTGCACTTTCATTTATAATAATTTTTTGTCAAACTTTCGTTAAAACTACAAGGACCAGAATCCTTAGTTCATCATGTGACAGGAAATACTCTTGTTTTTGAAAAAAATGAAAAAATTTGTGTCAATAAAATGTATGTTAAACAATCCATGCGTATACATTGTGTATAGAGGCATACAAAGAGGACACACCATTCAATAATGAAAAAATATATGTACCAGGCAGCTTGCTTGTTTAAATCCAAGTTGGCTGTGCGACCCGTTGTGTTTCCCATCTGGGAAAAAGTTGTTGGATAAATAGCGGCTTGGTTCTGCGGCAGGATACGCACATGCGAGAGCGCTGCAGAAACTCCAGCGAAGGAACCGCTCTGGAGGTAATGTAATATATATATATATATATATATATATATATATATATATATATATATATATATATATATATATGTGTGTGTATATATATATATATATATATATATATATATATATATATATATATATTCAAAACTTAACCTCGACACAGAATATGCAGAGGAGACGACGCCAATGTGGTGAAAAATATATTTCATTTATTGCCGCTTTCTACGCGTTTCACCTGACCCAGCAGGCTTGATCACAAATAAAGTTTTGAAATACAAACAAACATTTAAAGTGCACTAGAAACATGTGACTCATCACATGACCCATAAGATCAATAGAACTGGACGAAAGACTTTCTTTACGCTGTACAAGTTGCTGAATTTCGTCAATACATACAATTCGTTTATGCTTACTGGCGAAATTAGTAAATAGTTAAAAAATGTTAGTCTTAAAAAGCAAGCTGACTACAGGGAAAACAATTCAATATAAATATATATGATCGCATTGGTGGTTGTCACTTAATGTTGTGTAAATAAAGCATTCAGGACCAATTATATATATATATCCACCAAAGACTTGCGCAATCCATCACGCTGCACGAACCACACCAGCAGAGCTTGAAAGAAGTTCTTTTTATTTGGAGCAAAACAGGCATAACGCGTTTCAAGTTTAACAACTTTTCATCAGATGCCAATAGCTACTTGTCCGTGGGTTCGTTAGGTTTTAAATCAACGTAACTCTAAGGACAGTGAAAAGGGACTTCTGTCCATTCCTTCCAATTAAAGGGACAGTCTTTAAGGTATTTCTTCTATATATATATATACCAGTAGGTATATATAGTTAGGATTAATTCTCTATGGAACTTTTGAAAATTCTATGTCTAATAACTTTGGCGTTGGACGGAATCGACTGAGATTTTCAGGAAAATGGCACATTTTGTTTCTGAGCAGCCCTTGAAAATTTGGGGGGGTTTCGTCAAGGGGGGGCCGAGAAAAAAGGGGGGTCCCAAAACGCGTTTTTCCCATGTTAATTTCCATAGGGCATTTGGCCTCACTTTTAGCTCGAACGGCTGAATGGATTTGCACGAAACTTGGCAAAATTGTAGGGACTGTTAGCCCGATGTGCCTTTGCTGGGTCTCAATATATGTGCTCCAGTGGATTTTGAGAAATTAACGTTTTAAAAAATGTATATATCTGTGACAGCGTCCCAGATAGCGCTCCAGATCGCGTACTTTTCGCGTCACGGAGCTTTGCGAAGCGATGCTGATTGGCTCTCCGGTGTCTGTCAACATTCTAAACAGTCCGGTGCGGCCGCCATCTTGTCTCTCGGTAGGATCGAGAGACAAGAAGAGGTGAAAAACGAAGGGGGGATTTAATGAAAGGGGGCAAGGTAGACCCCTCTTGACCCCCTAGGAATGATGTAGGAGTTATTAAAGGGTCCCGTGGGGAAAATAAAAAAAATTTGATTTTTCACTGTAGAAGCGCTTCCCGGTTCGCGAACCGGGACGCAAACTGGTAGCGAAACGTGAATTCGCCATTTTGTGTTTTGATTTAATTAAATTACTAGGTATAAGGGGGTACGGGAGACGTATCCTGATCCCTTATGTTTTCTGAGGGTGGCTGAGGAGGCTCATATATGTTGATACATGTCTTCCAGCGGCTGTGCGTGAGCGTTTTTTTTTTTTACTGCGTGACGTCTGTTAACGTTCGATTCGATAGAAATCAGGAAGTGTTGACCGCCATTTTGTCACTGCGATAAAATATTTTGTTATAAATTAATCCTTATTGATAAACATTGTCTGCGCCATCTTGCCTTTTTTCCAATGCCACAATTTTGTCATGCACGGCAGCCATTTTAGATGCCTTGACCAGACCCACTCTCTGCACGCCGTCGATTCTCAGCACGGCTCCCCACCCTCGCAAGCATCTCCCCCACGCACTGGTCACCCCCGCTCTCTCTCTCATGCACGGGCCATAAACCTCCCCCCATCTGTGCTGCTCTTCCCTGAGAATCACACCCCGTGCCCGCCCGACACCTTCCTTTCACCCTATTCACTACCGCACCCTCTGACACTCCTCTTCCTCTGTGTCCGATTGTCCAGGCTGGTCCCAGGCTATCACCTAGCCCTGCGGATGTCATTTATGGCCCCAGCTGTAGAGAATCCAGACATGCCAACCCTCCCGATTCAGGCGTGAGACTACCGATTTCAGTGCTAGTCTCCCGCCTCCCGATTCCTGCAAGCAAAAACCTGATTCCTCGGGGGTTTCAGCTGACAGGGCTTGGTATTGTGTAACGTGCTAATTCTTCCAGGAAACGTCAGAGGGCCAATGCAGGGGCTCTAGAAGGGGTGATAAACCATTTAAGCCTCATTAACAAGCGCATGGTCTTTTAAAGATCTGTGGAGTACTCGGGGCGGCGGTGTGTGTGCCCTGTTTCAGGAGCGGGCGGGGCACTGCCAGAAACTTGCCAGGCCAGGCAGTGTTCAACACTTGCATCACCCTTTCTCTGCCTGCTATTGCGCTCCATGCTTCGGAAAGGTAAGAAAAAGAACGTGCATTTGAGTTTGAAATGTCCGATCCTGCAGCAGCACACTTCCAAAGCCCACACATGACAATAACCCGATTCAAGGCCCCATTCTCCCGATTTTTTTTTTTAAATCTCCCACTTTGCTCTTCTGAAATGTTGGCATGTATGAGAATCACCCCTCTTCAAAGGAGTTACAGTAGATGAAGGCTCCCACCCCATGAGATCCGTCACACCATACGGGTTCCTACTATCTGATAACCATCCTGTATTGTGCTTGGGGAGGGGATTCTCACTGTGAGGGTGTGTGGGACTGAGCCTGAAGCGGAAGATTCCAGGGATGCCTCTTTGTACATCAAAGTTTTTACAATTATGTGTCACATTAATATTATATAGCACTCCAACAAAGTAGTAGGATTATAAAACTTTAATAACTTATAAATATATACAACGCAACAAAAACAGTAAACACATTTAAACATTTTTTTGTAAAAAGAAGCAACAATGGTCAGTAGCTGTGTTTTGTGCGAATAGTCCCAAGGCAGCACAACGAGCTGAGTTCTGGACGGCACCCAGGTGATGTCACCTGGGTGCCGCACTGGTTTTTGGTATCCTACAATGCAGCTCCGAAAAATGGCGTGGGGCGTCCCTGGGGAGGCCTTGTCAGTAGCGGTCTGTTGTGCGAATAGTTCCAAGGCAGCAGAACGCGCTGAGATGTGGATGGCACCCAGGTGATGTCCAGTAAACTGCCGCACTGGTTTTTGTATCCTATAATGCTGCTCTGAAAAACGGCGTGGGGCGCCCCGGGGGAGCGGGGGGGAGGCGGCGTGAACGGGCCTCCCCAGGTGGCGGCTCGTGTGCTGTAGTGGGGCACCCCTTTACCGTTTCAGTTGCCATTCCGCCCGCTTATGGTACACTGTGCCCAAATCCGCCATTCAGCTGAGTTGCGCCTACTCTTGCGTTTCAGCGATAGGCGGCTGCCACAGGACTCTCAAAATGGCAGCAGGCTCTTTCCTTTTTGGGCCTGGTCCACTAAAATGGCCCTGGGGCACCTTGGAACTCGGACGCTTGTCTGCTAGGTCTTGGACCCCATTCTCGAAAGCGTCCCCTCAGCCGTGAAGATTCTACAAAAGTCTTGGGGGCCCTCGACTCCTGCAGGCTTCCGGTGGGGAGCGGCTGCCATGATTGCACGCGGAATGACCACGACGGAGCCACGAGATGGTGGTGCTTTCATGCCGACGCCAGCTTCAGTCTGAAACATCCAGAAACAAGGTGGGGCTTTCATCGTTTGGGAAAAAAAATGTTCTAAACCAATGAAAAGTGTTATTTTTAGGTCACATGACCAAGCCTTCCATCATTAGGAAACCAAAAGTAAAATGAATGAATGAAAAGTTTTATAAACAAGTCACATGACCTGTTATGCGGCATAGGGCTATAAAAAGCGTAGAAAATCCGTTGGCACGTGAGGCGGCGTCAGTAGCAGACCGATGTGCGAATAGGCCGAAGGCAGCACAACGCGCCGAGATCCGGATGGCACCGAGGTGGTGTCCAGCAAGTTGCTGCACTGGTATGGCTATCCTACAATGCTGCGCCGAAAGTCGGCGTGGGGCGCCCCGTTGGCCTGTGAGGTCGCGTCAGTCAGTGGGGGCTGTTTGAGGATCTGACTGCATTGGAAAGCAATGTGATGCTGTGCGTCGCCCCCAAGATGGAGGCTCCTCGGCTGCAGTGGGGCGCCCCTTGGTGTTTCACTCGCTATCCAGTTGAGTTGCGTCCGCACTTGCGGCTACAGTAGGCTGAAGGCAGCACAACGTGCCGAGATCTGGATGGCACCGAGGTGGTGTTTAGCAAGTTGCTGCTCTGGTGTGGCCATCCTACAATAATGCGCCAAAAGTTGGCGTGGGGTGCCCCGTTGGCCTGTGAGGTGGTGTCAGTAGCGGACCGATGTGTGAATAGGCCGGAACCAGCACAAGGCGCCAAGATCCGGATGGCACCGAGGTGGTGTCATAGTTGAGAGTTCTGAGCAGTGCTTGTAACACTGTCTGAAGCTTATTTGCACCTGCTATAGCTTCACTATCGCCCTGGTGTGGCCAAAGATCGCCCATGACATAGGCGGCCGGCTCCCGGGGTCTGGCGGAACTTTTTTCCTTTTCCTTTCTGCATCTTGTCCCACAATCCGTTTGACCTGAAGACATGACCAGGTCTCTGAATGTGTGCAGGGGGACGCTATTGATTGAATCAAAATGGCGGCTTCACACAAAGCTGAGTCAAGCGTTGCTGTTGATGCTATACAGACAAAAATTCCCGCACTCGGAAACAGGAGCTGCACTCAGCTCAACCCACGGGCAACAAACAGCCCGAAAAAACCAACGCTGTGTAATTTTACACACTATCCTCTTTTGTGGCGGAACGGAAACCGATTATTTTCGGTACCGCTCTCCTTATAAAGAAACATCCCGATTAGGACCGGGACGGAATTATCACCGGTCTCCCGATAACGCGCCTCGATCATTTAGATCAGCCCTGAAGATTCACAGCCACATGCTGTGATGAAACACGTGTAGGCTAGAGTGATAAGCACAGTGATTCTGAGAAAAGAACACTGTTGAACAATAAAACCTTTTGAAAACTTATGTCTGTTTGATCTATCCCATTGGTTTGGCCATTTGACCATTTGAAGATTGAAATTTGATTTGATACACTAAGTGTGCTCTGGATTCTTGTCCACAGACAAAAATTGGTTTTCAGTTTGTACATTCTTCAGGATTTTTTTTCCATCCAAGGCTGGTTGAGAGTTTGTAGAACAATGGCTTCAGATTTTCAACATACTACTCTTCAACATTCTTCCTAAATGTAACAATGTGAGACTCACTAGGAGAACGGCTGTTTATCTTTCCTTTCAAAATGCTGCCAACAATATTTTCTGAATGGAAGACACCATCTTGTAGCATAAAGGGCCGAAAGGGGTTCTGGTCCGGCCGCTGGTTGGTGGAGACATTTTGACTATATCCTGGACCTGCCCGGCCTCGCCCAAAATGGTGCCGGTATAAATGGGACTCGTAACTCCTTGTTGTGTACTGGTTGAACAACCTTGATATCACAAGATATGAATGCAGTTTTGAAGCACATGGCGGGCGGGGACGAGAATTGATTGAATATTTCGACATCCCTATTGATATTAAGTTCTGATGTGTTATTGATTACTGTACTATGGAAAGTTCGAATTAACGTCACCCATGGTACTTGCCCGCAAATGTATATCTAGATAATTTTATTGAAAGTGGCCGTGTCGTATTTTAATTACAAAATGTACGTTCACCGATTCCGCAACTGTTAGACACCTTAGTTCTTGCAACCTAATGGCCCGCTTGTTACGTTCCTCTACAATGTAAATGTCTCCTCATCATATACAATTCCAGTTTGCTCCGTGGCCGGCCCACGTGGTTATAGGCCCGTATTTGTATACTGACATTTTCACAATAAAGGTTTTTAAAACAAAACATGGTAGTAGTATTTACATTGGTAAAGTTTTTAATTTTAGTCACTGTTTTCGAATCAGTAAAAGGCAAGTGAAATAAAGCAGTCCAATTACATGACGGATAAAAGGTATAATACGCAGGAACACAGTAAAGATAAATGGTCAAGGGCAGTTGTGTTTTCCACTCCTGCAACATAAAGTGATCGATAAGAATCTGATAATCTAGCGTATCGGCGACTAAGACAGCAGGCAACGTAGGTCCAGAATATAGTCAAAATGTCTCCACCAACCAGCGTTCGGAACACAACCCCTTTCAGCAGTCTAAAAAGTTCTGTTAAATGACAACAGAAGGGACAGGCATTAAGAACCATCAGTCAAAGAGGGGAGGGCAAGTTCTTCTCTACCGGGTCATGTTGGGGCGCTACTGGAACTGATCGAATTGGTAGTCTACAGTGTTTCTGGATGTTTCAGACTGAAGCTGGCGTCAGCATGAGAGCACCACCATCTCGTAGCTCAGTCGTGGCCATTCCACGAGCAATCATGGCAGCCGCTCCCCACCAGAAGCCTGCGGGAGTCGGGGGCCCCCAAGACTTTTGTAGAATCTTCAAGGCTGAGGGGACGCTTTCGAGAATGGGACCCAAGCCTTATCATGCAAGCGTCCGAGTTCCAAGGTGTCCCAGGGCCATTTTAGTGGACCACGCCCAAATCTGAAGAGCCGGCCGCCATTTTGAGAGTCCTGTGGCAGCCGCCTATCGTTGCATCGCAAGAGCGGGAGCAACTCAACTACATGGTGAGCGAGACGCTGTAGTCGCAAGAGCGGGCAGTAAACAGCTGAATGGCGGAAGAGGCACAGTGTAGCAAAAGCGGGCGGAATGGCAACTGAAACGGTAAAGGGGCGCCCCACTACAGCGTGTCTTCAGGTCAAACGGATTGTGGGACAAGGTCCAGAATGGAAGAGTCATCAAAAGGCAAAAAGTTCTGCCGGACCCCGGGAGCCGGCCGCCTATGTCGGGGGCGATCTCAGGCCACACCAGGGCAACACGACTTGGGGAGGGGGCAGGAGCTAAGTGCCATCTCACCGCCCCTCGGGGCCTCCGTCAAGCGGTTCAGGGAGGCACGCATCACATTGTTTAACAATGCAGTCAGGTCCACAAACGGCCCTCACTTACTTTGAGAATAGTGAAGCTGCAGTAGGTGCAAATAAGCTTCAGACAGTGTTACAAGCGCTGCTCAGAACTCTGAACTATGGCACCCAACATCCAGGACTTATGCCATTTGAGCATGGCAGTGACATCGAAGCAACTCAGGGACCAAAACCATGAACGTACACTCTTACTTGGGGAGGGGGCAGGAGCCAAGCGCCCCCTCCCAGTCCGCGCCACCACACCTTATGTTGAAAATCTGAAGCCATCGTTCTACAAACTCTCAACCAGCCTTGGATGGAAAAATCTAGAAGAATGTACAAACTGAAAACCAGTTTTGGTCTGCATAGCATCAGCAGCAACGCTTGCTATCAGAGTGCATGAGTTTCATGCTCGATCGATTGAGCTAGCTGGATCGGGCAACAAAAAGTATAAAATTGTGGTAAATATTTGATTTACCGTCCTAATTTCTATGCAGGTAAGTACTTAAACAAAAATAACTCAATCGGAAAGAAAGACGCAGAGTCCGTGGTGTTAGAGTTCTTAGGGGTTTTATTCCTTAAAAAGGAATGGTTCTGGTACCGGATATCGGGTTCCTGACACCACTGGGGTGCAGGAAGGGATAGAGCATACTTTATTGACAAGACATAACTTTTATACTTAAACCATATAATGAATACCAATACAGTAGGCGTAACAGCTGAGAGAAACAAGATAAAAACACACACGTGTTAGCAATACGTAATCAAAAAGGCGTGAACTAGGCGTGAACATAGAGGTGTGTGCTAGAAACGTCACATGTAAGTGTCACAAGTAGGTGGGTACATAGCAGAATTTTGCAATGTCAGCAGAAATCTGGGGTCTGGATGCGCGCACGGCTGCATGACGTGTGATTGACGTGGGGCTGGAGGGTGCAGGGGACTTGACATTTACACTAGCGGAAAGAGACAGAAGTCTGGCATGTCAGATCAACTCGTACCTATATCATATCTGATATCTGATGTTTGGGAACCATATTATCTAGAGGGAAAGGTCTCTTGGGCAGAGGCTATTCTATACTGACTGTGAGTGCGTGTATAAGCGTCTACGTGTCTGCATGAGATGTGAGGGGGCATGGGCCTACCATGGTAACAGAAGCTATGAATTACTTGCACGGAGACAGTGAGGCCGGGCCCTTTGCTCTGCAGCTGGAAGGATGTTTACTTGAACTAGTAGGCAGGAATGTATGTTTGAGGAGCGGAGCAGATAATTCGAAGGTTGAATACAGTCTTGGCAGGCAGCAGGCTGAGCTAAGCGCCGTTAGCCGCGCAGGGAGTAAGGCAGAGGTCACGGGCACAGAGGCAGCCCAGGCTGAGGCGTTCAGAGTCAGAAGGCAGGAAAAGGCTCGATGGCAGAATTCAGGGCCTACTTCGCCAGAGCTGAAAAACGTGTAAAGTACACCACAAAAAGACGTTGGCATGGCATACTTAGGAACAGAATATTCAACCCGTTCAGGGTGGACCTGAAAGAGGACATGTTAACGTTGGACGCAAATGTATTTGCGTCTTCATAGCTGGCACAGGAGGGAGTTACATGCACTTTAAGCTCATACATGGAGACGGTGGGGTACACGTTAGGGAACATTTCTTGACCATAAAATTCATATTTCCTCATTCCCTCCTTGTTCCCTACGGACCCTTCATGATATATCGATCCTCATAAATCGATCAGTCTGTTCTTGTAACACCATTTGCTCTTCTTTATTCTTTTCGCGTTTTGAGTGAAAACTGGTATGTGGAATACATGATGTGGCGCACAGACCACAAATCGCTGGCCCACACTGTAGGCACAGGCAGCAACTGAATACTATGACAAGGGCAATGCCTAGGAAGGATAGGATCTTCCATCCCCAAGCGGTCAACGTTGTCCAGAACCAACCGGACCAAGTCCAGGTGCCTGGATTCTGATGTATCAAACTTGCAATTTTATGAAGATGTGTGATAGCTTTATATACTGTTGGCGCGTTTTCTGGAATGAAAACACAGCAACTTGACCCGATGACCTTACAAGCTCCGCCCCTATCGGCTAGGATGACGTCAATAACAAGACGATTTTGGAGAACAACAACCCGCATGGCAGATTGCTCCTCTGTTAAGTTGCCTAGAGCGGAGGTAGTTTCATTCACTACTGCTTCGAGGGTTCGAGTTAATCTTCGTATCAGTTTACTATTAAAGACAGTACCTAAGTAGGGGAAGAAACCTTTATTGAAGTCTGTGTATTGCTCCCATGCCGTTTCAGTATAGTCGACAATCGGGAGATCTCTTCGGAGTCTATTCTTTACTAGATTTGTATTTCTGTGATAATCAGGAGGGGCTAGGAAAACAGGTGGCAGGAGGAATGCAATGTAACAGGTACCATCCCAATCTGGAGGTAAGCGTATGTATGCGGTATGACCACAAACAAAGTAGGAATGACGAGTAGCTCTAAAGGAAGACTTGCCTTGATCACTGAATTCGACCACAGTAGTACATTTACTATGACCTAAGTGTACTGAACCCTTCTTTCTGACACATAAGTCACCTGTGACTGGTAATACTGACATAGCAGGGAGAACTGGTGCAGCTTCGGATTCAACAGTAAGAATCATAAGGTTAATTGTATAATTACCTAATCCATATACTTCATTTTCTAGATCAGTTCCTATTCTAGTGGGAAGTCCCTTCTTGTCAGGATAACAGGCGTTAAGCAGAACTAAGTTCAGGTTTCCCCAAACCCAATTTCCTTCGAAAACAGCAATATCAGGATCTAAGGAATTAATTATTCTAAACCATGCTCCACATGAGCCATTTTGAGTGAACGGGTACGGAAAGAGGGGCAGAACTCCCTTGTATTTCTGATAGGGAGGGAGTCGGCCACATATCCAACAGTTTGTAGCATTATTAGTCTGATGGGAGTGATGTAACATACTAATGAATGTGTTGTTGCGCAGCGCAAGTCTGTAAGATAACTCATGAGGGGGTAATTCGCTAATGTTCGGCAGTGACATTGTAAACAGATTGTTCACGCTTGAAGATAGGGTAATATATGGGCAGCAATATGCTGGCAACAATAATCAAAAGACTTAGAAAAAACATAACCAATAATGTCACTATACAGTGACTACGGAGTGATTTACAATATGCATGTTTCTTGAATTTTCTCTCTCTCTCTCTATCTCGGCCTAGGGGATACATGTCAGAAACTAATTTAACCGATTCACCTAGGGGAGGACTTAAACAATTAAACTGTCTGACTTGCTAGACCGTAGTTTCTTTTTATACTCCTCTTGGGGAGTTTTCTCTCTCTTGGGAACTTTAAAGTCACTAGTATATCGAGGCAGTCCTTTGAGGGGGTGGAAGAGTCAGTCTCTGGCAACAGTTCATTACATTTTTTAATATGACTCGTGTGGATCCACCCCTTTCGGCCCTCAACTTTAATTGCCGTCGTCGTGGTCAGAAGGACGATCTTCGGCTCCTTCCAGCGGGGCTCCAGCGGGCTTTTCCTGTCGAAGTTGCGAATCAACACAGTGTCACCTGGACGGACGTCATGTGGCTTTACATCAGTGTTGTCGGGAAAGGCTGCGGCAACCTGTGAACGACATGATTGGAGTGCAGACATCAAGGAGGCAAGGTAATCTGTCAGCATATTACAATCAACATCGGTTATTTTCTTAGGCATGGGCGTCCCCCACATATTTGGTGGTCTGCCAAAGACCACCTCATACGGGGATAATCCTGATCTCGAATGGGGGACCATTCTCATATAGAACAGTGCAACTGGCAGGGCGACTATCCAGTCGACCCCTTTCTCTTTACATATTTTGGCGAGACGTGTTTTCAGTGTCTGGTTATGTCTTTCTACAAGGCCAGCTGCCTCGGGATGTCGGACGCAATGGAATTTAAACTGATATCCTAGCAGAAGTGAAACCTGCTTCATGAGCTCGGACGAGAATGGCTGTCCGTTATCTGAGTACACGATACGAGGCAAGCCGTACCGTGGGAAGAATTCTCGAACCAGCTGCCTGGCAGTGGTCGGGGCAGTGTAATCTGGGACTGGATATGCTTCGGTCCAACGGGAAAGTGCACAAACAACTACGAGGACATACTTGAATCCTCGACAACGGTCCATCTGGATATAATCCATCTGGAGGACTTCAAAAGGGTGATCGGGAGGATGAAATCCACCTTGCTCTACGGGGACGCTTTTACCTGGATTGAACTGACAACAGATCATGCAGGTACGCACTTTCTGTTTTGCGGCTGCTCGTAAATGTTTGTTGTACCAGAGATTCTGTAAACTGTCTAACATAGCTTTTTCTCCTAGATGTGCTGGACTATGTGCTGTATTTATTATGACTTGAACCATAGAGTCGGGGAGAAACCATGTAGATTTTCCCTTCGTCATCCATCCCTGATCTGTCTGGATCCCTCCTAGTTCAGTCCATTTCTTGATTTCATCTGGAGTAGCATGTGTCTGAATATCGATTACATCTAGTGTGGGATCCCTAACTGTCATACAATGTGTCGGCACTATTGTCTTTGTCACATCAGTTGTCTGGGTGTGAGTCAATGCTGTATGTTTTGCTGTTTGGTCTGCCAGGTCGTTACCCTGGGAAATGGAATCTGTAACTTTAGTATGTGCTTTACACTTCATGATGGATATGCCTGAAGGCAGATGTATTGCTTCTAATAGTGCTTGAATGAGGGGACCGTGTTGGATCTTGGCACCGTGAGAGGTCAAGAAACCTCGTTCTTGCCATAACACTCCGAAGTCGTGTACGACTCCGAAAGCATAACGTGAATCTGTGTATATGTTAACATTTCTGTTCTTGGCTAGTATACAGGCTCGGGTCAGAGCGATGAGCTCTGCTGCTTGAGCGGACAGTGTATCAATACGATATGTTTCTTTGACTTCAGTTTCAGTGGTCACTGCATACGCGGCCACTAATTCTCCTGTGTTTGTTCTCATACATGAACCGTCCACATAAAGTGTCAGATCTGGATTTGTCAGTGGAACATCTGTTAAGTCTCGTCGGGGCTTTGTTACTGCATTAATGATCTCTATACAATTATGCGGGGCTGAATTTGTCATAATCGAAGGTAACAATGTTGCAGGATTCAGAATGTTACAGCGTCTGATTTCTATGTGTGGCTGGAATAGCGTCAATTCATAACCTGTCAGTCGGGCTATAGTCAAGTGTTGAGTCTGGGTTCGGTTTAAAAGAACCTCTACAGAATGTGGAACTTGTACTGTTAATGGATGTCCTAATACGATTGAGTCGCTCTGTCTGATTGCTAAGGCTGTCGCTGCAACTGACTTTAAGCACGCAGGGAGCGCCTGGGCTACTGAATCCAATGTACTTGAAAAATAAGCACAAGGCTTATGTGAACCTGCTTGATCTTGAGTGAGGACAGACAACGCTGTACCATCACGTTCTGTAACAAAAAGTGTAAAAGGTTTGCTGTAACATGGTGTCGCTAAAACTGGGGCTTGACATAAAGCTTTCTTTATTTCCTCAAAGGCCTGTGTATGTTCCTGAGTCCAAGGGAGGGCAGTCGAAGTCGCTGCCTCCTGTGTTGTCAACTGAATGAGTGGTTTAGCTAGAAATGCATATTGAGGAATCCATTGTCTGCAGTACGAGGTGAGGCCTATAAAGGCCCGCACTTCCTTTTGTGTCTGGGGTTGTGGCATATTTACAATTAACTGGATGCGGTCAGGTGTGAGCTGTCTCCCCACTTTGGACAGCAAGTGACCCAAGTACACAACTTGCTGAACACAGAATTGTAGCTTCGAAGGAGACACCTTGTGTCCCTTGTCGGCCAGAAAATGTAAAACTGTCAGTGATGCTTGTTCACATTCGGGTTCACTTCGTGCGGTGATCAGCAGATCATCGACGTACTGTAGTAAGGCGGTATTAACTGGCATTTGGATACAATCAAGTTGTCTTTTCAGTGCTTGACTATAGATGCTGGGGCTTTCTGTGAATCCTTGAGGTGCGCGTGAAAATTTGAAACTTCGTCCATTTAAACTGAATCCGAAGAGGTATTGGCTCTCTGGATCAATGGGTACACTGAAGAAGGCGTTCTTGAGGTCAGTTACAGTAAAGAACGTTGCTTCTGAATCAATAGCGGTCAATAGGGATGAGATGTCGGGAACCACAGGGTACTGTGGAACAATGCATTTATTCAGTTCTCGTAAATCAATCACCAGCCGATATACTGGCGGTGCATTGGGATCAGTACGTTTAAGAATCGGAATGATAGGGGAATTACAGATATTGGAGTCGGTTTCTACGACCACTCCTTGGGCAATGAGCTCTTCAATGATTTCCAGTAAAGCCACTACAGCATCGGGTGGTAACTTGTATTGTCTGATTCGCGGCAAAACAATTCCTGGTTTGAGTGTAACACGGTATGGTGTGATGTGCACGCAACCTACAATCGGTTGGGCCTTGTGCCCACAGCTGTTTCGGTACATTTTTCAATCTGACATCAAACTCTCGTAATACATAGTGACCCTTAAAGTCACGCAGGAAAAGTCTAACTCCTTCCGGAGAACAACATATCACAGCTCCTAGAGCCTTCAATGTTTTGATACCTAACAAGTTTTCTGGACATGACTTCGTGAGTAACAAGTCTGTAACGCGTGATAATGGACCCACAGCTAGGGGGACTGGTTTCGATACCTCATTTACAATAGGCTGTCCTGAAAAACCAAGGGAAACATTCTGTGAGCCTGAGAGGGGTGCCCCTGGGACTTCATTATGGCTGATTGTTGTGCGGCTTGCCCCTGTGTCGATTAAAAACTTTCTGTCTTTTCCCAATACTTGACTGTGTACATAAGGACCCTCTTGATCTACAGGAATCTCAATAAGGGGCAAGCCAACCTCCCTCTCTAGGCTGTTTCATGTGTATCGCTGATAATCGGGATAATCAGATTGGGCATACTGGTTCATCTGTCGTGAAACTTGCTGCGTCGCGGCAATGGGCTGTGGCTGTGGCTGTGATGCAGCTGCGGTCTGTGCTGTATGTGGTGAAGCATGCATAGGTTGGGAATTCTGTGAAGTCTGTTGCTGGACCTGGTCTTGTCTAGGCGGATGCGGTCTTTCTTTAGTTTTACCTGTTGCTATATTGTGTTTCAGGACTGGACATTCATGTACGTAGTGACCTGGCTGCTTGCAATAGTTGCATGTCCCTTTAACGGGGGCTGCTGCATTACCTGTCTGGGTCGTACCCTTTCTCTGGCCGTCGGCTGGAACCGACTGGGCCACTAACATTTTCATTTTCGTGTCTTTCATACGCCTCTGTTCGTGATCCTGTTCTTCTCTAATTCTGTTCTGGTGGTATTGTAACATTTGTAACATCTGGGATGGCGTATTTGCTTGCCATGTACTTTCAACTTTATATACACGGTTCTTAACTGATGTCAGGGAATTCTCGACTAACTTTGTTACAAAAAGATGCGGGTACGACTCGCTACCTGGTTTTAGGCCACTATTAATAATAAAACATTTCTCGAATCTTGAATAGAAGTCACTGGTATCTTCATCGTGTTTCTGTTTACATGCTGAGATTGCGTCCCAGTCTTCCTTTTTAGTTGTCAATAATCTTGGCAAGACCTGTACTATTAAACCTGGTAATGCTTTAGCTTTATCCCCAAGGCCTAGCCCTGGGGTACGACCTTTTTCCTCGTCTTCTATTTCAGTCCATATAATCTTTTTATCTCCCACCTCCCATTCTTTTTCCTTGAGTTTCTCGTAGATGCCGGTGGGCAGCAGTACTTTTAATAATTTCATAATGTCTGTGTATGTGTAATCTCCCATGAGTAACATGTCTTTAAGTTCTCTGTGAAACCCTGCAGGGTCTTTATCATGACAGGGTACTAGTTTCTTCATTTCTAACAATTCTAACTTTGTTAAAGGTGTGTACACAAACACACGTTCCAAGGCATGATTGGCATTCATAACTGGGTGTACTTCTCGTAAAGGATTCTGCCTGTCAAAATGCTCAAAATGACACATTTTTCTTTCTGGTGGCTGAGCTGAAACATATTGTGGGCCTATGAAAGCGTTATATTTGCGTCGTTGTTCTAGAATTATTTGAATTAATCTGGTACTTAGGCCTCTCCATCTATTCATAAGTAGTGCTTCTAATGTATCAGGTAAGGGACCTGGATCAGAGTGTTGTTGTCTGTATAATGTGATGAGATGCTGAATCATGTATACACCAGCTAATTTCTGCTCGTCTGGGGAAAGGTTCAGAAATGTCTGTGCTACTGTATCATCATTGTACGTGTTAGGGTTGTCAGCCCATAGTACTGCTGACCGGGCTAGTTCTTGTTCATCCATAGAATTGAGTACATGGTACCCCATTTGTTCTTGAAGAATTTTATCGGTTACCTGAAACAGATATTCAGGAGAACTTGGTTTTGATATGCCAGAGAGAAAAACTCTCTTGCTTTCTGGACGAATGCCTTTCCTAAGGTAATTTCCCTTACCTACATACGCTATCATTTCTTTAGTCGTTTCTGGTTCTTCAGGTTCGTCCTCCTTGGAGGAGTTGTCATTTTCTTTTTCCTTTTCTTGTTCTTTTCTGTGTATTTCTATTACTTCCTTTCTGATTTTCTTGTACATGCTTGCTATACAACTCAGTTTATCATGCTTTCCGCCGGCTATATTTTGACCCCACTTGTTTAGTGCTTCCATTTCTTCCTGGTCTACCCCAGGCCTGTCTCGGTCTCTTATTAAGCAATTTATGAAAAAACGTAATACATACGCTTGAGTGTCAACTTTCTGGTGTGCCAGGGCCTCCTTAATACTTTCGGGATTTTCCCCAGTCTGAACAAAATGATATATTCTATCTAGGTGATCAGCCATCCCTGGGAATAACACTAGGTAATCTGTAGCTGGTCGCAAGCGTAGTGATGCTATCAACATTCTATCGTTTTTACTGGGTACTGGATCGTATCTGCAAATTGGAAGGGGTTCTTTGAGTATGTCGAGACGGGGTGATTGGGGTGTATGTTGCTTCAGCATGTCCCTTAAGTTGAATCTGTGTGTTGCTGGCGGGGTCTGGAGACCCCCTGTCGCACCTCCTGAGCCAGAGGCTTGAGCATTATTTCTCTGTGGAGTCTGTATGTGTACCTGAACTTGTCTCTTACTGGGATCAGGCGCAGTCAGATTCGGTATATTAATCTTAGGTGTGGGAAGTGGTGGAGGTGGAGGAACAAGTGTAGCAGGCTGTCGGTCGGGTGAACCTTGTTGCGGCAATGGCGGGATATGGTCTTGAGGCGGGTTGCCACCTCCGTCACCGTCCCCGTCACCGTCAGTAGGCGGGACGCGGGCACGTGGATTGCTGTAAGCGGGTGCTACATCGTCTAGATAGGAAGCAAGGAATATGTCTTTGGTGGTCCTGTGATTTACTTTAGTCGGAACCAATGGTGGCGGCAGATTTTTCGGTATTTCCGAAGTGGCTTCAGGCAAACCCTCGGCCACTAAGTACATGCCATTTACAAGATTGTTTCGCATGCGGTCTACTTGTTCTGCTTTTACTCGGATCCCTTCATTAACTAATTCGTTTTCTCAGACTCTATCCGACTCTTCTCTATGTCTGTCTTCTTTACGGAGTGCTCTTTCAGCACGTTTATGTGATTCTTTATGCCAAAATTCTATGGCGTCTTTCTGAGATTGTCTGGCTTTCTTTTTCCATAGCGCTTCTTCTACCTTCATGATGCACTCGGCATCCCATGTTCCTGTAACGGGCCATCTGTGTCTCTCGTCTAGGTGCTTGGTATAATCGGCCCATAAATCTAGATACAGTATGGCATCTAAGCCATGCTTATGGTACATAAAATTTCCAGGAGTGTCCCTAGGGGGGATAGGAATTTCTTCCTCTAACATCCCTTTCCTAGTTCCTATCTGTCTTAATTTATTGAAAAACGGCATCTTGTTACTTAGTACTGGATACTCGATACTTGTTACTTACTCTGAACACAGCTAGTTACACAAAAACCCAGTAATGTACATCAAACAGTCACTCATACTACGACATTGATCACATGAAAAACATTTTGAACATATATGACTACCTTGATACTAGATGTGCCGCTAAACAGCACAGATACACTGTCGAGAACAGTGCAAGAACTTGAATGCTTGATATACTGCTAAACAGTACAGATACACTGTCTAAAACAGTGCTGACCGCGTTTGTGTACCCAAACCCGTCTTTACCGGATACATAATAATGCACCCGTCTAGATACGTCCCAGCAATGGTACTCACCGGGAAGCACGGAACAGAAGGCCTCGGAAAACTCGACTGGACTGGACTGGACCGGACTGGACTCAACTCGACTCGACTCGACACGTGGATACTTCGGAAACTGGTGGGCCTCTTGACACCTCGGACCTTGCTTCTTTCGGCTAGGCTCTGGTCGGGATCCTCCGCACTCCTCACCGCCTCGTCTGGGTGCTGATCGCAGTCTCCGTCACCTCCGTGGGCCAGAGGGAGATACAGGAAATCCTGCGGGTACGCGTAATTGTCCGTCTTGACTTATGGCAGGGGGCAAAGGTTGCAACGCACCAACCGGCGCGTAAGGTGGGGGAGGGGTCCCTATTCGGGCGCCAAAATAATGTGGTAAATATTTGATTTACCGTCCTAATTTCTATGCAGGTAAGTACTTAAACAAAAATAACTCAATCGGAAAGAAAGACGCAGAGTCCGTGGTGTTAGAGTTCTTAGGGGTTTTATTCCTTAAAAAGGAATGGTTCTGGTACCGGATATCGGGTTCCTGACACCACTGGGGTGCAGGAAGGGATAGAGCATACTTTATTGACAAGACATAACTTTTATACTTAAACCATATAATGAATACCAATACAGTAGGCGTAACAGCTGAGAGAAACAAGATAAAAACACACACGTGTTAGCAATACGTAATCAAAAAGGCGTGAACTTGGCGTGAACATAGAGGTGTGTGCTAGAAACGTCACATGTAAGTGTCACAAGTAGGTGGGTACATAGCAGAATTTTGCAATGTCAGCAGAAATCTGGGGTCTGGATGCGCGCGCGGCTGCATGACATGTGATTGACGTGGGGCTGGAGGGTGCAGGGGACTTGACATTTACACTAGCGGAAAGAGACAGAAGTCTGGCATGTCAGATCAACTCGTACCTATATCATATCTGATATCTGATGTTTGGGAACCATATTATCTAGAGGGAAAGGTCTCTTGGGCAGAGGCTATTCTATACTGACTGTGAGTGCGTGTATAAGCGTCTACGTGTCTGCATGAGATGTGAGGGGGCATGGGCCTACCATGGTAACAGAAGCTATAAATTACTTGCACGGAGACAGTGAGGCCGGGCCCTTTGCTCTGCAGCTGGAAGGATGTTTACTTGAACTAGTAGGCAGGAATGTATGTTTGAGGAGCGGAGCAGATAATTCGAAGGTTGAATACAGTCTTGGCAGGCAGCAGGCTGAGCTAAGCGCCGTTAGCCGCACAGGGAGTAAGGCAGAGGTCACGGGTACAGAGGCAGCCCAGGCTGAGGCGTTCAGAGTCAGAAGGCAGGAAAAGGCTCGATGGCAGAATTCAGGGCCTACTTCGCCAGAGCTGAAAAACGTGTAAAGTACACCACAAAAAGACGTTGGCATGGCATATTTAGGAACGGAATATTCAACCCTTTCAGGGTGGATCTGAAAGAGGACATGTTAACGTTGGACGCAAATGTATTTGCGTCTTCATAGCTGGCACAGGAGGGAAGTTACATGCACTTTAAGCTCATACATGGAGACGGTGGGGTACACGTTAGGGAACATTTCTTGACCATAAAATTCATATTTCCTCATTAGTTATGTAAATAGTTATTTAATAAAATGTTTTACCCTGTTACTTTGCTGGTGTGTTGTATGTATTTATAATATTTGCATAGGGTTTGCCGTTATTTTGGGTGGGGTGGGGTGGGCGGCAGAGTCGAGCTGTCTTGCAGCCATCATGGTGTGGAGTTAAGTTCATCCTTCTAGTTTCGTATTTCTCATGAGGGGTTGTTCTTAATGTTTCTATTTTAGCGAGGTCAAAAACAGATCCCATTAGTGGCCTACTGATTTTGCTCGATTCCTTTTGTTTTTTTAAACTATTTTTCACTATCTGCAAAGACTAAACAGAGTATTGCGACTCTGTGCTTGTTTGTAAATACAGAATGAACCAAAGAGAACAAATTCTAAAACAGTAAATGCTTGGATAGCAATCAATCAAATAGAGAGAGAAGCAGGCACGACGGATTACAACGGGGGCAAAGGCCTGCGTTAACTTCCCTTCACTATCTGCAAAGAGAGAGTACTGCTAAGAGAAAAGAGAGGGGGGGGGAGGGGGAGCAGCGTTCAAAGCACATCAGCGTGCATAAACACGAAAATGTTTTTACCTATCATGTACTTGACATTTGACCGCATTTGATATTTGCTATTAAAAAACCATTGAAATTCACTGAAAAAACCATAGGTTATAGACCATATATAGTTAGGGATTTGCATTTACAAAACCTTATTTTACTCGCATAAAACCATTGAAATTCGCATATATAGTTAGTTGCGCTAACTATATATTGCGCACCCGCAATCCACTGCTGATGATGTCACATATTACATCATTCATGACATGGTCAGTGACATCACTGATTACATCACTGATGACATCACTGATGACATCATCCAGTGGCTGTGTGTTTCTGTAAAGTTAAAATATGTCTTACATATTGAAGAATGAGTGGATGTATAATTGTCTGGATGAAGGATTTAGTAGGTGCATGAATGACTGTATGAGAGAGTGATTAACACAAATTTATTACACTTCTTATTCATAATTTCATATTTGTAATTTTTTACCCATAGTTTTTATTATATGTCCACTTTTTAATACATTTTAATGACATATTTACATATTTTTATTCACTATTCATTTAGCTATTTTTTTGCTGGGAATGCGCATTCCTTTTCCTTGGCCAGCAAATTAAAAAATTAAAAATTGTTGCTTTAAATATATATTTATATATATATATATATATATATATATATATATATATATATATATATATATATATATATATATATATATATATATATATATATATATATATATATAAGTTCACAAAGGTTGCCCTTGAGGAATCAGCCACGAGGTGAGTTGTTAGTATTCCAATTTATTCACAAAGCTGTTGCATACAAAGGAGGGCAGGATCGCAAACATCAGTTGAAATTCTTGCCAGACCGGTTTCGGGAGTCTTTCCCTTCATCAAGTGGCTACAGCTTGCAAATGCCGGTTTCTTCTCATGCACTTATACTTCATTTTCAAAGTCTGCCCCAGTGGGCGTGGTCGTATGCACAGCCTCCTGGACCTTGAAGTGCAGAAGGTTTTACTTCAGTGAGTTCGTCACAATTTGCAGGAGTAAAAGTTAATTAAAATACCCCAGTGGGTTAGGTGCTGCAGTCTGCTACTTGCCTTTGATGTCTCTTTCAGCAGCTTACATGGAAACCCATCTCCCATAGCGTAACGGCACCGAGTGGTGTCATTACAGGTCCGCAGCGCGGCAGGCTGTTTCCGCGACCGAGCAGGCCGCTTAACATAAGTTCACAAAGGTTGCCCTTGAGGAATCAGCCACGAGGTGAGTTGTTAAGTATTCCAATTTATTCACAAAGCTGTTGCATACAAAGGAGCGCAGGATTGCAAACATCAGTTGAAATTCTTGCCAGACCGGTTTCGGGAGTCTTTTCCTTCATCAAGTGGCTACAGCTTGCAAATGCCGGTTTCTTCTCATGCACTTATACTTCATTTTCAAAGTCTGCCCCAGTGGGCGTGGTCGTATGCACAGCCTCCTGGACCTTGAAGTGCAGAAGGTTTTACTTCAGTGAGTTCGTCACAATTTGCAGGAGTAAAAGTTAATTAAAATACCCCAGTGGGTTAGGTGCTGCAGTCTGCTACTTGCCTTTGATGTCTCTTTCAGCAGCTTACATGGAAACCCATCTCCCATTGCGATTTTGCGCTCCTTTGTATGCAACAGCTTTGTGAATAAATTGGAATACTTAACAACTCACCTCGTGGCTGATTCCTCAAGGGCAACCTTTGTGAACTTATGTTAAGCGGCCTGCTCGGTCGCGGAAACAGCCTGCCGCGCTGCGGACCTGTAATGACACCACTCGGTGCCGTTACGCTATGGGAGATGGGTTTCCATGTAAGCTGCTGAAAGAGACATCAAAGGCAAGTAGCAGACTGCAGCACCTAACCCACTGGGGTATTTTAATTAACTTTTACTCCTGCAAATTGTGACGAACTCACTGAAGTAAAACCTTCTGCACTTCAAGGTCCAGGAGGCTGTGCATACGGCCACGCCCACTGGGGCAGACTTTGAAAATGAAGTATAAGTGCATGAGAAGAAACCGGCATTTGCAAGCTGTAGCCACTTGATGAAGGGAAAGACTCCCGAAACCGGTCTGGCAAGAATTTCAACTGATGTTTGCGATCCTGCGCTCCTTTGTATGCAACAGCTTTGTGAATAAATTGGAATACTTAACAACTCACCTCGTGGCTGATTCCTCAAGGGCAACCTTTGTGATATATATATATATATATATATATATATATATATATATATATATATATATATATATATATATATATATATATATATATATATTACCTACTGGCGGTCGCCAGTAGGTAGTTATAGTTAGGATTTTTTTCAATGTTAAATCTCAAAATTCTATTTGGAATAACTTTGGCACCAGTTGACGAATCTGCCTGTAAATTTCCTCAAAATGGCCTCGTCGAGTTCCGGTCTCTCCCTGAAAGTTTGGGGGGGATTTGTCAAGCGGGGGCCGAGATAAAAGGGAGGTCCCAAAACGCGTTTTCCCCAATGTTAATTTACATAGGGCGGTCGATTTCACTTTTAGCTCGAACGGCTGAATGGATTTACACCAAACTTGGCAAAATTGTAGGGACTAGTAGCCCGATGTGCCTTTGCTATGTCTCAAGATATGTGCTCTAGTGGATTTTGAGTAATTTAGGTTCAAAAAATATATATATCTATAGGCGCGCCCCGGTACGCCATCCGGGGAGCGCACCGGGCGCGCCACGCGACTTGCGCGCAGAAAGCTGATTGGCTCTTGGGTGTCTGTAAACATTCTAAACAGTCTGGACCGGCCCCCATCGTGGCAAAAACAAAGGGGGGAATTGACCATAAGGGGGCAGGGTAGACCCCCTCCTGACCCCCTAGGTTTAATGTGGGGGCTAAAATAGGGTCCTGCGGGGCATTTAAAAAATAATGTTTTTTTCGATTTGCGTGGGGGGAGCGCCCGGTACGCGCACCGGGGAGCAAAGCACGGGGAAAATCCAGGACCATATTTATGAAGGCCTTGCGCTGCCAGTTTTGCGCTGCCTGTGCGTCACTTTTTGTGACGCACCAGCGGTGTAAAAATATGCGCCTTGTTACGCTATATTTAAAAAGTGACGCATCTACCTAGATGCGTCACTTTTTAAATATAGTGCAACGAGTCGCATTTTTTTACACCACTGGTGCGATGCGTCACTTTTCTGTGCGCACTTCTTACGACATTCCAGATGTGTCATATTTAATGTATGACGAATCATTTTTTTATTATTTGCGAGGGTTTCTCAGGACCCCCAGCCCTGGGTACCACCACCCCGAGGCTTCTTTAAAATAGGTGCCTGGGGGCTCCCAGACCTCCCCATGGATTGCCACCCCCAGGGGCTTCTTTAAATTAGTAGTGGGGGGGCTCTCAGGCCCACCAACCCCAGGGACCGCCACACCAGAGCTTTAGGAAATGAACTGCGGGGGCCCATGGCCCCCCACGGACCCAGGGACCGATACCCCCCTGGGCTTTATTTATTTTTTAAATACATTGTGTGGGGGATCACGTCCCGGAGACCCGCCACCTCCCCGGGGCTCTAAATATTGAAATTGTGGAGTCTGTGAGGGACCCCACCAGTCCTGGGGACCGCCACCCCCGGGGCTCTGTAGATTGTAGGAGGGGGACCACCCTCCTGGATCCTGTGATGGGCCTGGGGACCGCGGTCCCCCAGGGCTGGCTCCTGCAGTGTCCCGGGGTGCCCACCCCCGGGACACTGTAGTGTGCTATGGCAGGGCGGGAGCCTCGCAGCTCCTGCCCTGCCATAGCAAACTGCTATGATATTTGGAAGAAAGAGCCGGAAAACTGCTCTCCCTTCCAAATACCAAAGACAATTGATTTTCCACATGGGGACCTGCATCTTCGCATCTCCCCATGTGGAAAAGCAATGCCGGCTCCCGCTGGACGCAGGGAGCCAGCAGGGCCGTGGGGGATTGGCTATTAGTTGCTCTGGAGGGGGGTCAAGCCTCCTCCTCCTCAAATATGCAAATAAAAAAAGCCCCCTGGGCCATAAATGGCCTAAAGAGGGGGGCAAGGCAGCACCCCTCCAAAAAGAAAAAAAGAAGAAAAAAAATGGCCATGCCCCTGGGGATGGGTTCCCCGGGGCACAATATGGCCAGGGGGGGGGGCCATATGGCCCCCTTCCCAAGTTTAGTATTTTTTAAAAAATTGGGGGCAGGCCCTGGGGGATGGGGTCCCCAGGGCCAAGATTATTAGGAAAGGAAGGGGGGCCACACTGCTCACCTTCTAAAAAAAAAAGAAAAACAACATTGCACCAGAGGCCTCGCCCCCTCAATTCTGCACTCTGAAAACATGCCCCCTGGCACGTTTGAAGATGAGGAATGAATTCCCCTTGAATACTGGGGATTCCTGGGGGCCAACTAGCCCACCAGGAACCTCCAGTATGCTCCAGGGGGCTACATTGAAGAGAGGTGTTATGAGGCCAACGCCCTTTTTTACACCTCTCAGCAACGCTTAATGGAGGTAGCTGGTGGGCTAGGTGCACCCCAGGGACCCTCAGGATTCAAGGGGACTTAATCCCCCAACTTGAAACACGCCACGGAGCACGTTTGCACAGTGGTGAAGGGAGGGGGCGATGCAGAGTGTTGTAAAAAGGGGCGTGGCCTCTGAACATCTCTCTGCAATGAAGCTCCCTGGCACATATTGGGCTAGTTGGCCCCCAGCGACCCTCAGGATTGAAGAGGAATAAATTCCCCAACTTGATACGCTCCACAGGGCGTGTTTGCACACCTGTCACCTCAGGCCACGCCCTCTTCCTTCACCACTGTGCAAACGCGCTCTGTGGCGAGTTGTAAGTTGGGGAATTAATTCTCTATCAATACTGAGGGTCCCTGAGGGTCAACTAGACCAACAGGTATGTCCAGTATGCGCCAGGGAGCTGCGTTGCAGACAGGTGTTCAGAGGCCAGGCCCCTTTTTACACCTCTCTGCAACGCAGATCTGTGGCGCTTACTGGAGGTACCTGGTGGGCTAATTGGACCCTAGGAACCCTTACGATTCAAAGGGACTTAATCTCTCAAATTAGAACGGCTACAGGACGTGTTTACACAGTGGTGAATGGAGGGGACAGGGCCTGAGGTGTCATGTGCAAACATGCCCTGTGGCACGTTTTAAGTTGGGGAAATAATTCCCCTTCAACACCTCTGTGCAATGCAACTCTGTGGCACTTACTGGAGGTACCTAGTGGGCAAGTTAGACCCCAGGGACCCTCGTGATTCAAGGGGACTTAAACCCCCCAACTTAAAACATGCCACATGGCGTGTTTGCACACATGTCACCTCAGGCCCCCCTCCCCTCACCAGTGTGCAAATGTGCCCCGCCCCATCATATACTAGGGGCTTACAGGGGAGGTCATGCTAATCACAGGGAGACCCCAGCGCAGTGTTCCCTAGTGGATGTAGGTATTTTCACTGTATTCTAAGTGTCTTTTAATATAGCACTGGCTCTAGGGCTGGTTAGTCAGAGTCAGTTAACACCAGTATCCGTCTGAAAAAGTTGAGGGTACAGGATGATTTTACAACAAGGCTTCTTTCTGCTCTTTTGTTTGTTCTTTCTGCATGTTTTCCTTCTTCCTGCACTTTTCTTCCTCTTTGTTGACTTCTGGAACTTCTTTCTACATTTCTTTTTTTTTCTTTCTGTGTGTGAGATGTCATCAATGATGTCATCAGTGATGTCACTGACCATGTCATGAATGATGTAATATGTGACATCATCAGCAGTGCATTGTGGGCGTGTGAGTTATAGTTAGCAGAACTAATTATAACAAAGCTATTTCTATGGTTTTGTACGAGTGAAATGTCCAGCTAACTATAACACCTCTGAAACCTATGTTTTTTTCTGTGAATTTCTAAGGTTTTTTAAATGCTGATTTCAATCTATAAGGTCTCTGAAACCTACGTTTTTTCCAGTGAATTTCAAAGCTTTTTTAAATGCTATTTTCTAACTATAACGTCTCTGAAACCTATGCTTGTTTCAGTGAATTTCAAAGGTTTTTTAAATGCAAATTTTTAAGTGTAATAGTAGTGGTACCTATTTTTTTTACTGATTTTCTACAGTTTTTTAACTGTTTATTAATAAATATTTTATTCATTAAATGACATTATATATATTTTTTTAAATTGCAAAAAAGAATAAAAAAATCAAACTGAAATATTGTTTAATTGCTTTGTTTTCTTTTTTCTTTTAATATATTTATATTATTTTCATTTTCCAAAAATATTTTCAGGCGCCCATCTCATACACATCACAGTGGGTGTGCGGATTCTAATCGCCATTTTAGAAAAGTCGTGAAGGATTCGCATATGGTGTGCGACGGCTACGTGTTTTTTCAGTTACATCATATACATTTAATATTATGTTATGTGCCCGATTGGAATACCACCAGTCCGTGACTCCTGCTCCCGCGCATTTTCGACACATGCACATTACGGTACGCAACGCTTGACCACAGTGGCATGGAGAGCATGTGACCCACGTCTGTGAGACTTATTTGTTATGAAGAGTTTTAATTTCCTAATTTATTACAGTCTCCTCAGTAGGAAATACTTTCAGTTTTTTTTACTTTGTTTCCATCAAGAAGACATTCAGATTGGTCACACATTTGCCATATATTCTGAATGTTAGCACTCCAGTTGCTCATTAGATCACTGCAGTAAAGCTACTGCTCACCAGGGAAGTCTGCTGCTGGTATTCAAAGTGCAGGTTTCAGTCTGCATGTCAGAATTTTTTAATGAAATAGAAGATAATTTGAGAAGTCAAAATGTGCCCTCATTTTTCTTTCTGCAGCACTAATCACAATTTCTATGGCAAAATGAACCCCCTCATTTTGTTCCTTTTTAAATTAAATGTTTTAAGAGTTACAACTGTATTCCAATCAAGAAGGCTTCATGGGTTCCATACTTTTGTCATAAATAAGACTGTTAGGGCTCTAGTTGTTCATTAGAACACTCTGGGACATTCTGTCATTGGGCTATACTTGGGCTACATCTGGGGGATATTTGTGCTACATTTGGGCTCTTTTGACTCTGGTGGCCATCTTGGGAGACTTATTTGTTATGAAGTTTCCTAATTTCCTCATTTACTACAGTCTCCTCAGTAGGAAATACTTTCAGTTGTTTTACTTTGATTCCATCAAGCAGGTATTCAGATGTGTCACACATTTGCCATACATTCAGAATGTTAGCTCTCTAGTTGCTCATTAGATCACTGTAGTAAGGCTACTGCTCACCAGGGAAGTCTGCTGCTGATATTCAAAGTGCATGTTTCAGTCTGCATGTTAGAATTCAGCTGTGTTCAGGTGTGCTATACTTTTGTCATAAGTAAGGCTGTTGGCACTCTAGTTGTTCTTTAGAATACACTTGGAAGCTGCAATAGAACACAAAGGAATCAACATACAGTCTCTGCCCTTGTTGGATGTACATGTTTTACTGAGAATGTCAGACTTCATTCTCACATGACTGAGAAAGATAATGTGAACTTATAGAAAATATGCTTTCAGTTTAGCTTATAGATCACCTTCCAAACATCTGTGGGAAAACAATGAAAAAATAGTTTTCTCTCAATCATAATTCATGATATCCCAGGAGAAGGCTTTTTCACATGGTAAAATCACCTTAGAACACAACACAATTCTTAAAATGAGTATGGTACCATCAACAAATGATTTATAATGTTACTAAAGTCTTAAAACCTTCTATTAACTGCAATGCTTTTTAATGAGGTGCTGTCATGTATATTGGTCCCAAGATGGCTGCCAACAGTTCTTGGAATAAGTGCTGACAGCCAGTTAGATCTCACGATGAGATGTGTCATAAGGCTCCGCCCAGATATATATATATATTTCCTTTAATATCTAAAAAACTACTGAACAGATTTACACCATTTAACAAAAGGGCACGAGTCTGAACCAAGGACTACCTCTATGCCAAATTTGGTGTAATTCCGTTCAGCAGTTCGGGCTGTAGCTGCGACTGAAGATTCGTATGAGAAATTGCCTGGGGAAAACATGTTTCGGAACCCCCTTTTTTCTTGGCCCCCACTTCACAAAACTCTGGGAAGCTGCAATAGAACACAAAGGAATCAACTGACAGTGTCTGCCCTTGTGGGATGTACATGTTTTACTGAGAATGTCCGACTTCATTCTCACATGACTGAGAAAGATAATGTTAACCTACAGAAAATATGCTTTCAGTTTAGCTTATAGATAACCTTCCAAACATACATCTGTGGGGAAAGAATGAAAAAATAGTTTTCTCTCAATCATGATTCTTGATATCCCAGCAGAAGGATTTTTCACATGGTAAAATCACCTTAGAACACACCACAATACTTAAAATGAGTATGGTACCATCAACAAATGATTTACAATGTAACTAAAGTCTTAAAACCTTCTATTAACTGCAATGCTTTTTAATGAGGTGCTGTCATGTATATTGGTCCCAAGATGGCTGCCAACAATTCTTGGAATAAGTGCTGACAGCCAGTCAGATCTCATGATGAGATGTGTCATTAGGCTCCGCCCAGATATATATATATATTTCCTTTAATATCTAAAAAAAGTACTGAACAGATTTACACCATTTAACAAAAAGGCACGAGTCTGAACCAAGGACTACTTCTATGCCAAATTTGGTGTAATTCCATTCAGCAGTTCGGGCTGTAGCTGCGACTGAACGTTCGTATGAGAATTTGCCTGGGGAAAACATGTTTCGGAACCCCCTTTTTTCTTGGCCCCCACTTCACAAAACTCTGGGAAGCTGCAATAGAACACAAAGGAATC
This sequence comes from Lissotriton vulgaris, assembly GCF_964263255.1. Lineage (NCBI taxonomy): Eukaryota > Metazoa > Chordata > Amphibia > Caudata > Salamandridae > Lissotriton > Lissotriton vulgaris. Next base: position 387,735,221 of record NC_141689.1, read on the forward strand.
AACTGACAGTCTCTGCCCTTGTGGGATGTACATGTTTTACTGAGAATGTCCGACTTCATTCTCACATGACTGAGAAAGATAATGTGAACCTACAGAAAATATGCTTTCAGTTTAGCTTATAGATAACCTTCCAAACATACATCTGTGGGGAAAGAATGAAAAAATAGTTTTCTCTCAATCATGATTCATGATATCCCAGCAGAAGGATTTTTCACATGGTAAAATCACCTTAGAATACACCACAAAACTTAAAATGAGTATGGTACCATCAACAAATGATTTACAATGTAACTAAAGTCCTAAAACCTTCTATTAACTGCAATGCGTTTTAATGAGGCGCTGGCATGTATATTGGTCCCAAGAGGGCTGCCAACAATTCTTGGATGAAGTGCTGACAGCCAATCATATCTCACGATGAGATGTGTTGTTAGGCTCTGCCCAGATATTTATATTTTTTCCTTTAATATCTAAAAAACTACTGAACAGATTTACACCATTTAACAAAAAGGCACGAGTCTGAACCAATGACTACTTCTTTGCCAAATTTGGTGTAATTCCATTCAGCAGTTCGGGCTGTAGCTGCGACTAAAGGTTTGTATGGGAAATTGCATGGGGAAAACATGTTTCGGGACCCCCTTTTTTTTCTTGGCCCCGCTTGACAAATCCCCCCCAATCTTTCAGGATAGGAGCAAACCGGAGCGCCCCACAAGTTTTGAAAATTTCTCGAAGATTCGTCAAGCTATGCAAAAGTTATTCCAAATAGAATGTTGCGGATTTCTTATGGAAAATAGGTCCTAACTATAACTACCTACTGGCGACCGCTAGTAGGTAATATATATATATATATATAGACCTGCATCCACGGGGACCGTGAGGCAGGAAGTGCCGGATTTGAGAGAAATCCTGCAATCCGAAAATATGCTGCAATCACTAACCTGTGCACCCTCATAGCCACCCTTCCAACTGGATGCCCCACAAGCAGCAGGCGAACAGGATCACTCACCGCGACATTGCAACATGTAATAACTGCATTCTGGGAGTTGCAGTCTTTCCACTCAGGACCACCACAGTGATTCCTGTTGAACGAGGCACAGGTGCGCAACAATCTACTTGAGATTATCCATTATAAATGACACTGAGGATTGCAGAGTCAGTGGCAACTTAAAAGGTATTGCATCTGACGAAGGCGAAAGCTGAAAAGCGTTATGCCACATCCTTTCAACAATGACATTTCAAATCCCGCTGTGCCCTCTTGTCTGCCTGTAAGGAGGAGGACTATTTTGAATATATATATATATATATATTACCTACTGGCTATCGCCAGTAGGTATATATAGTTAGGATTAATTCCCTATGGCATTTCTGAAAATTCTATGTCTAATAACTTTGGCGTTTGTGGACGGAATCGGCTGAAAATTTCAGGAAAATGGCACATTGTGTTTCTGAGCAGCCCCTGAAAATTTGGGGGGGTTTCGTCAAGGGGGGGCCGAGAAAAAAGGGGGGTCCCAAAACGCGTTTTTCCCATGTTAATTTCCATAGGGCGGTTGGACTCACTTTTAGCTCGAACGGCTGAATGGATTTGCACGAAACTTGGCAAAATTGTAGGGACTGTTAGCCCGATGTGCCTTTGCTAGGTCTCAATATATGTGCTTCAGTGGATTTTGAGAAATTAACGTTTAAATCAAGATATATATCTGTAACAGCGCTCTGGGCAGCGATCCGGTCCGCTTACTTTTCGCGTTTCGGAACTTTGCGCGCAGAAAGCTGATTGGCTCTCCGGTGTCTGTCAACATTCTAAACAGTCCGGAGCGGCCGCCATCTTGTCTCTCGGTAGGATCGAGAGAGAAGAAGAGGTGAAAAACGAAGGGGGAATTTAATGAAAGGGGGCAAGGTATACCCCTCTTGACCCCCTAGGAATGTTGTTGGGGATATTAAAGGGTCCCGTGGGGAAAAAAAAAAAAAAATGATTTTTCACGGTAGAAGCGCTTCACGGGCCGCGAACTGGTAGCGAAACGGGAATTCGCCATTTTGTGCTTCGTTAATTAAATTACTAGGTATAAGGGGGTGCGGGAGACGTATCCTAATCCCCTATGTTTCCTGAGGGTGGCTGAGGAGGCTGATATATGTTGATACATCTCTTCCAGCGGCTGCGCCATCTTGCCTTTTTTCCAATGCCACAATTTTGTCGTGCACGGCAGCCATTTTAGATGCCAGGCTGGTCCCAGGCTATCACCTACCCCTGCGGATGTAGTTTATGGCCCCAGCTGTAGAGAATTCAGACATGCCAATCCTCCCGATTCAGGCGTGTGACTACTGATTTCAGTGCTAGTCTCCCGCCTCCCGATTTCTGCAAGCAAAAACCCGGGGGCATATTACGAACAACTAGCGATAATTTTTGTCTCTAACTTGTTTAGAGACAAAAATTATCGCCGCACATCGGCGATTTTTATCGCAGATAAACCTTGCTATTATCGCAGAAAAGTCAGCGATATTCATGTATTATCGAGCAAATGCTCTTAGCCATGTTATCCACCTCCCATTGGATAACATGGCTAAGAACTGCTCAGGGCAGGTGTTAGATTTTGGAGATATTCGCGCTTAGTGCGAATATCTCCAAAAGTTGGTAATAGGAGATAGCGATGTTAGGGACTGTTTGCAGTCGCTAACATCTTGGCACGCCACTTTGCATGTCATTAGTGATAAGTATCACTGACATGCAAAGCGGGGCCCAAGATGGTCACTATCTCCTTTTAGCTGTCACTAACTGGTGTTAGCGACAGCTTGGTAATAGGGAGATAATTTTATCTCCGCTTTCATGGCTTTTAAAGCCAAAAAAGCGGAGATAAACCCCCTTGATAATATGCCCCACGATTCCTTGGGGGTTTCAGCTGACAGGGCTTGGTATTGTGTTACATGGTAATTTTTCCAGGAAACGTCAGAGGGTCGATGCAGGGGTTCTAGAAGAGGTGATAAACCATTTAAGCCTCATGAACAAGCGCATGGTCTTTTAAAGATTTGTGAAGTACTCGGGGCGGCGGTGTGTGTGTGTCCTCTTTCAGGAGCGGGCGGGGGGGGGGGGCACTGCCAGCAACTTGCCAGGCCAGGCAGTGTTCAACACTTGCATCACCCTTTCTCTGCCTGCTATTGGGCTCCATGCTTCGGAAAGGTAAGAAAAAGAACGTGCATTTGAGTTTGAAATGTCCGATCCTGCAGCAGCACACTTCCAAAGCCCACACATGACAATAACCCGATTCAAGGCCCTATTCACCCGTTTTTAAAAAAATAGATAACACTCCGACAAAGTAAGATTATAAAACTTTATTAACTTTTAACTATAATGAACGGAACAAAAACTATAAACATTTTTCAACTCAAAAAGCAACAATGGTTAGAAGCTGTCTTTTGTGCGAATAGTCCCAAGGCAGCACAACGTGCAGAGTTCTGGACGGCACCCAGGTGATGTCGCCTGGGTGCCGCACTGGTTTTGGGATCCTACAATGCAGCACAGAAAAACAGCGTGGGGCGTCCCGGGTGGTGCGGGGGGAGGCCTCGTCAGTAGCGGTCTGTTGTGCGAATAGTCCCAAGGCAGCAGAACGCGTTGAGATGTTGATGGGACTGTGTCCAGTGTCCCATGGCTGACACAACATGTACGACAGGCACCCAGGTGATGTCCAGTAAACTGCCGCACTGGTTTTGGTATCCTACAATGCTGCTCCGAAAATTGGCGCGCGGCGCCCCGGGGGGGGGGGGGGGGGGCGTGGGGGAGGCGGCGTGAACGGGCCTCCCCAGGTGGCGGCCATCTAGCTGAGTTGCGCCCGCTCTTGCGGCTACAGCGTCTCGCTCACCATGTTGTTCAGTTGCTCCCACTCTTGCAGTGCAGCGATAGGCGGCTGCCACATGGCTCTTAAAATGGCGGATGGCTCCTCGGTTTTGGGCCTGGTCCACTGAAATGACCCTGGGACACCTTGGAACTCGGACGCTTGCCTGCTAGGGCTTGGGCTCCATTCTCGAAAAGCGTCCCCTCAGCCGTGAAGATTCTACAAAAGTCTTGGGGGCCCCCGACTCCCGCAGGCTTCCGGTGGGGAGCGGCTGCCATGATTGCTCGCGGAATGACCACGACGGAGCCACGAGATGGTGGTGCTCTCATGCTGACGCCAGCTTCAGTCTGAATGATCCAGAAACAAGGTGGGGCTTTCATCGTTTGGGAGAAAAAAATGTTCTAAACCAATGAAAAGTGTTATTTTTAGGTCATATGACCAAGCCTTCCATCTTTAGGAAACCAAAAGTAAAATGAACCAATGAAAAGTTTTATAAACAAGTCACATGACCTGTTATGCGGCATAGGGCTACAAAAAGCGTAGAAAATCCGTTGGCACGTGAGGCGGCGTCAGTAGCGGACCGATGTGCGAATAGGCCGAAGGCAGCACAACGCGCCGAGATCCGGATGGCACCGAGGTGGTGTCCAGCAAGTTGCTGCACTGGTGTGGCTATCCTACAATGCTGCGCCGAAAGACGGCGTGTCCAGCTGAGTTTCTCCCGCTCTTGCGGTACAGTGACTCGAACGCGCCGAGATCCGGATGGCACCGAGGTGGTGTCCAGCAAATTGCCGCACTGGTGTGGCCATCCTACAATGCTGCGCCGAAAGACGGCGTGTCCAGCTGAGTTGCGGTCACTGTTGCGGTACAGTGACTCGAACGCGCCGAGATCCGGATGGCACCGAGGTGGTGTCCAGCAAATTGCCGCACTGGTGTGGCCATCCTACAATGCTGCGCCGAAAGTCGGCGTGGGGTGCCCCGTTGGCTTATGAGGTGATGTCAGTAGTGGACCGATGTGTGAATAGGTCGGAACCAGCACAAGGCGCCAAGATCCGAATGGCAAGTCCTGGATGTTGAGTGCCTCAGTTGAGAGTTCTGAGCAGTGCTTGTAAGACTGTCTGAAGCTTATTTGCACCTGCTGCAGCTTCACTATTGCCCTGGTGTGGCCAAAGGTGGCACATGACATAGGCGGCCGGCTCCTGAGGTCCGGCGGAACTTTTTTCCTTTTCCTTTCTGCTTCTTTTCCTACAATCCGTTTCATCTGCAGACACGACCAGGTCCCTGAATGTGTGCAGGGGGACGCTATTGATTGAATGAAAATGGCGGCTTGACACAAAGCTGACTCAAGCGTTACTGTTGATGCTATACAGACAAAAATTGGTTTTCAGTTTGTACATTCTTCAGGTTTTTTTTTTCCATCCAAGTCTGATTGAGAGTTTGTAGAAAAATGGCTTCAGATTTTCCACATACTACTCTTCAACATTCTTCCTAAATGTAACAATGTGAAACTCACTAGGAGAACGGCTGTTTCTGTTTCCTTTCAAAATGCTGCCAACAATATTTTCTGAATGGAAGACACCATCTTGTAGCATAAAGGGCCGAAAGGGGTTCTGGTCTGGCCGATGTTTGGTGGAGACATTTTGACTATATCTTGGACCTGCCCGGCCTCGCCCAAAATGGCGCCGGTATAAATGGGACTCGTAACTCCTTGCCCGCAAATGTATATCTAGAAAATGTTATTGTAAGTGGCCCTGTCGTATTTTAATTACAAAATGTACGTCCACCGATTCCGCAACTGTTAGACACCTTTGTTCTTGCAACCTAATGGCCCGCTCGTTACGTTCTTCTACAGTGTAAATGTCTCCTCATCATATACGATTTCAGTTTGCTCCGTGGCCGGCCCACGTGGTTATAGGCCCGTATTTGTATACTGACATTTTCACAATAAAGGTTTTTAAAACAAAACACGGTAGTAGTATTTACATTGGTAAAGTTTTTACTTTTAGTCACTGTTTTCGAATCAGTAAAGGCAAGTGAAATAAAGCAGTCCAATTACATGACGGAGAAAAGGTATAATATGTAGGAACGCAGTAAAGATAAATGCTTAAGGGCAGTTGTGTTTTTCATGTCTGCAATATAAAGTGATCGATAAGAATCTGATAATCAGGCGTATCGGCGACTAAGACAGCAGGCCGAATCTCTTTTACTCAACGGCTCCGTCATGGAAGGAAGAAACGCCCTTTTTCTCGAAAAAGGAATATATTTTACTTACAAGACAGTTGTAAATTTTCCGGGAAAGTACATTAGCCTGGAATATTATAACATATGTTTGAAAAAGAAATATTGTTCGAAAACAATAAAAAGCGTAATTTTTAGGTCATATGACCAAGCTTTTCATCATTAAATTAACAAAAGTAAAATGAACCAATGAAAAGTTTTATTAACAAGTCACATGACCTGTTATGCTTACGTTACGCGCTGCGCGCCGCGCCTCGGATCACTTCCGGGTGCGGTAACGTGGCGTGTCATATAATGCATTACGCGACAACGTAGGTCAAGAATATAGTCAAAATGTCTCCACCAACCAGCGTTCGGAAGACAACCCCTTTCAGCAGTCCAAAAAGTTCTGTTAAATGACAACAGAGGGGACAGGCAACAAGAACCATCAGTCAAAGAGGGGAGGGCAAGTTCTTCTCTTCCGGGTCATGTTGGGGCGCTACCGGAACTGATCGAATTGGTAGTCTACAGTGTTTCTGGATGTTTCAGACTAAAGCTGGCGTCAGCATGAGACCACTACCATCTCGTAGCTCCGTCGTGGCCATTCCACGAGCAATCATGGCAGCCGCTCCCCACCAGAAGCCTGCGGGAGTCGGAGGCCCCCAAGACTTTTGTAGAATCTTCACGGCTGAGGGGACGCTTTTCGAGAATGGGACCCAAGCCCTATCAGGGAAGCGTCCGAGTTCAAAGGTGTCCCAGGGCCATTTTAGTGGACCAGGCCCAAAACCGAAGAGCCTGCCGCCATTTTGAGAGTCCTGTGGCAGCCGCCTATCGCTGCACCGCAAGAGTGGGCGCAATTCAGCTGGATGGTGGGCAAGACGCTGTAGCCGCAAGAGTGGGCGCAACTCAGCTGGATGGGACAAGGTTCAGAATTGAAGAGTCATCAAAAGGCAAAAAGTTCCGCCGGACCCCGGGAGCCGGCCGCCTATGTCGGGGGCGATCTCAGGCTACACCAGTGCTATAAGACTTGGGGAGGGTGTCGGAGCCAAGTGTCTTCTCCGAGTCCATGGCGATCACACCGCCCCTCAGGGGCCTCCGTCAAGCTGTTTAGGAAGGTAACTTATCACATTGTTTTCTAATGCAGTCAGGTCCACAAACGACACTCACTTACTTTGAGAATAGTGAAGCTGCAGTAGGTGGAAATAAGCTTCAGACAGTGTTACAAGCGCTGCTCAGAACTCTTAACTATGGCACCCAACATCCAGAACTTATGCCATTTGAGAATGGCAGTGACATCGAAGCAACTCAGGGACCAAAACCATTAACGTACTTTCACGTATGAAAATCTTACTTGGGGAGGGGGCAGGAGCGAAGCGCCCCCTCCCAGTCAGCGCCACCACACCGTATGTTGAAAATTTGAAGCCATCGTTCTACAAAGTCAACCAAACTTGGATTGAAAAATCTAGAAAAATGTACAAACTGAAAACCAGGTTTGGTCTGCATAGCATCAGTAGCAACGCTTGTGTCAGCTTTGTGTCAAGCCACCATTTTGATTCAACAAAGCACAGGCATTGAAAAAGGCTCAAACTCAGAACTCTGAACTATGGCACCCAACATCCAGGAGCTTGCCATCCGGATCTTGGAGCCTTGTGCTGCTTTCGACCTATTCACACATCGGTCCACTACTGACATCATCTTATAAACCAACGTTATGTAAATAGTTTTTTAATAAAATGTTTTACCCTGTTTCTTTGCTGGTGTGTTGTCTATATTTTTAATATTTGCATAGGGTTTGTCGTTATTTTGTGCGGGATGGGTGATGGAGCCGAGCTGTCTTGCAGCCCTCATGGTGTGGAGCTCAGTTCATCTCACTATTTTCGTATTTCTCATGAAGGGTTGTTCCTAATATTTCTATTTTAGCGAGGTCAAAAAGAGATCCAATTAGTGGCCTACTGATTTTGCTCGATTACTTTTATTTTTTTACACGATTTTTCACTATCTGCAAAGACTAAACAGAGTATTGCGACTTTGTGCTTGTTTGCAAATAGAGAATGATCCAAAGAGAACCAATTCTAAAACAGTAAATGCTTGGACAACAATCAATCAAATGGAGAGACAAGCAGGCACAACGGATTACAACGGGGGTAAAGGCCTGCGTTAACTACCCTTCAGTATCTGCAAAGAGAGAGTACTACTAAGACAAAAGAGGGGAGGGGGGGGGTGCAGCGTTCAAAGCACATCAGCGTGCATAAATACGAAAATGTTTTTATCTATCACGTACTTGACATTTTAAAGCTTTTCATATTTGCTATTAAAAAACCAATGAAATTCACAGAAAAAACCATAGGTTATAGTGGATATATAGTTAGGAATTTGCATTTACAAAACCTTGAAAATTCAATGAAAAAACCATTGGTTTTAGGCCATATATAGTTAGGGATTTGCATTTACAAAACCTTATTTTACTCGCATAAAACCATTGAAATTCCATATATAGTTATAAGCGCTAACTATATATCGCGCACCCGCAATCCACTGCTGATGATGTCACATATTACATCATTCATGACATGGTTAGTGACATCACTGATGACATCACTGATGACATCTCAAATGACATCACTGATGACATCACTGATAACATCTCATTTGACATGACTGATCACATCACTGATGATATCATTCATGTGATAATACCATGAACCTCTTCAGACTCTAATATAACCTTAGATACAATCAGTGTAAACAGACAGTCACTCATCCATGGAGTTACTCACACACCTAGTCAGTTATGCCAAAAATCAATCACACCTCCATTTTCTCAACTATACAGTTATACACACCTTACTTATTCAAACATATACTAACACATATTTACTTTACTCTCTTATACAATCTCTGATACATGTTCACAATGATCCATACAGCCACTCACACATTCACTAGCTCTTATGCACAGTTATTTATAGATGTCAACTCTCACATGTACTGTGTTTTATATATGTACTTAATTTGACATGTAGCACTGAGATATCCATTCACTCACTAATACACTCATGCACAGTCAACCGCCCATACAGCTGTTTCCACATGCAGTTTTGAATCTATACATATAGTGAATCAACTACTCACACATCTATGTACAGAGTCACACACTTCCCAGCCACCCATACACACACACTCAGTTTCCCATACAAATACTTGGACAACCAATCAATAACCCATACAGTTACTCATATAGCTACTGATCAACATATGCAGCAGTTTGTAGAACAACAGATATAATGATGCACAAATTAAAACAGTTTAGTCACTAACCCATGCACTCAGTGAGACACATTTAATCACTCACTCAATCAGTCAGTCATGCACCTAGTAAATCCTTCATCCAGACACTTATACATGCACTCATTCTTCAATATGTAAAACATGTTTTAACTTTACAGAAACATACAGTCACTGGATGTTGTCATCAGTGATGTCATCAGTGATGTCATTTGAGATGTCATCAGTGATGTCATCAGTGATGTCACTAACCATGTCATGAATGATGTAATATGTGACATCATCAGCAGTGGATTGCGGGTGCGCGATATATAGTTAGCGCTTATAACTATATATGGAATTTCAATGGTTTTATGCGAGTAAAATAAGGTTTTGTAAATGCAAATCCCTAACTATATATGGCCTAAAACCAATGGTTTTTTCATTGAATTTTCAAGGTTTTGTAAATGCAAATTCCTAACTATATATCCACTATAACCTATGGTTTTTTCTGTGAATTTATATATATATACACTGAAAAAACCATAGGTTTCACACCAGTTATAGTTAGGTGGAAATTTTACTCGCATAAAACCATTGAAATTCCCACGTTATAGTTAGTTTGACTCACTATAATTTTCGTGTGCAATGCACTGCTGATGACGTCACATATTACATCACTCATGACATGGTCGATGACATCACTCATGACATCACTGATGACATCTCAAATGACATCACTGATGACAACATCCTTGTGACAAAGTGGCAGACCTCCTATCAGAATAAAATGACCTGTGACACACACATTCAAAAATAGAAACTAACATTTTCTTAAAAAAGGAGAAACCAATACCAATTACAACAACTTATTAGGTAATTCCAACATCTACATACACATCCACTCATTCACCAACAGTTCTATATAGTCACTCTTGCATGTACTTACTCATCATATGTACTCATACACCTATACATCCTGTTACACACTAATACTCATCCATATAGTTACTCACACACAAATTCACACATGCAAATAAACTATCAAAAAAACATTTACTTGATTATACTGCTATATGCACACCACTAGACATACTTCTAAAGAAACGGAAACCTAATTACTCTCTTAAACAATCAATTATAAAAACACATACACATTAACCCACCCATACACACAATCATCCACCCATACAGTCTTGCACACATGCTGTCTTCAAAATACATACAAATAGTGAGTCACTCATTCATGCATCTCTGCTCTAAGTAATATCCCCCACCGAACCATACAGACACTGATACTGATACTCAAAAAAACATCTAATAACCCTTATACACACTCATGTAGCTACTCACCAACCCATGCAGCCACTTATACACAAAGTGAGACACAGATACAGACATTTAAATATTTAAACATTACTCGCTAATATATGTGTTCACTAAGATACATTTAATAAGTCAGTTAACCAATCAATTTTACACAAAAAAACATCCATTTAGACATTTATTTACCCATTTATTCTTCCATCAACCTTTAGATATACATATATAAAATATTTATTTTTCAGAAAGATACACATTCACTGGATGATGTCATCAGTGATGTCATTTGAGATGTCATCAGTGATGTCATGAGTGATGTCACTGACCATGTCATGAGTGATGTAATATGTGACGTCATCAGCAGTGCATTGCACGCGCAAGTTATAGTGAGTCCAACTAACTATAACGTGGGAATTTCAATGGTTTTATGCGAGTAAAATTTCCACCTAACTATAACTGGTGTGAAACCTATGGTTTTGTCAGTGAATTTAATTGGTTTTTTAAATGCTAATTCCTAACTATAACTGGTGTGAAACCTATGGTTTTTTCAGTGAATATATATATATATATATATATATATATATATATATATATATATATATATATATATATATATATATATATATATATATATATATATATATATATATATATATATATATATATATATATATATATATATATATATATATATATATATATATATATATTCACTGAAAAAACCATAGGTTATAGACCATATGTAGTTAGGAATTAGCATTTACAAAACCTTGAAAATTCACAGAAAAAACCATAGGTTATAGACCATATATAGTTAGGGATTAGCATTTACAAAACCTTAATTTACTCGCACAAAACCATTGAAATTCGCATATATAGTTAGTTGCACTAACTATATATCGCACACCCGCAATCCACTGCTGATGATGTCACATATTACATCATTCATGACATGGTCAGTGACATCACTGATGACATCACTGATGACATCTCAAATGACATCACTGATGACATCTCAAATGATATCACTGATGACATCACTGATGACATCTCATTTGACATTACTGATCACATCACTGATGATATCATTTATGTGATAATACAATGAACATCTTCAGACTCTAATATAACCTTAGATACAATCAGTGTAAACAGACACTCACAGACTGTCACTTATCCATGGAGTTACTCACACACCTAGTCAGTCATGCAAAGAATCAATCACACCTCCATTTTCTCAACTATACAGTTATACACACCTTACTTATTCAAACATATACTAACACATATTTACTCTCTTATACAATCTCTGATACATGTTCACAATGATCCATACAGCCACTCACACATTCACTGGCTCTTATGCACAGTTATTTATATATGTCAACTCTCACATGTACTGTGTTTTACATATGTACTTACTTTGACATGTAGCACTGAGAAATCCATTCACTCACCAATACACTCAGGCAGACAGTCAACCGCCCATACAGCTGTTTCCACATGCACTTTTGAACCCATACATATAGTGAATCAACTGCTCACACATCTATGCACAGAGTCACACACCTCCCAGCCACCCACACACACACTCAGTCTCCCATACAAATACTTGGGCAACCAATCAATAACCCATATAGTTACTCATATAGCTACTGATCAACACATGCAGCAGTTCACAGAACAACAGACATAATGATGCACAAATTAAGACAGTTTAGTCACTAACCCATGCACTCAGTGAGACACATTTAATCACTCACTCATACAGTCAGTCATGCACCTACTAAATCCTTCATCCAGACACTTATACGTCCACTCATTCTTCAATATGTAAGACATATTTTAACTTTACAGAAACATACAGTCACTGGGTGTTGTCATCAGTGATGTCATCAGTGATGTCACTGACCATGTCATGAATGATGTAATATGTGACATCATCAGCAGTGGATTGCGGGTGCGCGATATATAGTTAGTGCAACTAACTATATATGCGAATTTCAATGGTTTTGTGCGAGTAAATTAAGGTTTTGTAAATGCTAATCCCTAACTATATATGGTCTATAACCTATGGTTTTTTCAGTGATTTTCAAGGTTTTGTAAATGCTAATTCCTAACTATATATGGTCTATAACCTATGGTTTTTTCGGTGAATTTCAATGGTTTTTTAATAGCAAATATCAAAAGCTGTAAAATGTCAAGTACGTGGTAGGTAAAAACATTTTCGTATTTATGCACGCTGATGTGCTTTCAACGCTGCCCCCCCCCACCATCTCTTTTCTTTTAGGAGTATTCTCTCTTTGCAGATAGTGAAGGGTAGGTAACGCAGGCCTTTGCCCCCGTTGTAATCTGTCGTGCCTGCTTCCCTCTCCATTTGATTGATTGTTATCCTAGCATTTATTGTTTTGGAATTGGTTCTCTTTGGTTCATTCTCTATTTACAAACAAGCACAGAGTCACAATACTCTGTTTAGTCTTTGCAGATAGTGAAAAATCATTAAAAAAACAAAAGGAATCAAGCAAAATCAGTAGGCCACTAATGGGATCTCTTTTTGACCTTGCCTAAATAGAAACATTATGAACAACCCCTCATGACAAATACGAAACTAGTTAGAGGACTGAGCTCGACACCATGATGGCTGCAAGACAGCTCGGCTCCGCCGCCGACCCCACCCAAAATAACGACAAACACTATGCAAATATTATAAATATATACAACACACCAGCAAAGTAACAGGCTAAAACGTTTTATTAAATAACTATTTACATGGCAGCCTGCTGCAACATCGATCCAAACAAGCCTTTGTATTTTGGGCTCAAAATAAACCATCAATAGTAAGATTTTCATAGGTGAGTGTAGGTTCATGGTTTTCCATCCACGAACTAAAAGCTTGGAGTGGGAGTGAAAGAAAAATAACTAGGTAAGGAGGAAGGCAGAGGTTGTGGGAAGGACTCTGGATATGGTATGTTGCTTGGTCCCTGAGATGCTTCGATGTCACTGCCTTGCACAAATGGCAAAAGTCCTGGATGTTGGGTGCAATAGTTAACGGTTCCGAGCAACGCTTATAACACTGTCTGAAGCTTATTTGCACCTGCTGCAGCTTCACTATTCTCAAAGTAACTGGGGGCTGTTTGTGGACCTGACTGCATTGGAAAACAATGTGATGCGGTGCCTCCCTGAACCACTTGACGGAGGCCCCCGAGATAATTGCGCCTGCTCCACACCTTGTCCCACAATCCGTTTGACCTGAAGACACGTCCTGCGGTGCCCTGGTCCGACCATCACATATACCTGCGCCAGGAGACGGCATGGGGTGCAGTAGAAGGGAGAGGCGGCGCGAACGAGCCTCCCCCACCTCCCCAGGTGGAGGTTTCTCAGCTACACCCCAGCGCTTCACTCGACCAGCTGACTTGCGCCCGCTCTTGCGACACAGTGCCTCGCTCGGCCAGCTGAATTGCGCCTGCTCTTGCTATTACAATGTCTCACCCGCCATCCAACGGAATTGCACCCAATCTTGCGGTACAGTGACAGGCGGCTGCTACGGAGCTCACGAAATGGCGGTCGGCTCCACAGGCTTGGGCCTGGCCTGCAAAGATGGCTCTAGGCAACCGTGGAACTCGGACACTTGACTGCTAGGGCATGGGCCCCATTCCCAAAAGAGTCCCCTCAGCCTTGAAGATTCTATAACAGTCACCGGGACCCCCGACTCCCGTAGACTTCCGGTGAGGAGCGTCTGCCATGATTGCTCGCGGAATGGCCACGACGTAGCCACAAGATGGTGGTGCTCTCATGTTGATGCCAGCTTCAGTCTGAAACATCCAGAAACACTGTAGACTACCAAATCGATCAGTTCCGGTGGAGCCCCAACGTGACCCGGTAGAGAGGAACTTGCCCTCCCCTATTTGACTGATGGTTCTTGTTGCCTGTCCCTTCTCTTGTTATTTAACAGAACTTTTTGGACTGCTGAAAGGGGTTGTGTTCCGACCGCTGGTTGGTGGAGACATTTTGACTATATTCTGGACCTGCGTTGTCGTGTAATGCGTCATATGACGCGACGCGTTAGCGCACCCGGAAGTGCTCCAGTGCGCAAGGCGCAGCTTCCCGGAAACGATCCAGAGCGCGGCGCGGCACGCAGCGCGTAACGTAAGCATAACAGGTCATGTGACTTGTTAATAAAACTTTTCATTGTTCATTTTACTTTTGTTATTCTAATGATGAAAGGCTTGGTCATATGACCTAAAAATAACGCTTTTCATTGCTTTCGAACATTTTCTTTTCCTAAATGATGAAAGCCCCACTTTTTTTTTCTCGCTCTGACTTGTAAAGCAAAGGACCCAGATGCATTTACAGTTTGTCACTAACAATGTTCCAGGCTAATGTATTTTCCCGGGAAATTTACAACTGTCCTGCAAGTAAAATATTCCTATTTCGAGAAAAAGGGCGTTTCTTCGTCCCATGAGGGAGCCGTTGAGCAAAAGAGGCTCGGCCTGCTGTCTCAGTCGCTGATAGGCATGAATATCGGATTCTTATTGATCACTTTATGTTGCAGGAGTGGAAAACACAACAGCCCTTGACCATTTATCTTTACTGCGTTCCTGCGTATTATACCTTTCAACCGTCATGTAATCGGGCCGCTTTATTTCACTTGCCTTTTACTCATTCGAAAACAGTGGCTATTATTCAAAACTATACCAAAAAAGGTACTACTACCATGTTTTGTTTTAAAAACCTTTATTTTGAAAATGTCAGTATACAAATACGGGCCTATAACCACGTGGGCCGGCCACGGAGCAAACTGGAATCGTATATGATGAGGGGACATTTACACTGTAGAAGAACATAACGAGCGGGCCATTAGGTTGCAAGAACTAAGGTGTCTAACAGTTGCGGAATCGGGGAACGTACATTTTATAATTAAAGTACGACAGGGCCAGTTACAATAAAATTATCTAGATATACATTTGCGGGCAAGTACCATGAGTGACGTTAATTCGAACTTTCAATAGTACAGTAAACTGCATACGTATCTTGTGATAGCAAGGTTGGACAACCAGTACACAACAAGGAGTTACGAGTCCCATTTATACCGGCGCCATTTTGTGCGAGGCCGGGCAGGTCCAGGATATAGTCAAAATGTCTCCACCAACCAGTCGGACTGAACACCTTTCGGCAGTCCAAAAAGGTTCCGTTAAATGACAACAGAAGAAATAGGCAACAAGAACAATCAGTCAAAAGAGGGGACGCTTTTGTGAATGGGGCCCATGCCCTAGCAGGCAAGCGTCCGAGTTCCAAGGTGTCCCAGGGCCATTTTAGTGGACCAGGCCCAAATCCAAAGAGCTGGCCACCATTTAGAGAGTCCTGTTGCAGCCGGCTATCGCTGCACCACAAGAGTAACCGCAATTCAGCTAGATAGCGGGTGAGTCACTGTACCGCAAGAGCGGGCGGAACTCAGCTGGATGGGGGGTGAGGCACTGTGCCGCAAGAGTGGGCGGAACTCAGCTGGAAGGCGAATGAAACGCTAAGAGGCGCCCCACTGCAGATGAGGTGCCTCCACCTGGGGAGGTGGGAGAGGGCAGTTTGCGCCGCCTCCCCCCCCCCGGGGGCACCCCATGCCGTCTTTCGGCACAGCATTGTAGGATAGCCACACCAGTGCGGCAAACTTGCTGGACACCACCTCAGTGCCATCCGGATCTCGGCGCGTTCGAGTCGCTGTACCGCAAGAGTGGGAGGAAAACAGCTGGATGGCGGGTGAGTCACTGTACCGCAAGTGCGGCCGCAACTCTGCTGAACGGCGAGTGAAACGGCAAAGGGCCACACCAGTGCTGCAACTTGCTGGACACCACCTCGGTGCCATCCGGATCTCGACGCGTTGTGCTGCCTTCGGCCTATTCGCACATCGGTCCGCTACTGACACCGCCTCACAGGCCAACGGATTTTGTAGGCTTTTTATAGCCCAAAGCCGCATAACAGGTCATGTGACTTGTTTATAAAACTTTTCATTGGTTCATTTTACTTTTGGTTTCCTAATGATGAAATGCTTGATCATATGACCTAAAAATAACACTTTTCATTGGATTGAAACATTTTTTTTTCCCAAACGATGAAAGCCCCACCTTTCTTTTTCTCACTCGGCAATCCAAAAAGGTTTCGTTAGATGACAACAGAGGGGACAGGCAACAAGAACCATCAGTCAAAAGAGGGGAGGGCAAGTTCTTCCCTACCGGGATCTCATGGGGTGGGGGTGGGGGCCTTGATCTACTGTAACTCCTTTGAAGAGGGGTGATTCTTTACAGTTGAGGCCATAAACTACATCCGCAGGGCTAGGTGATAGCCTGGGACTGGCCTGGACAATCAGACACAAAGGAAGAGGAGTGCCAGAGGGTGCGGTAGTGAATAGGGTGGAAGGGAGGTGTCGGGCGGGCACAGGGTGTGATTCTCAGGGAAGAGCAGCGCAGATGGGGGGAGGTTTATGGCCCATGCATAAGAGAGAGAGCGGGGGTGACCAATGCGTGGGGGAGATGCTTGCGATGGTGGGGAGCCATGCTGAGGATCGGCGGCGTGCAGAGAGTGGGTCTGGTCAAGGCATCTAAAATGGCTGCCGTGCACGACAAAAGTGTGGCATTGGAAAAAAATCAAGATGGCGCAGACAATGTTTATCAATACGGATTAATTTATAACAATCATTTTTAACAATATATTTACTCGCAGTGTCAAAATGGCGGTCAACACTTCCCGATTTCCTTCGAATCGAACGTTAACAGACGTCACGATCGGGGTCGTGCAGAGAGTGGGCCTGGTCAAGGCATCTAAAATGGCTGCCATGCACGACAAAAGTGTGGCATTGGAAAAAAAGCAAGATGGCGCAGACAATGTTTATCAATACGGATTAATTGTATAACAATTATTTTTAACAATATATTTACTCGCAGTGTCAAAATGGCGGTCAACACTTCCTGATTTCCTTCGAATCGAACGTTAACAGACGTCACGCAGCAAAAAAAAAAAAAAAAAAAGCTCACGCGCAGCCGCTGGAAGACAAGTATCAACATATATGAGCAACCTCAGCCACCCTCAGAAAACATAGGGGGTCAGGATACGTCTCCCGTGCCTCCTTATACCCATTTCTCACATTGTTTTTCCTGCATATTGTAGTTTAATTAAAACGAAACACAAAATGGCGAATTCCCGTTTCGCGTCCCGATTCGCTACCCGGTTCGCGAACCGGAAAGCGCTTCTACCGTAAAAAATATTTTTTTTTATTTGCCACACGGGACCCTTTAATAACCCCAACATCATTCCTAGGGGGTCAAGAAGGGTCTACCTTGCCCCCTTTCATTAAATTCCCCCTTCATTTTTCTCCTCTTCTTGTCTCTCGATCCTACCGAGAGACAAGATGGCGGCCGCTCCGGACTGTTTAGAATGTTGACAGACACCGGAGAGCCAATCAGCTTCGCTTCGCAAAGCTCCGTTACGCGAAAAGTTCGCGAACCGGAGCGCTACCCGGGACGCTGTCACAGATATATCTGTTTTTTAAAACATTAATTTCTCAAAATCCACTGGAGCACATATATTGAGACTCAGCAAAGGCACATCGGGCTAACAGTTCCTACAATTTTGCAAAGTTTCGTGCAAATCCATTCAGCCGTTCGAGCTAAAAGTGAGGCCAACCGCCCTATGGAAAACTCAATGTTAAAAACGCGTTTTGGGACCCCCCTTTTTTCTCGGCCCCCCCTTGACGAAACCCCCCCAAATTTTCAGGGGCTGCTCAGAAACGAAATGTGCCGATTCCGTCCACAAACGCTAAAGTTATTAGACATAGGATTTTCAAAAGTCAAAAGTCCCATAGAGAAGAAATCCTAACTATATATACCTACTGGCGACCGCCAGTAGGTAATATATATATATATATATCCTCAATAACAGTACCTCCTGCATAAAATTCACACACACCATAAATCATAACAGAGCTGTTTTCTTGGACACAGAGGTGTACATAAACCACAATCAAATACACACCACACTCCACCGCAAAAAGACAGCAACAAATGCCACATTGGAAGCGACCAGCTTCCACCAGCAGTCCTTAATATCAAGTATTCCGTACGGTGAATTCCTCAGATTGAGGAGAATCTGCAGTGAAAATACGGAATGGCAGGATCAGAGTGCCAAATGCATAAACCGCTTCCAAAAGAGAAAATACAATAGAAAAATTGTACAAAGATGCTGGGAAAAGGCAAACACAACTACGAGAACGGAGTGTCTAAAAAAGAAACAAAAACAGATAAATGTGGAGGAAGAACCCATCAGACTTATACTAGATTACAGTATAGAGGCAAAGGAAGTAAACCGCATTCTGAGAAAGAACTGGAAAATTCTCCAATTGGACCAAACAATTGGTCACAGAATGGGCAACCACCCAGTCATAACCTACAGGAGGGCGAAAAATCTGCAGGACCAGCTGGTCCACAGCCATTTCCAAACAACCAAGAAAAAGACTAACTGGCTACAAACACGGGGCTTCATCAAGTGCTATAACTGCAAGGTATGCGAAATTGCGAAACCCACCACAGAACTCACAATGCCAAACAAGAAAGTTTGGAAAATTCAAGAATGCATAACCTGTAATAGCAAGTATACTATTTACATGATCGAGTGCCCCTGCAACAAAAGGTACATTGGTAGCACCATTTGCGAATTGAAGAAAAGAATTCTGGAGCATGTGCGGGCAACAATTCACAGAGATAGGAGTAATGCTGTTGCCAAGCACATGGAGGCACAACACAATGGGGACTGGAAGCAATTACGCTTCTGGGGTCTGGAAACGATGGCTCTCTCGGACAGAGGAGGTCACATGGAAAAACTTTTGAGACGCAAGGAATCCAGACACATCCTATCATTCCGAACCATGACCCCATTTGGCCTCAACCAGTCAGAAGAACTTTATATTCACTTGTAATGGACTCTAACAACATGCAATAACCATCATGCTATAATTGTTTTGCTTCCTCCCGCTCTTTCCAGATTTTATAATTCTCATCCTTATGAATTTATTTTAATTTTATTTTTACCCTTGCACTTCACTTTCCCTCACTCTTTGGCACAAAGGCTCACCGAACATATAGCCCACCAGAGGGCAGTACCCTCATTTGTCCCCACGGAATGGCAATGGACTATAATTGCCCATGCAACTGTGATACCTCGCATGTACCCAGTAATTGAATAGACAAATACAAATCCCATAATGCAGTTAATTGTGGTAGATCGAAATGCCCACTGGAGGGCAGGACTCTTAAGTTTTAAGATTATACATTTTAGTTTGAAGTCTCAACTTACATGATACACTGTGATAAATGTTATTCAAAATGATTGAGAACCTTTGAAATGCAATTGGTGAATTTATGTTTTGCAATTGTGCTGAAAACTACAAATCCCACAATGCTTGTAAATACACCCCCAGTGGGCGGTACCTGCAATGTTTTGGGGAAGGTTTTAAAACAGTGTGAGCCTTGCACACAAACTGACCGTGAGCAAGACAGCGGACGCTGTTGAAACGCGTTGGTGTTTGTTGTTTTTTTGACCCCATGGATAAATAAATCACCATGAAACCTCAAATGCAGTGAAGTGCTGGAATTGATTTTAAAAGCGACTCCATATTCTTGCCCTTGAGGGGAGAGAAATTGTGCAAATATATAGCAGTTGGGCTCAACTGCAGGAGCGACGCGACCACATCTGTAGCGCTGAATTGGGGAAGGAGAGAGCCATAAGGAAGTGATATATATATATATATATATATATATATATATATATATATATATATATATATATATATATATATATATATATATATATATATATAAATTCTATGGCAAAATGAAATCCCTCATTTTGTTTCTTTTCAAATTAAATGTATTAAGTGTTACCACTTTATTCCAATCAAGATGACTTCAGGTGTGCCATACTTTTGTCATAAGTAAGACTGTTATCATTCTAGTTGTTCTTTAGAACACTCTGGGACATTCTGTCATTGGGCTATAGTTGGTCTACATCTGGTTGATATTTGGGCTACATTTGGGCTTTTTTGTCTCTGGTGGCCATCTTGGGAGACTGCATATCAGAATGTTTTAATGAAATATAAGAGGATTTGAGAAGTCACTCAAAATGTGCCCTAATTTTTCTTTCTTCAGCACTAATCATAATTTCTATGGCAAAATGAGCCCCCTCATTTTGTTCCTTTGCAAATTAAATGTTTTAAGTGTTAACACTTTATTCCAATCAAGATGACTTCAGGTGTGCCATACTTTTGTCATAAGTAAGACTGTTAGCGCTCTAGTTGTTCTTTAGAACACTCTGGGACATTCTGTCATTGGGCTATAGTTGGGCTACATCTGGCTGATATTTGGGCTACATTTGTTTTTTTTGTCTCTGGTGGCCATCTTTGGGCTACATTGGGCTACATTGGGCTTCATTTGGGCTCTAACATATATATAGCCCAATGTAGCCCAATATATATTTTTTCAAAGTTAATTTTCGTAGAAACCACTGGAGCATATATCTTGAGACATAGCAAAGGCACATCGGGGTACCAGTCCCTACAATTTTGCCAAGTTTGGTGGAAATCCATTCAGCTGTTCGGGCTAAAAGTGAGTTCGACCGCCCTATGGAAATTAACATGGAAAAAAACACGTTTTAGGACCCCCCTTTTATCTCGGCCCCCGCTTGACTAATCCCCCCCACATTTTCAGGGAAGGAGCGGAGCGGGCCACAAACTTTTAAAAATTCGCGAAGATTCGTCCACCAGCGCCAAAGTTATTCTCAATAGAATGTTGCGGATTTCCTATGGAAAGTAGATCCTAACTATAACTACCTACTGGCGACCGCCAGTAGGTAATATATATATATATATATATTCACTGAAAAAACCATAGGTTTCACACCAGTTATAGTTAGCTGGAAATTTTACTGACATAAAACCATTGAAATTCCCACGTTATAGTTAGTTGGACTCACTATAACTTGCGCACCTGCAATGCACTGCTGATGATGTTACATATTACATCACTCATGACATGGTCAGTGACATCACTCATGACATCACTGATGACACCATCCGTGTGACAGACTGACAGATCTCCTTTCAGTGTAATGTAACCCTTGAATCACATATTGAAAAATAGAAACTAACATTTTCAAAAAAATGGAGATACCCATACCAGTTACAACAACCAATTCAGTAATTCCACCATATACACATCCACTCATTCAGCAACAGTTTCTATATAGTCACTCATACATATACTCACTCATCATATGTAGTGATACACATATACATCCTGTTACACACCGACAGTCATCCAAAAGTTACTCACACACATACTCACACATGCAAATAAACTATTGAACATCCATTTATTTGCATATACAACTATACACACACTAGCACATTACTTCTATGGAAACTTACACATACTTACTCTCTTAAACAATCACTTATAGTAAGAGATACTTATTTAAACAGAATCTCTTTCAATCTCTCACTCTCACATATACTCACTTATATACATCAATACTCACATATACTGGATTAAAACATATGTAGTTACTCATAAAGACACTAGTGAGGCAGGCATTCACTCACTAACACACACATATACACACTCATCCACCCATACAGTCCTGCACACATGCTGTCTTCAAAACACATACAAACAGTGAGTCAGTCACCAACCCATGCAGCCACTTATAAACAAAGTGAAACACTGATACATATATTTAAATATTTAAAAATTACTCGCTAATATATGTATTCAATAAGATACACTTAATAAGCCAGTTAACCAATCAATATTTTATTTAAAAAAATCCATTTACACACTTATTTAAACATTTATTCTTCCATCGACCTTTTTCATATACATATATAAAACATATTTATTTTTCAGAAAGACACACATTTACTGGATGGTGTCATCAGTGATGTCATGAGTCATGTCACTAACAAATTTCATATGTTTTTCAAATGCTAATTCCTTTCTATATCGAGTTTCTAACCTACGATTTTTTTATAAATTTGCTGTTTTGTGTAAGTATTAATTAATATTATTATTATTATTTTTTTTATCATTTTTTCCTGGGGCGCTCTGGGTGCACGCTCTGGTAAGCTCTCCGGAAAGCGCACCCAGAGCGCTACTTTCGTTCGTGAAAAAAAATATGAATGAAAAGTAAATAATAACGCAAGACATTTAGTACCATACATATAAAAGCAGTTTTTTTTAATAAGGAAATGAAAATGATTTTGCATTTCCATGAAACTATCAAAACGTCATTTCGGCGCACCCCGGAAGCGCCTACGTTCGCGCCGCGTATGCGCCTACGTTCGCGCCACGTGTGCGCCCCTGAAGCGCCTATGTTTGCGCCGCGTATGCACACCCGGAAGCGGTCTGGTGCGCGCAGCGTCAGCGCGTCAAGTCATGTGACCTTAAAATAACACTTTTCATTGGTTGCTAACAGTTTTTTTTACAAAGAATGAAACCCATTTCCTTCACTTCTTCTTTCACTTTTGTGACTGAAAGACCTGCCTTTTTGCTCTTACATCTTTCTGGGTTAATAATGGCTGCCAGACCATCCAGCAGTGATGATGAGCATAAATTCATCGATGAAGAGCCTCCTCAGCCAAAGCAGAAGGAGCATTTCATTTGGAATTTTTTTTCAATACCAGCTGACCAGAAGAAGGTGAATGCTCCAAAAGTGGAGTGCAGGATCTGCAAAAAAGTCCTGTCACGGGGTGACCCTAAAAAAAAATATTCTTTTGGGAACTTCACAATGATCCGGCATGTGGAGAGGAGGCACCCCCAGAATTTTGCCCGGGAAAGTGTCAGGGCTCTGTTCCCAGTGATGGGGCCTCTACATCCACCGGAGGAGCAACTACTTCTGGAAGGGGGCGATCGCAGGATTTGGTTCCTAATATACAACCTGCAATCAACAAAGGTGTCCTGAAATGCAGATACTGCGATCAACTCCTTACCTATAGGGAGCAAAGTGTCCTGCTCATGGTTCGAGCAATGGAGAACCATCACTGCCGTTCCCAGCCCTAATTTTTTTTGTTTTTTTTGCTCCTGTTGAGCAGTTTCCATTCCCTGTTTTTGTTTCTGTTCTTAAAAAAAAGAAGAAATAAAAAAGTTCTTTTCAGAACTACCTCCAATTCTCATCAAAGAGCTATATTCTTAAAAAAAATGAAAAAGAGTAAGTGAAGTGGAGTGCATTCATAATGGAAAGGAAAATAAGTAAGAAAGAACAGAAAGGTATGAGAGGAGAAAGGAAGTGAAGTAGGGGGACTGAAAGAAGGTGAGTGTTGGGAAAGAAAGTAAGGAGAAGAAGAGTGAATATGGGGAATGTGGATATTCAAAGAAAATGTTGAAAAGGAATGGGGGTGTGGAAGGGTAAGAAAAGATGCATTGCTGGAGTTGAAGACTGAAGGCCTCATTTAAGAGGCCATGCGTCACTTTAACGCCACCAGAGCGTCACTTTTTGTGACGCATCAGCACAGTAAAAAATGCACCTTATTCAGTCATATTTACAAAGTGACGCATCTAGGTAGATGCGTCTCTTTGTAAGCCCCTGTGCCACATTATTCCTTCATCTGGTGTAATGTATGCAAAAGGGACGTATTGACACAAGAAAGGGTCGTAGAGGTGAAGCAGTGAAATCTATGAGATATCACTGCGTCACTTTTATGACGCTGTTGCGTCCAAATATTACGCCTGTTTTACAGCAGACGTGCAGGCCCTTTCACATGGGGCCTGGCCCCATGTGAAAGGATGCATTGCTGGGGTTGCTTCATTTTTGAGACACACTCCAGCAATGCATCACTTTTGCGCTTACAGATACGTCTGAAATACTGACGTATCTGTAAGAACTTCCAACATAATACGTCATGAATTTAATATGACGCATGAGTAGAAGACTGAAGGCCTCGTTTATGAGGCCATGCGTCACTTTAACGCCACCGGAGCGTCACTTTTTGTGACGAACCAGTGCTGTAAAAAATGCAACTTATTCAGTCATATTTACAAAGTGACGCATCTAGGTAGTTGCGTCACTTTGTAAGCCCCTGCGCCACATTATTCCTACGTCAAGTGTAATGTGTGCAAAAGGGACGTATTGACGCAAGAAAGGGTCGTAGAGGTGACACAGTGAATAAACTGGGGGCCTCATTTCTGAAAAGTAACGCATCACTGTGTGAAAACAGCGATGCGTCACTTTTCACTGCGCACTCCTTAAGACATTCCTGATGCGTCATATTTAATGTATGACGCATCATGTCGCAAGGAGTTACAGATACGTCAGTATTTCTGATGTATCTGTTAGCGCAAAATTGACGCATTGCTGGAGTGTGTCACAAAAGTGACGCAACTCCAATAATGCGTCCTTTCACATGGGGAAAACCCCATATGAAAGGGCTTGCGTTAGTCTTACGCCTGCTGTGAGGCAGGCGCAAGATTTTGACGCAACAGCGTCCTAAAAGTGACGCAGTGAAATCTCATAGATTTCACTGCGTCACTATTATGAGGCTTTTTGCGGGGAAACGCCCCCTCTGCATACATTATACCTGACGCAGGTATAATGTAGCGCAGGGGTTTAAAAAGTGACGCATCTACCTAGATGCGTCACTTTTTAAATATGGCGCAACGAGGCGCATTTTTTACACCGCTGGTGAATCACAAAAAGTGACGCACCTGCAGGGCGCAAAACTGTCACAAGGCCTTCATAAATCTCATGAATCGAAAAAAAAGTATTTTTTTTTTTTGCTCCGCGGGACCCTATTATAGCCCCCACATCAAACCTAGGGGATCAGGGGGGTCTACTCTGCCCCCTTATAGTCATTCCCCCTTGTTTTTATGCCACCTCTTGTGTCATAAAAACTTTGGCGCCGGTTGATGAATCTGCCTGAAAATTTCTTCAAATTTGCCTCGCAGCGCTCCGCTCCTTTGCCTGAAAGTTGGGGGGAATTTGTCATGCAGGGGTCGAGATAAAAGGGGGGTCCCAAAACGTGTTTTCCCCATGTTAATTTCCATAGGGCGGTTGAACTCACTTTTAGCCCGAACGGCTGAATGGATTTCCACCAAGCTTGGCAAAATTGTAGGGACTGGTAGCCCGATGTGCCTTTGCTATGTCTCAAGATATGTGCTCCAGTGGATTTTGAGTAATTTAGGTTCAAAAAAATATATATATCTATAAGCGCGCCCCGGTACGCGCACCGGGGCGCGTACCAGGGCGCTACGCGAGTTCGCGCGCAGAAAGCTGATTGGCTCTCGGGTGTCTGTCAACATTCCAAACAGTCCGGAGCGGCCGCCATCTTGTGTCTCGGTAGGATTGAGACACAAGAGGTGGCAAAAACAAAGGGAGAAATGACCAAAAGGGGGCAGAGTAGACCCCCCTGACCCCTTAGGTTTAATGTGGGGGCAACAACGGGCCAGCGGGGGGAGCGCCCGGTATGCGCACCGGGGAGCGTACCGGGGAGCGTACCATAGGGAAAAAAGAATGACAGAGTTTTTAGAAAATGTAGCTTTTTTTTATAAATTGGAGGTAGTTCTAAAAAGAATTGTTTTTTTTCTTCTTTTTGTTTTATATTTTTGTATTGTTTTTTTGAACATTTTGATCTTTTTTTGGCTTTTATGAACAATTTTATATTTTTTTTGTTATTTTTATGGGGAGAAACAAAAAACAGGGAATTGTAAACGGCTCAACAGGAGCAAAAAAAAATCAGGAAAAAATTTAAGGTTTTTTGGGGCAATTGTGGTTGTCACCAGCACGGTTGATGAGTTTCATGCTTTGCTCACCATAGGTAATTGCTTTACCACAAAATATACAACTGATTTTTTATTGCCCAAACTGGGGTTGTATGTTTGGGACCATCTCCCTTGTCTCTTGACCAGATGGACTGGGTTGCTTACTTTTGGAGGTGCTGGGGGAAGATTGGGGAGGGTTTCTGGCCAGTTCTCTGACCCCTGTCGCAGCATAGTTGTTAGGGTGCCGGCGTTGCATGTGGCGAATCATGGTGTTATTGCCAAAAGAGTACTTTTTGTTAGGGTTCCCCCTTGAAAGTTCAGTGCCACAGATTAGGCAAGCAACCCTTGGTGCATTCACTTTTTGAGGTCCTTTGGGATTGAAAAAAACTCCCAGATAATGTGCTGCTTTGGCCTATATGAGGTATTATCTTCTGACAGGAACCTCCTCCTCTCCTCCTCCTCCTCCTCCTCCTCTTCTTCATCTCCACCACTGTGGTGTTGTGGTGGTCCTCTTGGTGGTGGTGGTGGTGGTGGCTGAGATGCTCCTGCTGCTGCTGCTACTGAAGCCATTTCTGAGTACAAATTAGTAATAGCTCTGGAAACAGGTCTTCCTCACTCAAAGTGAAAAAGTGAGAATGAGGAAAAAAGGTGGGGGCTTTCATCATTAGAAAAGAAAAACTGTCCTGAACCAATGAAAAGTGTTATTTTCAGGTCACATGACCAGGGCTTTCATCATTTGGAAACCAAAACTGTCCTGAACCAATAAAAAGTGTTATTTGTAGGTCACATGACCCGACGCGCTTACGCGACGCGCCATGGGGCGCGTCGCGTAAGCGCGTCGGATGGTTATGTAGCGCGATCGTATGCGCTCGAGTGCTTCGCGATACGTCACAATGATGTTTTCGTTCGCGGCAATAGCGCTAACGGGACGCTCACCGGTACGCGACCCGGGGCGTGCGGCAAGACTGCGCTTACCGGTGCGCTCACCGGGACGCGCAACGGGAGCGCTCCAGGGTAAAAAACACCCCCCCCCAAAAAAAATGAACAATATACATAAAAAAATAGTATTACATAAATATACAATATAGGATTCATTATAAAACATATTACATTTCATAGCTATAGAAAATTGCTATTAAAAAACCTTTGAAATTCACTGAAAAAACCATAGGTTTCACACCAGTTATAGTTAGGAATTAGTATTTAAAAAACCTATGAAATTCACTAAAAAACCATAGGTTTCACACCAGTTATATTTAGGAAATAGCATTTAAAAAACCTGTTAAATTCACTGAAAAAACCATAGGTGTCACACCAGTTATAGTTAGCTGGAAATTTTACTGACATAAAACCATTGAAATTCCCACGTTATAGTTAGTTGGACTCACTATAACTTGCGCGCCTGCAATGCACTGCTGATGATGTTACATATTAAATCACTCATGACATGGTCAGTGACATCACTCATGATATCACTGATGACACCATCCGTGTGACAGACTGACAGGTCTCCTTTCAGTGTAATGTAACCCTTGAATCACATATTGAAAAATAGAAACTAACATTTTCAAAAAAATGGAGATACCCATACCAGTTACAACAACCAATTCAGTAATTCCACCATCTATATACACATCCACTCATTCAGCAACAGTTTCTATATAGTCACTCATACATATACTCACTCATCATATGTAGTGATACACATATACATCCTGTTACACACCGACAGTCATCCAAAAGTTACTCACACACATACTCACACATGCAAATAAACTATTGAACATCCATTTATTTGCATATACAACTATACACACACTAGCACATTACTTCTATGGAAACTTACACATACTTACTCTCTTAAACAATCACTTATAGTAACAGATACTTATTTAAACAGAAACTCTTTCAATCTCTCACTCTCACATATACTCACTTATATACATCAATACTCACATATACTAGATTAAAACATATGTAGTTACTCATAAAGACACTAGTGAGGCAGGCATTCACTCACTAACACACACATATACACACTCATCCACCCATACAGTCCTGCACACATGCTGTCTTCAAAACACATACAAACAGTGAGTCAGTCACCAACCCATGCAGCCACTTATACACAAAGTGAAACACTGATACATATATTTAAATATTTAAAAATTACTCGCTAATATATGTATTCAATAAGATACACTTAATAAGCCAGTTAACCAATCAATATTTTATTTAAAAAAATCCATTAACACACATATTTAAACATTTATTCTTCCATCGACCTTTACAAATACATATATAAAACATATTTATTTTTCAGAAAGACACACATTTACTGGATGGTGTCATCAGTGATGTCATGAGTGATGTCACTGACCATGTCATGAGTGATGTAATATGTAACGTCATCAGCAGTGCATTGCAGGCGCGCAAGTTATAGTGAGTCCAACTAACAATAACGTGGGTATTTCAACGGTTTTATGTCAGTAAAATTTCCAGCTAACTATAACTGGTGTGAAACCTATGGTTTTTTCAGTGAATATATATATATAGAGGAGGGAATAAAGACACGTTATTGCACAACTTTTGGTGTTTGAGAGATCTGTACCTGGAGGAGGAGTACAGCGTTGTGAGCCAAACTCACAGGACTTCGCTTGTATATATATATATATATATATATATATATATATATATATATATATATATATATATATATATATATATATATATATATATATATATATATATATATATATATATATATATATATATATATCTATATATATATATATATCTTCAACGAAGAACGGACACAGCCAGCTCCAATTTGCAACCAGAGCGTCCGAAGCACCACAGCACAAACAGGGTCCAACACTCAATTTCAGGTAGTTTTTTTTTATTATTCTTTCAACACCATTGTGCAGACAAAAGAGGACGGTCAACGCGTTTCGGCGGTTGCCTTCGACTGTACCATAGAGTCCTGCAGTACAAACAGTCCATTTAAAGTGCAAAGTGCTTAAAGTCCCTTCTTCATTACCATTAAAAACAGACTAGACTGTTAACCCTTCTAATCACTTATTTTTCAGTGGCCATTTTAGACTTTCATTTATGTACACAGTTTTATGAGCAAAGAAACATATAGGTGAAGTACCCTATGATAGAAAATGACAAATCAAACCTCTTTTGAGCAACATCACTCCCATCATGACTTCTTAGTTAAAATTCAAACTTTCAAAGGTTACATGAAAGTAACGGAAGTAGGTGTGGGGTACAATGTATTCCTAATAACTATATCAAACAATTTCAATAATTCATAGCAAGCATCAAGAAATAATCATTAATGGCAAGAGAGGGTAAGGTAAAAGTAAAAGTAAAGGGTAGACGGATTGAGGGGGGAGATGACAATTATCTATCAGGTCAGTCAATCAATTATACTACGAATAAAGTGCCAAGTGCAATTTGCAAATTATCATATGTAAACATATTATGTGCAAATAGCGTTAGTGTGCAAAAGCGCATACTTATCCTATACATACATATATAGCTATAGATCACCATTAACATCGCTCCTTCCAGAAATCCCTCGCCTTCAATAGGGGTGGTTCGCAGCCGGCGGAGCAGCCGGTAGTCAATATTAAGTTAAGAGTGGCGTTCTGGGCTTTAGTTAACAAACTGAAGAATGACCATCAAATTATTGTGTGCAGTTCAGACAAGGGAGGTAACATTGTCATCTGGCCCCAAGCACAATACATTGAAGAAGCGAACAGACAACTTTCCGACATTGTCTGTTATGAAAAGACAAGTAAGTAAGTAATGTTTATTGATTGATTATTTAAAATCTTTACCAAAAGAGAATGCACAATATAACAGTATAAAAGACAAGTATAAAACAATACGATTTGGCTAGAGAACAATTGAAGAAACTCCTTTTCAGATATAAGAGGGAAGGATTGATCTCTAGCGAGGAATTCAAATTTCTTCATGTGGAACAGCCAGTTTTCCCCAGATTTTATTTGATTACCAAGATGCATAAAGGCAGGTCTCCTGTTCCGGGAAGACCGATCATCTCCGCCATAGACAGTGTAGCGGAACATCTAGCACAGTAAACTGACTATTTTTTACAATCTCTGGTTACTAATCTGCCGACTTACATAAGGGATACAGGCCATTTTTTACAAAAGCTGAAAAACATTGCATGGACAGAGGATTGTTTACTGGTCACGTTAGACATCGAAGCCCTTTATACCAGCATAGATCATCGTAAAGGGCTGGAGGCACTGGACTACATTTTTAGTACGAGACCAGTGCATTGTTACAACCACAATAAGATGCCTATTGAATTTGTGAGCTGGTGTCTATATCATAACTACATCTTGTTTGGTAATGATGTCTTCGTGCGGAAAAGGGGTGTGGCCATGGGGGCCTGCTTCTCTCCCAGCTACGCGTGTCTTCACGCTTGCTGGTGGGAGAAGCGGGTCCTCATGGAGACACACCATGCGATGTTCACAGCAAATGTGGTTATGTGGGTTCGTTTTATCGACAATGTGTTTTTAATCTGGAGAGGGAGTGAAGAAAGTGTGAAAGAATTCATCAAGACACTTATCAATAATGAGGAAAATCTCAGGTTCACGCACAACATCAGTAAGAAAGCAGTGGACTTTTTAGATGTCAAGGTTTTTCACAAAGCATGTCAATTAGCCACCACCCTCCATAGAAAGGACACGTCGGGAAACTCAACCCGTCATGCCACTAGTGCCCATCCTCGCCATGTCATAGACAATATCCCTTACGGAGAGCTACTTCGGTTAAAAAGAATATGTAGCAGTGATGAGGAGCTGACAGTTTGCACTGCTGAAGCATTGGACAGATTCAGGGTGCGAGGATATAAATATAGAATATTAAAAAGAGCGGTAAATAAAATGCAATTAAGACCTAGAGAGACACTGTTCAAACCAGTGACCTCAAACATAGTCACCAAGGAAGATTCGGCTGAATCTACCATCAGATTTATCACTGCATATAGTTGCCAGGACAGGAAGATTTGGTCCATTTTAACTAAAAGTTGGCCTATATTGAAAACTGGTGCGGTGTTATCTCAACATTTACCTGCCTACTAGATATTACGTTTCGGAGGGGACCCTCCTTACGTACACACATCTCTAATCCTTGCCCAGAACTGTCTAGAAAGAAAATTTGGTTCCCACCCTGGCTGGGGTTTTACAAGTGTAGCAGTTGCAGGGCTTGCAAATCTGGAGTCAACACCCAACATTATAATACTCCATTCAGCCCAGTACCATTGCCAATTAAAGGTACCTACGGTAGCAAGACGGAAGATGCTGTTTACGTCCTGGCGTGTACCTGCGGCCTGAGGTGCGTGGGTAGTACCAGGCTTCCGGTGCATGCCAGGATATTGCAGCATATTCGGGCAATCGTCAACAATGACAGCTCCTACCCAGTAGCTAGACACTTTAAAGGTGTACATGGTAACAACCTCCAATGTCTAAGCTATTATGTCCTCTCCTCAGTGCCAAAACCTAGAAGGGGAGGTGACCGGGATAGGATGCTACAGCAATTGGAATCTAAAATGATATTAGAACTAGATTCCAAGGTACCTAATGGGCTGAACACTACAAAAGACCTGTATTATTTTTTGTAAAACAATTAATTTTCTTTCAATACAGGCAACGTAGTTAGTCTTTTGCAAGTATATTCCTAACTTAATGCAAAATTCTGTATAATGCTTCTACTCAAGCCATCCATTTATTTGCTTAATATATAATCAGTCTCAGTCCTACACCCAGAACTGATCTTTCTTTGTTCTCTTTTTTTAATAATTTGGGCAGTGATGGATCGATGATTCTCCTGCATTATATAAGTTGCCCTTTAAATAATCAATCAATCAATCAAGGCATTTATAGAGCGCCCTACTCACCCGGAGGGTCTCAAGGCGCTGGGGGGGGGGGGGGGGGGTTCCGCTACTGCTCGAACAGCCAGGTCTTGAGCTTCTTCCTGAAGGAGAGGTGGTCTTGGGTCAGGTGAAGGTCGGGAGGGAGGGTGTTCCAGATCTTGGCGGCCAGGTAGGAGAAGGACCTTCCTCCTGTTGTCGCTGTTCGGATGCGGGGGACGGCAGTGAGGGCGTGGTTGGTCGATCGGAGGTGGCGTTTGGGAGCGTAGAAGTTGAGGCGGTTGTTGAGGTAGCTCGGGCCTTGGCCGTGTAGGGCTTTGTGTGCGTGGGTGAGGAGACGGAAGGTGATTCTCTTGTTGACGGGGAGCCAGTGCAGGTCTCTCAGATGACCGGAGATGTGGTTGCGTCGGGGGATGTCGATGATGAGTCTGGCTGAGGCGTCCTGGATCCGCTGGAGTCTCTTCTGGAGCTTGGCGGTGGTTCCGGCGTAGAGGGCGTTGCCGTAGTCCAGTCGGCTGGTGACGAGGGCCTGGGTGACCGTCTTCCTGGTCTCGGTGGGGATCCACCGGAAGATCTTCCGTAGCATGCGCAGGATGTTGAAAGAGGATGCGGAGACGGCGTTGACTTGTCTGGTCATGGAGAGGGAGGAGTCCAGGATGAAGCCCAGGTTGCGTGCGTGGTCTGTCGGTTTGGGTGCGGTGCCCAGGGCGGGGGGCCACCAGGAGTCGTCCCAGGCGGAGGGCGAGGAGCCCAGGATGAGGACTTCCGTCTTGTCTGAGTTCAGCTTCAGGCGGCTGGTCGTCATCCACTCGGCTACGTCTTTCATCCCTTCGTGGAGGTTGGTTCTGGCGGCGACGGGGTCGTTGGTCAGGGAGAGGATCAGCTGGGTGTCGTCGGCGTAGGAGATGATGTTGAGGTTGTGTTGGCGTGCGATGGCCGCAAGGGGGCTCATGTAGATGTTGAAGAGGGTGGGGCTGAGTGAGGAGCCCTGAGGAACGCCGCAGATGAATTCAGTGGCTGCAGATCTGAACGGTGGTAGGCGTACTCTATGTGTCCTTCCAGCGAGGAAGGAGATGATCCACTCCAGGGCCTTTTCCTGGATTCCGATGTTGCTGAGGCGCTGCACTAGGGTGCGGTGGCAGACAGTGTCGAACGCCGCGGAGAGGTCTAGGAGGATGAGGGCTGCTGTTTCACCGTTGTCCAGCAGGGCTCGGATGTCATCGGTGGCAGCGATGAGGGCGGTCTCGGTGCTGTGGTTGGCTCGGAAGCCAGACTGTAAGGGGTCGAGGGATCCATTCGTCTCGAGGAAGGCGGCCAGCTGCTTGTTGACGGTCTTCTCGATGACTTTGGCTGGAAACGGGAGGAGCGAGATGGGGCGGTAATTCTTGAGTTCGGTGGGGTCCGCTGTTGGTTTCTTTAGTAGAGCGCTGAGTTCGGCGTGCTTCCAGCTCTCAGGGAAGGTGGCGGTGTCGAAGGAGGTGTTGATGATGTCCCGCAGGTGGGGTGCGATGACAGCGTCGGCCTTGTTGAAGATGTGGTGAGGGCAGGGGTCGGTCGGAGATCCGGAGTGGATAGAGTTCATCGTGCAGATGGTGTCTTCTGTGTTGGTCTGGGTCCAGGCGCTGAGGGTGGTGATAGGGGGCGTTGGTGCGGTCGTGGGGAGCGTAGTTTGTGGGCTGAAGCTGTTGTGTATGTCAGTGATCTTGTTGTGGAAGTAGGAGGCGAGGGAGTTGCAGAGGTCTTGAGACAGGGTGATGTGGTTGATTCTGGCGTTGGGGTTGGAGAGCTCTTTCACGATGTTGAAAAGTTCCTTGCAGTTGTGTGCGTTGTTGTCCAGCCGGTCCTTGAATGCTGTTTTCTTGGTGGCGCGGATCAGTTGATGGTGCTTCCGGGTGGCGAGCTTGAGGGTGGGCATGTTGTCCGGTGTTGGCTCCCTTCTCCAGGCTTTCTCAAGGGCTCGGCAGTTCTTCTTGGAGCTCTTGAGTTCGTCGGTGAACCATGGGGCCTTCTTGCTGCCGGGTCTGCTAGGCGGGGTCCTCAGTGGGGCGAGGTCGTCTGCACAGTTGCTGATCCACTTTGTGAGGTTGTCAGCGGCCCCTGGCTGGGGTTCGCTGAGCTGGCGGGAGGGTGCTGGCTCAGGGAAGCGGCGAGCTGGTCTGCTGTGATCTTGTTCCAGTTTCTTCGAGCAACCTGTTGCTGGTGGTGGTGGATCGTGGATCTTCTGAAGGTGAAGTGGACGCAGCTGTGGTCCGTCCAGTGGAGTCCGGTGGCGTGGCTGAAGACGATGTCCTTGCTGGATGAGAAGACAGCGTCGAGTGTGTGTCCAGCGAGGTGGGTGGGGGTGGTCACCAGCTGCTTGAGTCCTAGGATAGCGAGGTTGTCAAGCAGGGTGGTGGTGTTGCGGTCGTTGTTGTTCTCCAGGTGGAAGTTGATGTCCCCCAGGAGGATGAAGTCAGCGGAGGGGAGGGCGTGCGGGCTGATGAAGTCGGCGATGTCTTCGCTGAATTGTGTGCGTGGTCCCGGGGGTCGGTAGATGACTGTGCCTCTGAGGGTGGTTTTGGGGTCCGTGTGGATCTGGAAGTGCAGGTGTTCGGCGGTTGTCAGGGTGTCATCGGTGTTGGTCGCGATGCGGATGGTGTCTCTGTAGATGATGGCCATGCATCCTCCAGTCTGGTTGCCGCGGTCTCTTCGGGTGATCTTGTAGCCCTCTGGGATGGCGATGGCGATGTCGGGCGCTGAGGAGTCGTTCATCCAGGTTTCCGTGAGGAAGGCGACGTCAGGAGCTGTGATGTCGAGGAGGTTCCAGAGTTCGATGGCGTGTCTATGGACGGAGCGGGTGTTGAGTAGGATGCACTTGAGGTGGTTGCTGCTGGTGTTCGGCTTGGCGGGTGCTGGTGCGGGGCAGGTCCGGATGCAGGTGAACTTGCAGGCGTGGCAGCTGAAGGGTCCGTGGGTTCGTCTCGGGGTGGCTCGGTAGCATCCCGGGATTCGGCCGATGTTGAGTGCGTTGAGGGTGGCGGCGTCGTACGTCCGGCGGGTGGGCTGGGGTCTGCGGGGGCCAGGGGTCCTGGCACTGGGTGCTGTCCAGGCGCGGACGGGCGCGGACGGGCTTACCTTTGGTGCGCCTTCGGCACTCAATCGGCCCTCCCGCTGCGCGCGTCATACATACACTCTATGTAGGTCACATTAGTCATTGTAGAAGGGGTTGCCATCAAAATTAGATGTCCCAAATGTTGGGTATTTTGTAAATAAATGAAATTGGAATGCTTGGGCTATAAATATAGACTGAGTTCTGGAAAGCACTTTAATAATTGTTTGCGCTATGTTGCACATTTGAGAGTGAGGTTTACATTATCATTGCATTGCACATTAGTAATGGTACTACCACAATGATGAAATCTAATGAAATAATATATATATATAGTGATTTTTAAGTATGCACATGATTACATTTTAACCAAGAATTGATTTGGAGAGATTTTTAATATACATATTTATTGAATTTTTTATATTTATGTGTATATTTATGGTGGTTTGACTTCGAAATTGCAATGTATTTATTTGTATTTTGCACATGCGCAATTGCACAATCAGAATGCACTTTAAAGATATAAACTCAGGGCAATCTATATAAGCATGCATTTATGCAGATATCAAAAATGATTGTTAATTTAAGACGAATATTAACAATGTATTTACAAGTATGAAGGAAATGGCAAGTAATAACCTCAGATGTTTTCATTGTGACTTCGACCTACTAGTATTTTGTTTGTTTTCATTTGTCACAAGGTGCACACAAATTCAGTTAAAAAGAGGGCATTATGGGTAATACTTCTGAACTGAACAAGGACAACTGCCCGAAACGCGTCGTCTGCCACGCTGCTGTACCTCTCTTGGAAATAAATTACCTTTTGCCATCTTTTGGGATTAGTTGGTCTTTCTGTGTGTGATCGCCGAGACACTGGTGATTCCAAGTCGACCTTCTGCAGCCGATACACATATATATATATATATATATATATATATATATATATATATATATATATATATATATATATATATATATATATATATATATATATATATATATATATATATATATATATATATATATATATATATATATATATATATATATATATATATGTATGTATTACCTACTGGCAATAGCCAGTAGGTATATATAGTTAGGATTTTTTCTCTATGGAACTTTTGAAAATTTTATGTCTAATAACTTTGGCGTTTGTGGACGGAATCAGCTGAAATTTTCAGGAAAATGGCACATTTTGTTTCTGAGCAGCCGCTGAAAATTTGGGGGGGTTCCGTCAAGGGGGGGCGAGAAAAAAGGGGGGTCCCAAAACGCGTTTTTCCCATTCATTTTTCCATAGGGCCTTTGGCCTCACTTTTAGCTCGAACGGCTGAATGGATTTGCACGAAACTTGGCAAAATTGTAGGGACTGTTAGCCCGATGTGCCTTTGCTGGGTCTTAATATATGTGCTTCAGTGGATTTCAAGAAATTAACGTTTAAAAAAACAGATATATCTGTGACAGCGTCCCGGGTAGCGCTCCAGATCGCGTACTTTTCGCGTAACGGAGCTTTGCAAAGCAAAGCTGATTGGCTCTCCGGTGTCTGTCAACATTCTAAACAGTCCGGTGCGGCCACCATCTTGTCTCTCGGTAGGATCGAGAGACAAGAGGAGGAGAAAAACGAAGGGGGAATTTAATGAAAGGGGGCAAGGTAGACCCCTCTTGACCCCCTTGGAATGATGTTGGGGTTATTAAAGGGTCCCGTGGGGAAAATAAAAAAAAATTAATTTTTCACGGTAGAAGCGGTTCCCGGTTCGCGAACCGGGTCGCAAACTAGTAGCGAAACGGGAATTCGCCATTTTGTGTTTCGATTTAATTAAATTACTAGAAGGAGGAAAAACTATGTGAGTATTGGGTATAAGGGGGTATGGGAGACGTATCCTGACCCCCTATGTTTTCTGAGGGTGGTTGAGGAGGCTCATATATGTTGATACTTGTCTTCCAGCGGTTGCGCGTGAGCGTTTTTTTTTTTTTGCCGCTTGACTTCTGTTAACGTTCGATTCGAAGGAAATTAGGAAGTGTTGATCGCCATTTTGACACTGCGAGTAAATATATTGTTAAAAATAATTGTTATAAATTAATCCGTATTGATAAACATTGTCTGCGCCATCTTGCTTTTTTTCCAATGCCACACTTTTGTCGTGCACGGCAGCCATTTTAGATGCCTTGACCAGACCCACTCTCTGCACGACGCCGATCCTCAGCATGGCTCCCCACCCTCGCAAGCATCTCCCCCACGCACTGGTCACCCATGCTCTCTCTCTCATGCATGGGCCATAAACTTCCCCCCATCTGCGCTGCTCTTCCCTGAGTATCACACCCTGTGCCCGCCCGACACCTCCCTTTCACCCTATTCACTACCGCACCCTCTGACACTCCTCTTCCTCTGTGTCTGATTGTCCAGGCCGGTCCCAGGCTATCACCTAGACCTGCGGATGTAGTTTATGGCCCCAACTGTAAAGAATCACCCCTGTTCAAAGGAGTTACAGTAGATCAAGGTCGCCACCTCATGAGATCCGTCACACCACACGCGTTCCTACTATCTGATAACGATCCTGTATTGTGATTGGGGAGGGGATTCTCACTGTAAGGGTGTGTGGACCGAGCCTGAAGCGGAAGATTCCAGGGATGCCTTTTTGTACATCAAAGTCTTCACAATTATGTGTCACATAAAAAATATATAGCACTCCAACAAAGTTGTAGGATTATAACACTTTAATAACTTATAAATATATACAACGCTCCAACAAAGTAAACACGTTAAAAAAAACTTTTTAAACAACTATTTAGATGACATTGCTTTAACCAGGATAAACAAAGAAATGACACAGTGATGTAAAAGTTTCTGAAAGAAATGCAAAGAACGTCCCATGTGAAAGTGAATTTTATCTGGCAATTTTTTTCTTTTCCTTCTGATGAAAAGAAAGTTAATGCCAGGTTTGTTACCTGCTTCATCTGCAAAAAAAAGCTCTCGAGAGGGACCTAAAAAAATATAGCTATGGTAATCCTACCATGCATCGGCACATGGAGAGGTGGCACCCTCCTAATTATTCTAAAGCACAACTTCGAGATTTGGTGGATAACCCCCGACCGGCAAAAACATCCATCAATGACTTAGCAATAAGTGAGTCAGAGGCAAAGGAAACGGTCCAAAATCTGCAAAGGAACTTTGGGCATATGAGATTGACTTGTGTAATATGTGGAAAATTAATTTCATGCAGAGAGATGAGTATTACTTTAATAAATAGATCATATGAAAATCATCAATGTCCAAAACGTCCTAGAAAGTAATTTTTGTCATTTTTGAGGAAGAGAGATAACCTACAGTGGTACGGGGTCGTTTTCGTTCGTACTAGGGGGGCCAGGTGACATTCCTTCGGGGTGGCTTAGGGGCATTTAAAACAACTTCCCTGATACAGGTAGCATATAAAGTAGAGGCTAAATACCAGGATCTTTATCGATTGCTTTATGCTGTACAAAAATGAAAAACACATACAACAAACCTGGACCATTCATATTTTCAATGTTTCTGCGTACTATACTTTTTAAACCTTAACTAATTGAGCTGCTTCATTTCACCTGCTTTTTAAAAAAAAAGAAAAAAAAAAGAAAATCGGAAACAGTGGCCATTTCTTCTAAACTTACCAATGTACGCGTTACAACTACGTTTGCTTTTTCAAAAACCTTTAATAAAAATGTTGGTGCCCAAATACGGGCCTACAACCCCGTGGGCCGGCCACGGAGCAGGCTGGAACAGTAAATGGGGGGGCGGTATTTATTTGTGGAAAACATAACAGAGTCAGTGGTCATTGATTTCATTGTAAAAAGTGCGACAAGTGCAACAAAATCATATCGATAATTCATTGTGAGCAAGTACCATTAGTGTCGACAATTCCAACCTTCAATGCTAAATACAGTAATCAATGATGCATTAGAACTTAATATCAATTCATTGTTCGAACGTGTAATCAGTCTTATCCCATATCAATTCATGTGGTAAAAACTGCATACATATCTCATGATATCAAGGCTAAGCAATCGGGGCACAACAAGGAGTTGAGAGTTTCATTTGTACCGGCGCCATTTTGGGTGAGGTCAGGAAGGTCCAAGTATAGTCAAAATGTCTCCACCAACTTGTGGTTGGACCGGGACCTCTTTCGGTAGTCCAAAAGTTTTTGTTGAAGGGTAGCAGAGGGGACTGGTGACATGAACCATCAGTGAAAGTGGGGTGGGAGGAAACAATCTCTCCTACTGGGTCATACTGGTGTCCCACCGGAACTGGTCAAGTTGGTAGTCTTGCAGGATTTTGATCATTTCAAGACTGAGGCCGGCGCCGGCATGAGCTCGCCAACGTCCCTCAGGTACGTCTTGGTCGTTCCGTGGGTGATCATGGCAGTCATTTCTCATCGGGGGTCGGGGGCCCCCGTGGCTCTTATAGAATCTTCAAAGTTGAGGAGAACGTTTCTGGACGCAGGACTCATTTTCAGGCTGAACTGAAAAGCGTCATTGTACCGCAAAAGTAACCAAGACTGTCGGGTGAGTGCAGCGCCGCTGCATCGCAAGAGTGGAGGAACCCTTTTGTTGGGTGAGTGGAGCGTTGGGGGTGCAGCTGATGGGCCCCCACCTGGGAGGGTGGGTGAGGCTCGTTCGCACCACCTCTCCCTCCCAGCGCACCCCACGCCGACACCTGGCGTTGATATCCGTGATGTCCAGACTAGGCGATAAGAGGGGGGGGTCGGAGGCAGAGGCAAGACATCCCCCCCCCCGTGGCCTGCAGGGCGCCGCTTCAGGACCGAACGGGGAGCTTATACCAAGCCGGGGCCAGACCAGGAGATACGAGGGGAGGGGGGGGTCGTGGCATGTGCAAGACATCCCCCCCCAGTGTTGTTACAGCCATAATTGAAGAAAGAAGAAGATCCCGTCGGCCTTGGCTCCTCTCCTGGTGCACCTTACGTGACGACCCTTTTGTTGGGTGAGTGGAGCGTTGGGGGTGCAGCTGAGGGGCCCCCACCTGGGGGGGTGGGAGAGGCTCGTTCGCGCCGCCTCTCCCTCCCAGCGCACCCCACGCCGAAACCTGGCGTTGATATCCGTGATGTCCGGACCAGGCGATAAGAGGGGGGGGGTCGGAGGCAGAGGCAAGACATCCCCCCCCGTGGCCTGCAGGGCGCCAGAAGAGAATGGGAAGACCAGTACATTCCGGGCCGACCATCCCACGACTTCTCCGGCTGATGGCGGCTAGTCGGGCCCCGCCCTGCACGTGTCGAGGCCTCATCTTCCGGATGGGCGTAACCGTGGACCTGTTGCACTTCGGGAGTTTCCAGAATGGGGGTAGGTATCTGCTGATTTGTATCTATTTCATGTTACCGTTATTGGGCGTGGTGGGCGGTGGGACAGACATGCTTGGAGCAGTGGGGGAGTGGCGGAGGTT
This sequence comes from Lissotriton vulgaris, assembly GCF_964263255.1. NCBI lineage: Eukaryota > Metazoa > Chordata > Amphibia > Caudata > Salamandridae > Lissotriton > Lissotriton vulgaris. The sequence goes on from NC_141689.1 coordinate 387,776,052, forward strand.
AGCTACCTCGTGGCTGCCGTAACGTCAAGCTTGGCTTCTCTCACCACTTCCATGTTTCTTATTTCTAGCGAAGTCAAAAACTCATCAGTGGCCTACTGATTTTGTTCGATTTCTTTCCCTTCTTTTTCAAGTGTGTTTCTTTGTAAAGTTTCTGTTTAACAGGATACAGTTTTTACTTCGTATTTTACATATGTCTTCTTTATTAGGGGTACTCTCCGGTTGAGCCAGATGATGTACCTCTAATAAATGGTCCGGGTGGAACTAGTTTCTCAATCAGTGGGGAGTAGATGGGCATGACAGATTACAAAGGGGGACAAAGGTCCGCATTACCCACCCTTCACTACTTGCAAAGACTAGACAGAAATGTTCTATTCCACGTTATTTGCAAACAGAGAATACCTTGTTAGAACTATTCCTTGAACAATAAATGTCTAGCCAATCAATCAATCAGTGGGGAGAAAAACAGGCATGACGGATTACAACAGGGGACAAAAGTCCGCATTACCTATCCTTCACTATCTGCAAAGGGAGACAGAATATTCCTATTCTTCTCTGTTTGCAGACAGGGAATATCTCAAAGAGCAATAATGAATAAAAAATGAACAACTTTAAGGTAAATACTCACAATATGACTACTCAATGAAGTTAAAAAGTAACGGATATAGGTACTTGAGAGGTTTTCGGTGGCAGATAATCTACAATATACACTTGTACATATGAGTCTGATACAGGGTGGATCTCTGTATAACTATGGATAATTAGATATTAGGATGGCATACTTTGACTTGTGATGTTTGATCTCATTTAGTCACTTCAATCTAATTTTAAACACTAATTTTCTTTTTGTTTTGCAGATTAACTACAATACTTATTTTGGACTCCATATTATATGTTGTTTATTATATTGTTTTGTTACTTATAGTTCTAGTTATTTATTGTAGTGTTATCTTTTAGTTATAGTTCTGGTTATTGTTTTAATAAAAGTTCATTAAAAAAGTACATACGTCTGTTTTTTTGTGGGGGTAGCAGTCATCAATAGAAATGATATTTATAATTTGAAGTATAATGCTGAAGCTCACTCATTAGCAACATATTGTGGTGAAATTTTAACCTATGTGCTGACGTAAGTGTTCCATAAACTACTACTATGGTAACAGGCAAAATACTGTTTGGGGGTAGGGTATAATACGCAGGAATGCTGTAAAAATAAATGGGCAAGGGCTGTTTTGTTTTCCACTGTTGCAACATAAAGTGATCGATAAAAATCCGATAATCAGGCCTATCAGCGACTAAGACAGCAGGCCGAGTCTCTTTTGCTCAACGACTCCCTCATGGGACAAAGAAACGCCCTTTTTCACGAAATAGGAATATTTTACTTGCAGGACAGTTGTTAATTTCCCGTGAAAATACATTAGCCTGGAACATTGTTAGTGATAAACTGTAAATGCATCTGGGTCCTTTGCTTAAAAAAAAAAATATATATATATATTTGTGAATTAGAATAAGAATATATGTTAGAGCTATAGATATTTGCTATTAAAAAACCATTGAAATTCACTGAAAAAACCATAGGTTTTAGGCCATATATAGTTAGGGATTAGAATTTACAAAACCTTAATTTACTCGCACAAAACCATTGAAATTCGCATATTTAGTTAGATGCAATAACTATATATCGCGCACCCGCAATCCACTGCTGATGATGTCACATATTACATCATTCATGACATGGTCAGTGACATCACTGATGACATCACTGATGACAACTCAAATGACATCACTGACAACATCACTGATAATATCATTCATGTGATAATACAATGAACCTCTTCAGACTCTAATATAACCGAAGATACAATCAGTGTAAAAAGACACTCACAGATTGTCACTCATCCATGGAGTTACTCATACATCTTGTCAGTCATGCAAAGAATCAATCACACCTCCATTTCCTCAACTATACAGTTATACACACCTTACTAATTCAAACATTTCCTAACACATATTTAATCTCCTACATGATCCCTGATACAAGTTCACAATGATCCATACAGCCACTCACACATTCACTGGCTCTTATGCACAGTTATATATGTCAACTCTCACATGTACTGTGTTTTACATATGTACTTACTTTGACATGTTGCACTGAGATATCCATTCACTCACCAATACACTCATGCACACAGTCAACCACCCATGCAGCTGTTTCCACATGCACTTTTGAACCCATACATCTAGTGAATCAACTGCTCACACATCTATGCACAGAGTCATACACCTCCCAGCCACTCACACACATACTTAGACTCCCATACAAATACTTGGGCAACCAATGAATATCCCATATAGTTACTCATATAGCTACTGATTAACACATTCAGCAGTTTACAGAACAACAGACATAATGATGCACAAATTAAGACAGTTTAGTCACTAACCCATGCACTCAGTGAGACACATTTAATCACTCACTCATACAGTCAGTCATGCACCTACTAAATTCTTCATCCAGACACTTATACATCCACTCATTCTTGAATATGTAAGACATATTTTAACTTTACAGAAACATACAGTCATTGGATAATGTCATCAGTGATGTCATTTGAGTTGTCATCAGGGATGTCATCAGTGATGTCACTGACCATGTCATGAATGATGTAATATGTGACATCATCAGCAGTGGATTGCGGGTGCGCGATATATAGTTAGTGCAACTAACTATATATGGAATTTCAATGGTTTTGTGTGAGTAAAATAAGGTTTTTTAAATGCTAATTCCTAACTATATATGGTCTATAACCCATGGTTTTTTCAGTGAATATATATATATATATATATATATATATATATATATATATATATATATATATATATATAGAGAGAGAGAGAGAGAGAGAGAGAGATATAGATATATATTATATGTGCTAATGTATATACACACACACACAAACACATATATATATATATTCACAGAAAAAACCATAGGTTATAGTGGATATATAGTTAGGAATTTGCATTTAGAAAACCTTGAAAATTCAATGAAAAAACCATTGGTTTTAGGCCATATATAGTTAGGAATTAGCATTTACAAAACCTTATTTTACTCGCATAAAACCATTGAAATTCCATATATAGTTAGAAGCGCTAACTATATATCGCGCACCCGCAATCCACTGCTGATGATGTCACATATTACATCATTCATGACATGGTCAGTGACATCACTGATGACATCACTGATGACATCTCAAATGACATCACTGATGACATCACTGATCACAACATCCAGTGATTGTATGTGTCTGTAAAGTTTAAATATGTTTCACATATTGAAGAATGAGTGGATGTATAAGTGTCTGGATGAAGAATTTAGTAGGTGCATGACTGACTGTATGAGTGAGTGATTAAATGTGTCTCACTGAGTGCATGGGTTAGTGACTAAACTGTCTTAATTTGTGCATCAGTATGTTTGTTGTTGTGTAAGCTGCTGCATGTGTTGATCAGTAGCTATAAGAGTGGCCATATGGGTTATTGATTGGTTGCCCAAGTATTTGAATGGGAGGCTGAGTGTGTGTGTGGGTGGCTGGGAGGTGCGTGACTCTGTGCATAGATGTGTAAGCAGTTGATTCACTAGGAGTATGAGTTCAAGAGTGCATGTGGAAACAGCTATATGGGCGGTTGACTATGCATGGGTGTGTTGGTGAGTGAATGGATTTCTCATTGCTACATGTGCAAGTAAGTACGTATGTAAAACACAATACATGTGAGAGTTGAGATATATAAATAACTGAACATAAGAGCCAGTGAATGTGTGAGTGGCTGTATCGATCACTGTGAGCTTGTATCAGGGATTATATAAGAGAATAAATATGTGTTATTATATGTTTGAATAAGTAAGATGTGTATAACTTTATAGTTGAGGAAATGGAGGTGTGATTGATTCTTTGCATGACTGACTAGGTGTGTGAGTAACTCCATGGATGAGTGACAGTCTGTGAGTGTCTGTTTATACTGAGTGTATGTAAGGTTATATTAGAGTCTGAAGAGGTTCATTGTATTATCACATAAGTGATGTGATCAGTGATGACAAATGAGATGTCATCAGTGATGTCATTTGAGTTGTCATCAGTGATGTCATCAGTGATGTCATTTGAGATGTCATCAGTGATGTCATTTGAGTTGTCATCAGTGATGTCATTTGAGATGTCATCAGTGATGTCATCAGTGATGTCACTGACCATGTCATGAATGATGTAATATGTGACATCATCAGCAGTGGATTGCGGATGCGCGATATATAGTTAGCGCTTCTAACTATATATGGAATTTCAATGGTTTTATGCAAGTAAAATAAGGTTTTGTAAATGCTAATTCCTAACTATATATGGCCTAAAACCAATGGTTTTTTCATTGAATTTTCAAGGTTTTCTAAATGCAAATTCCTAACTATATATCCACTATAACCTATGGTTTTTTCTGTGAATTTCATTGGTTTTTTGATAGCAAATATGAAAAGCTTTAAAATGTCAAGTACGTGATAGATAAAAACATTTTCGTATTTATGCACGCTGATGTGCTTTGAACGCTGCACCCCCCCCCCTCCCCTCTTTTGTCTTAGTAGTACTCTCTCTTTGCAGATACTGAAGGGTAGTTAACGCAGGCCTTTACCCCCGTTGTAATCCGTCGTGCCTCCTTGTCTCTCCATTTGATTGATTGTTGTCCAAGCATTTACTGTTTTAGAATTGGTTCTCTTTGGATCATTCTCTATTTACAAACAAGCACAAAGTCGCAATACTCTGTTTAGTCTTTGCAGATAGTGAAAAATCGTGTAAAAAAATAAAAGTAATCGAGCAAAATCAGTAGGCCACTAATTGGATCTCTTTTTGACCTCGCTAAAATAGAAATATTAGGAACAACCCTTCATGAGAAATACGAAAATAGTGAGATGAACTGAGCTCCACACCATGAGGGCTGCAAGACAGCTCGGCTCCATCACCCATCCCGCACAAAATAACGACAAACCCTATGCAAATATTAAAAATATAGACAACACACCAGCAAAGAAACAGGGTAAACCATTTTATTAAAAAACTATTTACATAACGTTGGTTTATAAGATGATGTCAGTAGTGGACCGATGTGTGAATAGATCGAAAACAGCACAAGGCTCCAAGATCCGGATGACAAGCTCCTGGATGTTGGGTGCCATAGTTTAGAGTTCTGAATTTCAGCCTTTTTCAATGCCTGTGCTTTGTTGAATCAAAATGGCGGCTTGACACAAAGCTGACTCAAGCGTTGCTACTGATGCTATGCAGACCAAAACTGGTTTTCAGTTTGTACATTTTTCTAGATTTTTCAATCCAAGTTTGGTTGACTTTGTAGAACGATGGCTTCAGATTTTCAACATACGGTGTGGTGGCGCTGACTGGGAGGGGGCGCTTCGCTCCTGCCCCCTCCCCAAGTAAGATTTTCATACGTGAAAGTACGTTAATGGTTTTGGTCCCTGAGATGCTTCGATGTCACTACCATTCTCAAATAGCATAAGTTCTGGATGTTGGGTGCCATAGTTAAGAGTTCTGAGCAGTGCTTGTAACACTGTCTGAAGCTTATTTCCACCTACTGCAACTTCACTATTCTCAAAGTAAGTGAGTGTCGTTTGTGGACCTGACTGCATTAGAAAACAATGTGATATGTTACCTTCCTAAACAGCTTGACGGAGGCCCCTGAGGGGCGGTGTGATGGCCATGGACTCGGAGAAGACGCTTGGCTCCGACACCCTCCCCAAGTCTTATAGCACTGGTGTAGCCTGAGATCGCCCCCGACATAGGCGGCCGGCTCCCGGGGTCCGGCGGAACTTTTTGCCTTTTGATGACTCTTCAATTCTGGACCTTGTCCCACAATCCGTTTGACCTGAAGACAAGCTGTAGTGGGGCGCCCCTTTATCGTTTTAGTTGCCATTCCGCCCGCTTTTGCTACACTGTGCCTCTTCCGCCATTCAGCTGTTTACCGCCCGCTCTTGCGACTACAGCGTCTCGCTCACCATGTAGTTGAGATGCGCCCGCTCTTGCGGTGCAGCGATAGGCGGCTGCCACAGGACTCTCAAAATGGCGGCCGGCTCTTCGGTTTTGGGCCTGGTCCACTAAAATGGCCCTGGGACACCTTGGAACTCGGACGCTTGTCTGCTAGGGCTTGGGTCCCATTCTCGAAAAGCGTCCCCTCAGCCGTGAAGATTCTACAAAAGTCTTGGGGGCCTCCGACTCCCGCAGGCTTCTGGTGGGGAGCGGCTGCCATGATTGCTCGTGGAATGGCCACGACGGAGCTACGAGATGGTAGTGGTCTCATGCTGACGCCAGCTTTAGTCTGAAACATCCAGAAACACTATAGACTACCAATTCGATCAGTTCCGGTAGCGCCCCAACATGACCCGGAAGAGAAGAACTTGCCCTCCCCTCTTTGACTGATGGTTCTTGTTGCCTGTCCCCTCTGTTGTCATTTAACAGAACTTTTTGGACTGCTGAAAGGGGTTGTGTTCTGAACGCTGGTTGGTGGAGACATTTAGACTATATTCTTGACCTACGTTGTCGCGTAATGCGTTTTATGACACGCCGCGTTAGCGCACCCGGAAGTGATCCGAGGCGCGGCGCGCAGCGCGTAACGTAAGCATAACAGATCATGTGACTTGTTAATAAAACTTTTCATTGGTTCATTTTACTTTTGTTAATTTAATGATGAAAAGCTTGGTCATATGACCTAAAAATTACGCTTTTTATTATTTTCGAACAATATTTTTTTTTCAAACATATGTTATAATATTCCAGGCTAATGTACTTTCCCGGAAAATTTACAACTGTCTTGCAAGTAAAATATATTCCTTTTTCGAGAAAAAGGGCGTTTCTTCTTTCCATGACGGAGCCGTTGAGTAAAAGAGATTCGGCCTGCTGTCTTAGTCGCCGATACGCCTGATTATCAGATTCTTATCGATCACTTTATGTTGCAGACATGAAAAACACAACTGCCCTTGACCATTTATCTTTACTGCGTTCCTACATATTATACCTTTTATCCGTCATGTAATTGGACTGCTTTATTTCACTTGCCTTTTACTGATTCGAAAACAGTCACTAAAAGTAAAAACTTTACAAATGTAAATACTACTACCGTGTTTTGTTTTAAAAACCTTTATTGTGAAAATGTCAGTATACAAATACGGGCCTATAACCACGTGGGCCGGCCACGGAGCAAACTGAAATCGTATATGATGAAGAGACATTTACACTGTAGAAGAACGTAACGAGCGGGCCATTAGGTGACAAGAACAAAGGTGTCTAACAGTTGCGGAATCGGTGGACGTACATTTTGTAATTAAAATACGACAGGGCCACTTACAATAACATTTTCTAGATATACATTTGCGGGCAAGGAGTTACGAGTCCCATTTATACCGGCGCCATTTTGGGCGAGGCCGGGCAGGTCCAAGATAAAGTCAAAATGTCTCCACCAACCATCGGCCAGACCAGAACCCCTTTCGGCCCTTTATGCTACAAGATGGTGTCTTCCATTCAGAAAATATTGGTGGCAGCATTTTGAAAGGAAACAGAAACAGCCGTTCTCGAGTTTCACATGGTTACATTTAGGAAGAATGTTGAAGAGTAGTATGTGGAAAATCTGAAGCCATTTTTCTACAAACTCTCAATCAGACTTGGATGGAAAAAAAAAACCTGAAGAATGTACAAACTGAAAACCAATTTTTGTCTGTATAGCACCAACAGTAACGCTTGAGTCAGCTTTGTGTCAAGCCGCCATTTTCATTCAATCAATAGCGTCCCCCTGCACACATTCAGGGACCTGGTCGTGTCTTCAGATGAAACGCATTGTAGGAAAAGAAGCAGAAAGGAAAAGGCAAAACGTTCCGCCGGACCTAGTGAAGCTGCAGCAGGTGCAAATAAGCTTCAGACAGTCTTACAAGCACTGCTCAGAACTCTCAACTGAGGCACTCAACATCCAGGACTTGCCATTCGGATCTTGGCGCCTTGTATTTTTGTTTTGTTTTTGATGGAGGGGAAACAACAAAAAACAGGCATTGAAAAAGGCTCAACAGTGCAGGGCGCCTTGTGCTGGTTCCGACCTATTCACACATCGGTCCACTACTGACATCACCTCATAAACCAACGGGGCACCCCACGCCGACTTTCGGCGCAGCATTGTAGGATGGCCACACCAGTGCGGCAATTTGCTGGACACCACCTCGGTGCCATCCAGATCTCGGCGCGTTCGACTCACTGTACCGCAACAGTGACCGCAACTCAGCTGGACACGCCGTCTTTCGGCGCAGCATTGTAGGATGGCCACACCAGTGCGACAATTTGCTGGACACCACCTCGGTGCCATCCGGATCTCGGCGCGTTCGAGTCACTGTACCGCAACAGTGACCGCAACTCAGCTGGACACGCCGTCTTTCGGCGCAGCATTGTAGGATGGCCACACCAGTGCGGCAATTTGCTGGACACCACCTCGGTGCCATCCGGATCTCGGCGCGTTCGAGTCACTGTACCGCAACAGTGACCGCAATTCAGCTGGACACGCCGTCTTTCGGCGCAGCATTGTAGGATGGCCACACCAGTGCGGCAATTTGCTGGACACCACCTCGGTGCCATCCGCATCTCGGCGCGTTCGAGTCACTGTACCGCAACAGTGACCGCAACTCAGCTGGACACGCCGTCTTTCGGCGCAGCATTGTAGGATGGCCACACCAGTGCGGCAATTTGCTGGACACCACCTCGGTGCCATCCGCATCTCGGCGCGTTCGAGTCACTGTACCGCAACAGTGACCGCAACTCAGCTGGACACGCCGTCTTTCGGCGCAGCATTGTAGGATGGCCACACCAGTGCGGCAATTTGCTGGACACCACCTCGGTACCATCCGGATCTCGGCCCGTTGTGCTGCCTTCGGCCTATTCGCACATCGGTCCACTACTGACGCCGCCTCACGTGCCAACGGATTTTCTACGCTTTTTGTAGCCCTATGCCGCATAACAGGTCATGTGACTTGTTTATAAAACTTTTCATTGGTTCATTTTACTTTTGGTTTCCTAAAGATGGAAGGCTTGGTCATATGACCTAAAAATAACACTTTTCATTGGTTTAGAACATTTTTTTTCCCAAACGATGAAAGCCCCACCTTGTTTCTGGATCATTCAGACTGAAGCTGGCGTCAGCATGAGAGCACCACCATCTCGTGGCTCCGTCGTGGTCATTCCGCGAGCAATCATGGCAGCCGCTCCCCACCGGAAGCCTGCGGGAGTCGGGGGCCCCCAAGACTTTTATACAATCTTCACGGCTGAGGGGACGCTTTTCGAGAATGGAACCCAAGCCCTAGCAGGCAAGCGTCCGAGTTCCAAAGTGTCCCAGGACCATTTCAGTGGACCAGGCCTAAAACCGAGGAGCTGTCCGCCATTTTAAGAGCCATGTGGCAGCCGCCTATCGCTGCACTGCAAGAGTGGGAGCAACTCAACAACATGGTGAGCGAGACGCTGTGGCCGCAAGAGCGAGCGCAACTCAGCTAGATGGCCGCCACCTGGGGAGGCCCGTTCACGCCGGCTCCCCCACGCCCCCCCCCGGGCCGCCGCACGCCAATTTTCGGAGCAGCATTGTAGGATACCAAAACCAGTGCGGCAGTTTACTGGACATCACCTGGGTGCCTGTCGTACATGTTGTGTCAGCCATGTGACACTGGACACAGACCGCTACTGGCGAGGCCTCCCCCCGCACCACCCGGGACGCCCCACGCTGTTTTTCTGTGCTGCATTGTAGGATCCCTAAACCAGTGCGGCACCCAGGCGACATCACCTGGGTGCCGTCCAGAACTCTGCACGTTGTGCTGCCTTGGGACTATTCGCACAACAGACCGCTACTGACGAGGCCTCCCCCCGCCCCACCCGGGACGCCCCACGCCAATTTTCGGAGCAGCATTGTAGGATCCCTAAACCAGTGCGGCACCCAGGCGACATCACCTGGGTGCCGTCCAGAACTCTGCACGTTGTGCTGCCTTGGGACTATTCGCACAAAAGACAGCTTCTAACCATTGTTGCTTTTTGTATTGAGAAATGTTTAAATGTTTTTAGTTTTTGTTCCGTTCGTTAAAGTTAGTAGTTAATAAAGTTTTATAACCTTACTTTGTTGGAGTGTTATCTATTTTTTTAAAAACGGGTGAATGGGGCCTTGAATCGGGTTATTGTCATGTGTGGGCTTTGGAAGTGTGCTGCTGCAGGATCGGACATTTCAAACTCAAATGCACGTTCTTTTTCTTACCTTTCCGAAGCATGGAGCGCAATAGCAGGCAGAGAAAGGGTGATGCACGTGTTGAACACTACCTGACCTGGCAAGTTGCTGGCAGTGCCCCCCCGCCCGCTCCTGAAAGAGGGCACACACACACCGCCGCCCCGAGTACTTCACAAATCTTTAAAAGACCATGCGCTTGTTCATGAGGCTTAAATGGTTTATCACCTCTTCTAGAACCCCTGCATCGACCCTCTGACGTTTCCTGGAAAAATTACCATGTAACACAATACCAAGCCCTGTCAGCTGAAACCCCCAAGGAATCGTGGGGCATATTATCAAGGGGGTTTATCTCCGCTTTTTTGGCTTTAAAAACCATGAAAGCGGAGATAAAATTATTTCCCTATTACCAAGCTGTCGCTAACACCAGTTAGTGACAGCTAAAAGGAGATAGCGACCATCTTGGGCCCCACTTTGCATGTCAGTGATACTTATCACTAATGACATGCAAAGTGGCGTGCCAAGATGTTAGCGACTGGAAACAGTCCCTAACATCGCTACCTTCTATTACCAACTTTTGGAGATATTCGCGCTAAGCGCGAATATCTCCAAAATCTAACACCTGCCCTGAGCAGTTCTTAGCCATGTTATCCAATGGGAGGTGGATAACATGGCTAAGAGCATTAGATCGATAATACATGAATATCGCTGACTTTTCACCTGCCCTGAGCAGTTCTTAGCCATGTTATCCAATGGGAGGTGGATAACATGGCTAAGAGCATTAGATCGATAATACATGAATATCGCTGACTTTTCTGCGATAATAGCAAGGTTTTTTTCCGATAAAAATCGCCGATGTGCGGCGATAATTTTTGTCTCTAAACAAGTTAGAGACAAAAATTATCGCTAGTTGTTCGTAATATGCCCCCGGGTTTTTGCTTGCAGAAATCGGGAGGCGGGAGACTAGCACTGAAATCAGTACTCACACGCCTGAATCAGGAGGATTGGCATGTCTGAATTCTCTACAGCTGGGGCCATAAACTACATCCGCAGGGTTAGGTGATAGCCTGGGACCAGCCTGGCATCTAAAATGGCTGCCGTGCACGACAAAATTGTGGCATTCGAAAAAAGGCAAGATGGCGCAGCCGCTGGAAGAGATGTATCAACATATATCAGCCTCCTCAGCCACCCTCAGGAAATATAGGAGATTAGGATACGTCTCCCGCACCCCCTTATACCTAGTACTTTAATTAACGAAGCACAAAATGGCGAATTCCCGTTTCGCTACCAGTTTGCGGCCCAGTTCGCGGCCCGTGAAGCGCTTCTACCGTGAAAAATAATTTTTTTTTTATTTTGCCCACGGGACCCTTTAATAACCCCAACAACATTCCTAGGGGGTCAAGAGGGGTATACCTTGCCCACTTTCATTAAATTCCCCCTTAGTTTTTCACCTTTTCTTCTCTCTCGATCCTACCGAGAGACAAGATGGCGGCCGCTCCGGACTGTCACGCAGCAAAAAAAAAAAAAGCTCACGCACAGCCGCTGGAAGAGATGTATCAACATATATCAGCCTCCTCAGCCACCCTCAGGAAACATAGGGGATTAGGATACGTCTCCCGCACCCACTTATAACTAGTAATTTAATTAACGAAGCACAAAATCGCGAATTCCCGTTTCGCTACCAGTTCGCGGCCGCGCTTCTACCGTGAAAAATCATTTTTTTTTTATTTTCCCCACGGGACCCTTTAATAACCCCAACAACATTCCTAGGGGGTCAAGAGGGGGATACCTTGCCCCCTTTCATTAAATTCCCCTTTCGTTTTCCACCTCTTCTTCTCTCTCGATCCTACCGAGAGGCAAGATGGCGGCCGCTCCGGACTGTTTAGAATGTTGACAGACACCGGAGAGCCAATCAGCTTTCTGCGCGCAAAGTTCCGATAAGCGAAAAGTAAGCGGACCGGATCGCTGCCCAGAGCGCTGTTACAGATATATATCTTGGTTTGAACGTTAATTTCTCAAAAACTACTGGAGCACATATATTGAGACCTAGCAAAGGCACATCGGGCTAACAGTCCCTACAATTTTGCCAAGTTTCGTGCAAATCCATTCAGCCGTTCGAGCTAAAAGTGAGTCCAACCGCCCTATGGAAAAATGAATGGGAAAAACGCGTTTTGGGACCCCCTTTTTTCTTAGCCCCCCCTTGACGAAACCCCACCAAAGTTTCAGGGGCTGCTCAGAAACAAAATGTGCCATTTTCCTGAAAATTTCAGCCGATTCCGTCCACAAACGCCAAAGTTATTAGACATAGAATTTTCAAAAGTCCCATAGAGAAAAAATTCTAACTATATATACCTACTGGCGATAGCCAGTAGGTAATATATATATATATATATATATATATATATATATATATATATATATATATATACATACATATATAGCTATAGATCACCATTAACAGCGCTCCTTCCAGAAATCCCTCCCCTTCAATAGGGGTGGTTCACAGCCGGCAGAGCAGCCGGTAGTCAATATTAAGTTAAGAGCGGCGTTCTTCAGCGAGCACTCAGGCACAAAACCACACCGCAGGCATCAGTCCAAATAAGCAGGGTTTATTGACGCCATAAGCCCTAGGTGACGCGTTTCGCACTTCACAAAGCGCTTGATCACATAGCTATAGATGTACACATATATGCATATATATGCAAATGTATATACACACGTATATATAAACACAGGTTATATACATACATATATATACACATATTACCTACTGGCGTTCACCAGTAGGTATTTATAGTTAGGACCTATTATCCATAGCAAAATTGCAACATTCTATTCCCAATAACTTTGGTGCTGTTTGACAAATCTTCGCAACATTTTCAAAATGTATGCTCACTACGGTCCGCTCCTATCTTGAAAGTTTCGGGGTGATTTGGCAAGTGGGGGCAGAGAAAAAAAGAGGGTCCCAAAACGTGTTTTCTCCATGCAATTTTCCATGGGAATCTTTAGACACAGCTACAGCCCGAACTGCTGAAGGGAATTACACCAAATTTGACAAAATGGTGTTAAATGGTGTAAATTCGTTCAGTAGTTGCTGAGAAAATCAAAATTAAAATAATATCAAAATCTAGAGGCGCACAGGATCGGCGCACAATGCAGATTAGGATCTGTGCACCCTGCCCATCACGAGCTGCCTTCTAAATGGCTGTCAACAATCCAAAGCAGGAACTGTTGGCAGCCATCTTGTGCCTCAGTAGAAGCAAGGCACAAGAAAAAACAGTAAAATGAAGGCACAAAACAAGAATAGGGGGCCAGGGTTGAAACATGCTGACCTCTAGGCCTGCTTATTATTATTATTATTATTTGGAATCTTGTATAGCGCACGGTTACCCTCGGGCATCCCAGCGCTCGTTCATGACTCAAGGGAATGGAGCTAAGAAGACAGCATTAAGCGGGGAACAGGTGGGTCTTGAGTAGCTTTCGGAACCGAATAGTACCAGTCTCTATCCGTATTCCATAACTTGGCTGCGTTCACCGAGAATCTTCTACCGCCCATCCGGGCTCTTTTCACTCTGGCCACTTGTAACAAAGATTTGTGGTCAGAGCGTAGGGCTCTAGTAGCCTTGTAAGGGAGCACCATATTACCCAAGATGGGAGGGCCCTTCCCCCGCAGGATTTTATGAGCCGTACAGAGAGATTTAAATTGTATCCTCTCCCGTACTGGAAGCCAATGCAATGCTCTTAATGCCGGTGTTGCTGACTGTCTCCTTGGAATATTCATCAGCAGCCTTGCTGCTGCATTCTGCACTTGTTGGAGTTTATTGAGCGTTGCTTCCGGAGCGCCCAAAAAAAGCACATTGCTATAATCCAATCTCGAGACAATCAGCCCCTGAATAAGAAGTTTCCTGGAGGTCGGAGGGAGAAGGGGTAAAATCTTACGGGCTGATCGGAGCAGAGCAAAACAGACTCCGGCAGTTTTGTTTGCATGGGTCTTAAAAGACAGGTCTTCTTCAAGCCACACACCCAGGCTTTTGATCTCCTTTTTGGGGCTTGGAGAATCGCCAAGACAACTCGGCCAGCTGCCTGGCGGCAAAGAAGGCCCGCATGTCCCAGCAACATCAGCTCTGTTTTAGAGCCGTTCAGTTTTAATTCTGAATTGCCCATCCATGTGTACACCTTGGACAAGCAGGAGTGCAACAGGTCCGGATGATCCACCAATTGGGAAAGGGCCACCACCAACTGGGTAATTTTGATACCCAGTGGTGCCACCACATCCTCCAATGGTGCCATATAGACATTAAACAATGTGGGGCTCAGGGAGGGGCCCTGAGGCACACCACAATGAAGGGGGATGGGGCAGATTGTGCACTACTTTCCCAGACTTGGTAGGTTCGTTGGTGCAGAAACGACGCAAGCCACTTTAAGGCCATTCCAGTCAGGCCTACCTCTGACAGTCGTTGGAGCAACACCTGATGGTTTACGGTGTCAAAAGCCGCACTAAGGTCCAGGAGGATCACTGCCACCGATCCTCCTGAATCCAGAATACGCCTGGCTTCTTCCACGACTGCCAGAAGGGCAGTATCAGTCTCTTGGCCCGGCCTGAATCCCGTTTGGGAATTCCACAACAAGCCATTGGACTCCAGGAACTGTGACAGTTGCCTGTTCACCAGTCTCTCTGCGATCTTACCGAACCCGGGCAGCAAGGAAATCGGTCTGAAATGATCCAGGTCCGATGCTTAGGGGGTGCCACAAGAACCTATAGGGCCAAAAGAAGCATTTTTTTAAAATGCTGTGATGCGCACTGGGTACGCGGATCCAGCCACGAAAATGAAAAAAATAACCCCCAGGTGGGCCAAGTTCCAGGTGAATTTTAAAAATATATGTGCGGGGCCCAAGGGGATCCCCACAGCCCTGGGGACCGCCACCACAGGGGCTTTCTAAAAATATTTGGGGGGCGGACATAGCCCCCCGCAGCACTGTGGACCACCACACCCAGGGCTTTCGAGGGCAAGGAGATAATTAATCATTAAAGAATCTGTTACCCTCATCTGTGAAATGTACACCATCTCTCCTGTAGATGCCATTCATATTAAAAAGCAGATTGTTGTTGTAAATAGACCCCATCCTATAATCTCTGAGATAAGCAGAAACAGCTTTATTGACATGTTTCCTAGCTTTCTCAATCTGTGAACAAAATTGATTGGACCAGTTCCATTTCTGTCTTTGGCAAATGTCAGAGTAGACAAAAGCAGATTGGGGGAAAGAAACATCAGTACTGCAAAGGTGTCCTTCATTAGCATTTCCGGACCTACCCCAGTCAAAGTACCTAGGTCATTGCCACCACAGTGCACAATTATGAGGTCAGGGTGTTGGAGATGCAAAATGGATTTAACCAATGGTATCAATTGGTGCAACTTTAATCCTCTCTGTCCAATCCATTTAATTTCTACATTTTGTAAAGCTAGGTCTTTGTCAATACCTCTGCTTTCAGCATTCCTTTTGCACCAGAAAATATAGCCGTGTCCCACAATCCACACTCAAAGCATCTTGAAGGGAAGTCTGGATGCACTCAGAAGATGTCTGTAGGTGAAGTAGGCAGTTTGTAAAATTAGATCTTTCTTAAACGGTGGACAAGATGCAATTTAAAAAAATGAAGAGAAATGATTGGCTGATTGAAAACATTATACACTGAAAAATAGGGTATATGTTTCTGTGTTTAAAAAGCATGTTTATTATTCGTTAGTAAAAACTGTTTGAAAGTTACATTAGATAAGATAAGCTTGTACTTTGGAAAGTCAGGCACACTTGCTGTTTGAATTTGCAACACTCTGTGCTGAACTAGTGACCGGTGTGATCAGTTGAGTGTTCCATGAACTGTTACCCTGGTAACAGGCATTCAGCAGAATGAAGGGTAGGGTTGGAAGTAATGTGTGTCATTACATGTGTATTTTTTATTAATATTACAGTAATATGTAATTGCAGTGTTATTTCCCAAGTTACTGGTATAGTTTAAAAAGCATGTTTCTAATTGGTTAGTAAAAACTGTTTGAAAGGTACATTAGATAAGATAAGCTTGCACTTTGAAATGTCAAGCACACTTGCTGTTTGAATTTGAAACACTCCCAAGTCACTGGTATAGTTAAAAGTAGAGTGTTAAAAAAAGAAAACTATTTGTCATATACTTTTGAGGTCTCTTCTGGAACCGTGGTTTCATCGCTTACGGTGCATGGACCAGGAGCGACTCCAGAAAATTCCAGAAGCAATTTTGGTTCAATTAGAGGTCAGTTGGCAAGGGTTGTGAACAAGCGAAGCACTAGAATAGTGCGCTCCGCTCTTATGGTGGTCGAGCCCGTCCCCAGGAACAAGGGAGGAGGGGGGCCAGGGAGAGAGTCCCCCCTCCCCCATTGGCCTGCAGTAGGCAGCTACGGCGGGGTGAACCGAAAGCACTTTTGTGCTTCCAGTTCACACAAGCACACAACAGCAGGGACAGACCAGTTTAGACTGGCCAGTGCCCTCCTGTTAAAAGGGGGGGTGGGGAGCGGAACGTTCTCTTGTTCCTACGCTCCCCACAGATGCAGCACCAATTTTTTGGTTTTGCTAAGAGTAGTGCACTATATTCATTGTGGGCATAAGAAAATCTGGTGTGTAATTCAGATACTTCATAATCTACAAATCAATTTGAAATGTGAGTTATTCATTTGTGAGGTGTTGTATGTGGTGCCTTTGTTTTGAATCATAAACTATAATTTTAAAAATTTGGAGTTAGTGATATATTTTCTAATGAAGAAATATTTATTACAGTTTTTTGTAATATGTTTAAATTTTGTTTAATATACATTTTGTATATTATTATATATCTTTTGAAATATGGATTGCTGATTATGACTGATTGTTTTAAGGTGTGCCTATGTACATTGGTATTATAGTGCATAATGTTGGTGTTGATTTCAAATTGGTAATTAATATGTTGAGTTAAGGTATTAGTGATGAGAGTCATTTTTGTAAGTGTCTACAGAGGTATAGTTTAAATATGTGACACAATTTTCCGGGGAATAGTCTTGCCTGTCTGTAATTACACTGTGAGTCTGTGTCCACTACTACAATCATCCTGACAGAAGCATGTGCTTATTTAATCTCTTTGCTGACACTGCATATAAACTTATCCTGATGTCAACTACTGACAGTATGAGAAACCAGTCACTGTTTATGCACTTGGAGAATGAGTCAGGCATTCAGATAAGCAGTGGTACAGTCAAATGTGTATAATCTATGCGGTCCCCTAACCCCTTAAACTTTTGAGTCTCTCCTGCTAAAGTCCAGGGAATAGTCTAGCCTGTCAGGAATCACACTGTGAGTCTGTGTCCACTCCTCCATTCATTCTGACAGAAGCATGTGCTTAACCGCATCGCTGCTGCGGTTATTTTTGCGCTGTGCGGCAGTTTCGATTAACCGCGTTACATGACGAGCTCAGCTCGTCATCCGCACACGTCACCCGTGGCTGATGACGAGCTGAGCTCATCATCAGCATCGAAGGGGTTATTTAATCACTCTGCTGACACATAACTGCTTATAAACTTATCCTGATATCAACAACTAGCAGTATGAGAATCCAGTCACTGTTTATGCACTTGGAGAATGAGTCTGCATTCACACAAGCAGTGGTACAGTCAAATGTGTAGAATGAATGCAGTCCCTTAACCCCTTCCAGAATACTGAGTCTCTCATGCTAAACTCAAGGGAATAGTCTTACCTGTCTGGAATCACACTGTGAGTCTGTGTCCACTCCTTCAATCATCCTGACAGAAGCATGTGCTTATTTAATCTCTCTACAGACACATAAGTGCTTACAAACGTATCCTGCAGTCAACTACTAGCAGTATGATAATCCAGTCACTGTTTATGTACTTGAAGAATGAGTCAGGCATTCAGACAAGCAGTGGTATAGCCAAATGTGTAGAATGTATGCGGTTCCTTAACCCCTTCCAGACTACTGAGTCTCTTTTGCTAAAGTCCAGGTAATAGTCTATTCTTTCTGGAATAACACTGTGAGTCTCTGTCCTCAAATACAATAATCCTGACAAAAGCATGTGCTTATTAAATCTCTCTGCAGACATATAAGTGCTTATAAACTTACCCTGCTGTCAACTACTAGCAGTATGAGAAACCGGTCACTGTGTATGCACTTGGAGAATGAGTTAGGTATTCAGACAAGCAGTGGTACAGTCAAATATGTAGAATGTATGCTGTCCCATAACCATTTCCAGAATACTGAGTCTCTTCTGCTAAAGTCCAGGGAATAGTCATGCCTGTCTGGAATCACACTGTGAGTCTGAGTCCACTCCTACAATCATCCTGACAGAAGCATGTGCTTATTTAATCTCTCTGCTGACACATAAGTGCTTATAAACCTATCCTGATGTCAACTACTAGCAGTATGATTGCCCTGTCACTGTGTATGCACTTGGAGAATGAGTTAGGTATTCAGACAAGCAGTGGTATAGTCAAATGTGTAGAATGAATGCGGTCCCTTAACCCCTTCCAGACTACTGAGTCTCTCCTGCTGAAGTCCAGGGAATAGTCTTGCCTGTCTGGAATCACACTGTGAGTCTGTGTCCACTTCTACAACCATTCTGACAGAAGCATGTGCTTATTTAATCTCTCTGCAGACACATAAGGGCGTATAAAATTATCCTGTTGTCAACTAGTAGCAGTATGAGAACCTAGTCACTGTTTATGCCCTTGGAGATTGAGTCAGGCATTCAGACAAGTAGTGATAGATTCAAATGTGTAGAATGTGTGCAGTTCCTTAACCCCTTCCAGACTACTGAGTCTCTCCTGCTAAAGTCCAGGGAATAGTCATGCCTGTCTCGAATCACACTGTGTGTCTGTGTCCACTCCTACAATCATCCTCACAGAAGCATATGCTTATTTAATCTCTCTGCTGACACATACGTTTTTATAAACTTATCTGGCTGTCAACTACTAGCATAATAAGAACCCAGTCACTGTTTATGCACTTGTAAAATGAGTCAGGCATTCAGACAAGCAGTGGTATAGTCAAATGTGTAGAGTGTATACGGTACCTCAACCCCTTCCAGACTACTGAATCTCTTCTGCTAAAGTCCAGTGAATAGTAATGCCTGTCTGGAATAACACTGTGAGTCTGTGTCCACTTCTAAAACCATTCTGACAGAAGCATGTGCTTATTTAATCTCTCTGCTGACACATAAGCACTTATAAACTCATATTGCTGTCAACTACTAGCTGTGTGAGAACTCAGTCACTGTGTATGTATTAGGAGAATGAGTTAGGCCCTCAGACAAGCAGTGGTATAGTCACATGTGTAAAATCTATGCGGTCCCCTAACCCCTTCTAGGCTACTGAGCCTCTCCTGCTAAAGTCCAGGGTATAGTCTTGCCTGTCTGGAATCACACTGTGAGTTTGTGTCCATTCCTACAATCATCCTGACAGAAGCACGTGCTGATTTAATCTCTGTGCTGACACATAAGTGCTTATAAACTTATCCTGCTGTCAACTACTAGCAGCCTGGGAATCCAGTCACTGTCTATGCACTTGGAGAATGAGTCAGGCATTCACACAAGCAATTGTACACCTTGCTGTAAACTAAGTATGGGCGAATTTTGTGAATCAGCGGTTAACAAATTTCCCCGCGAAAGCACAGATTTTTTTGAGATTTTGCACCATACTTAACTGGAGTACTTTCTACTGGCTAATCAGTAAGTGCTACCTCGTTGGGTAAATGTATAGTGCTTTTACTGCACTACAGCTGCATAGGGCCAGAAGAGTTGCCTCCAGTGACCATGTGTGTGTAACTTTGCCATTGCACCGAAGGGCACCGGGGTTCCTCGAGTGAGCTGTCCATCATAGTATGTAAAGAGCGGGAATACGGTGCACACCGCTAGTGTGTGTGTGTGGGGGGGCAAACAGGGGGGGGCTTCTTTGCGAGTTCACATGCCTCTTGTGTGTATGAAAGGTCAGGCACCGATCAGAGCAGCAGATGGGGAGAAAGAAGCTCCTGGTCACAGGAACTGCAGGGGGATTGCACTCGTGAAAGTCAAGGATGCAAAGGCCTCCATCAAGCATCATACCTAATTTTCGACTGTAGTTATGGGGAGAAAGCACACCTGCCCAGCCTCAACAAAGCGCTCAATTTTTTGGGGCTGATTAACTTTGCCATCGTGCCAAAGGGCGCCGGGGGTCCCTCGAGTGAGCTGTCCATCATAGTGGGTAAAGGGCGGGAAGACGTTGCACACCGCTAGTGTGTGTGTGGGGGGGCAAACGGGGGGGGCTTCTTTGGGAGTTCACATGCCTCTTGTGTGTATAAAAGGTCAGGCACCGATCAGAGCAGCAGATGGGAAGAAAGAAGCTACTGGTTACAGGAACTGAACGGGGATTGCACTTGTGAAAGTGAAGGATGCAAAGGTCTCCATCAAGCATCATAGCTAATTTTCGACTGTAGAATTGGGGAGAAAGCAGACCTGCCCAGCCTCGACAAAGCGCACGTTTTTTGGGGCTGATTAACTTTGCCATCACGCCGAAGGGCACCGGGGTCCCTCGAGTGAGCTGTCCATCATAGTGGGTAAAGGGCGGGATGACGGTGCACACCGCTAGTGTGTGTGTTGGGGTGGGAAACGGGGGGCTTCTTTGCGAGTTCACATGCCTCTTGTATGTATAAAAGGTCAGGCACAGATCAGAGCAGCAGATGGGGAGAAAGAAGCTACTGGTTACAGAAACTGCACGGGGATTGCACTCGTGAAAGTCAAGGATTCAAAGGCCTCCATCAAATTTTCGACTGTAGATATGGGGAGAAAGCACACCTGCCCAGCCTCGACAAAGCGTTTTTTGGGGCTGATTAAGGAGTTACTGAATTTGACCTTCAACTCGGGCACCTGCTTTATCTATATCTGTAAGTGCTTCCTGCAGGAGCCTCGTTGTCTACTTGTAACTATTCTCTGACCCTGCCTCGAGGTTCAGAGCAAGGTGAGAGAATAGTTGCGAGTAGGCAAGGAGGCGCCGCTCAGGAAGCACTTACAGGGTTAGAGCAGGTGCGCAAGTTGAAGTTAATTTCTTTGTAACCATTTTGTAAATGGTTACAAAGAAATTATCTTCAACTTGGGCACCTGCTGTAACCCTGTAAGTGCTTCCTGAGCAAAATTCGTCCCACTCGGATTTTCCCGCGATTTCGTGCGATTCGTGGATTGCAAAATCGCAGAAAATCCGCAGATTCCGCGAGCAGAGCGAATTTTCCGCCCATACTTACTGTAAACTACTAGAACTCTACGTACTCATTTACTGTGTATGCATTTGTAAGAAACGTATTCATTCTAATCATTATTCAATTAGTAACTGTGTACTTCAGTAAATTAATCGTGATTACAAAAGGAAGTATTTAAATGGTATTTATGTACAATGTGTTTGTTTAGTAATAGAATAGTCGATTGTATAGATTCATTAAAATAATTTTATATATATTTATTTTTTTACAGATATTGTATATCATCATCAAAATAGACTTATCATGACTTAACAAACAGAAAAGAGGAAACAACGGAAAAATGACTATTAATTGAAGAAAATTCAACAACAAGTATTGGATGACCAACAACATGTGGGGAAATAGAATTAGTCTTGCGTTAAGAGAACAAAAGAATTTATTAAAAGACTTTGAAAGCCTAGAAACAGTGTGCAGATTGTGAAAAGTACAAAGCATGCCTCAACCAGAAAAAAGTATAGGAAGAAACAAATGTAAAAAATGGGAAATTACATTCAAAAGACACATTGGCCCCCATTAGGATGGCGGGCGGACTTTGCCCGCCTGCCATCCTCGTGCAAAACAGGACCGCCCACCATAGGAGCGGCGGTCCCGCCATTGGCATTAGGATGCGCCCACCACACTGGCGGGCAAACCCTGTATTTTTACCATTGCTGCGGGCGGTGCAGAAAGCGTCACCCGCCACAATGGTAAAAATGCACGTTGTGCATTTCAAAGCACAACATGACAGGCACCGTGCGGTGCCTGCCATGTTTCACTTTGAAATGTGGGGGGTACCATAGGTACCCCCCATGTGCACCCCCCCAACCCCCGGACTCCCAGGGGGCCTGCAATGGGCCCCTGCAGGGAGTCTCCGCATGCCGCCACTGAAAAGCATGTCAGGAAGCCCATCATAATATGGCTGGCGGTGTCTCATAGACACAGCCACCATATTCAACATTTTCCGCCCCGGCCGCTAGGCGACCGGGGCGGAAAAGCGGCGGACGGTGTTTACGTCCGCCGCGGTCCCCCCGCCATAGTAATATGACAGGGGGAAAAGGGTGGCGGGCGGACATTAATGTCAGGCGGATATGCCACCGCCACCATGGGGGTGGCGATCCGCCCGACATCGTAATGGGCCCCAATGTATGGTAAAAGGAGGCAGAGTCAGAATAAAGAAATAAGAAAGAAGATGTTTTACAATAGAGGTGTTTTTAATTTGTTGAAAGATGTGAAGAAATACAAAAGAACAGCACAATTTTTATAAAATGAAGGAAGAAATGGAAATTATTGTTGAGAAGGCTTTTGAATTAAAAAGGAAATTATTCATTTTAGTTTTAAACAGAATTCGATCACTAGATAAACCAATCAATTTTATGAAGGCCAAAAGTAAGCATCATATCTCGTAAGATTGCTCTGCTACTGGTGTCATCCCCTGCAGTGGAACTCATAGAAAGCTGTGATTAAACAAAGATGACTAGCTTAAGTTGACCAAAGTGTTACAGTACTCAAATTAGTTCTGTCACGGGCACCTTGTTGGTGTATGTTGGAGGACGACGGCGGGACTACAGGTACAAGGCAGGCACTGACCAGAAAGACTGGTCATCCCCTTACCGCTTCCCTCCAGGAAGCCTTGGCTAATAACCCAAAGCGTATGCATGAGAAGGGAATCCCCCTCTCACATATAGAAAAACGCCTTAGTGAGTGTATCACATAGTCTGTACCACAACACTAAGTCTGTTTTATTACACCACACCTTTTTAAAAAACGGTCCTGAGGAAAGCCAGAATACTCTAAGGCACTGGCTGAAACATGTCGTCCATCTGAAGGACGCATTTTGTAAATGGTTACAAAGAAATTATCTTCAACTTGGGCACCTGCTGAAACCCTGTAAGTGCCTCCTGAGCAAAATTCGTCCCACTCACGGATTTGCAGATTTTCCCGCGATTTTGTGCGATTCGCGGATCGCGAAATCGCGGAAAATCCAAAGATTCCGCGAGCGGAACGAATTTTCCGCCCATACTTACTGTAAATTACTAGTACTCTACGTACTCATTTACTGTGTATGCATTTGTAAAAAACGTATTCATTCTAACAATTATTTAATTAGTACCTGCGTACTTCAGTAAATTAATCGTGATTACAAAAGGAAGTATTTAAATGGTATTTATGTACAATGTGTTTGCTTAGTATTAGAATAGTCTATTGTATAGATTCATTAAAATAATTTTATATATATTTATTTTTTACAGATATTGTATATCATCATCAAAATAGACTTATCATGACTTAACAAACAGAAAAGAGTAAACAACGGAAAAATGACTATTAATTGAAGAAAATTCAACAACAAGTATTGGATGACCAACAACATGTGGGGAAATAGAATAAGTCTTGCGGTAAGAGAACAAAAGAATTTATTAAAAGACTTTCAAAGCCTAGAAACAGTGTGCAGATTGTGAAAAGTACAAAGCATGCCTCAACCAGAAAAAAGTTTAGGAAGAAACAAATGTAAAAAATGGGAAATTACATTCAAAAGACACATTGGCCCCCATTAGGATGGCGACTTTGCCCGCCTGCCATCCTCGTGCAAAACAGGACCGCCCGCCATAGGAGCGGCGGTCCCGCCATTGGCATTAGGATGCGCCCACCACACTGGCGGGCGAACCCTGTATTTTTACCATTGCTGCGGGCGTTGCAGAAAGCGCCACCCGCCACAATGGTAAAAATGCACGTTGTGCATTTCAAAGCACAACATGACAGGCACCGTGCGGTGCCTGCCATGTTTTACTTGGAAATGTGGGGGGAACCATAGGTACCCCCCATGTGCACCCCCCAACCCCCGGACTCCCAGGGGGCCCGCAATGGGCCACTGCAGGGAGTCTCCGCATGCCGCCACTGATAAGCATGTCAGGAAGCCCATCATAATATGGCTGGCGGTGTCTCATAGACACAGCCACCATATTAAACATTTTCCACCCCAGCCGCAAGGCGACCGGGGCGGAAAAGCGGCGGACGGTGTTTACGTCCGCCGAGGTCCCCCCGCCATAGTAAGATTGCTCTGCTACTGGTGTCATCCACTGCAGTGGCACTCATAGAAAGCTGTGATTAAACAAAGAGGACTAGCTTAAGTTGACCAAAGTGTTACAGTACTCAAATTAGTTCTATCACGGGCACCTTGTTGGTGTATGGTGGAGGACGACGGCGGGACTACAGGTACAAGGCAGGCACTTGGCTAATAACCCAAAGCGTATGCATGAGAAGGGAATCCCCCTCTCACATATAGAAAAACGCCTTAGTGAGTGTATCACATAGTCTGTACCACAACACTAAGTCTGTTTTATTACACCACACCTTTTTAAAAAACGGTCCTGAGGAAAGCCAGAATACTCTAAGGCACTGGCTGAAACATGTCGACCATCTGAAGGACGCAGGGGGCAGTAACTCGCCACCCTCACGCGTCCTGTAGCCTTACTTTTAACCGCTGGTGACGGCCCAGTTATTAAAATTGAATTTACCCTCGGGTACTGGGACCACCACCAAGCCGTTTTAAATCACAACTCACCCAACCTCACTGCACTCTCAGCAATATACCAGCTCCGCTGTAATCAGGCATCGTAGCTCACCCGGGACATACTAGGTGTCACTGGGTGGGCCCGATGATGAAGCATGCCACCAACTAGGTTGGTGGGTGAGGGCTTCATGAATACACCAACAAGGTGCCCGTGACAGAACTAATTTGAGTACTGTAACACTTTGGTCAACTTAAACTAGTCCTCTTTGTTTAATCACATATAAACCCTCGGGGACTCGGACTAGCTAACTAGTCCTCTCTCTCCCTCTTGTTACATGCACCCATAGAAAGCTGTCTTTTGTGATGCACAGCCTTACAACATGGTGCAGTAACAACTGTGCTGTCTAGCATATAATTTTTTACTGGAAGCCTATCTTTTCAGTACAAATTCCTGTTTATAGATAAACACTGAAGTTCCCTATGCATTGGATACCTGCTGCGCACTGCAGCATACTTAAAATCCTTCCTTTTTGATTCGAGGCACCTGCTTGAAATAGGAGGTTGGTTTTAATGTAAAACCCAGCTTGGCTACCTTAGTGGATCAAGATTTGTATCAGTACTTTTGAGTGCCTGCGCTGAACCTAACCCATTTACGGCTGCAGTGAAATGCTTTGCATTCATTCATATAATTTTGTGCCATCAATCAATCAACCATTAGATCTTTTAAAGCATGACTTGTCACCTTGGGGGTCTCCAGGCGCTGAGGTTTCGTGAGCTTTGGTCTGATGGCCATGCTGATCGAAGAACAAGTCTTGAGTTTCTTCCTTAAGTCCTCTAATGATGGGGAGGTGCATGGGTGGCGGGGGAGGTCGTTCCATGACTTAGGGATGAGGTAGATCAAAGTAAATATGGGGCATATTATCAAGAACGGCGATAATGGGCTTGATAATGTACCCTTGTGAATTCCCATAGCAGCCCAGGTTAACACCAGAACCTGGGCTGCTATGGGAAGTCACACGGACATATTATCAAGCCCATTATCGCCGTTTTAGTGGCAGTTTCCTGATGCTACAACAGCAATAATTTTATTGCCGTTCTTGATAATATGCCCCATAGATCCTTATGTTTCCCTATGCAGGGGAATCAAGTAATAACATTTCTGGTTGGAATCTGTTTTTCATACTAGTCTTCTTCAACAGAGTACTCTTTATTAAAAAAAAACAGTTTACTTTTGGCTGAAACTTGCAAACACTAAACACAAAATCGTAATGCTACCACTTGGTCATCTCCAACTTTTATTTTGTATTAGTAGCTTTCAGACTTCGGAGTTACCCTTTGGTTCTCAGCTTATTTTAGGCTCAATGTCAGGTTAATAGTTTCTCTCTCATCTGATTCTTTTACACATATGGTTATCTGTTCCTTTTTGTGTGTGTCTTTCATTTATGTTGCTTTAGTGAAAGAAATGCCCACTACTTGTGGGAATTAACAGATGGGGTGAATGTTAATACAATTCTTCCCAAAAAGCACAGGTATGAAGTTGTTATTTCTGCTGAGTGGGGTTTTACTTGGACTGACATTGATTAGTAAGGAAAGGGACAAGGGCGAAGGAAGAAGAGGTAATGCTTAGATTCCTTACCAGTAATCTTTATGACTCCGATTATTCCTTACGTGTCCTATTACTTATTTTCCTCCACCCCACTTTGACTCCTTCATCAGTCTTCGCTTAAAGCTTTATATAAGCAGAAAGGGGCTGGTGTTCTGATGAGAAACTGAATTTATGAGAGACTATTCGGAGCATTAATAATAATAGACTGCTTGACAGTGGTGAACTCCTGGGAGAGAATTGGCATACTCAATAGGAGTCATATTATCAAGAACGGTGTTAAAATTATAGTCGGTTTAGCGGCGGAAAACTGCTGCTAAAGCGGCGATAATGGGATTGATAATATTCCCTGGAGAATTCCAATAGAAGCCCATGTTCACACCAGAAAATGGACTTCTATTGGAATTCTCAACACCGTCCTTGATAATATGCCCCTTGGAATGTAATGGGACGAGTAAGGACAACTCAGAGTTATAAAGATTACTGGCAAGTAATCTGAGCACTACTACACTTTAGCATGAATGTTAGGGTTGCACACTCATCCGAATTGTGTAAAATTGATACTTGTATAACACACTACTCACCGGCAAGGGTCCCAAGGCGTGTGTACGAATTCCACTGTGGAACCCATCCAGGCTTTCCCTGTGAGGGGATCCTTAGCCTTGTGGGGGCTGTTGTGGAGATTAAGCAAGCTATTGCCCAGAGTTGCAGAGTAGGACTCCATGATTGGAATAGGCACCGAGGCGAGAATTATCAGGTCCGTGGAATTTTGAGCCTAAGACCCACCAAGGAGGGTAATTGAACCCTGGTCCCGGGCCAGACCTCTGCATCAGGGTCTGCCACTCTAACCATTGAGCCACACTTCTCCACTCCGAATTGTGCTCTAAGACTTACCTTTAAATTACACTCATTTGCGTGAAAATCCATCACAATTGTTCAATATTCTCTAACAACAACGTGAAGGACAATAGAATGTTCTTGCCAAGGTCTGACATTATCCAAGGTCTGACATTTAAGTCACTAGTCACATGGGAGTTGGGCTGCATGTTTCGCCATTCGTGGACCAATGGCCACTCAAAGCAGCAGCCTTGCTGAAGCTCTGATCGAGACGCTTGCATTCATACACGAACAGCAGCAATTAAAGAGGAAGCAGGCTATTTTTAGACACTTATGAATTGTATTCCCAAAATAAATAGTCGATGAAAAATCATCAACTGTCATGGGTAATATCAAAATACCAGCATCCGGGTACATCATGTTCCTCTGGAGAGAAATGCAGCTGTTTCATGATGTAACAGCACCAAAAAGATCAATGGTCCTGGTTTGAAAATGATGAGACTTCATGCTATCTTCTAATGTAACTATATATCTCACTGAATAAATGTTACGAAATTAGACACAAACTGCTGCACACATGGCTTTTCCTTTTTTTTCCTTTTTCCGGCTTTGCTAAGGATGTGAAAACAAGTGGATCCCAAGTGGATCTTGTCCAAGGCTTAAGATGGGCAAAGAAAGGTGAATGCTCTCTGCTTTATGTTGATAGAGTGTGGATGTTATTTTGCATTTATCTTTACCAATTTCTACCTAAGAAATGTATTTTTGACACTTGTTAAATGGATGAGACAGCACAATAATATGTTCAACTACTGAGAGAAAACACAACTGCTAAGTCATGATTCACATACTGCATCATAAAAGCATGCAGAATGTTAGAAAATGATGACATGATAATGAAAAGCTATGTTGAAAAATGACAATTCCATACAAATGTATTTACGTGTTTATGAGATGAAAATAAAAAAAAGTAACTTCAAGAGTTTTATAATGACAATAATTTAATGTGCATTAAAATTAATGTAACACATTTGACTGAAATGGAACATACATATTTAAATTGATTAAGTGTAGAGAATGCAATTAACAGAGAACTGACATAGAATCTTAGAGGTTTTTTTCTTCACGTATTTAAAGAATACATGCACTGTGCATTGAAAAGTAGTCTGTTGAAAAGAAATGCACATGGCAACATCCAAAAATAATACTGATGCACCACGTGAAAGACGAAAAAGGTTTAGTAGTGCTTAATACTGACTTGTATTACATGAGAGCAATGCATTTGATTAACATGAAAACGTCAAGCATTTTAAATGTGTGATATTTAATAATATTGATATTTCTGTGAATCAGCCATATTCCATTTAGGCCTCAAAAGCTTTCTTTCCTTAGCTAATGTTAAAACCATGGTGAAAGCTGTCACCTAAGCCTATGGGAACTTTCTGTAAAGTTTCCACTTGTGTTCTTGTAATCAATGGGCTTGCTTCTTACTTGTAACACACTTGGGGGTATATTCACAAGAACGTTTGATAACTACCGTAAGAGTAGCGTAATGCAACTTTCAACATCACAGCCTATTATTGCGGGAAAATAACCTGTGTCAACGTGGAATTCACAACAAGGCAGAAACATCCGATAGCCATCAGATAACGTGTCAAATGTCAGCGTGAAAATCAACACCACACCGCATAAATGTGAAACGCGGACGCAAAAAAAACATGTGATGACGCCAATCGCGGTACAAAAATCAGAAAAAAACAGCCACAGGCCTGCAAACCCCACGCATCTGGCGGGAAAATGCACTATAAAAGAAAGAAAAAATAATTCAAACTGCGCTGTGATAGAACACCATCAACAACTGTTCGGCACCACTGCTGCACTGGCAACCCAAACAGAAATGTGGCAGGACATTGTCACCAACTTCAATGCAGTCGGAGTGTCGCGGAGGTCCCTGGAGGAGGTAAAGAGGCACTGGCACAGCCAAACAAAGGAGAAGCTCTCCGCCAACAGGGAGGCAGCAAGGGCTACTGGAGGTGGGAGTCCTGCGACACAGGAGGAGATTGATGAGCTGGAGGAAATGGTGGCCACAGTCAGCAGTGTGGAGACGGCGGCAGGCATTATGGGCTTGGACACAGCACGATACGACCGGACCCAACAGCAACAGGGTGAGTAACGACCAGGGACTGGGGGGATGGGCACAATGGCACACATACACAATTATGTGTAGCACACTGCACACCCACAATGATCGTGGAACACGTCACTGATAGCCATGGCACACTGCAGCAAACGCCAAGTAGGCCCCCATCCACAATGTGCACAAAGGGGCCCCCCTCCATATTACCAAAATCACAACCGACCCGTGCACATGTGCTGAATCCAGCAAAGCAACGGCTCTGTGACCCACTCTGACTAAGCAAGTAACACTGCATGCCCGATAGTATGGTGGCAGCCCACGAATCGATATGGAGGTAGCCCAGTGCGGATCACATCCATAAAGGAGCAGGTTACACCCTGGCATGTCCTCGTGCACAAATAACCCATGCCGTACCATACACGCAGCAGACGAACAATGTACCAGGCCACAAAATCTGTCTGCAAGCACATATGACCCAAGTCAAAAACAAATCATGCCCCGAAAAGCATTTCAAAGGCACTCCACCTCAAAGGGAGAAGGCTACACGAAATCAGAGCTACAGGGCAACTCCCCAACAATGCAGCACACACACATAGCAATCACAGAACATCAGTAATGACGGCAATGAGGTACAAAGTGCAACACCATAGGACACGGCTCACAACAGGTCCCGCATGTGCATAGTAACTGTCCACTCACATCTGTCATTGCCTGACACTGTGTGATGATAATGCACGGGTACTACCACACATCTGTCATGTAGTCGAAAAACACAGTGACTGCCATCAAATAGCCAGCTCCACCAAAACAGTGACAATGTACATTGGCATGAAGTCTGAATTGAAACATCTGCAAATCCTCAACATACATATGTAACTCTGTTAACCTGCATCTCCCCTTTCACATTGCAGAGGGACACACACCACCACCTGCAGGGCACACCACACTTCACATCATTGATGATGAAGAGGACAACCTGCACATATGCCAAGACACCCTCCAACAGGTAATAGAAAGCCTCTGCACCCGATCCCCAGGAGCAGGACAGGCCAGCTGACCCGAGGTGAGTCCACCACCTGCGAAGACCGCACAGCAGGAAACACACACCACCACGGCTGTCTCCCAGCACCCCTCGACCAATACATGGAGCTCCAACAACATGTGTGGGGCTGCCAGGTGGAGTTGGGTGAACAGCTCTAGGTGGGTTTTAAACTTGTGGCTGGCAAACTCTTTGTCATGTGTGGGTGCCAGGGTCCCCTCAGGTCGGACAACACATGGCCTTCCAACGCCGTGTGCTAGAGGTCCAGAGGGACAACGCAGAACAGGTGGGGTTGGGCTTCAGCAACATGGTAACCAATCTTGAAGCTATCCTTGGGTGTGTAGCCCAGCTCCATGGTCTCTAATGAGCTCTGACTGACATCGCTGGAGACATGATGCAGAGAGAAGAACACCTGTCTGCTCAGAGTGGCTCCAGCGATACCAGCCATGAGCTGGCACACATGCGGAGGCTCAGGGAGGACAGGGTGCGGATGTAGGCGGAAAGGATGGCAGCCACCGCTGTACATCAGCGGAATGTTGCAGGGATCTACCATGCCCTGCAGATTCTCATCATGGCATTGCTGACACAAAGCGTGGCATTGTTGAATGTCGCTGCCCCCACACCATCCACATCTCTACCCCCTGGTGTGGCTATGCCTCCCTGTGTGGCAGGCCTAACCATTCCAGCACCAGAGGAGATAGTGCCACAGAGTGCAGCAGAAAATCCAACTCCGGCACTTGAGGTGTCTGTGCCACACAGTGTGGCAGAAAGACAACCTCTGGCACCTGAGGTGACAGTTCCACACAGTGTGGCCGACAATCCACCTCCGGCACCTGAGGTGACAGTGCCACACAATGTGGCAGGACGCCCACCTCTGGCACCTGAGGTGACAGTGTTACACAGTGCCACAGCTGGTACAGCAACACCTCCAGGTGGGGCAGGGCACTTATCTGGGGACGAGGACATTGATGGGCTTGTGATCAGAAGGGCTCAGTAGCATATATTTCCACCACCTGGCCTGTTCCTGGTTGGTCCCGCACATGGCCACATGACCTTCCACTGACCCCCGATTCACTCACATGCACTCACCTTGGATAGTGACATGGACCACCATATCCAGTTTGATGATCAATGACATGGTGTCCAGACTGTGGACTGCACCCCTCCTCTTCTGCAGTACTTGTCTTCCACTGATGGACTCTGGATGGCCCTCCATGGGCACAGACAGTGTGGTGTACTCGGCATTGCCCTGTACCGCTCCAGCTGCGCAAAAGCACTGGATTTGCAATAAACATCCAGTGATGCATTGCTGTGTCATTTCTTTCGTGGCACCGCTCGCTCACGTCGCCACATTCCACATTCCACATTCTGCACAACCTCAACATCATCTCCTACGCCGACGACAACCAGCTGATCATCTCTCCCACCAAAGACCCTCACATCACCAAAACCAACCTTCACGAAGGAATGAAGGGCATCACCAAATGGATGAGGAACAGAGGCTGAAGTTGAACCCGGACAAGACAGAGGTACTCATCCTCGGCCCCACCCCTTCAGCCTGGGACGACTCCTGGTGGCCGACAACCCTAGGAACAGCCACAACACCCACCGACCACGCACGCACCCTGGGGGTCATCCACGACTCCACCCTCTCCATGACCAAGCAGGTCAACGTCATCTCCTCATCCTGCTTCAACAACCTCAAATGCTCTGCAGAATCTTCAAGTGGATCACCACCAAGACGAGAAGAACAGTCACCCAGGCCCTCGTCACCAGCAGGCTGGACTACGGAAACGCCCTCTATGCAGGAACATTGGCCAAGCTCCTGAGATGATTGCAACGCATCCAGAAGGCCTCGGCACATCTGATCCTCGACATCCCTTGCCGCAGCCACATAACACCCCACCTGAAAGACCTGCACTGGCTCCCCATCAACAAGAAGATAACCTTCAAGCTCCTCATCCACGCACACAAAGCTCTCCACAAGACCGGCCCAGTATACCTCAACAGACTACTCAACTTCTACTCCCCCACCCGCCAGCTCCGCTCTACCAGCCTCTCCCTCGCCTCTGTCCCCCACATCCAAAGAACGACCGTCAGCGGCAGATCCTTCTCCCACCTCACCTCCAAGACCTGGAACACCCTCTCCACCAACCTACGGCAGACCCAAGACCCCCCCTACCTTGAGACCCTCACGGGTATGTAGTGCACTTTATAAATGTCATTATTTGATTTATTGATTGATTTCCTCGATCATGTATGTATGTGTGGATGAATGTAGGGACAGTGATTTCCCTGGCGTCAATGATGCGCATCCTGTGCCACTTTCTAGTTCGGACATGAACTGAACCACGCCCAGTGCCCACAAGTCATTTTCCGAAACCCTACCATGTTTCGGCATACGGCAGGCCAGTCCACTCCGCTCACGCTGCCAAGGGGGGTCGTCGTCGCAGCCATACTTGCTGGTGTGCAGGTCACTGGTCTAGTTGTCAGCATGTCATAGCCACCAGAAGGCAGGTTTGAACACACACCACACCCACCCGACACAGGCGTCACAGGCTATGTGACCATGCAAATATAAGGGGGCGACGATGTAACATATCCTGCTGCCGGTGTTGACTGGATTGCCGACCAGAGGCCTTGCGGCCGGCAGGGGCCTACCTTCACGTGGCCCTGACTGGGTTTGCACAGGGTTTGTGGCAGTCGCTGTATTGCAGCCTGCACTGGCCTACCACCACGTGGCATGAACTGGGGTTGGACAGGGTTTGTGGCAGTCGCTGCAGAGCAGCCTGCACAGGCAACACGCCACGGGACGCTGACTGTGGTTGGACAGGGTTTGTGGCAGACGTTCCATTGCGGCCGGCACAGGCACCCCGCCATGGGGCGGCGACTTACGGTGCTCTGAGTCATTAGCACCTTGAGCTGCTGAGCGGGTGTGAAGCCTGCGATGATGGCCCGTCCTGGTGGTCCGGACTGTCCAGAACGTGTGTGCCTTGCTGGACCACAGTGCTTGATTCCGTTCTGGGAAGGACATGGCTTTTGTAGTTCGGACTGGACTGTTCCCATGGGGCACAGGGTCAGAGCTGATTTGCATATCGCAATTGTCTAACCCAGGGTGGTGTGGAGTGCAAAAAAACGATGGATTTGGGCCCAGATCTTTGGACTGGGGTGAATGTGTGACATTGATCCACATTCTGTCCATCACCTGTTTTGTTTGCAATTGCCGCCATAAGTGCGCTGGGGATGTTCAGACGTGGGTCCCAGGCACTCCACACCACTGGAGTCAAGCTAGCCGGGCTGATGAGAGGTGTTACCTCGAAACCGGTCCGGTCCTCGGATGCTTGATTCCGTTCTGGAAGGACATGGCTTTTGTAGTTCGGACTGGACTGTTCCCATGGGGCACAGGGTCAGAGCTGATTTGCATATCGCCATTGTCTAACCCAGGGTGGTGTAGAGTGCAAAAAAAAGATGGACTTGGGCCCAGATCTTTGGACTGGGGTGAATGTGTGACATTGATCCACATTCTGTCCATCACCTGTTTTGTTTGCAAGGACCACAGTGTAGGCTGCGCCAGCGTCCTGAGCAGGCCTACCGTATTGTGGCTCCGCTTCCGGGGTCACAGAGTTAGTGGCACCCATTGGGCTGAGCGGCTGTGCAGGCTACGATGTTGCTGGGTGCACTGGTTTCTTATCATGCGATGGTGTAATATAGTTCCAGCACCAGACAGGTTACCTGGTGGCCAGCACAGCGTGTATGCATGCTGCGGAGGGTGCCATGTCTGCGGGCCCAGCCTTGTGGCTTGCAGCGGCACGTGATAGGACCGACAGGCTACATGCTGTTGGTGGAAGGTGAGGAGTGAGGCCCGTGTGTGCATGGGCGGGCATGCTTCGATGGACGGTGGGAGGGGCTGGCATGCCTCTGCCTGGGTGTGCATGGGGGGGCAGGTGATGTTGTCTTGTGCAAGTGTGTGTACTGTGCCAGTTATGTCTCTGGTCTATGTTTCAGATGATTGCGCTGTCTCAGATGTGGACCTCGTGTGCTGCTTTCTGTACCGGCAAGTGGTTGGAGACACACCGGTGGCAGCAGGTGAGCAGTGTGGTATGGTTGCACAGGGTCGTCTCTCTCTCTCTCCCACTCTCTTCTTCTCTCTCTCTCACTCTCCCCCACTCTTCTATCTCTCTCTCCCCCTCTCTTCTTCACTCTCTCTCTCTCTCCTCTCTCTTTCTCTCTTTTTTTCTCCCCCCCTCTCTTCTTCGCTCTCTCTCCTTTGCTCTCTATCTGTCCTTTGATGTTCACAGGACACTCCTTCTCATCATTTTTTTTTACTTGCAGGCTGTGACCTACGGAATGTGTTGGGGGAGCCGCCATGTGTCTTAATGTCATTTCTGTGTTGTTTCAATAACGTTTAATTGTTTGCTTCATGGTAATTTCTGTCCTGACACTTGCATGTCACCAGTTGTTATTCTGCGACATCAGGCAGATTATTTGGTACATGATTAGGTATAGCTGGAGCAGCATTTCTTTGCCTGAGGATAGTCCGGGGGGTCCTGGGTGTGGTGGCGGTGGGGGTTGTGGCCCTCTTGAGTGTCCGGTAGGCATAATGAGCAGCTCCATGGCATCTGTTTTTTCTTCTAGTGAGGCTCTGGGCTGGTCTCCCTATTGTGGTGCAGGCTGCTGTCCAACTTTACACCAGGTCAGAGCAGGTGTAAAATTACTGCTGCTAAGGTGCCTTATTGCATGTTTTATGTTCTTATCGCCGATCTGTCTGGTCGTTGTGAATGTTGAGGTGTGGTGTTGTCGCGGCTTTTGTCACGGGAACGCCTACTCTGCATCTCAATAGTGATAATTGCGGGGGTCCTCTGTGGCAATGTTTTTTGCGGCTGCTATCATGGAAAAAGTGGGGCTGTGGGCTGTTTGCACCAGCTTGTGAATGGTGGGGTAAATGTATCACAAAAGAGTTAGTAGCACCTATTGGGCTGAGTGCAGTGCAGGCTGCGATGTTGCCTGGTGCCCTGGTTCATACCATGCCATGGTGTAGTGTGGTCCCAGTACCAGACATGTTACCTGGTGGCCAGCGCAGCGTGGATGCATGGTGCGGAGGGTGCCATGTCTGCAGGCACCAGCCTTGCGGCTTGCAGCTGCACGTGGTGGGACCTGCAGTCTAAATGTCGGTGGTGGAAGGTGAGCAGTGAGGCCCGTGTGTGCCTGTGTGTGCATGGGCGGGCATGCTCTGATGGGCGGGGGAAGGGGCTGGGATGCCTCTGCCTTGGTGTGCATGGGGGGGGCAGGAGATGTCTTTTGCTAGTGTGTGTACTGTGCCAGACATGTCTCTGGACTCTGTTTCAGATGATGGCGCTGTCTCAGATGTGTGACCCGGTGGTGCTGCTCTACGTACCGGCAAGTGGTTGGAGATACACCAGTGGCAGCAGGTGAGCAATGGTGGGATTAATTTATCACGACTTTGGCTGCGATAAAGTGCCGTTAATTTGGGGATAGCTCCTTGTGATTAAGCCCCCTAGTTTGCTAACTTTTGGACCTTTTGTTTTTTGACCTGTACTATGGGTTGAAGATTCCTAATGAAGTTTCTCTCAATGTAGTGATATTGAGATGCCACCTCCAGCCCCCACCTTTTAAGTTAAGGTCAGCTGCTGTATACATCAGGGATAAGGGGTTTAAGCAGGTTCGCGAGAAACAAGATGGCTGATTGAGGAAGCTACTTTACGATTCAGCATGATAGTTATGCACAGGCAGTACTGTGGCAAATGCGAGCCTGTCTAAATTGTTGTGATTCAGTTGGAGACCTTTTGAATAAAGTCTGAAATGTGCAATATTTCTCTTTGTGTAGTTTAGAATGTTTTATAATGGTTGGAATAAGAAACAGCTTTGAAGGTTCTTCCGTAGCCTTGGAAAGACCACATGGGGCTGTCAGAAACTGCTTGCATTTGTTGCAGGAGCCACCATAGACTTTCAAGCTTCACCCAAGGCAGTAAGGAAAACTAGGTCTGGCCTAAGAGGAGAGGGCACTTTATCTCCTTAGGGGAGTGCTTAGGGGAAGGACAACAGGTACTCTGGGAGGAGGCTAGCTAGATCCTCATACAAACAAGTGCACCACAAATAATTTCCCAGCTCATATTTCATCATGTAATGATGTGATTTACAGTTAGCCATCTTGTTAGATAAATGTATTAATATCCAAATACCAGCTCCTCCTATCAATTCAAATTCTTAAATATTTTTCAAATATCCAAATACCAAATGTCAAATCCCAAAATGCCGAAGCAAAAGTTTGGGAGTAACAGCAGTGCAACAACAGCAGGGTGCGCGAGTGAAGTCCCCGTGTTGTGTAATTTTGACAAAGGCTGAGATCTGAGACGGTACTCAGCAGCTGTTCGCAAGCATTGCAAGTAAAACTGGCTTGGATAAATCTATCACAATAAAAGGGAAGGAGTGCATCTCATATTTATTTGACTTTTGCTTCGCAATTTCATCGTCCCTACATGAGGATTCACCCCGCTGTTTGAAATCGGACTTTTTTAATAACAACATCAGACAAAGGGGCAGATTTATAAGCCCCTTGCGCCTCTAGTACGCCGCCGTTGTGTCACTTTTGTGACACAGCGGCGGCACAAAGCCAGCGCCATGCTGCGGGGTATTTACAACGTGAAGCATCTGGGAGATGCGTCACGTTGTAAAGCCCTGCGCCACATTTAGGCGTTCAGGCGCAGGGGGGTGGCTTTATGGCGCAGGAACGCCTCCCAAAAGTGGTTGATTGAAATCTACAAGATTTCACTCAGTCACTTTTAAGGCCATGCTGCGTCAAACCCCTGCGCCTCCTTGAAGCAGGCGTAGGGATGGACGCATCATGTTAGGGATAGGGCACCCCCGAGCCTTGCTGGAGCTGCGTCACGCTTTGGATGTAACTCCAGCAATGCACCGCCTTTCCGACGGGGGATGCGACACGCACCTGCCCATCCGTGCGCCACGGTGCACCGCTGCGGCGCATCAGTGGTGGTGCACGGGTGGGCAGGTGCATTGCAACTCTTCTGGCGCATCCCTGCTGATTAGCAGAGATGCACCAGAAGTAGGGGCAGATTTATGATGCCCTTGCGCTGCAATTGCGTCACTTTATTTGACGCAACTGCGGCGCAAACAATGCGCCCTATTTACAACGTGACGCATCTAGGAGATGCGTCATGTTGTAAAGCCCTGCGCCATAAGGAGACGTTCCTGCGCAGGGGGGGGGGCGTTCCTGCGCAGGAACGCCTCCTGAAAGTGGCTAAGTGAAATCTATGAGATTTCACTCAGTCACTTTCTGGCCAATGCTGCGTCAAAACCCTGCGCCTGCTTGAAGCAGGCGTAGGTCTTGATGCAGCATTGTGTAGATGGGGCACCCCCGAGCCTTGCTGGGGCTGCGTCGCGCTTGCGACGCAACTCCAGCAATGCGCCACATTTCCGGCACAGATGCGTCACGCATCGGTACTGTTTTTGCACCATGGTGCGCAGCATCATAAATGTGGTGCACCATGGGTGGCGTAGCTGTGGCGCACGTTAACTGGCGCATCCCTCGGGATGCGCCAGTTAACATAAATGTGCCCCAAAGTGCTTATCATCATGGAGGCAGGGAAAATTATGGAATATCTTGTGTGGACTCGTAGGTGTAAGAACTTTCATTTGAAATACAACTTTCAACAGTAACACTAACATTTGATTAGACCGATAGCTGAACTTTGAACTGTTCCAATGGTTTCGTTTACATTCTGACATTTCAAGCGCACCGGATTCATTCATGAACTTTCAAACACTTAATTATTCATTAATGAACATGCACTATTTTTGTAGATAACTTTGCTGTTTTGACAAGTGGGAACTGGTAGGTGAGCAGATTTTGGTTGTTTGGGTTCGTTCGGTTTTGGGTGGGACAGGGTAGTGCATTATGGGAATTAGAGTTTTCATCATTAGACATTTTTGTACACAGTCACTGTTATTGGAGGCATAAATCACAGGGTCAATTTCAATCTGAAACAGCTAATCAGTCAGAAGGTTTGGGCACGTGAGAGGGAGCACACGTTTGATAACGGCTCGCAGAGCAGGGAGAGTGTCAGCAGTTGAGGAAGATGCAGGGAAACATACCAGGTAGTGAGACCGCCGATTTAGGCATTTGAAGAGGTAACAGGCTGATTATCAGATTCTGGGGCAGATTGGGGAAACAGGAAGGGAGGTGAGGTAGGGTTTAGTACACAAGGAAATCGGGAGAGGTTTAGGGTAATCTTGGCTAGATGGGCTTTACAACAAATTGAGTATGATTATTTTTGCTGCATCGATATATTATTTCAAACAACTCACGTATTTTGTTTTGGAGGGGTTGAGCATGTTATGGAAAGGGTTGTTAGCAGTTCGAGGACAGGTGTTTGGTTTATGGTTTATTGTTGAGGAAGGGGTAGGGAGAGAGGGTGTATCCGGGTGGAGGGAGTGGTGATGTAATCACATTTGATACTGTAATTTTATATTGAACATCAAGTTGAGTTGTCCTTTAATGTATTACAGTGATCCCTGGCCTAGAGCCGTCTGGATCGAAATGCATTTGGTAAAACGTAAAATGGTTGGCCCCACGTGTTGCTGTTGAAAGCTCAGATGGGCGGCACAGGCACTTGAAACTGCTCAATAAAATATTCAGGCACAACCATTCTGTTACCGTGGTGATGAAATATGCAGGAAGATTGAAATAACTTCTGGTACACAGTCTTAAAAATTGATTACTTAAGTGGAGAAGTGTGGCTCAATGGTTAGAGCGGCAGACCCTGATGCAGAGGTCTAGCCCGGGACCAGGGTTCAATTCCCCACCTCGGCGGGTCTTGGGCTCAAAATTCCACGGACCTGATCATTCTCGCCTCGGTGCCTATTCCAATCATAGAGTCCCACTCTGCAACTCTGGGCAATAGCTTTCTTAATCTCCACAACTGCCCCCACAACGCTAAGGATGCCTGGCCTTCACCCTGGGGGTGCCCAGGAGTGGACGCCTTACAGGGAAAGCCAGGACGGGTTCCACAGCAGTATTCGTACAAGCGCCTTGAGACCCTTGCGGGTGAGTAGTACGCTATACAAGTATCAATTTACATTACAATTTACAAGAGAATGTGGGTTATTCGGAGAGAATACTCCCAAACAGCAGTGCGACAGTATGGTGCGCGAGTGAAGTGCCCATGTTGCATAAATGTCCAGTTTGTGCTCAAAGGGCCAAATATACAACACTATGCTCGCAAATGGGAAATCGGCCAGTTTGTGACTGCTAAAAAGTGGGATGGAATGTGTGGTGTTGTGGGCTAGGCTAGCGTGGCGAGGGCAATACACACACAGACACTGTCCTTACTTTTGTACTCACCTTAGTGAATGGCCACTCCCGCCCTCGAGGGCTATACCTCTGGCTGCACACCCGACGATTGCACCTTACACACGTACACAGGGTTAAAACAACAACACCCCTGTGCATGTGGAGTCGCTCTAGTTTTCGCAACACTACATTCCTCTCAAACCATGAAAAACAAGTAATAACATATAAGGAACACTGCAAACTCTAGTCCATCATTCTCTCTTGATACCCCAGCGCCCCCACTTTAAGGTTACTCATGACCTTAGTACCGCCCTCGACCACTCCTGGAAGAGGACTCAGGCCCCAGGCTCTCTGGACCCAAACTCTCCGTTGATCTCCGGTTCCTGCTGGCCTCGCTGGAGAGCGGCCTGATCCATCAGCTGGGTCAGTAGGGGAAAGTGTCCCAAACAGATTCCCTGAGTGATCACCCATCGCTGGGCCTGAAGCACAGTCTCTTGCCTGGTCCAGGTGATTGTCTGCTAGGTCTTCTAACGGGTCCATGGGAATTGGACTTGGTGCTGCCTGGGTGGAACTTTCTTAAATTGAGACACATTGAGTGTTACATTCTTGTAGCCATTCTGAGCAGTTACATTCGTGCCATGGTGTCGAGAGGCCAGGAGCAATCCACCACCGGCTTGACGTACTCTTTAGTTTCCTTGGCTGCTAGATTCGGGGTGCCTCATTAGTAACTTACAGTGAACTGGAACTCTTGCAGCTGTAGGATCAACTTTTCAATCCTGATAGGACTACACAATGAGAACTCTTGGAACAGGGGTACCAATTGCTTGTGGTCCTTGATGACAGAGAACGGGTGTCCGTATAGGTATATGTTGATGTCCCAGCAGCCCCAAAGGATAGTGATCGCTTCCCGCTCAATTTGGCAGTAGCGCTGCTCCGTGGGGGTGAGTGTGCAGCTGGCATACGCTATTGGGGCTCACTCACTGCATTCTTGCTTTTGGGTTAACACTGCTCTTAGGCCAGTTGGGCTGGCATCCACAACCAGTTGCAACTCTTCCAATGGGTTGAAGTATGCTAGGGTGGTGTCTGCAAACAGGGCGGCCATTGTCGGAATGCTTCCTCCTGTTCTGGCCCCACAGGATGGATGATTTGGTTAACTCTCAAAGGAGGGCTGTGACGTCTGATACATTTTTCATGATACGCCCATAGTATGTCACCATCCAGAGGAAACTGTGGATTTCTTACACTGCGGAGGGAGCTGCGGCACTCTATATGTCCATTACTTTCTCTGGATCGGGGCCTACGACTTTGTCTGAGAAATGGTATCCAGATAAGCGGATGTTTGTGTGCAGGAAATCACACTTTTCTCAGTGCAGAGTTAACCCACGCTCTGTGAAACTCACAAAAACTGGATGGTGGTGGGTCAGGTGTTCTTCGATTGTGGCTGATTGAGCAAGGATGTTGTGGCTCATAATCAAGAGATCCGACAACGGATCTCGCAACATAAATCCAGGATCAACAGGAAAGTTGAAAACGCCCCCCTTGTGCAACATTGGACGCGACTTCAGCATACTGTGAGTGACTTAAAGTGGACAGTAATCTCAAAAATAGAGCGAAATCCGAGAGGTGGCGATTTAAATTTGACGCTATCTAAACGTGAGGCTTTCCTTATCGTTAAGTTCGATACAGCAGTCTCAGGACTTAACGAATTAAGTGAAATCTTTAAGCTATAAATGACCCGCATCATATTCTTCCCCATGCCCTGCAATGTAACATATTGGCTAACACTTAGACT
The DNA here is from genome assembly GCF_964263255.1 of Lissotriton vulgaris. Lineage (NCBI taxonomy): Eukaryota > Metazoa > Chordata > Amphibia > Caudata > Salamandridae > Lissotriton > Lissotriton vulgaris. Next base: position 387,817,852 of record NC_141689.1, read on the forward strand.
GTTGGTGTTTCTGAGACACCCGGATCCATGAGTTACCTGGAATCCAGTCCAGGTTTCTCATGTAACCCTGCACCTGATTGGGCGGTCCCCCTGCTCATCAGCCATGTATATAGGCAGAGCAGTTGCACTTCGGCCTGCTACTGCGCAGGAGCCGGTGTGTAGTGCTGCCGTGGACGCTGTCTTGTTTGAAATCTTGCCTCACTTTAATTAAGTAAGTACTCGCAACCGAAAATGCGCGAAATTCACCCCCAGCGCTTAGAAGTAGTTTCTAATTCTGGCTTCCGTATCTTTTTTCTAGTTTAATTATTCACCGCTGACGGCACTGTAGAAATATCTGCTGGTAAGCACAGAGGTCAATTGATTGTTGAAAAGACGCCGTGACTAAGTTTCCCTAGACGAACGCTTTGTTCGCGTTACACGCCCCTATCACCTGCAGCCGCTGTAAAGTACTCGATCCTCACGCGCTGTAATTTCCATTCCAGCTTCGAGGCATCAGGAAACTAGTATCGCCGTGTGCTTCATCTATCCGAGGCTACACGTAGCTGACTTTCAACGCCGGTAAGCTGCCGCCTTATATTTTTTTCAACTCATTTCATCTAAATCAATGCGCACTGGCGCTCACGGGTGTTCGCTGTTTTTTTCAGATAAACATCATATGGATTACCCGTTTTTACTGACATTTTTCCACTGACTAGTGCTACTACCCTTCGTTGTAGAAACAACACTTATTGGTAAGGAACTAAATTTAAGATGTCTTTTGGCCACAGAGGTGTTTTTGAAAGGACTTACAGAATGTTCTATTCTTCCATTTTTTCTAAGACTCGTCCAAATATGAAAACCTGACAGCGTTGATAGACACGGCTCCCGAGAGATATATATATATATATACTTTTCACCAGGTGGGACCCCCTCAATATCCCCAGTTCTTTAAATCCAATATTCTTCTTCTCCACCCTGAAAATAATTTTTATTTCATTGCACAGGTCAACCACGATTCGACTGTGTCATCGAAATCCCCACTTGAGATTACTTAACTTCTCAAAACACAGAAGGTGAGTAAAAGCTTTGTCAATTTAGACAGAGATCTCGACCTGCTGTTTTCTTAAGACCTTAAATTCTCCAAACCCAGCCAGTTTGTAATCGCTCAAATGAGCACTAGCCTGAGGTAGTCTAGGTAGTCACTGAGCATAGGTGACTGATGTTGATCTTGTGATTAAGTGAATTCTGTATCCTGAATTTCTTCTAATTTCTTTTTCTTTTTCTTTTTCTTTATCTTCTTCATTTTTTTGTAGAGAACGCGAACGGCCCTGAAGAGAATCCCTACAAACCATTGGGATTCGAAACGCGTAGGCCTCAGCCATCTTATTGTCTGCTCTAGCGATAAGCCTAAAATGACATAACAACTGTTGCTTATCACTAATCCTTGTACATTATCCCCTTTTTTAGAAATTCTAAGAACTATTTCAAACATTTAGTTGTAGGAATGTACGCTAAAAGTGATTGATTATTGAAAAAATTTATTTAAGTGTTTTTTGCAGACATTTGGCTTCTCTTGTCCCATGTACAGTATTGTATCATATTGTAAATATTGTATGTTTTGATAAATTTTGCAGTTCCTTTATTCAGTGTTCCCCTTCTCCCCCTGAATGATTGTTGATCGTTTGGTTGTGATATGAGTGATATGATGAATGATTACCTGTAGTTTTGAGTTTGGTCATTGAAGTGTTTTCTATATGTTTGTCCTTGAAAAATAAAAAAGTACTTTGTGATAAAATCATAAATAAGAATAAAAAGCTATCAATTAGCATCCAGTCTTGAATCTTTTTCTCAAGTACTGTGGTTTGAATTTTCGTTACTGTGGTGTTATCAGTACTGGCAATTTCTCTTTTGTTATGTTCTATGCAGGCTCAGCCATACTGATTAGAGCCAACCCTTAGTAGTTTATTGGTGGCTCATGTTCAGCATGCCTGGCAGACCCCGCAGGGCAGTCTTTATGATGATATGGAACACCTCGGCTGCTGTGGAGATGCCGAAGTTTAGTCTGGTGTACCTCCATAAGCCAGCATGTATTGAAAAGGTGCTGATGGGATGAGAGTCCATGCATCGACATTTGGTCGTAGCCTGACCTGAGGTCCATTTTTGAAACCCACTTTGAGCCTGACAACTGTCTGATGATGTTGTTTATGGTTGGCATCAGATGTCTTTCGCGCTTGATTTTGTTTGTGATTCTCATGTCCACGCAAATTCCAACAGCGTGCGGCTGCTTGGGTTTCTTCTCCAGTACGATCAGGGACACCCATGGGGTGGGGCCCTTCCCTTGCTCTATAATGCCTGTTTCCTCCAAATGTTTCAGCTCTGCTTCCACTTTGGGCTGGAGATGGAAGGCTATCCAGCGATGTCTGAGGGCAATGGGAGTTAGAGTCATCAATGTGAAGTAGAATGGCTGGACCAGTGAGGCAGCCAATCCCTTGGAATAATGGTGTGAAGTCTTGTAAAAAGCGGCCTAGACCTTTCTTATGCACGCTGAATGCAAACTGTTTGAGGTTGAGGTACTGGGCAGTGTGGCAGCTGAGCAGTGTGACACATAAACCTTTGCCCTCTGCTGGGTGGCTTTCTGTATCAGGTCTGCATGGAACATGCCACAGAGCTATAGTGCTGAGCAGTTGCCAAAATCATAAGCCTGTACACTAGTGCACGGAGAGACTGAGGGCCTGGCAAGGTCTGGTAGATATCTTCTGTCATGAGATTGATCGATGCCCCCATGTCGATTAGGGCAGGAATGATATGGTTCTACACTCCTACATGGCACATAGGAGCTGACCAACTGCTCTCTCTGAGGGCGTCAAGTGTCCTGATCACATGGACAACCGCTGCTTTGTCAACCTCCATATCTTTCTCGGACAGGGTGTCTGAAAGTCACTCCACGGTGAGGATGGTTTTGCACGGGGTGTTAGACCAACATCCCAGTGAAGAGTGGCAGACTTTAGCGAAGCGATCAGGTTTGTTACATGTGCTTCAGGTCTTTTCATTTGCGGGGAAGGTGCCTTTGTGAGGGAGTGGACCACTGCAACATCCGCAACCCTTGTCTGGCAGGGCCCAGCAGGTGCTTGACGAGATCTTGTTGTCTTTGCGCTCCCTTTTTTGGATGGCATGGACGGGCTCTTTTTTAATGGAGGGGGACAAAGTGGGATCCATGTGGGCTTCCCGAGCTTTTGGGAGTTCTTTTGAGTGGACCTACAGTTAGTATGTCCCTCATCAACATGTTAGGCTCCTGGGGGATTCTTTCCAGAAGTTTTAAAGATGCGCATCCCTGGATGAATTAGGAGCGAATTTCATCTTCCTCATCTGGGAGGGAGCAGGTGCTGGCCAGTTCCCTCAGATGAACATGGAAGACAACCACAGACTCCTCTGAAAGCTGCCTGGCCTGGCACAGGAGGAATCTTTCATAATTAAGATTGGCATATGATTCAAAACGGGTGGCGATGGTGCCCCTAAGCGTTGCGTAGTTCCGTGGGGGACCTGCTTCCACTATCGACTTGGATATCTTGTGGATGCCGGCACGTCCCAGGTGAAAGAGCATGGGTCGCAGGTGACCATCCGGTATTTTGACAGCATCAATGCAGTTTTCCAGATGTTCAACCCACGATTTACAGTGGGCAGCCTGGCGGGGAAGAGGCCCAGTGATGATGAAGGGCTCAAGCGTCGGGACACAAGTTATGAGTGCAGCAGAATGAGCGGTCCTCGAGGAACCTTAGGTGGCAAGAGATTCGACTGACACAGAGGAGGGGGAGCCTGAGGCAGGTGTAGGGCCTTCTGCACCCATGTGCTGTAGGATGCGCTGCAGCAGAAAATACCTGAATAGGCACATGGTACCGTACCACCTTCATGGAAGTGCGCGATGGTGAGGGCTCTGTTGAAGAAGCCCAAAATTGACCAGAACAACTTGGCGAACTACCGTCCTATCTCCTTACTCCCCTGGCTGAGCAAACTGCTAGAGAGGCACGTAAATAACACCTTGATGAACTATTTGGAGTCTAATAGTCTTCTGCAGGCCTCTCAGACAGGGTTCCGTCCTCTGCACGGGACTGAAACCGCTCTCTTAGCGGTGACGGAAGAGGCAAGAGCTGTGTTGGACCGGGGTGGAAAAGTCGCCATCATCCTTTTAGATCTCAGCGCCGCGTTCGACACGGTGAACCATGTCACGCTATTACAACGACTGGCGGACATGGGCGTGTCGGGCGCGGCCCTGGAATGGCTGACATCCTTCCTGGCTGACCGTTTCTTCCAGGTCTTTGAGGGCGAGGCGGTGTCTCCTAAACACCCACTCAGGTGTGGGGTCCCTCAGGGCTCCTCCCTGAGCCCTACCCTGTTTAATGCCTACATAGAACCCCTAGACAGGATAGTCCATCCCTTCGGTGTGCGTATCGTCACCTACGCGGACGATACCCAACTGGTGGTCTCTCTAGACCACTCTGAGGGATCATCCCACACCTTAGGCCCCTGTCTGGAGGCTGTTGCCAGATGGATGCAATCTTCCTGCTTAAAACTTAACTGGGAGAAGACAGACGTCATCCTATTGCGCAATCCTTCTCCCTCTGTTCTTGCATCCATCTGGCCACCATGTTTGGGCCTGCCCCCCGTTCCCAAGTCCCAAATAAAAAGCCTCGGGATATGGTTCGATAAAGCTTTGGACTTTTCAGTCCAAGCCACAAAGACCGCCGCCACCTGCTTTGGGCTTATGAGGATGTTGCGGAAGGTGCTCCCTCTGCTCCCATTCCAGGCAAGGAGGATCCTGGTCCAGGCCCTTATACTCTCCCGCCTGGATTACGGGAATGCCCTCTACATGGGAGCTCCGACCTTTGCCACCCAGAAGCTCCAAGTCACACAAAATAGTGCGGCCCGCCTACTCTATAACCTCCCTCGCTGGCAGTCAGCGAAGAATGCCCTAAGGGAGCTTCACTGGCTCCCTATAGTGGCAAGAGTACAATTTAAGGCTATGTGTATCCTACACAAAGCCTTTCATCGCACAGGTCCCGCCATTCTGCATCCCTTGACTACTCCCTACGTCCCGTCCCGTTCCCTCCGCTCCTGCACCCTCCGGCTGGCCACTTCCGCCAGAGTCAGGAAAGCTCGATGGGGAGGCCGCTCTTTCTCCCATACTGCGGCCAAACTCTGGAACACCCTCCCTCTATCCCTTCGAGGCAACAGTAACCACCTGTCCTTCAGGAAAGCCTTGAAAACACACTTGTATGCCAAATTCTGCTGACCTGCCCTGAGCCCGCGTTAAGCAAATTCAGTCACAAGCGCTACGAGGCCTCCGGGTAGTTAACGCTATACAAGTGCAATTTTCATTCATTCATTTCATTTCAGGGGGAGTGGTGCACTCAGGCAGTGAGGCTGGGTGTATTCCTGAAAGCATGCACACAGCTACAATGTCTCTTGTTGCTTGAAGTAGTCCTTTCTTTATTTTATTATAGTGTGTTTTTGTTTCTTTGTACTGTTTGGTTTCTGGTGGGGCACTTGACATGCTGGCATTAACTGTACAAGACCTGTACGCCGAGTGCAGGCTTAGCAGACCTGCCTGCCTTGATGCTCTGTGATGAGGCCGGGCCTTGAGTGGAATTTTCTTGGCTGGTGGCACCACAATGGGCCTCAGGGATGAGGCTGAGTGCTGGTTTAGACAGGGTGGGTGCCTGAAGAGGGCACCGTCCGGAGGACGAACTGCTGAAGCATATGCAGGCGGCCACAAGCGGATATCAGCTGTGGGGCTGGGAAGTATCAGAGCCTGCTGCATGAGCTGCTGATGCGTCAGGGGGTTGGCTAGCATGCTGGGATCACAGAGTGAGTGACTGGGAAAAGAGTCTCAAAAGCAAGATGGCGATCACGTAGGACCGCCATGTTAGAGCTCCTGCCCTAACACCCCCAAATAGACTTACCGGTGCCGGAATTGATGTCTTTTCCCGGCATCTGCAGCGTCTACGCTGGCGGCTACTGCATACCAGTGGATGCTACTGCCGCTTGCTGCAGGGACGAAGCCCCCGATCGGTGAGAAGGAAATCCCCGGTGGTGCAAGCCTGAGAATGAAGGAAATATGGAGGAGGAGAAGCTCTGCAGCACTCTAAGGGCTGACTGTTTGGGCAGCCTGGTTAGTCTGTGATGCCCTGCGAGAGTGGGCAGGCCACGCTGCCATGAGATTCAGGAATGAAAACCATGGTCCGTGACCAACAATAGAAAAGATAACAGCTTAAGTTGCATGAAACATTTACAACTCGGTTATCGAATAACCAACAAGAGATAATAATGCATGTACAAAATACCTATTTCTGCATCTAAACAAGTTAATAGACCACACATGAAACAAGCGCCACACTATGTAATCAATTACAAGATATTTATTTTAGAAAAAATCAAAAATGGTTTCGCAATGACCATAGGTTGCGCGCAAAAGGAGAGGTGAAAGGATAAGAGGATAGTGGTGTTGCTTAGTAAGAGTGTGAATCAAAGAGTAAAGGATAGACACTTCGATATTTTTACAAATACTGTTAGCCAAGACCAATTAATGCAGGCCTGTCCATATAGGATTTACAAGTAATCTGTAAATTTCAGTGTGCACTTAATGCAGATTCCAATGGTATGATAAGTTAGGACGTAGGTACAGGTCTTGATCAATAGGAGAGCATCGACGTTTCAACTCGACTTGTGCAATGAGGAATTCAACCTTAGCTGCGAGTCTTCATCAGGACTGTGTGTTGCAACCTATGATGGAAATGTTGAGTTAGATGGATGGCTTGTGTGTGTGTGGTCTAGTAAAATAGGTCAAGTAATGGAGGATCTACTGACCTAAACCTGGAGCCAAGCCTGGCTACACAGGTATGATTTCAATATACGTGCCTAAAGGCTCAAGGTCGCCTAGTTACAATTGTTCTGGTGTGTTGCAATGACATCACCAGGTGTATATTCTCCAAAGATCATAAAATGACCCCTATCTGAAAAGTACACAAGAGCCGGTGTTAATCAGAGGATTCAGTTACCACCCACACAGTTCTATGTCACAACGGGCTAGTGAACTGCTAGATTAAAAGTCATATATGGCAAGGTATATTAACTTAAAAGAATATGCATATACAGTATTTACAACCGAGTGACAACAGGATTACCCTCCCAGGAATCTCACAGTGGAAAGTGAAAAGTGATTCAAATCTCCATTAGTGGATGCGGTAAAACGCTGGAACGATATGGGTAAACAAGCGTCCCGATACAAGATAATTGCATAGTACATGCGGGGCAGTGAGTGTGGTGGTCGGGGGCCAGCCCATCTGGCTCCAAAACCCATTACAAATTACCTTAGTCAGGAGGCCTCTGCATATCAGTCTGCCGCTCACACGAGATGCTGGCAAGAAATGACTGGACTGTCGGCCCGGTAATTGAAGCCCGGGAAAATGCATGCGTAACGTGCACACTGCCGTCTAGCGGGGAAATCTAGCCCAGAGGCTGTGATCATCAGTCAGACAGAAGAAAGGTAAAACCGGGGAAGGATCCCTTCTTTGGGTTGCCATGTAACTTCAAATGTGCAGTGTGTGTTGTTAGACATTCCCCTTGCACAAATTAACATAATGTACCAACAATTCAAAAGCGCATCGTTTCAGTCTGTGGATGTAACAATAGGGAATTGAATCCATATACATGAATGTTGTGTCAATGTATAAGTCAGCAATACTACATAATTACATTTAGAAGAACAGGGTGAATCTATTTACATAAGCAATTGAATTCAAATACATGAATGTTGTGTCAATGTATACGTCAACTATACTACATAATTACATTTAGAAGAACAGGGTGAGTCTATTTACATGTGCAATCCTAAAACCACATTAACACAAAATTATATTTACATAATTACATATGTATAGAAAGGCAAGAGGACTCCTATTACACGAGCAATGTACTGAGTTCATTCTATTATAGACTAGGGTCACACATTAGACAATGTGTGACTTCTAGTGTAAGTGTCTAGTATGCCTGTTTGGCAATTGTGCAGATTAGCATGTCAATACATGAGCAATGTACTGAGTTCATTCTATTACAGACTGGGATCACACATTAGCCAATGTGTGACTTCTAGTGTAAGTGTCTAGTATGTCTATTTTTCAAATGTGCAGATTAGCCGCTTGGCGAGCAATTTCTTCAAATTCATTCAAACCTTTCAATATAGTAGTATATGTTGATCCATTTACATTCTCGGTAGTTAAGGTTGTAGCTAGTACACCCTCCCCGCTTGTTGACGTGTACCTTTTCGATCACCCACCATCTCAGGCTTTCTGCAGTGTGGCCAAATTGCGTGAAATGCTCAACTAATGGAGCTCCCAGTGTTGCACATCTAATTTTGCTCACTCTAAGAGAGAGACAACGCGAGCGGCAAATACACCTGAACTGTTCTTATAGCCCATAATTAAATGGCAAAAGTGGCTCTGTTTGCCGCCACTGGTAAATGCTGTTAACTACTAAGTGGGGACAGATTGTGGGCAAAAAAAACATTGGATATTTCAAGTGTGGTTTATGCAAGAGCAGAACTGTGAGTATTCTGCACAGCACACGTACGACAATGTGAGTTCAAGTGGCAGTAATCCAATACCAAATGGTACAAACAATCTGGTTTGGTCACAGTGGAAAGGGTGTTATTTATCGGAGACACCAACGTTTTAATTACACCTTGATATTCCAATTGCTCAAGGATCTCTGCAACGGGAAGCCTTCGCTTCACACCACATGGAGTACTGGGGTTGAGGCTGTGGCATCGACCGCAAAGTGATCTCCTGTTGAGTGGAAAATTTGTCCCACCCACAGTGAGTACGGTACAACGCCGGCGCAAGCGCCTTTGCGCAATCTTTTGCAAAATGCAGCGCCTGCTCTTTCGGCACTGTGTGCGCGGAACTAGGGAAGATTATCTCCTCCCCATGGGAGTGGAGCTAAGGGTGGGGGCCTGTCGACCTCTGCCAACAAAATATCATAGTTAGATTTTCCAAAATACCCCTTTTATGGTACATCTATGTCACCCTCAATTACAAGGATAATTTCATAAAGCCTGTCAAGGGGAGCCACTCTAGTGTCCGCTGTCTCAACTACAACAAAGGTGTCAGTCGCTGTCACCTTCAGTAGTGGACGCAGGGCCTCTCGCACAATGGTAATCTCCGCCAAGCTGTCCAACAGCGTCAGTGCCAATGTCTGATTCTGAAGCTGCGTTTTCACTATCTGTGGCATGTCTTGCTGTTACAGCAGCAACTTTCTTCTTCTGAAACTGGGGTCTCTGTCGCTGTGACTCATCTTGCTTGCCTTTTCCGTCAGCCTTGCGATGCTGCTCACAGCTCTGTTGGGCACCTCGACCTCTGCCGCTGCCTCCTCCACCGGTGGTTGAGACCAATGTTTCCTTCAAAGAGCGAGGAGAACGGTGGTCAGGAACCTGAAATCTATCAGGTGACCTAATAGTACTGCGGTCACGCAACTCATATGTACGCTCAGTAGAGGCAAGTGTAGGTGAAGCAGGATGGGACCCCTGTTTCTGTTGCTGTTTCCCCTGTTTTTTGTTCTTACTTCAATTATATTTTTGAACTTTTCATTTCATTTCAATCTTTATTCAGTTTAAAAAACCTTGTAAGATACAATACATTAAAATCATACACATCATTATAATACATAGTAAATAGCAGCAGTGGGTAAAAATATCACATCACATCTTGTTTGTGCAAAGTACGCAAAAAATCATCTAGACTGGGATTAACTGGCTCCTGGTCGGTCCCTCTTCTATAAAGAACACTAAATAAATATACACAATGATAAAATAATAAATTAAATATCTGTTTTGTTTAAAAAGTGATATACACCATAACAGTAGGACAGGCAGCGCTATAGCTAACAAACAGTCAATAACATGGTAAAATAGCCCATTACATTTAGGTTTTCTGATTTTTCTTTCTCCTAATCAGGGCAACACATAAGAGAAAACAACTTAGGCTAAACACAATCGGTTGTGCAGTATCTCCTTTAAATATTCTAAGTCCAACCTTAGTTTGTCTGAGGCCTAACCTATTACAAATTGGCTTAAGCCATTTTTTCCTTGCTTTAAGGTATGCTGGGCATATAAATAAAACATGAGACTCGTCTTCTTTCATCCCCATTTCAAAGAACTCGCATGTATTAGAGCCAGCAACCCCGGTCAACCCCTTATTACAGTTCCAGCTAGTTGTTCTATCTTTTAATAGCAGGATGCTATACCGGAACTTTAAATATAGGCTTTTAGCCAATGGTGGGTGAATTTCATCCATGAGGGGCTCTAATTGCATATTCATTTTAATTTCAAAAAATTTCGAAGTTAGAGCTCCTGTTTTGGGATTTGCAAGCACAGAGTCTCTAATATAGTCCCAGTACCTTTGCTTCAAGATGTTTTTTGAGCTATTTGTAAGAGAATCAGGGTCAAACCAAAAATCACTTAGCCCTAATTTGTCGAACCATTTTTTGACGTACTCTAGCCATGGCAAGGGCGTGGTGTTCTTTATAGCCAATATCTCTTGCAATGCTTCTCTATAATCAGCCAGCTCTTCAGTGGACCATAGGCTGATCCAATAGAGTAGCGGGCGAAGAGAAGCATAATCGTCCTTGCGCCTAAAATTAAGGTCCCATAATACGGGTGTCAGTGGAGTTGACCCAGGTATCCCTAGGAGTTGCCTAATGAAGGAATTTTCCCTCACTCGGAAAGTATCCTTTGAAGCATAGGCCCAAAGGTCCGCACCATAAAGTGAAGAAGATTGCACTTTATATTTGAATAATTCGACAGCTGGTGAGACCGCTTTGAAATGGCTATTCTTGTGTTTCTTTAAGATCGGTACCTGATTTTGGGTTAGCCTTAGTTTTGAATTCTCCAATTGTGTTTTCCATGTAACATCACTGTCTAAAATAATACCCAGGTATTTAAAATTAGGGACTTCTTCAATAGGTTCATTGTTTATTTTAAAGACCCTATTAAAACCTTTGTGGGCGTTGATTGTCATAACTTTTGTTTTGGAGGAGTTAATTTCTAATTCCTTGTCATGACAATACAAACTAAATCTGTTTAAAAGATTTTGGAGCCCCCTAGGTGTCTGAGAAATTAAAATTGTGTCGTCTGCGAATAGTAGTGCCGGAACGGCTTGCCCACTCAATTTGGGAGAGTCATGCTCGCAGCCCAAAAGAGTATCAGGGATGTCATTGACATACAAAGAAAATAAGGTAGGTGCCATTACGCACCCTTGCCTTACCCCTTTTTCAATTTTTATTTTCTCAGTGACTTCTCCATTCGGTCCCCATCTAACACGTGCATAATTGTTCTCATGGAGTTTGGTTAAAATTTGAAGGATATTTCCAGGGACACCCATTTTGTTTAGTGTCTTCCATAGGGCTACCCTGGGAACCATATCAAAAGCTGCCTTCAAATCAACAAAGGCCACGTATATGTGGGAACTCCTTATAATGGTATATTTCCAGACTAAACATAAAAATCTAAAAACCTGGTCTACAGTGCTTATCTTGCATCTAAAACCTGCCTGGTATTTTGTGTAAATAGAGTGCTCTTCAATCCAAGAGGTAAGCCGACCTAGAACCTGTCGTGCAAAAATTTTTTGTAGCACGTCAATAAGGCTGATAGGCCGATAATGCGAGGGGTTTGACCTATCACCCTTCTTGAACAGAGCCACAATCTCTGCCCCCTTCCAGGTTTCCGGAATAGGGGCTCCTTGAGCAATTTCATTAGATAATAAATTGATATAAGGAGCCCAGATATAATTTTCGTGTTTCCAAAGATCACCTGGTATTCTGTCAGGGCCTGGTGCTTTCCCTGACTTAACTGCCTTGATTGCGGAGATAGTTTCTGTTAAAGAGAAAACAAGGGGTGCATCATACGCTACCAAGGGGGCCTGCAAACTATCCCAACCTCCATTCTCACCTGAGCTTGTGCAAGAATATAACATAGTGAAATGCTCGACCCGTGTCCTTTCCTCTAAAAATTTATCTTTACATTCTGTCACCCCCCTTGTGCCTCTAGCAATGAGGCTCCAGAAAGTGGTCTGGTCTTTGCGCTTACATGCTTCCAATAAATCAGACCAAACCCTTTCGTCCCATTCTTTCTTGGCCTTTGATAGAATTCTTTTGTACTGTGCTCTCTTAGTTCTCACAATATCCATTGAACCCCCCCTGACTGCTGTAATTAAATCTGTCTTGGCTTTTCGGCAATCCTGGTTATACCAGGTAGTCCCGATTTGTTTGCTCTTTTGGGCATTATGTGATCTTTTTATTGCCCTGGTCAGGATCCCGCCAAGTTGGTTAATTAAATGTTCATGGGATTCTATCAAGTTAAAATTTTGGATGGTAGTGCTGTTACCTAAGAGAGAAGACATATGACTCACAAATACATTATAGATTTGACTAATGGTTTTGGAGTTGTCTAATACTATTGGCCATTTCAGGGATCTGCGGTTATTTGCCACTAAAGGATCTTGTGGCACAGACATTGTGCTATTAGCACTTTTGTCGAGGGTTTTAAACAACTGGGTTTGGACAGATAGGATCAGAGGATAATGATCGCTTTCTGTGCGATCATCCACTATTAGATCGATGGTCATAGGCCACAGGTTCAGGGAGACTAGTAAATAATCTAAGTGGCTGGAGTGCACCCCTCTAGTAAACGTTGGTCTACTGGGGCAATCTGAGGGCAACCGCCCGTTACATGCACGTAGGCCTGATTCTAATGTCAGGTTCAGTATTTGCAGGGCGCTCGCTGAGCAAGGTGCTTTATAATTTGTGTCCACTGAACTTTTAACACCCAAACTATTATGGCCAACGGTCTTATAAGCCTCTGTAATATTTTTCGGTAACTGACGGGGTTTGTTGGTGTCAAGGACATCACGCAATGCATTAGACACCTGGAAACTCACCACATCCCCTTAACATTTGCAAGGACGAGATCGCAGACCATGTCAAACGCTCCCACGAGTCGCATTCCCAACTCCACAGCCGCCTCCGGCCCGTGTTCATCCTGAACGCGCTTAATGACAAAGGGCAGGACAGCCATTTACGAGGTGCCGATGCACCTAGTATAGACTACCGCAAAAATCACACCCCACGTTGTACAGTCATTTACGTCTGGCACTAAGTCTTTCTGCAAAATTATGGTAAGAATCCTGTGTTTCTCCACAGGAGTAGTATTCGGAAATACTGTTTCCAGTTGGTTGAATTTCTCAGCAAGCCAAAAAGGCATCTCATCCTTATCCTGGGGACACTTGCCCATGACCGCATTAACCATGACGGGACTAAGCTTCAGCCCACCTCCACCAACTTGTTGCGCTACACCACCCGGGGCCCCACCCGGGAGGTTGCGGGTAATGTAATGAACCAGACCCCCGATAACTGACACTGCAGAGGCATACAGGGGTCTTAGTTGCAGAGCTGTTAACGCACCCGTCTGAGTATGCGGGGTTTAAGCAGCTAAAACAGGCCAAGTTGTGCCTGGGATTGATAGCGGCCCTTGTCTGACTGCCGTTATAACGTGTGGGAGGCTGCCAATAAACTAAACGGCATACTGCCAAGCAAAAATCTGAATTTCCACTGTCCGATATGGAGCGGACGTTGCAGGAGCATAAGTAGGGGTGTAAATGTTAAATACACCAGACACAGCATCTTCTGCAGGAAATGTGACTCATGAGTAGAACAACTCAAACGGGTACCCTGCATCAGCTGAGACTACAAAAACCACTGCCTGTCCCTCTATAGAAACGAGGTAGACCTGCAGATGAGTTCGCACAGCCAAACAACTGTGTGCTGGGATATCAACAGCCATATCGATACAGTGATAGATTAGTATAATGCAATAGAAATAGGCACCACTGGGTAGTAATTCAATAGAAAACCGTTTATAAAATATAAGGCTCGAAAAGACCTATGTAACGATAGGTAGGTTTCATCTGTCACTACTGTCAACCGGAAACAATAGTGAGGGGGTCATAGACTGATATAAGCACTACTCAAGTGTCTCACACATTGGCGGTGCCATGTTGCAAGGATTTCTGCTCATACACAGAACTGTGCACAGAGACCTAAGACATTAGTGAATTGTGGTGTACCAGAAACTCACCTCAGTACCTAGAAGAACCCCAACCAGCTAGCATCAGTGTCACATTAGCTCTTCATCCTATAGCAGAGTAACCAATGATTAGAAAACCTAGAACATGTGACTTAGGACCATCTCAGGAATGGTGGGAAGTGAGAACACTATTTGGTTATACTCTAATACCAGTCCACAACAGGAGTAAACAAGCATTTGCAATGCAATAGGTCTCGCATTAGGAAAGTGTGAGCTATTGGTATTCACAAAGCCAATAGCTTACACTGTCCTAATGTGAGTCCTATTGGCTATGGCAATGCTTGTTGGTATCAAGGAAGGACGGTGCTGTTGTGGTGCTGAGTGATGATGTGGTTGGGCTGAGTGATGTGGTGGTGTATTAGAGTGATGTGGTGGTGTATTAGAGTGAAATTGTGGTGTATTGGAGTGATGTGGTGGTGTCCCAGAGTGATGTTGTGGTGTCCCAGAGTGATGTGGTGATGTCCCCGAGTGATGTGGTGGTGTCCCCCGAGTGATGTGGTGTTGTCCCTGAGTGATGTGGTGGGGTCCCTGAGTGATGTGGTGGTGTCCCTGAGTGATGTGGTGGTGTCCCTGAGTGATGTGGTAGTGTTCCTGAGAGATGTGCTGATGTCCCTGAGTGATGTGGTGGTGTCCCTGAGTGATGTGGTGGTGCCCCTGAGTGGTGCCCCTGAGTGATGAGGTGGTGTTCCTGAGTGATCTGGTGGTGCCCCTGAATGATGTGGTGGTGTCCCTGAGTGATGTGGTGGTGTCCCTGAGTGATGTGGTGAAGTTCCCGAGTGATGTGGTGGTGTTCCCGAGTGATGTGGTGGTGTCCACGAGTGATGTGGTGGTGTCCCTAAGTGCTGATCCTGAGTGATGTGGTGGTGTCCCTGAGTGATGTGGTGGTGTCCCTGAGTGATGTGGTGGTGCCCTGAGTGCTGTGGTGGTGTTCCTGAGTGATGTGGTGGTGTCCCTGAGTGATGTGGTGGTGTCCCTGAGTGATATGGTGGTGTCCCTGAGTGATGTGGTGGTGTCCCTGAGTGATGTGGTGGTGTTCCCGAGTGATATGGTGGTGTCCCCGAGTGATATGGTGGTGTCCCTGAGTGCTGCTCCTGAGTGATGTGGTGGTGTCCCTGAGTGATGTGGTGGTGTTCCCGAGTGATGTGGTGGTGTCCCTGAGTGATGTGGTGGTGCCCTGAGTGCTGTGGTGGTAATCCTGAGTGATGTGGTGGTGTCCCCGAGTGATGTGTGGTGTCCCTGAGTGATGTGGTGGTGCCCCTGAGTGATGTGGTGGTGTCCCCGAGAGATGTGGTGGTGTCCCCAAGTGATGTGGTGGTGTCCCTGAGTGATGTGGTGGTGTCCCTGAGTGATGTGGTGGTGTCCCTGAGTGCTGCCCCTGAGTGATGTGGTGGTGTCCCTGAGTGATGTGGTGGTGTCCCCAAGTGATGTGGTGGTGTCCCTGAGTGCTGTGGTGGTGTCCCTGAGTGCCGTGGTGGTGTCCCTGAGTGATATGGTGGTGTCCCTGAGTGATGTGGTAGTGTCCCTGAGTGATGTGGCTGTGTCCCTGAGTGATGTGGCTGTGTCCCTGAGTGATGTGGTGGTGCCCGTGAGTGGTGCCCCTGAGTGATGTGGTGGTGTTCCTGAGTGATGTGGTAGTGTCCCTGAGTGATGTGGTTGTGTTCCTGAGTGATGTGGTAGTGTCCCTGAGTGATGTGGTTGTGTCCCTGAGTGATGTGGTGGTGCCCTTGAGTGATGTGGTGGTGTCCCTGAGTGATGTGGTGGTGCCCCTGAGTGGTGCCCCTGAGTGATGTGGTGGTGTTCCTGAGTGATGTGGTAGTGTCCCCGAGTGATGTGGTGGTGTCCCCGAGTGATGTGGTGGTGTCCCCGAGTGATGTGGTGGTGTCCCCGAGTGATGTGGTGGTGCCCCTGAGTGATGTGGTGGTGTCCCTGAGTGATGTGGTTGTGCCCCTAAGTAATGTGGTGTTGTCCCTGAATGATGTGGTGGTGACCCTGAGTGGTGCCCCTGAGTGATGTGGTGGTGTTCCTGAGTGATGTGGAGGTGTCCCTGAGAAATGTGGTGAGTGATGTGGTGGTGTCCCTGAGTGATGTGGTGGTGTCCCTGAGTGATGTTGTGGTGTCCCTGAGTGATGTGGTGGTGTCCCTGAGTGATGTGGCGGTGTCCCTGAGTGATGTGGTTGTGTCCCTGAGTGATGTGGTGTTGTCCCTGAGTGATGCGGTGGTGCCCCTGTGTGGTGCACCTGAGTGATGTGGTGGTGTCCCCGAGTGATGTGGTGGTATCCCCGAGTGATGTGGTGGTGTCCCCGAGTGATGTGGGGGTGTCTCAGAGTGATGTGGTGCTGTCCCAGAGTGATGTGGTGGTGTCCCTGTTTGATGTGGTGGTGTCCCTGAGTGATGTGTGGTGTCCCTGAGTGATGTGGTGGTGCCCCTGAGTGACGTGGTGGTGTCCCCGAGAGATGTGGTGGTGTCCCCGAGTGATGTTGTGGTGTCCCTGAGTGATGTGGTGGTGTCCCTGAGTGATGTGGTGGTGTCCCTGAGTGCTGCCCCTGAGCGATGTGGTGGTGTCCCAGAGTGATGTGGGGGTGTCCCAGAGTGATGTGGGGGTATCCCAGAGTGATGTGGGGGTATCCCAGAGTGATGTGGTGGTGTCCCCAAGTGATGTGGTGGTGTCCCTGAGTGATGTGGTGGTGTCCCTGAGTGATATGGTGGTGTCCCTGAGTGATATGGTGGTGTCCCTGAGTGATGTGGTGGTGTCCCTGAGTGCTGCCCCTGGGTGATGTGGTGGTGTCCCAGAGTGATATGGGGGTGTCCCTGAGTGATGTGGTGGTGTCCCTGAGTGCTGCCCCTGAGTGATGTGGTGGCGTCCCTGAGTGATGTGGGGGTGTTACAGAGTGATGTGGTGGTGTCGCCGAGTGATGTGGTGGTGTCCCCGAGTGATGTGGTGGTGTCCCAGAGTGATGTGGTGGTGTCCCAGAGTGATGTGTGGGTGTCCCAGAGTGATGTTGTGGTGTCCCCGAGTGATGTGGTGGTGTCCCCGAGTGATGTGGTGGTGTCCCCGAGTGATGTGGTGGTGTCCCAGAGTGATGTGGTGGTGCCCCCGAGTGATGTGGTGGTGTCCCCGAGTGATGTGGTGGTGTCCCCAAGTGATGTGGTGGTGTTCCCAAGTGATGTGGTGGTGTCTCCAAATGCTGTGGTTGTGTCCCCGAGTGCTGTGGTGGTGTCCCTGAGTGCGGGGCTGGTGTCCCGAGTGCTGTTGTGGTGTCCCAGAGTGATGTGGTGGTGTCCCTGAGTGATGTGGTGGTACCCCTGAGTGATGTGGTGGTGTCCCAGAGTTATGTGGTGGTGTCCCAGAGTTATGTGGTGGTGTCCCAGAGTTATGTGGTGGTGTCCCCAAGAGATCTGGTGGTGTCCCTGAGTGATGTGGTGGTGTCCCCGAGTGATGTGGTGGTGTCATTGAGTGATGTGGTTGTGTCCCTGAGTGATGTGGTGGTGTTCCGAGTGATGTGGTGGTGTCATTGAGTGATGTGGTGGTGTTCCTGAGGATGTGGTGGTGTCCCTGAGTGATGTGGTGGTGTCCCCGAGTGATGTGGTGGTGTCCCTGAGTGATTTGGTCGTGTCCCTGAGTGATATGGTGGTGTCCCCGAGTGATGTGATGGTGTCCCTGAGTGATGTGGTGGTGTCCCTGAGTGATGTGGTGGTGTTCCTGAGTGATGTGGTGGTGTCCCTGAGTGATGTGGTGGTGTCCCTGAGTGATGTGGTGGTGCCCCTGAGTGATGTGGTGGTGTCCCTGAGTGATGTGGTGGTGTTTTAGTGATGTGGTGGTATTCCTGAGTGATGTGGTGGTGTTCCTGAGTGATGTGGTGGTGTCCCTGAGTGATGTGGTGGTGTCCCTGAGTGATGTGGTGGTGTACTTGAGTGATGTGGTGGTGCCCCTGAGTGGTACGCCTGAGTGATGTGGTGGTGGTCTCCCTGAGTGATGTGGCGGAGTTTCTGCGGTGGTGTTCCTGAGTGATGTGGTGGTGTTCCTGAGTGATGTGGTGGTGTTCTCGAGTGATGTGGCGGTGTCCCTGAGTAATGTGGTGGTGTCCCAGAGTGATGTGTTGTGTCCCTGAGTGATGTGGTGGTGTCCCGAGTGATGTGGTGGTGTCCTGAGTGATGTGGTGGTGTCAATGAGTGATGTGGAGGTGTCAATGAGTGATGTGGAGGTGTCAATGAGTGATGTGGTGGTGTCAATGAGTGATGTCTTGGTGTCAATGAGTGATGTGGTGGTGTCCCTAAGTTATGTGGTGGTGTCCCGGAGTTATGTGGTGGTGTCCCCGAGTGATGTGGTGGTGTCCCCGAGTGATGTGGTAGTGTCCCCGAGTGATGTGGTGGTGTCCCCGAGTGATGTGATGGTGTCCCTGAGTGATGTGGTGGTGTCCCTGAGTGATGTGGTGGTGTTCCTGAGTGATGTGGTTGTGCCCCTGAGTGGTGCCCCTGAGTGATGTGGTGGTGCCCCTGAGTGATGTGGTTGTGCCCCTGAGTGATGTGGTGGTGTCCCTGAGTGATGTGGTGGTGCCCCTGAGTGATGTTGTGGTGTCCCTGAGTGATGTTGTGTTGTCCCCGTGGTGGTGTCCCTGAGTGATGTGGTGGCGTCCCTGAGTGATGTGGTGGTGTCCCTGAGTGATGTGGTGGTGTCCCTGAGTGACGTGGTGGTGTTCCTGTGGTGGCGTTCCCGAGTGAAGTGGTGGTGTTCCTGAGTGATGCGGTGGTGTTCCTGAGTGATGTGGTGGTGTCCCTGAGTGATGTGGTGGTGTCCCTGAGTGAAGTGGTGGTGCCCCTGAATGGTGCCCCTGGGTGATGTGGTGGTGTTTCTGAGTGATGTGGTGATGTCCCTGGGTGATTTGGTGGTTTCCCTAAGTTATGTGGTGGTGTCCCTTAGTGATATGGCGGTGTCCCTGAGTGATGTGGTGGTTTCCCTGTGTGATGTGGTGGTGCTCCTGAGTGATGTGGGGGTGTCCCAGAGTGATGTGGTGGTGTCCCCGAGTGATGTGGTGGTGTCCCCGAGTGATGTGGTGGTATCCCCGAGTGATGTGGTGTTGTCCCAGAGTGATGTGGTGGTGTCCCCGAGTGATGTGGTGGTGTCCCCGAGTGATGTGGTAGTGTCCCTATGTGATGTGGTGGTGTCCCTGAGTGATGTGGTGGTGTTCCTGAGTTATGTGGTGGTGTCCCTAAGTGATGTTGTGGTGTCCCTGAGTGATGTGGTTGTGCCCCTGAGTGATGCCCCTGAGTGTTGTGATGTTGTCCCTGAGTGATTTGGGGGTGTCCCTGAGTGATGTGGGGGTTTCCAAGTGGTGCCCTGAGTGATATGGTGGTGGCCCTGAGTGATGTGGTGTGTGAGGATGAGGGTGTGTGGGGTTGTGGGTGAGTGAGGGTTGTGAGGGTGTGAGGTTGTGTGAGGGTGGGTGAGGGGGTGAGGGAGGGTGAGGGTGATTGGGGTGAGGGTGAGGGTGTGTGAGGGTGAGGGTGTGTGAGGGTGAGGAGGTGTGAGGGTGAGGGTCCGAAGTAAATAGTAGCAGGGCAGACATCATAAGACAGAGAGAAGAGACTGTGTGATGACTGCGTTGGTCAGTTTCAGAATCAGGAGGGGCAGAGTCAGCACAGTCTGCGAGGGATCAACGTGTCTAGAGGCAAAGCATAGCGGATGTAGCATTGCAGCTAGCAGGTCGAGTGTTTTCAAGCTGAGTGTCGCTAGAGAGATGGCAACACAGCACTAGCATTTGAGGAGCAAGGCTACTGTAAACAAGCACAGTAGGCTTTCACGTTCGTCCAGAAACAAGCTCTCGGTATTGCTGTGGCGGGGGGTGGGGCAGAAGAGCGGCAGCCTTTGAAGTCTGATGCCGAGGCACAGACAAATGGTGGTGCGCGATGTGCACGGGGGGAGGGTGAGCAACAGCCTTTGAAGTCTGATGCGAGGCACAGACAAATGGTGGTGTGTTATGTGGCTGGCGATGGTATGCACGTGCATAGATCACATGAACTGTACGCGATCTGCAGCCATTTTGGTAGACTTTTTTTCCCGCTTACTATAATCTCCCCGGAGCAATACGCAAGCGCATTGGCTCAGGCGAGATCTAAGAAGAGACACGGTAAGGTTAATATATTTATTTTAACAACGTGATCTCATGTGCAGTATTGTAGCCAACATAAGCTGACATTTGATTAAGAATAATATGGTTGGCATGGTTACAATTCCATAAAATACAAAAGAAGGAATCATATTACAATGATAGTGAAAACAGGTCCCATAGCGCCTAGTTTTAACACCTTCCCTATATAGGAACTATGTATTATATACTAAAGAAGGTCTCTTGGGCTTGTTTTTGGGGACCCCATTACCTTTCCGCTCAGTAAGAGTAAATCACAACTGGATCAGCATAGTCTCTCTGCATCCCTCTAAACGAGAATCAACCAAGTGTGTGAAATCATGGCGAGTGTGTGATAATAAGGATGCCAGAATCTTATTTGGCTCATAGCTGCCAAACTGTTGTGTCTAGAGAGCGTTATGCGGACATGTCGAAAAACATCTAACATGTTTTTATAACCTTGATGGCTCAGCACTTACTGTTCAGACTAGGGGCACGATGTAAGTCTAGAGATGTCGAAAAACAAACCTTTTCTCATGTGTAGACCTTCGTGAAGGCTAATGTACAAAAACAGCTTTGCAGTGTTGTGTGCAAAAGCAGCAAAAAGGTAAAAAGGCATTTAAACTTTTAATAAGCCATGCTAACATAACATGCACGCAAAGCAGGCCCTAGGTCTTACTACAGCATCAGACTGAAGTGGGAATATTCCCACTCCAGGATGCTGGGATCACTTGAGGGTGGGATTGCTCAGCCGGAAAATCACCAACATAACCAGTAGGATGAGGGGGCAGCTAACATGTTATGTTATGTTATGTTATGTTATGTTAAGGGGTGCTTATAAAGCGCACTGTCACCGTGGGTTTCCTGGCGCTGATTAGATGCTCAGGGGACAGAGGGACTTTAGCTGGGCTGTGGAAAGAGCCAGGTTTTTAATGATTTACGGAATTGGATGAGAGTATTGGCGGTCTTGACTGAGGCAGGGAGGGAGTTCCAGAATTTAGGGCCAAGGTATGCAAATCTCTGACCGCCAGATCTGGAGAGTTTGATGGGGGGGACAACCAGGAGGTGTAGGTGTGATGATCTGAGATTGCGTGAGGGACAGTAGGGCCTGATGAGAGATTTCAAGAAAGCGGGGCAAGAACCAGAAAGAGATTTGAAAGTGAGGCAGCCGAGCTTGAAGGCTGCCCTCAGGCTGACAGGGAGCCAGTGCAATTTGATGAGGAGGGGTTTGGCAGACTGCCATTTCGGTATCCCGAGGGCCAGTCTCGCCGCTTGGTTTTGGATGATTTGCAGCCTAAGGAGGGAAGATTTAGGCAAACCATAATAGATGGAATTCGAAAAATCCAAGCGGGAGAGGACAATGGCCATGATAACTTGGAGCAGGGCATCAGGAGTCAGGAGGTAAGCCACCTTCCTGATCCTGCGCAGCTGGAACATACAGGAGGAGACCACCGTCCCCACCTGGGGCCCAGGGGATAGCCCAGAGTCAATGGTGACCCCGAGACTTTTTACCGAGGCCACCGGGGTCGGGGGGAGACTGAGTTCGGCCGGCCAGAAGTAAGGACCCCAGTAGGCAGAGCTCCTGCCGGGAAGAAGGAGCTCCATCTTTCCTGGGTTCAGTTTAAGTTGGTTCTGACAAATCCACTGAAGGATATGGGACATGACTGCCTGGAAATTGGGAATAGCAGAGGGGGAGTTTAGAGGAAAAATGAGTTGCAGGTCGTCCGCGTAGTTGAAAACGGTGACGTCCCACTGCCTCAGAGAGAAAAGAAGGGGGCGAAGATAGAGATTAAAGAGAAGAGGGGATAAGGAGGAGCCCTGGAGAACCCCACAAGGCGAGTGCTCCCTGGGAACCCTAAAAGTGCCTAGGCTGAGGGTCTGGGATCTCCCGGTTAGGAAGGATTTGACCCCTGCCAGCGCCAGGCCCTGGATGCCGGCCTGCTCGACACGGTGGAGAAGGATGTCATGGTCCACCGTGTCGAAAGCGGCCGACAGATCTAATAGTACCAAGGCCTGGGGGGTACCCTTGTCAGCGCCGTCTCTCAAGGCATCCAACACGGCCAGGATCACAGTCTCCGTAGAGTGGCCGGGTCGGAAGCCGGCCTGATTGGCCTCGAGGAAGTTGGAGCTCTCGATGAACTTTGAGAGACAGGCGGTGACATGGACTTCCAAGATTTTAGAGAAAAAGGGCAAGAGGGAGATAGGGCGATAGTTCACCGGAACGGCGGGATCGGCTCCGGGCTTCTTCAACAGAGGCACCAGAACGGCCTCCTTGAAGGAGCTGGGTACCGTCCCGGAAGAAAGAGAGGAGTTCAGCAGGAGAAGAATACAGTCGGGTAGAGAGTCGCAGATGTCCCGGAGTATGGAAGGTGGACTGCGATCGTCAGGAGAACCAGACTTGATGCGGACGGCCAGAGTTGCTAGGGATGTGGAATCTAGAGGGGGGAATTGTGTAAGGGAGAGGGCATTGTGAGGGAGAGTAACAGCATCAGCGCCAGATGGGATGACCGGGATAGTGTCCTTAATCATAACAATTTTTTGTATAAAAAAATGTGCTGAGCGCGTTACAGGATTCCTGTGTGGGGGCCTGAGTCGGGAGCGTCCTGGGGTCAGAAGTAAATTCATCAAGGACTTTGAAGATCTCCTTCGACTTGCAAGGGGCTGATAGGATTCTCTCTGAAGCATAAGCTTTTTTGGCGACAGAGATGGCTGATTTATACTTGTTGCGGACTGCCACATAGGTATCTCTGTTTAACATAGACCCCCTTCTCTGGGTATGATATTAGAGTCAATCAAGGAACAACGTGCAGAGACACCGGCGGACAGAAAAAGACAGGACACTAAACACTGGAAGGTACAGTGTGGAAAAGAGTGAAAGCTTGTACCGAGATTGGTGAGTGACTCAACAAGATAGAGAAAAGAATTGCTGTAGAGACCGATCTGTCTGCTGTGAGAGAGTAGACAAGCACTCACGAAGCCCAACTCACTTATGTTATGTGGAAGCTGAAGGGCATGGATAATCGTCTAAGAAGAAATAACCTCCACTTTTTTGTTATTGAGGAGGGTCTGGAAGGAGAGGACATTGGTGCTTTTATTTCTGGACCTCATAGGCTGGAAATGGGAGCGTGAAGTTCAAAGGGCCCACCAGTTCCCATTAACTCCTTATCTAAGTACACAGCCCGGCAGAGACAAAAAGCAAGCAAGAGCTATCTTGTTTTTTTGGATAACTTTATGCATAGGCAGGCTATTTTTGAGAAAGCCCGTCCAGAGGCTAAAAGGCAGTATAAGGCGACCTCTTTCTTTGTCCTCCCTGACTTTTGCCACATAACGTAGAATGTACTGGTGCCTAAGGCAGGTAACCAAGCTTTGGCAGGAGGCTGGTTTTGAGGCTTTTCTGCTCGCGTCGGCTAGGTTGAAAACAATAGTCAGAAGGGTTGTTAAGTTTCTTACCTCTGAGATAAAAGCCAGAGAGTACTTGTTCAGGTTTCAGCAGAAAAGAAAAAAAGCTAGAGGGTGTTTTTTTCTTCTTCTGGGTTCCCCTCTGTGGGGCTATCTAGCTGGAAATCAACCTCTAACCCTTTGGTCTTTTGTTCTCTGGGCAAAATGATGGTATTTTCTTTACAACTGGAACAGGCTAATCTTAGTTAGTCATGCTAATTTGTTCACATTTGGAAGAAAGTAGTGGGGTGGGTGGAGGGTTGGGAGCTCGCCTGGCCTTTTGCTATCACCATCACACAGACCTGGTTGGTCTGACTGCTTTCAATGTAGGGGGGAGGTAGGGAGGGCAGTGGGAGCGTGCAAGGATGGACACATTTAAACATACCAGAATTGATATGCAAGTTACAGCAAAATTTAGATTTCTGTTTTAAAATGTTGGCAGCAAGGGGTCATAGAACTCAGCATGCATATGAAAATATTTGGGGGATCATTCCATTGCAAAATATACCCTCTATAACGGCTGGGAAGTTTGGATGGGAATTTTTGATGCAAGATAATGGCTAAACTTCGTATTCACACTATTAATCTTTAGGGGCTGAACGATAATGCTAAAAGAAGAAAAGTACAGAAAATTTAAAAGTCTTGCAAGCAGATGTGTACAGCTTACAGGAAACTCACATAGCCCGGAATGATAGCAACCTGTTGAGTGCACTGTGCTTAAATGTTGCCTGCCATACAACACTGGAAGTTAGGACTAAAGGGGTAGCGATATTAGTGAAAGGAGTTGTCGTCATATAGGAAGCATTTAAAGCGCCAGTAAGGGGAGAGACCCTGCGGTATAGTCTAGGCAAACAAAAGAGGGAGGCACGATGGATAAAAGAGTTATATCGCAAATTGGGTGTTTAGAGACTGAGTTAATCAGTAGGTTGGCCTCGGGGGCAAAATCTCTCTAACCCTGAATCTAATTGCTATCACAAAATTATCCCTTGATGATTTTAATATAGAGAAGACTGCAAGGAAGTATCTGGCAAGGAGACAGGGGTGGTATGACCATAGTAACAGCGTGGGCCGATATCTAGCTGTCAGGGCTAGACAACAGGTAGCTATAGGGCACCTAAGGCAGGTTAGGAAACTGCAGGGGGTAGTAATCTTAGACTCAGCTGAGATTAGGGAAGCCTTTAGGGAATGCAGACCTTTACAAAACCCCATAGGCAGTGAACTCTAGGAGGTTAGATGAACAGATGGATTTTGTACAAATCAATCAGGTTGGGGGGAATAAGAAGCAATGGCCCATTCAGCTTACAATTATTAATCCAAAAAATCAGAGGGGGGAGAACAGACCGCTTGTCCTGTATAACCAGGGTCTATTCTATAGTGGATCCTTCTTAAAAACCCCTCAGACATACACAGGCATGAGGCTGTATATCTTGATTCTCTGCCTTTCAGTACAGTGACAGCATCATCATGGGGTTAGTTTGGTTATGCTGACCTCCACCCGGAGGTTAGACCACTATAGAATAGACCCTGGTTATACAGGACAAGTGGTCCATTCTCCCCCCTCTGATTTTTTCAGATTCACTTTGTGCCGCGGGTTTGATTATTGTTCCAGTTCCTTCTTGTTTCAGTCTGGCAACATGGCATTATTCAGGGGAGGGGAACGGTGGATCACGTTAGGCGGGTAATTACATTATTGGTTGTCACGAAGGTTCTTGCTAAACCTATGGGGGTAGTGTTTAAATGTAGAGAAGGCCTTTGACAGGGTATCATGGTGCTATCTTTGGAAGATCATGAAAGTTAATGACCTTGGGACATCTAATATTAAGGCAATGTGGGCTATGTATATTAAACCTACTGCCCCAGTGACAGTAACGGGAGAAGAGTCTAAACCCCTCCTCACATTTGCTGTTTGCACTCAATCTAGATCTGCTCCTTCAACGACTGGAAGCTGGAGCGGGTGCCGCTCGTAGTTGCGAGGGAGGACCGAGGAGCAGTTTGCCTGTATTTGGATCTACCCCAGCGGGAGCAGCAATACTGAGAGTGTTTGTGACCAGCAGGCGGCAGTAACGGAGGGACTGCGAGTCCCAGGAACTTTAGCGGCGTTTCCAGCTGCCGCACCTGGAGGCTCTTCCCCCCTGACCCCGCCCCCATCCCGGGGGTTCTGCCCCAATAGAAACTATAAGACTAGCACGAGGAATGCGCATCGCGGGACGCGCGTGGGCGTACGCCGGGCTAAGCCCGGGCAAAGGGCGGGCCGTTTTAGGCCGTTAGAGGCCGGTAGAGACCGGACCGGGCCATCCCTCTAACGCTCTAACGCCCTGCCCCTACATCACTTTCTTCTTTTCCTTCGTTGTGGCTCGTGTCCTACAGGCGCCCCACACACATGGCTACGAGAGAATCCAGAAGTAAGGCCGCCCAACAGATTTCTGGAACCATGGAAAAATTTCTTACCAGGGCTAATGCTGTGGTTAACAAAGGACTCACTGTGCTAGAAAATCAACCAGAGGAGGGTGCAGATAACTTGTCATTGGCTTCTCCTGGCTCTTCAATTAATGCTAGCACACCTCTACTGCTTGATGCCACCCATCTGTCGCTTATAGATAGTACTGACTAGACTATTGAGTCAGTTCTGCAACAACTGAGGACACCTTCTACTTCCCAGAGGGATAGAGACTCACTACGCCTCTCTGGGGTTGTAGAACCCTCCCCCAATGCTGATCTTGTAGAGATAGAGTCGCAGGAGGGGGGATCAGTTGTAGCTTTAACTGAACATAAGAGCAGCAGGGGGGACTACCCGTCTAAAAGGAAGCGGTCAAGAAAGCCAAAAGGCGCCAAAAGGACTAAAGTTGACCCAATAATGCCCGCTCAAGGCGACAACACAGACACTGCGGCCTGTCCTGGGGTTGCATCCACGAGAACCAGCATAGAACTTTCTAGCTCCCCATTAGCTCCAACCCTACCGGTGTGCACGGGGCCATTTATTTTTGGTGGGGTCCCTCCGAATACCACAGATTTGCTCACTAGCTCACTCACGGATATCCTTAGAATTCTTCTGAATCCCCTGTCTGCTAAATTAGACTCTATAGAGGCTAGATTGACGGCCATAGAAAAACTCTGCACGGCTAATAGTGTTGACTCTGGGTTGGGGGTAAATTCACAAAGGGCCCCCAGGGATAGTGTTAGGATCAGCCAATCGCCCCTAGTTGCAATCACCCAGCCCCCAAATCCTCCACCAGTTTAGTCGGGGGAAGCTGCAAGAAACATTACTGCACCCGACCCCCAACCGGGTCCTTCAGTGTCTAAAACAGGGAGGCCTCCGGTACCTGCACCCAGAAGGTCAAAACAACGCGCTCCATCACAACAACCTAGACAGGAGAGACCACTAAATGGGCAAACTGACTTTCCTATTAGCCCCAACATCAGGCGTAGGACAGTTAATCTGCCCCCTGAGGCAGTAGTTTATACTGCGATCTTGGTGGGAGTACCGGAGCTTACTAGCGGCGCAACAGAATCGCAGGATTCCCTACGCAATCAGGTAATTAATTGGCTAAATATCCACAGGCCACTCCCACCGAATCTAAAAGGACATGTTCTTATGGTCAGAAGGGTTCCATGGATTGGGTCTGCTCCCAAAAAATGTGCGGGCGATAGTATAATCGTTAGCTTTAAAAGTCCGCAGGTTGCACCATATATTTGTAATTGGCTTGGCAGTGCTGGTAACACTTCTATTGAAGTGATGGCCCTTTCATATTTTTATCCGAATGATTGTAATTCTGCCATGAGGAGGGAAGAGGGCTGGACTAGAGTTGGCTTTGCAGTGGATGGTTCACGATATAGGCCTAAGCACAATGCATTCCCTAGTTATGGTAATTTCATCCACCCAAACAGATATTCTTGCCTTGACCAAGTTGACTGACCACAAAAGGGCGTTACCCAACAGGCCCCCCAAAAACTCTCTTCTGGGGAGGTAGGCAGGGGGGTGATGAGACCGGCTTGTAAGAATAATACCCGGGTGCAGGACTCCCCCAATGAGAAAAGGACATCACTTGGAAGCCCCGGGGGACAAGTACTCAATTCTCCAAAGAGATTGACGGGTACGAATTTGACTTCGGTGGCCGTGTGTGCCCCGCCCTTGACACTAGTAGACCCTCCCCAAGCCATTGTAGCAACCACATATGACGGGGTAGGAAAATCGATTACTCCACCTATGAGGGTCCTCTCTTGGAATGTGGCGGGGATCGCAAATAAGATGAACACAATGGATTAGGATCTTCTGATAGATGGCAGTGATGTCTGCCTCTTCCAGGAGACCTGGGCGAGGGAACCCCTGAGTAGATCGGAGTATGACATTTTCGAAATTCCGGCCAAGTGGAGTGGTATAGAGAGGCCTTCGGGTGGCTTGGCGATCTGGGTAGCTAGTCACATTGGGTGCCAGGCGGAAAGCATGACTACGCTCTCGCAGGACATCCAGTGTGTCTTGCTCAAATGTCCTGGCCCAGTGACCTGGGCAGTTATTAACGTATATTCGTGGCCTGTTGCAGTGGCCAAGGAGTCATCTACTTTAGATGACCTCTCATCCTTTTTGGGTCAGCTGCCAGGTGATTACAAAATAGTGATGGGTGGGGATTTAAACTGCCATTTCGAACCCCTTGTAGGATTAAAGGAGGGTGCCCTCACTACTGAGGACGATTTCTGGGGAGTACCACCATCTTTATCCACACACCCTAAAACCTGGTCCCCTCTGGCAGTACAGATTATGTCCCTCACTTTGAATTACGCAATAAGGGCTTGTAATGGGCGTACCCCGCCCGACCCCCCTCAATGTGCACCTTCAATAGGAAAGAGCCTGAGTCCAGGTTAGATTATATTTTCATAGACATCAGCTTGTGGCCCAAAGTTCAGGATTTTAAGGTGGTACCCAGAATAGATAGTGACCACAACGCGCTTCTACTGGAGGTGCAACATCCTGCACCTGTAGATGGGCCTTTAACTCGACTACTAGCGATGACCCTGGGAACTTGCTTCTCACTACAAATAGGCGTCGCGTTAAATGGGTGAAGCTGATAAAGGTGGAAGGTGCCATGAATAAGTTATACGAATTAACACTCCCCAGGTTCAAAGAAGTAGATGATCTTATAGATCAACCGAGACCCATAGATTATAACAAGAAACGAGCGCAAATTCATGCGGAACTTGTGAGTGGTCTTGCTGAGGTTTTCCATCCAGTGGTACCGTCACGTAGGAAAAAGACTCGAACCCCGACCTGGTATAACTCGTCCTGCAGGAAGATTAAGTCTGAGCGAATTGCTACTATAAAAGCGGACTCAAATAAGGTCAAGGTTGCAGAACTTAGGAGGGATTATAAAGCGGCAATGAAAACTGCTAGGGTAGAGTGGGATTGGGACCGCTGGCATGACCTATCTGATGCCCTAGATGCCAAAGACTCGATGAAGTTTTGGGCTCTGGTGAATAATGGGACAGGGGAACTTAAATCAGCAGTGGAGCCTAATATTGCCCCCTCAGTGTGGGAGGCACATTTTGGGTCACTTTATCAAGACATTACCTCACTGCCTGATGGTGCGGAGCTTGAGGTCTCTGCTTTCTTGGAGGCGGGCCTGGAACTCACGCTTGGTGAGGTGATGACTGCAATGGAGCGATTAGCGATGGGGAAGGCCCCTGGTTTAGACAGACTACCGGGGGATCTGTTTAGGCACCATCCTGAGATCTGGGGTCCGTACCTCCTCATCTTATTTAATGCCATCTTAGGAGGTATGGCGATCCCCTGTTCTTGGCTGGGGGCAGAGATTGAACCCATACATAAAAAGGGCTCTCCTCTGCTCCCGGCCAACTACAGGCCGATCAGCCTTATAGATGTCCCCCAAAAGCTATTCGCTCGTCTAATCCTGAACCACCTGCTAGACTGGGTGGAGGCCAATGACATTCTGAGTCCCCTACAGGCTGGCTTCAGGAAAAACACGTCCACCATGGACCAGATCTTCCGCCTTGTCCTGCTTTACTGGAAGACGGTAACGATTGAGGGTGGAAGGCTGTACATGGTGTTCGTGGACCTGAAGTCAGCATTTGACCTAGTCCCGCGTAAGAAACTGTGGGAGGTACTGGAAAAGTTAGGGGTACCCACCCAGATATTAAACATTATAATCAGGCTCCACGATAACAACTATGCCCAGGTCAGGTGTGGGAGGGATGGTAGACTGTCATCCAGGTTCCCTGTGCGTAGAGGGGTGAGGCAGGGCTGTGTCCTGGCACCGACCCTGTTTTTCCTCTTTATTAACAATGTTATAACCCATTTAGAAAATGTTAAGGATAATGATGCCCCACATTTGGCAGGCAGGCGGGTCCCGGCAATTATGTTTGCCGATGATACCCTCCTTCTTTCCAAATCCCCAATGGGAATCCAGAGGATTTTGGATGGATTTGGTCTTTTCTGTAGTCAACATGGTCTAGAGATCAACACAGAAAAGACCAAATTCATGATATTTAATCCATCAAAAAAAGCCAGACCCAATCCCACTCTGGGTAACGCCAGCCTTGAGAGGGTAACCACCTTTTTGTATCTGGGAGTAACGTTACAGGAAAATGTATCCTGGGACCCCCAGATAATAAGATCACGGCTCAAACTGTCCCAGCTGTCGGGTGCAATACTGAAAGTGGCAAATACTTCAACTTATAAGCCCATCAGCCCGGCACTTGAATTGTACCAAACTCAAGCTAAGGCAGCTGCAACGTATGGGAGTGAACTATGGGGGCATAAAGTAGGCCAAGAACTAGCAAGAGTGGAAAATAACTTTCTGAGACGCCTCTTGGCTCTTCCTCGAGGCACACCACTCTTGCCCCTGAGATTAGACATGGGCCTCCCCTCTACTACTGAGGAGCTAGAGTCAAAGCCGGTGAGGTTCTGGCATAGGCTATGGTCCACCAATGAACTCCATCATTATAGGCAGGACCTTATTCATGTCATGAACCTGAACCAAAGTAATAAAATCTCTTGGGTCGCTTTTGTTAAAAAAGAACTTCACTCCTTGAATCTATCCGAGCTTTGGGAGGACCCCGAACAGGGCTGCCGAAGGGTTCCACGCAAAAGCCTAGTCCGAATGTTTAAGGAAAAAAGGCTCTCATTCCTGCTGAACGCACAAACCAGCGGCACTCTTACAGATCGGTTCTTGGAATCCAAAAATGCCTATGCTTTCGAAAGTTTTATGGACCTTATTTTTCCCATCCTTGCGAGGAAATTATTTGTACAATGGAGGCTAGGTACACTGCCCACTAGAACATTTACTCACAAATGGCACAATGGTGGCGATATAATGTGTCCAAGCTGTAACACTTATAAGGAAGATGAGCTTCATATTATGTTTGTCTGTCCTGCCTACAGTAAATCCAGAAAGTACTGGTTAGCGCCCCTCTGCAGAAACCTGGGGTTCAGTAACTATTCACATGCATACAGAGTAATGAAAACCAGCACTCTCGCCCATATTGTGTTTGCAGTAGCCACATTTTTTATGGCAGTCTGGCAGATTAGGAAAAAAAAATCCTCTAATGTGCGGACATTGAGATGACTTGCTTCTAACCTCCCTTTTCCTTGTTAGGTGGGAAATCAATTTTAAGACTGTATGAAATGTGTTTTTATTGTAAGCAATGTTTTTACTGTCTCATGTAATGTATCTTTTATGGTCTATATGACCGAAATAAAGAATTTTTGGATTGGATTGGATTGGAAGCTTCCAAGGATCTTAACCCTGTCAGCCTGCAGGGCTGGGATAATAAGATATTGGCATATGCCGATGATGTGGCCATAATTACTACTGACCCTGACAGAGCGTTACAGGCGGTTAAAAATATAGCGGATAATTTTGTGATCCAGTCTGGTTTCTCAGGGAATAGGATTAAAATGCAGCTCCTGATAAATAGATTTACCTCCGCCTCTGATAGCAGAATTGTCAACAAAGTGGTCGAACTGAGAATAACTATCACAACAAAGGTTGAGACAATAGTGGATTTAAATCTCTCCCCCATAATGGGGAAAATCAGGAACGATGTGTGCCGCTGGTATAACCTGAGACTTTCATTAATGGGGAGATGCAACCTAGTAAAAATGATGTTCCTCCATAAACTACTCTACATTTTCCGAACAATCCCTCTCGCTATACATAATGATGGTTTAAGTTAATAGAGAGGGAGATCGCTAGGTTTATCTGGTCTACATGAAAACAAGAAGGGCCAATGAATTCCTATGTCTACCCAAGAAATAGAGGGGCGTGGGAACTTCCTAATTTTAAGTTATATTGTTTGGTAGAAGTGCTGCAGTACTATAGCCCACTATTCATCAACAAGGTAATGGCAGGGCCCGACCCTAGCTACTTTCCTTCGATATTCGAGATTTTGATAGGGGCGAGGGCTAAAGGCTGCCTGGTAAATTTCTATGAAGCAAGCTATTTTAAAAAAAACAAGTTAAAGATCTTAATCACAGCATTACAGAATTGGTCAGGGATTCAGTAACAGCTTGGGGTAGGCAGATTAAATAGATACAGCCCCCTGCTCAGGAACGACCAGGTACATAGGGCCCTGCAAGACGACTGTTTCGCAAGGTGAGAAAAGGTTGGTTTTGGCAGAGTTGGGGATCTTTTGGCTGGAGATTATATTGTGCCCTTTGAGGTGGTCAGGGAAAGATGTAACATTGGCACCCAAAATTGTTTTTAAAGTTTGCCATTAAGGGACTTTTTACTCAAGAATGCCGGAGGAGCGGCAGGTTTTGTACACGTCCCCCTAATGAAATTATTTATAAAGGACGAAAGCCCCTCAATCTGACAGATATATAGCTGTCTGTTCGAGGAGGTTCCGGAGGTTCTGGATAAACATAGCCTGAAGTGCCAGAACATTCCGAAGGAATCCTTTCCTGTTGGCTTTCAGGAAGGATCTGAAGACATGGTTGTTCGCTCAGTAGTTTTTTCCCCCTTTTTGCCTCTGCTCCCTGTTCGTTTTTGGGTTTAAAGTGCCGGGACACTCCTCGGAGTAGCCGAGCGCTATATAAAACACACTATAACATAACATAACATAAAATAACAGAACAGGCCAGGGCTTCCAGAGTCCTTCTTTGTGGAATTGCAAGTAATGGGGGGGCTCTATATTATGCTCTGCTAATCTACGATCACAGAATTTAAAAACCCTGTGCGATTTCTATATAACACCTGCAAAAATCGCAAAATGGGGTGGATGGGAAGGGACTCAGGGGCATATTAACAAGGCGAAGTATCGCCACTTTTTCGGCGAATTGTGCAGAGAAAGCGGCAATACTTCTAGAGCCCTAGCCACAAAGACATGTTAACACCTGCCACAAGTCCACTTTACATGTCTGCAAGAAACATCGCTAATGACATGCAAAGTGGGCGTTCCCACGTCCAGCCACATGTAAAATGTGGTTGGAGGTGGGGACACCCTATTACCAAGGCAGGCATTGGGCGACAAAAACCTGCGATAAACTCGTTTATCGCTGGCCTCCCAACGCCTGCTCCTGTGTGTTTTGCTGTTCACCCTATGTGGGAAGGGTATGCCCAGAAGTGGGTCCCTTGCTCACTATGCCACTGGCGTCAATTTATCCTGGCTGAAGATGGCTGTAACCGGTCCTAGGATGCTTGATTCCGGTCCAGGGAATACATGGTTTGGCAGTTTGGGCTGGACTGTTCTCATGAGGCACAGGTTCAAGACTGATTTGCATATGGCCATGTCTGAACTGGGGTGGCTTGGTGAGCAAAATAACAAAGGTTAAACCCAGATCTGTGACTGGGGGTGAATATTTTGCCATTGTGCTAAATTCCGTCCATCATCTTGTGTGTTTTGCTGACCAGGTGTTAGGGCATTGATACCATGGGGGTGTGGATCATAAAGCTGAATCCAACCCCCCATATTATCAAGGCACACATTAGCGCATAAAAACAACGTTTGTGTTCATGTGCTAATGTTCCATATCGCCGACTATCGGCGGATTTGATTTCGCCTACATGATGCGCATTGATAATTACGCGCTATCACAGCGAAAAAGTACAGCGATAGCCGGTGATATGAAGATGTGCGTTTTTTAACGCACTTCTAGATAATATGCCCCCTAGTGTTTTGGATGAAGGGCTGAAAGAGTGGACCTGGTTCACATATTTCCACCTGCCCAAGTATAGAATTAACAGCCAGGGAAATAATTGTTTTTTTACGTGATATACTGAAGGCAGAGATCCCTCTATCACCCTAGATTGTGTTATTGGGAATAGTTGAGCATGATAGGAGGATTGGGAAGGAGCTAATTTTTATAGCTATGTCAGGCTGTGTGTTGCCTCAACTTGGATGGATCCATTACCACGACCTTCCAGCAATGGAAAGGGCGTTTCCTACATATTTATAAGTGTTAAACCTGGCATCTTTGGTGTGGTTTACCCTGTCTTTTTGCCTCTACCTCTTGTATTTTTGATGCTGTGCTGGATTTCGTTTTTGCTGGTTTAGATGCTTTGGGCACTTTGTCACTGCTGATCAGTGTCAAAGTGCAAGAGCTCCCTGAGTAAATTGTAAGTGTAATTGGTTATCCATGATTGGCATAATTGTATCACCAAAAAGTCCCTAGTAAAGTGCACTGAGTGTGCGACGGCTGGTGATTCAAATACTACCAGTGGGCCTGCAGCACTGATTGTGCCACACACATGAGTAGCCCTAAAATGGTGTCTCAGGCCTGCCACCGCAGTGATTGTGGACTCCCATGTCAACCTGGCCAGTGTCCCCCCTGACCAGGACGAGCCCATCCCTTTCTGTACACTTTGGACACCCCTATGGAAGGCCCAAGGTACCCCCTGGGCAGTGTGCAGTGTTTGTGAAAGGTAGAGCATGTACTAGTGCAGGTGACAGGCTCTGGTAGTGAGTTACAGCCATTTTCGTTTTTCACTATTGTGAGGCTATCTTGCCCAAAGACTGTCATGGGGAATGCTGTGTACAGTGGTTACCTGCATATCTTCCCATAGGAGCAAGATAGGACATAAAAGTCTAATATCCCTGAACTCAGAATTTAATAACACATCTTTTAGGAAAGGTGGTTTTTAAATCCTGTGTTTGAGAACAGCACTTTTAGAAAGTTGCTGTTCTCTTGTCTGACCCTTCTGTGTGCCTTGGCCTGTTTGTGAATTGACTGTCTGGTTTTTGAGTGGCAGGGGCTGGGCTGCTCCGATAGGCTGAATGGGCAATCCCTGGGGCTGAATAGCTCCATCTGCATCTAGAGTGGTGGGAGGGGGTAACACCTGGGCCTGAATAGGGCTGTGGCTGCCTTCCGCAATGCTGGCTCCACCTCCTGCTGGGCAGCTGACGACCCTGCCCCTCTCTCTGAAAGGTAAGGAGAGGCCAGGAAAACACAGTGCTCAAGGAACACCCAGAACAAGGAGTTAAAACAAAGGGAGTAGGAATTTTAACTGACAGAAGACTCGCCATTAGTTGTCCACATACCAAATCAGACTCACTAGGGAGGTGGGCCATCGCTCAGATTCAACTCCCTAACAAATCTTCTTTTACCCTTTGCTCATTATATGGGAGTAACACTGACGACCCTGGGGTCGTTAATCAAGTATCTAGTGAACTAGCACATTGGCCCACCCCGATAGTGCTATGTGGGGACTTTAATATACACCTACCTGGCGACTGGGCCACTAACACAACATGGAGATACAAAGGAAGGAAGCCCCAAGTTTTTCAAGCCCTCAACAATCTTATCCAGACTCATGGATTGATAGATAGCTGGGCGAGTAAAAACCCTTTACAACCGGGGTATACTTTTTACTCGGCCCGCATCAAGTATTGGTTAGACTGGACGACTTCTTTGTCTCTGCATCATTGGCCACCAGCTGTACTATAGACACCGCACCCCGCTTTATGTCCGACCATAACCCTCTTATTTTCACCATAAAGGAGTTTGGGCAATCTAGAGAGGTTTTCAGGTGGAGCTTTGAGAAAGCTTTATTGTACGACTCGAGCTATGTTAACCACATGCAAGGATGGATCCAGGCGTTCTTGGAGATAAATATTGGTTCTGCTTCCCAAATGACAGTCTGGAACACCTTAAAGGCTGGGGTTAGAGGCAAGACCCTCAGGTTCTCTGTCCAGAAAAATAGAGCGGAAAAAAACCAAGTCAAGGATCTCCAATAAAAGTTAAGAAACATAGAAATAAACCTAACTCAGGCAATCCATGCAGGATTAGATTGCCAGCTAGTCCAGCAAGAAGCAGTTCTGGCCAGGGCAGAAATAGGGGCGGTGTTTATGGAAAAAACCACGGCAAAGTGGACAGCGGCTAGGGAGAAGATCTATGTGTGCAGTGACAACATTGGGAACCATTTAGCTGTTAGGACAAGACAACAAACCACCTCCAGTGAAATCCATACAATCAGACTTTCTTCAGGTACAGAGGTTTCTGATCCCAGTCCTATCCGGCATGGGTTTCAGGAGTTCTATGCCAAAATATATAAGGAAGAAAGCTGTTCCTCGGCTGACGTCCTAGATAGAGAGATCCTTGGCTATCTCAGTGAGATCGAACTAAGTCAACTTAGTTTAGAGGATAGCCAGCTTTTGGACCTTACCCCCACATGGGAAGAAATACTGGATGCCCTCAATAGACTCCCCGACGGGAAGGCTTCTGGCTCTGACGGTATTCCCGTTGAATTTTTAAAAATCTTTTCCAATCAAATCAAGGCCATATTTACAGAGGTAGTTTCATCTATCTTCAGCGGAGCCTCTCCCCCTCTCCCCCTGCCTCCTGGTCCAGCGCTAGAATCTCAATTTTTCCAAAAAAGGATAAGTCTCCACTAGACATGAGCTCTTATAGACCGATAACTCTTATCAACTGCGACTCCAAAATATTTTCTAAAGTATTAGCCTCCAGAATATCCCGAATAGTGGAACCCCTTGTCTCAGTATGGCAACACGGTTTTATACCCAAGAAGGGGACCACCGAACACGTCAGGAGAGTCATTACTCTGTTTGACACTGCCCAAGTAGCCGGAGACCCGATGTCACTCATATTACTCGACGCCGAAAAGGCATTTGATCGGGTCTCATGGCGATTTCTTTGGAGGGTAATGGACAGTATGGGGTTCGGGGGCAGGTTCATGCAGGCGACGCAGGCACTTTACTACAACCCAACTGCTAGTGTCACCATAAATGGACAACTAACGGAGCCCTTTAAAATCTCACGAGGCACCAGGCACGGCTGCCCCTATTCCCCATTACTGTTTGCTCTTTACCTAGACCCCCTCATCAAGCAAATCCAGAAAAATCATAACATCTCTCCAGTAATATATTTTCAAAACAGCTGCAAAATCCTGGCCTACGCTGACGATCTCGCCATTACCACTCCAGACCCTGCCAATTCCACATGGGCACTAGAAAGCGAGGCCCATAAATTTGGGAGATTATCCGGGTATGCTCTAAACAAGAACAAAACGCAGATTCTAGTAAACAACAGAATCACCTGGACTGATGCTAGAGTGGTGCCAAAGGCCAAATATCTGGGCGTATTGGTTTCACCCAGGCTAGAGGAAATAATCACAGCCAACTTGACTCCCCTTGCTGTCCAGACAAAAAAGGCATTAAAACAAATTGATAATTTACATCTAACGCTGGTTGGAAGGTGCAACGTCATCAAAATGACTTATTTCCCTAAACTACTTTATTTTTTCCGTTGTATACCCCTTGAGTTTAGTAAAAAAGACCTTCTTAAATTTCAACAAATTTTCACCCAATTTATTTGGGCATACGCTCAGCCTAGGCGTGCATTAAAATACCTCACGTTACCGAAAGAAAGAAGGGAATGGGCTTTTCCTAACATCACCATATACTATTGGGCGGCAGTTCTACAATGCAGCTCTGTTCTACTAAGGGAATCCACCGGTGGAGCTGAATCGTCTTTACCCTCACCTTTTCGGTCTTTGTTAGGGGAACAACATTGGAGTTGCTTAATCCGCGAAACAACTTATGGATATTACAATCGCGTTACATTTAAGACGTTAATGAACTCTTATAAAGTTTTTCGCCATGTCAGGAAAATCCTCGGAATCGGTAGACCTAACTTTTACTCCCCTATAATCAACAATAGCAACTTACCTGCTATATTTAGCTCATCCTACCTGTCTGAATGGTATAGAGTAGGGATAATTAAACTAGGGGACCTCATAACAGCTAGGGGGGTTGAATCCTTTTCGACTTTACAGACTAGATATAAAGTAAAAAGTCAAGATTTATTTAAATACATGGCTATATACGACTACCTCCCAAGGAAAGCGGGAGGAACCAGCGGATTGGCTGAGGTTCAGCTCATGAATACTCCCTGGAATAACACTACTGCTCGTATTGGAAGTATTTATCAATTACTACATAAGGAATCCCCAGACAATCTAGAATCTATTGCTACTAAATAGCACACCAAACTTGACTCCCCTCAAAGCGTTTTTTTCAACTCCTTGCGGCTATCTCAACAAATTCAAATTTCTACCAAACTACAGGCACAACATTTTAAAACCATATTTTTTCTTTATATGACACCTATCAAAATCATCAAGTGGGGCTTTGGGAGAGGAACATTATGTCCACGCTGTTCCGAAGTAGGGGCGGACTCTATACATATATTTGCAACTTGTCCAACCATTGATTCCACCCTACTTAAAATACAGAACCTACTTGGTGAGATAACAAACCAACCAATCCTCTTAAATCTTACGACTATTCTTCTGGGAACACAATCTGACACTTCAAGAGTAAAAGAGGAAGGGCTGATTTTTATTGCAATGGCAGTTTGGAGGATCTGTGTTTCCTCCGGATGGCTAGACTCTGAGTCTCCTTCCTACGCACAATGGTTGGCTAGACTAGTTGCTACATACCATCTAGAAAGAGCCGTATATGCCAAGAAAGGAAGAAGGAAAACGAGGATTGGGCTTGAACTCTGGGGGGCATTCTCCAAGTGGATTGATCAACAAGGGCAGGGGGATTAAGAGACAAAGTAAGGGAATTAGAAGCCTACAATACCTCCTCTTTTTTATTAGGTACATTGCTTTGTTACTATATTTCTTTCTTTTATCTTCTTTTTTTTTTTCTTTTTGGGATTTTCTTTGCTGTTTCCTTGTACCTGTGCCATCGGCTTTTATTTGCTGTGAGGAGTGGGGGGAGGGTGTGGGGGGGGGGGGTTCTTAAATTTTCTTTCTTCACTGTTTTGCTAAGAAACTGTTTTTTGCAAAAAAAGCCAATAAAAATAAAAAAAATAAAAACGTAATAATGTTAATTGTATGACCAAGTTTGACCAGAATGTTTTAAAATACAAGATGTCTAAATAGCAAAACATACTAATGACCAACACTATTATGATAACGTATATACTAGCTTGCAATTGATAACAAACTTCAGCCGTTCTCACACCAAAAAAAAAAAACAGAACTGGTTCAGACCGTCTCAAAGCCCTCCTGCACAAAGGGAACAAAGACTTTTAGTGGTATAAGTATAGGACCCCAGACTACAGAAAACTGGATCATCCTGTAATCAAGAAGGAACCTCTGCCAAGGAGAAAGCTGGAAGACCGAAGAGGAAGTACTGTCCTGATGTGTACTTGTGGGCTGACCTACAGTTGCATTGCTGCCAAGGAGAGGGGAAGGATTTTACTTTGTGCTGTGTTCCCTTGCTTGAAGAGATTTCCAAGGGCCTGAGTTGAGCGGGCTCCCTCTTAAGAAGTCGCAGGAACAAAACACCCCCAGCTTCCCCCCTGAACTCTACTGAGAGAGTTCTGTCCTTCCTAGAGTGCTTTGGCCAGTTGAGGTGCCTCTGGAAGTTGTACCTGTTGTTTGGGAAGCTGGATAAGAAGAAACTGAGGGCTAGATGTAGGTAAGTTGGATTTACCGATTCTAAAATACCGAATGTTACCGATTCGGTATTTTACAATCGGTAAATCCTATGTAGGTAAAAAATGAGTACAAAATACCGAATCGGTAAGATTCGGTATTTACCGATTCAGTATTTGCCATTGATTCCTATGGGCCTGGAGGCCCATAGGAATGAATGTCAATTACCGAATCGGTAATTACTGATTCTGTAAAATTGGGAAAAAGTCAAGGGTGGCAGGGTGTCACTTTGACACCCTGTTCCACCCCTGATTAGTGTTGGTGTGCACATTGCGTGGCTTACTCAATTCCCACGTTTAGAGCCCAGCTGGGCCTTGACTCCATGATAGGATTGCCCTACTCCAGTTCTCTCCAGTATATGTCCTGATGAAGACCCCGCCAAAGGACTTAACGTAGCCTACAGATAGGGGTTGAAACGTCGACAGCTTTCTTTCTTGGACATCCGGCACATGCCCCTGACAGTTTTGATTCTAGTGTGAGACCGTTGAATGTCATTGGTTAGCAGTTTATCAATGGATGCCTTGATTTTTGGCTTGTGTATTTGATTTGTTATGATTTTGTTTTGAGTATTGTATTTATCACATGATTGTTTTTGACTGTGCTTATTTTCTTTGTCTTTACACTCCCTTGAGCACCACCCCTTCCCCTCCTTCCTTTCCTCTCCCCGTTTGGGGCTATTTATTGAATGTGAAGTAATTCTACAGTGGTAGATATCTGGTGTTGAAAATAAATGACAATACCTGTGAATCCCTTGTGATATTTTTGTTTGCTAGTTTAAAGTAGTGTTAGTGTGTGTAGCATACAACACGCTTCCCTCGCGGGGACCATCTCCTTATATGTTTCTACCAAGACGAGCACATCCCTGTCAGTGCGAGGAAATTCCTGCCGCTGCGAAGATCGAGATCGTTGCAGCGCCTGTTGCTGCTGCAAGAACCAACGCATCCTTCGCTTACGGAACTCATCGCTCCGGTGCGGGACAAGTACCATCGCTGCGAGTATCATTCCAGAGCCTGTCGTCACTGGGTGAGATCGTCGCACCGCTTGCTTCCAGACCAACAAGTCTTTTATTGTTCATTATTTAAAATCATTACAATATACTAACAATATAAAAGAATTATCTAAAAACAAATAAATTAAATTCCCTGCTTATTACTACGAACTGGTGGAGCCTAAGACCTTAAAAACAGTGTCACATTCTAGATATACGGTTTAAGTACAAAGTACATTGGTTTGTAAATGGGAGGTATGTCTGTGGCGCCCATACTTCCGGGCGACTGTTTTCTTCATGAGGCTCTATTTTCACGGACAGTGCCACTCGAATTAGTTCGATGAATTTCCCCAGCCGTGCAACTGTTTGAGTTGAGGTTAAAGGAAAGCAGAAGTCAGAGATTTCGCTGCATCGTGTGAGGCCATGGGCTCTGCAGATCGGGGTGACCAAACAGTGCCTCTCACTAGCTAACTTTGGACACCAACACAACAAATGGAGCCAGGGTTCCTGATGGTAATTGCAACGTCTGCATGCTGCTAATTTATCCGGGCGGGCCCAGCTTTGATTCTGCGAGAGTCATTGCAGAGTCATCGCATCAAGGGGCCGCGAGAGGAGAACATCGATGCTGCCCCACGCCGCCGAACCTGAGATCGTCGCCGTCCCGAAGATCGTCGCATCGTACCTTTTGCAAGATGCTTCCTACGAAACCTGCGCACTGGAAGCCATACAAGATATCGCCTCCCTCCCCATACAGCCTGGATTCATCGCAACACGCCTGCTGCGTCCAGCGGGGTTGACGCATTGCCTCCCCAGGGTCTCAGGAGTGACGCATCACTTGTTTTTCAACGCTGCAGCTTTCACTTGGAACTTTTGTCGCTTCTAAAGATACTTTTGGCTAAAACGTGACTCAACTGTGGATTATTTTAAACCTAAGAACTCTTTTGAAACCATATTCTTTAACTGTGTATGTTGGATTTTTGTCATTTTGGTCTTGTGTAGTTTAGATTAAATACCTTTATTTTTCTAAACTGTTGTGGAGTCCATTTGTGGTGTTTTCACTGTGTTACTGTGAGTGTTGGTACAAATACTTTACACATTGCCCTTGATAAACCTGACTGCTCATGCCAAGCTACCAAGGGGGTAAGCAAAGGTTATCTTAAGAGTGTATCCTCCTTACCGTGACTAGAACCAAGGGTCCCTATTTGGACAGTGGTACCTACCTCTGCCAACTAGAGACCCCCAGATCTAACAATAAGTTAGAGACAGCATTGTATGAACGAAGGGGCATGATGGGAAAGGTTAAGGGGAAAAGGATCTGGGGCCTCTTTCAGCCTGGATCACCCTACAGAATGAGCGAGCTGTTAATTCATTTTAAAAAAGGATTAGCTTGCTGGGACTTTTTAATCACTCCTATCGGAATTGTAGCTGTTATGTTTTATGATCTGTTTTTTTGTGACTGTTTTTACTAAATTAAACTGACTATAGCTTTGCACAGTATTTATGACCTTGTATTTTTTCCTCTGGCTGTTACCTTTTTAGCATCATGAATTATTACGGCTCTATTTTGTTTATAATTAATCTTGGTAATCTGTATTTTCTGTAATGTATTTATAGCTATGACAATTTATTTAATTGCTGTAATCTGCTCTTGTTCACATTGGGAAGAATAAAATCTTTAAAAAAAGGAGTGAGTGACTCGGTGTCTGTGGTGTGAAGGGGGAGGCATGTGAGGGGGGAGCGGGACCCATTGTCACCAGTGTGGTGTTTGTTAGGTAGTCCAACGTGGTGAGGGCAATAACCACATGGACAGTGTGGTTACTTTTATGGTCACCTTAGTGATAGGCCACACCTCCCCTCGTGGGGTATTTATCAACTACCTCTGGCCATATGCCAGGCGATTCCACCATAGACACGTACACAGGGTTAAAACAACTAACATCCCTGTGGGTGCGGAGTTGCTCTAGTTATTGCGACACTCGATTATGTACAAACCCTACTTTGCGAGTCGATAACCAATTACTGATTCGCAAAAATGGGTTTGCTATTAGCTATTATGAAGGGGTGTTCCAAGGGAAGCACTTCCTAATAGCGAGTTGCACTTGTATGTACGATTGTTTGGCAACCATAAATGTGATCGCAAAACATACGCAGTTTACCACCTACTTAATGTAGGTGGGAAGCCACTCGCAAACAGGAAGGGGTTCCCCAAGGGACTTCTTACCCTTTGTGAATGGATGCAAAAATATTTGTTAAGAGCTGTCAGTGGTCCAATGTACCACTGCCTACTCTTAAAAAATTAAACAGAAACGTTTCATTTTTCATGTTTAAATGCATCCTGTTTTCCTTTAAGGAAAACAAACTGCTTTTTTTTAAAAACTGCTTTATTGAAAACGAAGTCACAGACATGTGGTTTGCTGACTCCCGCAGACCACTATCCCTGAAAGTGCTGGCCATTCTTAATGGGTCACAAATTGCGACGTGCCTCATGAATATTGATGAGGCAGGTCATTTGCGACCCCATTAGGAATAACAAACAGTGTCTGAGACACTGTTGTACCTTCCATTTTGCAAATCATAAATGGCAAGTTGCCTAATATTGCAATTTTTGATTCACAAAATGGAATAGTTGTACATCTGGCCATAGTGTTTTCAAAGCCTTGTAAGGTCGAAGTTATAGGACCTGCTGTCAAATGTATTCTCGGACCACATGTTGACCTTCCAGAAGTCATGTAGTACAAACAAGATGGAACTTTAAATATCTTGATTGTAGGACTCTGGGAAGGTGTGCAGTAAATCAAGAGATGAAATGCTGAATAGGAAACAATGTAGAACAAGGGGGTTCACCTAAGCCTCTAACGTGGATTCAAACAATGAATGCCTAAGTGGGGATAAACAAAAATGTATTGGTTTATCCTGACATCGATTTATGTCATTTTTCTTTATGATTATTTTTCAAATTCTTTTTTTACATCAAGACAGAAAAAAAACGTAGTCAACTTCATGTAGTGCC
This sequence comes from Lissotriton vulgaris, assembly GCF_964263255.1. NCBI lineage: Eukaryota > Metazoa > Chordata > Amphibia > Caudata > Salamandridae > Lissotriton > Lissotriton vulgaris. The sequence goes on from NC_141689.1 coordinate 387,861,491, forward strand.
ATACACTTTTCAACACAGTGAGGAACAAATCATAAATATTTACAATGAAAAAGACATGACAATAAACATGTCATTATAAATATAAAACAGTGTGCTCATAATTTTCAGGAATAAAACAAGTAACAGTTGCCAAAACTTAGTAGTAACAAACTGAATCGTCAATGCAAATCCTATGGGGGAGGGAAAAAGGTTTTGAAATGTCACCCCAATTTCTAATACAGTATCAATCTGACAAACGAATGTTGCTGGCATTAAATGTTGTTAAAGGATAAATGCCGACGCGTTTTGAGTCCCACTGTCTAATTCACAGGACTCTCATCAGGGCAGGATGAGTCAAATCCATGGGAACTGCTTACAAAAAAAGAAAAGATTTTTACAAAAAAGTCCCCAATCCACTTAATCTTTAAATAAGTTGCATCATTGCGATGCGGCATACCTTATTTTTGTTGTAACCAAGGATGCGCTTGCTTTTAAAATGTCGTCAGTGCCGTGGATATCACACTGCAATAGAGTGAATTTTTGGATCAGAAAAGGAAGTTCCCAGTGTAAGCCAATTCATACTTATGTGGGGGGCACAGAATTATTGTTTACCTTGAACCTTCTTGCTCCGGCGGCGTGTCTGCCGTCGTGCGGGTGTATTGAATTATAGTGTGCCCGACCTACCCTCTTTCCCACTGGGCCCAACCCCCCTTTTTTTTGAATAGGAAACAATAGCATTGGGTGTAGGGAATTCTTCAATTACGAGCAATTAATGAGGTTCAGACTGGTACTTCACCACTACCTTCTTGGAGCACTCCTAGACCTAGGAAGGAAACATGTTGCAAGAAGAAAACTTTGCCTGATAGTTGGTAGAAAGAAGACCCATAGACTCTTGACTCTTGACTTCTGGCACCAGGGACGGGAACTCCTCCCAAGGCCAATTGGGTGGCCTCCTGCACCTGATACAGGCAAGCAAAAAACAGAAGGTGTGCTGACTTCAAGAAGAGCCAGCTAACTACTGAAGGCTGTACCTTGCAAGAGCCTTTATTTGAGAGAGACCTCGTACTTAGAGGCTTGCCCTAAGGACCGGAGGGATGCAGTAGTGACCAGCAAGAACTTCTAGAGCACTTACAAAAAAGTTTTTAGGGTGTCAGAGAATGGGCGCACTGCCTGTATGGTAGCACTATAGAGCTAGGTAAATTATGGTGCAACTGGGTGAGTGGACAACCATATAACCACTCTAGGAGAAGCAAGCAAGCTAAACTACTCCAAAGTTACAAGAAAAAGCATACCCTATGCACACACTTGAAATGTAAAAATTAGAAACAATGTTCATACGCAATAGTCCAATGTGATACAGAGAAACAACAATAGATTGTAAATTGTGAAGATGAATAAATATTTGTCAATAAAGAAGTCTTGTTCTCCTTGTTTTTTTCTTTATTGACAAATATTTATTCATCTTCACAATTTACAATCTATTGTTGTTTCTCTGTATCACATTGGACTATTGCGTATGAACATTGTTTCTAATTTTTACATTTCAAGTGTGTGCATAGGGTATGCTTTTTCTTCACTTACAAAAAAGTGTTGTTTAATCATATTTACTGTCTCTGAAGTACCTTAGAACACACATACAATGAGGCAAAAGTTTTAAACTACGTCTAAGCATGGCATCTGTGCTAGACATTAAGAACATAACCTTGCACTATGGTACAAGGGTGCATATGTGGCGCTTAGTAGGCTTAAGTGCGTCAGTGCAGGGAGAGAGAGAAACAGCATCATATCTTAGTAGATATGTCAATGTTATTCTCTCTCCCTTTAATGAAAAGTACCTTGCATAAATCGTTAGTAAATCAACCTACCTTTTGTCTCAAAACTTCAAAAACTCATAGCTTAACTTCCCCTTATTGTATTTTGATTATCTTAGTCTACTTTTGCTTTTTGTTTTGATCTGCATTTTTGTAAATTGCCATGTGAAATATATTGGGTTGTTTTATTGACTAACATTTTAATGGACTTGTAATTCTCTGGCAGCCGCTGTCCTGGATTTTGACTTTAACTGCCACATACCTGACCTTAGGATGGCCACCAGTGTACCAGTGTACAGTACAGTTCCCTGCCTGACCCCAAGATGGCTTCCATAATGGCCCCTTACACGTTGTTTTTCTTCCCCAGGACAATTGGACATTGACCAGACCTTGAATCTATCCCCTACCCTGCCTTCACATCAGGACTTGGAACCTGCGAAACTTACCCCAGACTGTGGGGACCTAATGATTTGGCTAATGCCCGGTGGAGCTACCATATAGCTAAAGAGGAGATGGTTGTGGACTCCCCGTGCCCCCCCCTGCCGTCACCTACCCAGCCAGGCCTTGGGCAGATTTTCCCCTCGTCTCTATGTCCTATCTTCCTCCTACCCCTTTACCCTATCCCCTTACCCTTCCTTGCTCCATTCACCTGTCCCCTATGTTCTTAAAATGTGTTTCTTGATACTTATGTAACTTTTACCTGATGTAAATTGCAACATTATTGTTGCTCATGTAAGGCGCTCTGATTCCCTCGGGTCTAGCCAGCGCTTTATAGGAACTCAATAATTAAATTTGTCCCATTTAGTACTCTTTCTCTACCTCCCTAGCTCCTTGCTCCTATCTCCTCTCCCGTGAAACTCTCATCTTGCTTGTTAGTCTGCCTAGCCCCCTGTTCTTTGTGCCCTTTGACTAAGCACTCCTTCTCCCCTTGTTGGGGAAAGATCCAATATTTATACTCTGGAGTCTCAGCGAATCTGCTGAGAGAGTTCACTGCGCCAAGGGAGCCACTCACAGCTGAGGTATGGTATGGCACCCCTTGCCAAAGCACTCCCTCTCCCCTTTTTGGGGAAGGATCCAGTATGCAGGCCTTGGAGTCTCAGAGACCCCTCTGAGAGAGCCACTGCTTAAAGGGAGCCTCCCGCAACTGAGATAGGAAAGTGATACCACTTCCCCTGGGATCAGAGCTTACTGGACTTTGGAAGTTGCTTTGACTCGTCTACCGGTTTGTGTTCCCCGTCACCCCTCCCCTCCTCTTCCCATGCGGTGTCCTTCACCCTCCCCTCCTCTTTCCCACCTGTATTACCTGTCTACTTCCCCAGCTCCTTCCCTCTCCCCTGAATCTTTCCCCGTGCCTGCTTTTCCCCTTACGTATTTGTGCTTACTGTTTATCTCGACCATACAAGTAACTATGTTGCCATGCTCTAATAATTGTGTAACCTTTGTAACGATGTAACCTGTAACTATGATCTGATGCTCATGTAAAGCACTCTGATCCCTCCGGGTCTAGCCAGCGCTATATAAAACCTTTAAAATAAAAAATAAAATAAAATAAATAAAAATAAGTACCGCCTCTTTTTGTGATGACGTTCCATATACTTGTGCCACAGAAACCAGGAGTTCAGCAGTGCTTTTCCTAGAACTGTGTTGAGGCGTAAACAGGGTGGGGTGTTAAGTTACAAAGTAATGTCCTTTTCAAATTAGGTACCAACCTTCTAATGAGGAAGATTAAGACTCACCTGCTGGAAAAAAAGTGAGGTTAGAATCTTCATAGTCTTCACCTGCACCTGCCTAATAATTAAGAAGAAAGAATCATCCAGATGTTAACAATGGGGTAGGCTCAGATGACTGCTGGTAGTGCTACCATTAGTTCCTTTTTTTTTATTGAAAAAGACCTGGTATTGACATTAATATTTACATTTCATCCAATCATATATCTTTGCTAAAATGCATCCAGAATGAATAGTCCAGAGAAAGATAGTGTTTTACAGAGAAGAGGGATTAAAACAGCAATTAAAACAGGAAAAAACAGCAAAATCATTAATCCCACTAGACCATATATCACCATCCCCTTGCTGGATCATGTCGAAGTTCTACCACATAAATTGACAGATCATTGAGATTAAATAAGGTGAGTGACCCAGCCAGTAATTGGTCCCCAGATAGCCTGCCCCCACTCCCTCATCATTCTACCCCTGTGTGAATAAAGAGCGGATTCGATATTTTAAATCCCCACAAGCCTTGCCAGCCACATCTGATAGGACGATGGTATTGCATCTTTCCAACCAGCAGCTAACAAAAGCCAGAGAACAGCTACACACATAAATATGAAAGCTTCGTTTTCCTTATTGAGGCCCAGGTTGATGTTGGTTCCTATGACCATTAGGGTAGGGGATAGGTGGATCTTGAAAGCTAGCAACCCCTCCCAAAATGTTTCAATCTCCCCCTTGATTACAGTCAACTTATCGCAGTAATAAAACATAGGTAAAAGATTAGCTTGACCCTCATGGCATCTTTTGCATTTGTCATCATCTCTTTTACCCCAATCATACAGTTTGGCTGGGGGAAAATACAGATTAAATAGTGTCTTGTAGTGTTGGGCTTTTAGATTTGAAGACCGAAATACTCTATCGGCCAAGTGCAGAGATTTATATAGATCCACATTCGGATCTGCTAATTTAGTTGCCCAGATCATTTCGTTTTTTTCAAGGTAGTCATGCAGACTAGACACTAAATTACCATAGATCACTTTAATTTTACATCCACCTCTTAACAGGTAGTCGATCATACTGATCTGACCTCCTGGAGTAATCCGGGGACTGATGTTCTTCAGCAGGCCAGAGATATGCAGAAACTAAAACCCTGACTTGATGGAATTCCAAATCTCTGCTGTATTTCTAAGAAGCTCAGAGATTATCTTCTTCATAGACGTCTCCTATTCTTGTGACCCCCTGTTGCTCCCATAATACCCCCATCCTATCATTACTGATTTGTGGGAAGATGCTAGAATTCCAAAAAAGGTGTATAATGATTAATTTTAGGTAATACTAGTGTCTTTCGGATTCTTTTCCAGATTTCTCACAGACTATCAGAGACCTTGTAGCGCATCTTCTTATATTACTGCCTTTTATTTTTACGTAGCAGGAGTCCTAGGGCCTCTCTATCCAGCAACATTTCAAATATAGATGGTATTTATTGATTATCGTATCGAGTATCAGATAGTTTTGTGTCAGGCTCGAATAATATCGCCATCTGGCTCAACAAGCAGGCCCATTGATAAAATCTAATATTAGGCACTGCCAGACCACCCCTTTGTTGTGGGAGTGACATAAATTTCAGCGATCGTCTGAACTTACCGTACTGCCAGACAAAATTTATAAAAACAGACTCAATTGTTTTTAACGTGGCTTCATCAATCAGATAGGGGATTGAGCGGAAGAGATACAATATCTTAGGCAGCATGGTCATTTTAAGTACATTTCCTCTTCCTAATAAAGAGAGGTGCAGGGCATCTATTCTCTTGAGATCTGTATTTATTGTTTTTATCAACAGATTAAAATTAGTTTTTACAATATCTGTTATACGGAGCTGACCCTGACTCCCAGATAAACTGCTGAGTCTTGATACCTCTTATCCACCCGTAGGATGAAATGAAATGAAATGAAATGAAATGAAATGAAAAACGATTTTTAACGCGCAACTAAGCCCAGGTGGGCGTCAAGGCGCCTGACCAAATAATACCAGGTAACAGAGAATAATCCTAATTACGGATATGCCCTGACAAAACACCAAGTCTTGAGCGCCTTTTTAAAGGAAGACAGAGAGGGTTGCATCTTAATCTCAAGAGGTAACAAGTTCCATAGTTTGGGAGCAGCAATGGAAAAAGCTCTGTTTCCCCAGTGAACCCTTTTGGCACGTGGGACAACCAACAAATCCATCTCTGAAGATCTTAAAGATCTACCAGGCTGGTAACGGGTCAGCAGGGTACCAAGGGGATCAAAAGAACCCTCTGCCAAAGCTCGATAGACAAGACAAAGGATCTTAAACGAGATCCTGAGATGAATGGGCAGCCAATGAAGGCTCTTTCTGGCCATCGTAGCAGATGATGCTTTGGGAAGTGCTAAGACAAAGCGAGCAGCCGCATTTTGAACTACCTGTAATCGCTGAATGAGCCCCTTGTTGGAGTCTACATAAAGCGCATTACAGTAGTCCAACCTTGAGCCTATCAATGCCACTGCCACCTGTTTACGTGCTGAGGGAGAGAGATAGTGAAGAATCCTCCTGAGGATCTTTAACACCCCCCAGCAGGTGGCCACCGTGCGGTTGACCTGCAGAGTCATGGATAAGGAGGTGTCAAAGATTACCCCAAGATTTCTTGCCGACTGGGAGGGAGATGGGCAGGTTCCCAGTGAGGCCGGCCACCACTCATCCGACCAAATATCCTGGTCCTTGCCAAAGACCAGGATCTCAGTTTTGTCGCCATTCAACTTCAGGGAATTCTGAAGCATCCAGTCGGAGACTGTCTGCATACAGATCCGGAAGTTGGTGACAGATGATGAAACTGAGTGGGCCAGTGACACCATAATCTGGGTGTCATCTGCGTATGACACCAATTCCATCCCCTGAGATTTTACTAGCCTTGCAAGGGGGGCGACATAAATGTTAAATAGGGTCGGACTGAGAGCAGACCCTTGTGGCACCCCACACTGCAAGGACATAGCAGGGGAGAGGAACTCACCAAGCTTGACTCTTTGCTCCCTATGCTGTAAAAAGGAGTGCAGAAGGTTCAGAGCCATGCCGGAGATCCCTGCCTCCCTCAACCGAGATGTAAGTGTTGAGGGAGACAGGGTGTCAAACGCCGCTGTGAGGTCCAGTAGCACCAATACAGTAGTTTGGCCAGCGTCCAGCTTCCTACGGATGTTATTTGCCACCATAGTAAGAGCTGTCTCAGTACTATGCGCCTTTCGGAACCCATGCTGGGAGCTGTCAAGATACCCAGATGAGTCCAGGAAGGCGGTAAGATGGCCGTTGAGGTGTGTCTCAAGAATCTTGGCAGGAGCGGGTAACAGTGAAATAGGTCTGAAATTTTTCAACTGTTCCGGGTCTAGCGTGGGCTTCTTGAGTAGTGGCTTCACTATCGCCTTCTTCCATATTGAGGGGAAGGTGCCTTGAGTTATAGCACCATTCATAACTTCCAGGAGTGGCGGGAGCAGTATCGCTCTGCATTCCTTCAATAACCTCAAAGGGCAAGGGTCTAGGGGTGATGATGATTTAATCCTATCTAGTAGAAGCTCAAGTTCTTCTCGAGTAAGTGGTGGAAAGACCGTTAGACTATCAGGGTGGACTCTAGTCCAGGTTTCTAATTTGTTCAGGGTTTAGAGTGAAGAGTCGGCCAGGGACTTTCTCTGAGTTTCCAGCGCAAGATAAATGTCCTCAATTTTCTTATGGAAGAACTCTGATATGTTGTTGCAGAGCTCCTGCGAGCCCACAACTGGATCCGGGACCTGTAGGGAGCAGAGGGAGTCTACAATCTTGAAAAGCTCCCTGGAGGAAGTGAGGGAGGTAGTAAGATTAGAGAAGTACTGCTGCTTTTCCCTAATAACACTAGATTTGTAATCGGCAAGTAGACCCTTATGTAATTCCCATTCAATAGGATCCCATGCTTTCCTCCATTTTCTTTCCTGTCTTCTACAGCCTTGTCGAAGGAGTCTTAGTGAATCCGTGTACCACGGAGCAGTGGGCTTACGGCGAGCCGAGTATTTAAAAGACGGGGGAGCCAACTCATCAACCGCCCTGGTGATAGAGTCAGAGAGCAACTCCGCTGCATCCTCCACATCCCCCAGGGAAGAGTAGGTGAACTTCTTTATGTATGGTTCAAGAGTGTCATTGGTGATGTTCTTAAAACTCCTTTTTGGACCTCTGGTAGTGGGGAACAAATCGGATGTTCCTTCCAGAGGAAGGGCCATCAGGAGAGGGATCGCCGAATGGTCCGACCAGACCAGAGGCACCGGGGTGTCAACAGACAATCTATTGTCGTTAGTAAAGACTCCATCAAGAGTGTGGCCCGCCAGATGAGTGGGGCTGTTGACCAGCTGTATTTATTCACAGGCTGCTAGTGCGTCCACTAACCTGATGGTATCCGGGTCCTTTGTGTTGTCCAAATGAATGTTAAAGTCCCCAAGAATGGACAGATGGGAATTGCCAAAGTAGGGTTCCAGGATTCTGAGAAGGTCATCAGTGAACGTAGCTCTGGAGCCAGGGGGTTTATACATAAGGATTCCTGAGAACGAGACCGAGGGAGCAAACAGGATGAAGAAATGCAGAGCCTCAAAAGAGTCCGATACTACAGACAGGGCTTTAATCGTGCAGGGCAAAGTGGCCTTGCAGACAATAGCAAGTCCACCCCCTCTGCGTATAGGATGTTTTTTGTACATATTTTCTGGGTTTACTTTCATTTAGAAGGTACCCTGAGCTCTGACCAAACTCCTTAGTTATACCCGCTACCAATACCATGGCTTTATCAGGTTCTGAGGTGGTTATAGCCAGGTCATCTGCATACGCTAGCAGCTTGGTTTAGTAGCCATTGCAAACCATTGGTTTAATTTCCAAGCAATCTAATATGTAACGTACCAGCGGATGTATATACATTGCAAAAAGGATGGGTGAGCAGGGACAGCCCTGGCGCGCCCCCCTAGAGATACAGAATGGTTCAGAAGAGCCTCCCATTAATTGAATCCTGGCTTTTGGCTGAGAATATATCGCCTTGATTGCGCCCGTAATTTTAGGGCCGAAGCCCCTTCGGTCCAATATCCCCCACAAATACTTCCATGCAAGACAGTCAAAGGCCTTTTCGGCATCGAGGAGGATCAAGGCCATCCGTCCCCCGTGGCAGCCTGGATATCAAATAACGAGATAGCACATCTAATGTGGTCCGTGGTCCCACGGCCTGGGATGAACCCATGCTGCCATGGCGAAACCAGACGACCAATGACCCCCCCAGCCTCTTGGCCAAGACCTTTGTATATATCTTTGTGTCAGAGTTAATAAGGGATATTGGACGATAAGAGCCAGGTTTCTCCTTAGGTTTGCCCTTTTTATGAAATACGACGATGTTTGTTTCTTTCCACGAGTGTAGTATCTCCCCAGAAAAAATATTACCATTAATATATCCAACAATATGGGAGCAATCTCATTCTGCAAACTTTTGTACACTTTGAGGGGGAATCTATCTGGGCCTGAGGCCTTCCCTAGTCCTAACTCCTGCAGTGCCTCAATCACCGCTTTTATATCTATATCCTTATCGAGCCCCATTCTACTTCTATGTACCACTGCCAGCTGAGGACTGTCGTCTCTGAATTCTGAATCAGGGCAATTGAGTTACATCTCTTCCATGTATAGCTTTTGATAAAAATGTCTAAACACCTTATAATATCTTTTGGCTCTGTATAATTATGGGTACCCTCTTCTATGTCAGTTATTACATTCCTATTAAAACTCTGTCTTATTCTCAATGCTAAGAGTTTCCCTGCTTGTTCTCCTGTCTCATAGAGCCTACCCTTATGAGTCTGATAATCGTCTGCTGCTTTCTGTGCTATCCCCTTACATAACTCTGCTTTTATGGCCAAGATCTTCTGCCAACTCTCAGTAGCGTCATTGCCACAAATAATGTCCTCTATATGGCGTTCTTCACACTCAGCCTGTTGGGCAGTTAATTTCTCCTTATCCTGGCGCTCTTTTTTTCTGAGTCTTGCGGAAAAACATATAGTTTCTCCTCTAAGGGCAGCTTTAAATGCATCCCAGACACTATTTCTATTAGCACTATATCAGTTCATTTCATAATATTCTATTGACCATTTCTTTAGGTGCTCTACAAATAATGGATTGACTAACAGCTTTTTCTCGAAGGTCCAGCTAGAGTGATTCCTAGCCGAGATGCCAATATCATACTGCAGGATTAATGGGCTATGATCAGAGATGATTTTAGGTAGCTTTTTAATCCCAACCCTGTTTAATTCCATAGAAGCTATTTGAAAATAGTTGAACTTAGTATATGTTTTATAGGGACATGAAAAATAGGTGTACCCATCGCTATTAGGCTCCTTACTCCCCCAGACATCCACCAGCCCATGTGATTTCAATAACGAACTCAAGGCCCGAAAAACCTTGGGTTTACGGCCGTCATAAATCGTGTTATTCGTCAGATCAGCAGAGATATTTAAATCTCCACATAAGATGATCGGCCTTGGCCAGTTTGTTAAATATAGCTACAAAAAATTAAAGACATCCGGGTCGTCTTGGTTAGAGCCATAGATTGTACAAATTGTACATCCCATTTCAAGTTCTACCAGGGTCCATCTCCCTAACCCATCCGTCAGCTGGCGTCTAGCTGTAACCCTAATAGATTTAGCCAGTATTGCCACACCTCTGATTGTAGATGTCTGCGAAGAGCAGGCCAAGAGATCATAGCCTCTCAAATAAGCATGGGCGGAAAATCCGTTTCGCTCGCGGATTTTGCGGATTTTCGGTAAATTTGCAATCCGCGAGATTCGCGAATCTCCCGCAAAATCCGCAAATCCGCGAGCAGCGGATTTCATGGCTTGCTCGCACTGTTCGCGTGAGTTCGCGGCTTCCCAGTACAACTTCGCGCCCCGCGAATAAGCGCAAAATTGCAGAAATACGATCTTATCAAAACTGAAACTACTTACCAGGTTCAAAAGTTCAGGCTCATCATTAGTAGCCATTTCCTGTAGTGCTTCCTGAGGGGCCCCTCCAGAGTTCAGTTGCCAGTTGCAACTATTATGTGACCCTGCTCTGAACCTCAGAATAGTTACACATATGCCACAAAGGTCCTGAATTACAGCTAAGGGAGACAAGCAGGAGCCAGGCTGGAGGTTCAAATCCATTAATCAGCCCCTAATTCATTATTGTCAGCTGGGGCAGGGCAGGTGTTGTAACTAATTTTGCAACAATGAAAGCACTTAGCAAGTGCAAAAGATCACTAATCAGGAAGCACTAAGGAAGCAGGTGCCAGCTAAAAAAATATTCTGTGACACATTAATCAGCCCCAAATTAATTCAGGTCACTTGAGGCAGGGAAGGTGTGCTTGCGTTGCCACAATAATGTACACTGACTGGACGACCAGAGGGTGCTGTGATGAAACAGAGGGTGGCATGGGTGGGCCAGAGGGTGGCATGAGTAGTCAGAGAGTGGCAGTGGTGACAGAGAGTGGCAGTGATGAAGAAGAGTGTCCCAAACAGGCTGGACACGTAGAAACAACAAGTTCGCGAAACTTGCGACCCGACAGGTAAGTTCGCGTTTTGCGAAATTGTACAAAACCCTCGCGAACTGGCAGAAACCCGCGCGAACACAAAAAAAAATCCGCAAATTCGCGAGAATTCGCTGATTTTGCGGATTGCGAGTTTGCAAATCCGCAAAATTCGCGAACGCGAGATTCGCAAAATTCGCCCATGCTTACTCTCAAACCCAATAGATATTTTTTTGACCACAGGAGGTGGGTCTCTTGCAGACATATCATATCAATCTGATTTGACCTGACGAAATACCCCAGGCTTTGTCTCTTCCTCCAGTCATTCAGACCTCCTATATTTGTTGTACGAATTTTAATTATCTTCATATTCTAGTTCATTTCCTGCTGATTCGCCAAACCATATCTGGGTTATATCCAAACAGCGGGAAAAAACAGAAGCATCCCTATGGGCAGAAATAAAGGCATCACTATATATAAGGCATACCAGGAATTTTTCTTTTTCTTCTTTTTTTCCATTCCCTACCTGCCCCCTCAAGACCTCCCCCCACCCCACACTTCCATACCCTTACATCCCTTACTCTACTGAGGCGCTCAGACCTTGGCCTGGGCATATGATGCGTGCAGCAGCAGCAAGCTGGGAGCAAATAAATTCCTACTCTTAGATTCTCAAACCCGTAAAATCCCATTATGACCATTACTTCATGGTAAACGAGTCACCCAACTACGGTCGCCTCTGGCTCACCCCTCCCCCTTCCTCCATTGAACCGTTAAAATCCTGACACGAGAAAAAAAACATGTGAGAAATGGAAGATGAAGAAACAGGAAAAATCACAACAAAACATTGGGGACCCTTATTCCCAACATCCCCTAGATCTCATCGCAATATGACTTTTCTTATTTCTATACAGTGTCCAAATAGTCTTTAGCTTTAATCTCCGAAGAGAAGTATTGGGTCTGTCCCTCGTGAATTACTTTGAGTTGCACCGGATTAATGAGGTAGACTTGGATATTCTTGCTCTGGAATGGTTTTATCAGCTGTCTCAATCTCCAGCGTCTCTCCACTGTTGAGTGGCAGAAATCAGGACGGATGAAGAATGAGACCCCCTTGATTGACCTCTTTGCTTCTGGCCTGGCTTTCTCTGCTATAGCCTGTCTTAACATGAAATTGCCCAGAAATATTAAAACTGCCCGGGGTTTGTCTCCTTCTTTAGCTTGTACTCGAGGTTTAAACGAAATGCGGTGGGCCCTTTGGACCTCCGTTGCCAAGTTCCATTCCCTTAGCTCATGGAAGGCAGACTTAAAAAGGTTGATTATGTTTGATCTTGTGTCTTGTCCTTCAACCCCTTCAGGGATGCCTAAGACTCTGAGGTTGATTGTCCTCTGCCTGTTCTCGGATTCTTCCAACTTCCATTGGATGTCCCTGGTTTGCGAGGTGTGCGACTCTGCCTGGGCAAATGTATTGGAAGCTTCTGCTTCCATTGTAACAATTCTCTCCTCCAGGTTTGATACTCTCTCCCCTATGTTTACACATGCCTTGGAGAGTTTCCTGACTGTTCCTAATTTCTTCCTCAACTTGGCCTGAGCTCTTCAGCTATCCTGACGCATCTCCTCCCTATGAGAGAGGATGGCCTGATGTATCACTTCAAGGGTCAGTGGAGGACCGCTGGTTTGGAGCTGGGGGTTATCCGAACCTTGAGCTGACAGTGGGGTAGTAGAAGAATAATCCCACTTAAGGTCCCTCCCTCCATGACTCTGGCAAGCAGCTAATTTATGTTTTTTTGGTCGTTATGGGGAGGTCCCCTTCATTCAGAAGAAAAAGTGCTACCATTAGTTCCTATTAAAGAGTTCTGTAGAGAAGCAGTAGGGCTGGGTCGACGAAGAGCTCAGATCAAAATGTGACCTGAATTTAAATGAAGTGGCCAAGTTGTATTTGAACCAGAATGCTTTAAGGGCAGGGGGCATGCAGTGAACTCGCTACTTGAGTGCATGTAAAGGTGAAGGGATGACGCTGCATCATTGGGTTGAGTGGGTGCTTAAACAATATTGAAAATCTCAACCTTCCTTCCTAAACTAATGTACAGGCTGGGGGAATATAGGGAGAACGTGAAAAAGACAGTGTTATATTCAATACAAACAGTTACCCTTGCCAGAAATTTGGCAGTGCATCCACTCTTGATTTGTACTCTAGAAGCAGATTCTTTCTATGATTGGTGGCACCAGCTCACTGACGAACTACAAGGACCAGTGAAGAGTAGACTTCCTGGACACCATGAAGATGGTGGTATAGTATACTTCTGTGTGGCTGATCCTGCTGTGGTGCCTGAGGAGTGAGAACTAGTGACTCTTGCTGTGGCACTTGGTCACGGTGCACACAATTAGTGCTTAACTCGAGCAGGTAGTTTCCAGTGCTCAGCACCAGAAAATTGTCAACACTGGAACTTATTACAGTCTGCCACATGGTGGCACTGTTTTATAATTTAGAGATGAGCACAACAACAGTTGTTTATTAATTAAATATCCATTAAAAAGACTAATTCCTGCCTCCCAAGCTATTCTTATTGCTTTGGAAACCTGGAATAGTCTGAACCGTAACCCTTATAGAAGTGCGATGGTTGGTGGTTGTGTTTGTGGTTTATTGGCAGTGCTGGAAGGATCAATCGGTTGTGCAAGCTGTAGAGATCGCCTGTTGAGGGCCCTAACACTTATATTGTACAAATTAAGCACTTCAAGAAACACAGGGCATGTACAGCAGATGAGAGCAGACAAGAAGAGTAGTCTGACAGGGAGGACATTTAGAGGAGAGTGTGGATTAAGACCCCAGCACAGCAGATCACCAGGTCTGGACAGGAGGGGAATCTCAGAGGTCTACAGATAAGCTGATACTATATGGGCAAAGAAACAGCTGTGCCAAGCTCTGTTGATACACTCAAGGAAAATCTGAGAGTCAGGATGACACGGGCTATTGGGCCTGCAACAGAACAATGAAAACGCTGCTACAATTGGTTTCTTGGGCTTGAGGTCATTGAAAATATAGTTGCCGCTCATGTTCTGCATTTATTTAGTTCCAAGAAATGCCTTTGACCTGAAGGTATCCAATAACCTCACAAGATCTCATGTGTGACATTGTGCAGCAATGTTGATACCCAGTGAACTAGGCACCAGATTATACAAGCACCATAAAAAGCCTCAAGGAAAACTGCCCATATTGCAGCTGTCACTACAGGTGACTGACTGGTTGTTCAGCATTCTCAGCAGTGACGGCTGTTGCGCCACAGATCAGACAAGTAGGCTTTTACTGGCAGAGCCTCCTTGCCTGAACTGAATTGCCTTCTGCAGAGATATCCATCCAGATCATATGTCCAAGACAAGAGCAATGCGGCGTGTTACGCACCACCCAAGTGGATAGGTAAGGAGACAACTTGGGCAACTCGTATAAAAATAAGTGAACTTCAAATGTCAACAGACGAGAATAATAAAACTGCAGCTTCAACAAAGACAACAGCTCGCTCTGGAAGTGCTAGACATTTGGGTTGCTGTGCAGAGAAGAGTTATGAGTTAGAAGAATTAAGACTAGCCGGAATGTAGACCTTGATTGTTAATTTCACATTACTATTTGCAAATAAACACTGTCTCTCAGCTATACGACCTCATGTCTATGGCAAAGTGTGTAGGATAATTTCAAAAAGTGGGAAATAAGTTTACAAAGTCAGTAAGCTATTTTTTTTGTAAAAATAATGGACAGGCTACAGGCTTAACCTTGAAAATTAGACCCTGGGTCACAGTGCCAATACATGTTTGTATAAAAAATGTGACATGATATACGCACAAATAGCACAAAAAGATGAGTTTTTTGTGTGACCTGCCCCTGTGAGAAATAGTAAGCTATATGATTTGCTCCCTCGTTAATCTATGAGGGCTCTTCTTAAGGGGATCCATACTTGTAATTCCAGACTGCGCATGGTGCACCCAGTTAAGGAAACACCACACTGCAAACCAGGACCATGCGCCTAATGATACATTTGGTAATCAGTATTGGTCAGGAGATCAAGAACCAGAAATCACTTGCTTAAGAGATAACATGTTTCGTGTCCATAGGATCAGTAGTGTGGGCATTATCTCAAATTTGTTGTCCTTAAGATGTGATTCAAATGTTGTACATTTAGAAAAGAGATCTGTCACAGAGGAGTCTGTTATGCAAGAAACCTGACTTGCAAAAAATTCATTGACATAAAGGGATCCACATATTTATTTTAAACCCTAAGGACGTTCATAGGGATAAACTGAATATCATTATTCACCAGCTGCACTTCACGAACTCTGGTTTTTACTCCATCCGTAACAGAAACGTTACCTGCTGGGAAAACAATAGGAGTGACATTATCCTTAAAATTAACACAGTAAAATACTTTAAAATGCAGTGAATTAATTATAGTCCATAAACCAAGAAAATATACTTGGTCTCTGTTTCTTAGAAAGATAAAAGATTAATGAAGCATGCAAGATACCAGACAACAAGAAGGCAACATTCATGTTTCAGTATAGAAGGTAGGTGAAGATAAACATGCTTTATGCCACGTTAAATAAAATAGTCTAGATCAGGGCTGAATTTTCTGTTCAATTTATTATTAATCATTTGTATATATTATGGCTTTGAGTAAAGACAAAATCTAACTTCTTACTGATCATACAGTTGCTGTAAGGATCAGTGCACATATTGTTCCTCACAGCAGCGTTAAGATCCACATTTTTCATATTACGTTTCCTGTACAGATGTGAAATTCCATATGTAGGTACTTACTTATGTACAGAGAAAATAAGTCAGTTCTTCAACTAACAATGGACCTTTATATTACAGGAATGTGAGTCATTATTTCGAACATAAGTATATATATACATTCATACATATATATAGGCATATAATTTGTATACCCTGTACCATTTGTATGGTTTTTTCAACATTTTAACAGACAATGATACAAACCCTAGATTTGCTCCACTTTAAAAATTCATTAGAAATTGTGTTATGGTTCCACTGAAAGACCAAGAAATGTGCAAGTCAATTATAATCATTAGTCAAGAAACTCAATATTTTAAAAAAAAGTTTATAAAAATATTTCAATTTTAATCTCACTCAGACTAATGAACGTAAATAATAGACAGTTAAAAGGGTAAAAACATCATACGCATAATGGTTTAAAAGGAGAAAATGACATGGTTTCTACTTTTAAATGGTCTTGCAGCATAGCCATAACGCTTAAACTTTTGTTTTGTATCTCATCAGTAATATCTTTTCCAGACCACTCAATAACATATCAATCAACAACATGTTAATGGCATAATTGGACTGACTTTTTTGGTGGCTGGGACAAGTTGAGAGGCATCATAAAGACAATTTTTTGATATTGGATTTCAGGAAAAGGCATATAGCAGCCTGGGTTCTGGAACACCCAGCTGTAGTTTACACTTTTTTGTTGGGTTGCCCTTTTATTTTGACAACTCACCTATTTTATAGCAGCAGCTTTTAAAAAAAACAAGGATTCTCTTGTGTTCTCTGTCAATAACTAGGGTTTGTTTTTCAGGAAATAAATACCTTGGTATACAGTACATAATGCTGTTTATCGATATTATTTTCCTTATGACTTTTTTGATTTTTAATACATATTTACTGCGACAGGTTAGGCACAAATGATTACTAGGTAACTTCCTTTGAGAAGGAGTTAGTTGACTACAGTAGTTCACAAGAACACATAAAGATCTGAACAAATGAAAGAGGTGTTCACAAAACAGAATGCTTTCATCCTGCTTCTTTTTGTCATTTCTCCTTAAGGTAAAGACACTTATACACCTCATATCTATGGGCTATGTTTGACACTACATGCCTTAGGATATACTGATCCATTTAGTTACATTATACAGAGAGCAAATCGTGCATTTCCAGACAGATTTGATGCTTTAGTATTTCTTTAAATGAACACCACAGTCAGCTACAAATCTACAGTGGAGACACAGAAAGCGCTTAAAAGCTCAAATCAAGTTATGGTTTCACAAATAACATTTCAAATTCGAAATCTCTTTTTGTACGAAAACCAGATATTCAAAATCGACAGTATGGCATTTGTTTTAAGGGATGTATGATTTTTGGGTATTTTTTAGACTTTTCTAAAATCTAAAGCACCCTGTGGTGCCCCGAATCAAATTGACTAACCCTACACTTCTTTAAAAGAAAGAGCATGCAGGGAAAATGTGCATGTACTGCTAATGGCAAGGAAGAACCATAACGGTAACAGTGAAATGCAAACACATTCCAGGATTAAGCTTACCATTTTGCATTTTAACACTGCGTGTAAAAAAATAACAATGTAAGTATCTAAGATGATACAATTATGCTTGTTCTGCATTTAAACCGAAGCACTAAACTTTAATGTGAACAGACAAAAAACAATTTTTCAAAATAAAAGCATTGCAATGATACACCACACAGACACTATCTTTGTTCAGGTCTAGAAAGTTATTTACAATTGACATAGTCTTGTTAATAGTCTTTCGCATATTGAACATGCACGACGAGTCCACAAAGAGTCATTAAAACAAAAGGAATGACAACAGGATGTGATGCTTGATGAACCATTGTGATTTTGAAAGGTGTCCTATGTATGTGAGTTGTATTCTTCTGACATACCTGCTTCCAAGAACCAAGTGTTTTAATGTCAATAATTTCAACATATGGCATGGAGTGAAAGTTTCCTAACAATTCACCATATTTGTGCAGGAATATGGTGGCATAACACTTTTAATGGTTATGTCCTTGGTGCAGCTTCTCACTTAGAGATTCCATAGAGTGACTTGTTTTCAAAATGTAACATTCTTGAACTTTCAACCACTCTCTTCCAAAACCTACTATGTGAAGAGTTGCGTTTTAGCTGCTTGTTTGTTTGTGAAGTTGAGTTTTGTACTCAAAACTGAAAGAAACAGAAAGAAAATGCACAGGAACGTGTAGATTTCTTTTGCCATAAAAAGAAAGGAAGACTTTATTTATATAACAATTAAATCTAAAGAGTTTTTTCAAACTTCTCTTTTTGGATCCTCTTTCTTTACATTCTTTGTGTAAGATTGAGCCATCTAAAATATTTCTCCATAATATACTTTAGGGCTTTCTTGGGTAATAGATTAAAAATAGTTTCTGGGGATGGTCTCAGTTTATAACATGTCTAGATTTTACAGTGTTAATAAGGATCATAAATTTGAAGAGTATCGTGGTTTGTCTGATTCTTGGTCTGCATTTAAGACTGTAGTTGAATCCCTGTTTGAAGCTGGAGCTGGTGGTGGTGGCGGAGGCGGTGGTGGTGCCCCTCGAACAGGAGGCAGTGCACCTGATGACATCTGCCGGAATAGCGACACCCTTTGTGGAACAGTACCTTTGCTCCCAGACTGAATGCCTGAACTTTGCACACCAGAAATGGGATGTGGAAGGGAGGCTAAAGACTCTCCTACTGTTGGATGAGGTCTGGAAATCAAGGTAGAGATCTCATGAGGCAATGAAGGTTGTGAGGCAGAAAGGGGCCTCACTTCTCTCGTCAGGTTTGTGTTGTGGAGAGCCTGCGTGCTCTTATGCGCTTCATTCTTGTGTGATGACCCCACAGACTGCTGCTGGTGCTGCATCAGTGACAACTGTGAAGCTGTTGGGGAGCTATATTGAAAAGTTCGCCCGGCTAGTGGACTTTGTACTGGTGGGCTGCAGACTGCAGTTGTATAGGAGGATGGTGAGATAATGGTTGCTTGTTGAGGTGTCTGCAGGCTTGGAGTAGGAGAATTTAGGTTTCCATGAGACCGGCTGGTGGCAGTATACACAGGTGGGGAGCGTGTCCTGCTTCTTAATGATGAAGTAGTAGTAGAATTTAGAGCCGGCATTTGCTGGTAGCTAGCTGAGGCAATGGCTTCCACCATCTCCCTGTCTTGTTTCACTATCTGCTTCAGAATCTCGCTCTCCTGATTGTTGAAGACTCCCGTGTTGAGATCCTTTTGAAACCTTTGCAGAAGAATCGAGTTCTTCTTCCCTGTCAAAGAAAATTTAACAATTTAGAAAATCAATATACTAGTGAACAATTACTGTTGTATTGTATGGTACTTCACTAACCAATAACAACAAAGAGTAGTGTCACAGACTAGATACTATTAGTGTTCCAGCAAAAATAAAAAACAAAAAACACCTCTATTCTGTATGTTGGAAAAGTGGAATTTCAGGCATTGTTTTAATTTTGTAATTAGGTATAGAAAGGGAAATGAATACATATCACATATATTCTAGCAGTGTCCATTTTGAGACTTTTTTATTCATTGCAATTCATGAAAAGTGGACAGTACCTCATTTATTAACACCCAATTAAGCCACATTTTGAATGTTTCAACATACCACTTTACCACTAGGAAAGGGTTCCCTGATGAACATATCTATCTTTCTTGCTTGATGTCACTGGAAATGACTAACCGTTTTCAAGAGCCACACCACATCAGCATGAGCTCACAAGTAAATTGTTCAATAATACCACTGAACCAAGACATTTTATAAAAATTTACCTTATAAGTATTCTTTGCTGAAATTATGACTGACAAGCAATTCAACCCTTGAGAACTATCAACGCATATCCATTGTGTATTTTATTTCTATATATAACGTAAAGTAACTTTATAGTCAAAAGTTAATCAAATAAAATCAAACTATATTCGATAGGAAAAACACAGAGTTAACCTAAAGTTACATATTCATTGTAAAATGTCGTGAAATATAAAACTTGTGTCAAGTGAACATTTTTAAGTGCCTCTCAAAAGAAGAAAGCCTTGTTTAAGGTAAAAATGCAATGTTAACCCCTTAATAAACTTTGCTGACGATCTCATATATGACAAGTAGCATAAATTACATAATACAAGATTAATGATGCATGCAATACATTTGCAGGATGTTTCTATTTGCTTAACAGGCTACTGTTAAAAATGATAACCTTGAGCAGTACTAGGAAACAACAGCACGTTAAATGCCCATAGATTTGATTATCACTATAGGACATTAGGAACTGTAAACTTAACTCCACATACAGCCACAGCATATTTAAAACAGATCTTTATGCCTCTATAATCGTGGCCTATTGCATGGTTGAGATTTCATTTAATCATTCCAAAAACAGGACGGAAAAAAAGGGACCAGACACCACTAGCTAATACCCCTTAGGTGTCTATTTTCAGTCCCCAATACTGTATATAGACTCAGCAACTAAGCAGAAATTACAGTAAGGTTTTGAAGGCAAGTAACTTTAAAAAAAATCGGAAATGTGACAAATGCTATGCATCTATGCTTTTTATCGAACTGTGGAACTTCATAGATTGGCATAGATCGCAATAGCTATACCTTTCTAATTCAGTGCATTGTAGCAGCTCAAAGGTTGCAGTTGATCAATTACTACTTCCAGATGTTTTTCTTGCCTGGTTAACCTTTAACAAGCTACCATAATATAACAAGCATTGGAAATGCAATAGATCTTGCATTTGCTTGAGTTAGAACTATTGGCATTGTAAATGACAATGTGTTTTACTCATATTTTATGGAGAGTATGAATGTGGTGTGTAGTGGAATTATGTGGATTTGAATTGTTAGTTGTGGAATTGTGTGGTTTGGATTCTTGTTATGGAATGATGTGGCATGATGTGCAGTGGAATTATGTGGATAGTAATTATGTGGTATTGAGTATACTGGAACTAGGTGGAGTGGGATTGTGTATTATGGAGTGTAATTATGTGGTATGCAATGAAAATTAAATATTTGAATTGTGTAGCATGATGTGGAATTTTGTGGTGTGGGTTGGATGCATTGGGTTGTGTAATTCTATTGTTGGGTTGTGTGGTTTGGTGTTGAATTGTGCGGTGTGGATTGGAAATATTTGGAATAGAATTGTGTGGTGTGGAATAATGTGGACAACTTTACATTTTTGGTGGGAAAAAAACAAATAGGTAGGTAGCAACAGAAGAGCTAGCCATGAAGAAAGACAGTGTAGCATATGGGATATGTGCTATAACACACATGCACACAATTCCAACCCCCGGTATGTGGTCTGTTATACAGTAAAGTCATCACCTGCTGTATATGCCACCTGGCCAAATCCTTACACTGTGCTGGATGTATCAATGCTGCACAATGCAGATTCCATTTATAAACATTTCAAAAATAATGGCAGTACTGTAAACAACTGCCATTGCAGAGATGAGGACATATAAGGGACATTAGAGTATGACTACCTTTATAAAATGCCTCTATTGCAAACACAGCCGCCTGAAGAAATGTGACGACAATACCTAACAAAAGTGGCACATGGTTAAATGGACATACAGGGGAGCATGCAGTGATTCGTGAGATTTCTGTATGTTCTCCCATGTTCGACAATAGACAACAGTAAAATGTGTCAAGCTTCCACTTTGCACATGATTAGTGTCTGAGAATAGCAGTTGATAATTGTTTAAAAGATGTGCTGCTGCAGGAGCAGTCACAAAGTCACAAACACTTGGCACATTTCCTTGTACTTTCTTGCATCCAGTGTTGCTTATGGTTCTGCATAACCCCCCACCAGTCCACTTTCACCCACTGCTGGGCTTCAGATCCTCAACCTGGATACAGATGTAGCCTACAGGAATCTCACATGGACAAACTGGAACATAAACATGAACTGTAAAAATAGGGAACAACATCAAGATTCAGAGACCTACAGTTAACACTGAAGTTCTGCCAGGTGGGAGAAAGTGCACAGCTGTAAGAAGCATCTTGTTGGTGATCTCAGAGGAGTGTCAGGGGAGTGGCAAAGCGCTTATACGAATGGTGACATATGTAGCCATCCAATAAGGGGAACATTCCGGCATTTTTCTAAAGGTGGGCCTGCATCATTGTGCAGCAGAAAGAAATCCAATCTCTCGAAGTAATCATTGGTACTTAAAAAATTCTCAGCTGTTTGCAGCACATCCTCTCTCCAGGACGGGTGAGTATGATTTAGGCTAACACACTTAGGACCCAAACTTGCCAAGTAAGTTCATGAGCGGTTGTTGTGGTATTTCAGTCTCCGCTGCCGCTGAACTCTATTGCTGTACAATCACCGTTAAATAGTTCCCCTCTTGAAGAGTAACATTTACTTTGAACGTCTCCCCATCAGTTTGGGTAGATTAAACTTGCTTAATAGGTATCTTTTAATGTAGTTAAGTACCCTTTACTAAGATAAATATATAACTATCCCCTTATATCAGCTTCAAAGAAAACAAATTTAAAAAAAACAGTGCTGCATCCCTGAAACGGGCTAATCAAACAAAGTGGAAGAGAGAAACCAAACTAAACAAGCAGTGACTGGCAGAAAGCAAAATTAAAAACAGAGTCTGACAAACAACACATAAAGAATGCTAGTGTATGAAAACTGTAATTGACCGGTGCTCCTCACCCTGAAACGGAAGTGAGGTATCAGCAGCAAGATCGAATTAGGAGGCAGCAAAGAAGAGTGATGCTGCAGTGAGCCTATGGTAAGCAGCAGGCAGGAATAGAGTAGTAGTATCGATTCCAGCAGGTCTTGCGGATAGCGCATGCACGCTGCCTAGGCTTGACCTAAAAAATAATATCCTTTATTTGTTTTCATGTGTTGTTAGACTTGCCCTCTTCAATCAACAATAAACATGGCCAGGCACAAGAGTATAGAATCAATCACTGAGCTGAGCTACTCTTAACATCAAAATGCCAGTGCAGAGCTTAAGTATTTTTATAAGCCAAAAATGTAAAATATTTAATTAACGGAAATTTGAACTATCCTTTAGCTTCGCCCACTAACTGCAAACATGTTAAAATATTTCCTAATTCCATTTACTCCAATTCTTTCAACAGCTTCTGAGTTTAGGGAAGTCCGGGGAGCAAGAGGCATGGGCTTAAAAGTGACTTGCCCAAGGGTATAAATCCAGAAAGATAGCTGTGCTGACTCACTGTTTTTCCAGAACTGTTTCAACTGGGGTTTAATCTTACAGTTGCAAGCAATATTCGGAGCTATGAAAACTAAGAGGCAGCTCTCTTGTCTCAGTTATAATTGTGTAACCCAATTCGATGTCTCAATTATTAACCAGAGATGTGTAACCAAACGGATATTGCAGGTAGTACCCCAGGCAATTTTGTCCTTCCAAACTTCTTCTGAGACTTAAGTGTTTTTTTTCTTCTTTAAGAGAATGTCACGTAAATCTTGGTTGTTGGATTTCATCTTTTTTATTTTTATTTGTATTTTATTTTGAAGCTTAAAAAGCGCGCGGCTACCCCCACCAGGACAACATCCAGGAAAAATACGCTGCGACGGCTGCTTACACACCGGTATCGGGCATTCTATTTAAGCAGCGAATCGCACCCGACTTGTTGGCTGCACATGAGCAGTTTGAAGCCCCCGAAAGGTTGAAGACATATCCTTTTCAGGACTCGTACATATCCTCATTAAGAAGTGCTGATTGGACTCTCACGCTACATTTAACAAGAGACTATCATCATATACAAGGGTCAACAGCCTTTATACTGATATCCGTTCACCTATGGTCAAGGGCCCGGCTGGGTCGGAATTATCACCAGCGGAGCCACCTTCTGGTGTTTACACAGCCATACTAAGCCCTGAGGATTCGCAATAGCGATGAAACACGTGTCGGCTGGCTGTTGTACTAAATAAAGGACTCTATCGGACTATTCTTCCTCTGGAGATTCTCACATTCCTCTGTCGCTTTTGCACACTGTTTATTTGTCTGAAATTCACTGAATATATGTTTTACTTTTGAGTGCATTGGGAATACCTGTTACCCCCAACGAGGGTGTCCCAGCACTGCAGACAAATGACACCAGAGGGATACAGTGTGAACTAGATCATGGAAAAAAAACAGGTCTTTTTGCATAACTTTATAGCTCTTGTTACTTTTTTGCATACCTTTTACTTGCAGAAAACTGGCTAGAACAGAAAGTGGCTCATAGGAAATTGTTGCACATTGTAAGTCTTTTTCTGCTCTAACCAGTGTCACACTTATTGCTTAATTTGAGCTGATGGTTGCTTGTGTGGTCCAGCTGCACTCATTTTTACAGACCAGCTCTTATTTTCTTTCATCAAGAGATTGTCCAGGAGAGGAAACAACACACAAAGCAAAAAGAAAGAGAGTGAGATAAAAGGACAATAAATGTCTAGTAGTTGACTAAAGAGGACTGAGGTGCATTCAAGAAAGTGCAGCCTTGGTATTCGGCATGCTTACATTCAGCAGAGCTGGCCAAGAGCTTCTGGGCAGAGCCTTGGGCAACCAGCACTCATTCTTTTGCAAATGAAGCATTGCTCTCACTGATAGTTTGTGTGATTATTGTATCTGAGATTTACCGTTGGATAGTACTTTTTAACAGGGCTTATTTTTTAAATGATGTGTATTTCCTGAGGAAAAAAATCATATCATCTTCCCCTAGTATGTGCAATCTGGACTATACCGCTGCCGTCTTCATATTTTTATATTAATTGTACAAGGGGAACCCTGAATTCTATAGAGACATCAAATAATTAATGATATCAAGAGAACAGTGGTCTCTATACTAACAATGCTGCTGTACCAATTCCAAAATTATTAAATCAAAACAATATTTTAATAATAAAAAATAGCGCCTACAATATGTACAAAAAAGAATATTAGTGAAGTGGGGTGTGGTGGGGTGGGGTGAGAAAACCTGCATGGTGATCAGGCATCTTTTAAGTTATACAATTTTATGCAATGTCTGTATTACAATTTACATAGTGTATATCAACAGCCTATTTATTTAAAAATGTTATTATGTGAGCTGGTCTGTATTCTTTGTCGAGGGTGTTTCCACGCTTTATAAATGTAAGATCACCATCATGCAGGGTCCATGAAGGTATTCATCTAAAATATTTTGAGATAGGTAATTATTGTTCTCATTACACAATACATATGGCAAAATGTAACAACATTACAAGGCATGTAACCAATGAACTATTCAAGAGCATGATTCCTCTATTTTTATATGTGACACAGAGAGTCGATTAAATAAATAACAAATGAAAGTAGATTTGCTCAAAGTGTAGGGTGAACACACTGTGCTAGTGTTGCAAACTACAAACTGGTAGCCTGAAAATGTAATCAGGAAGTAAATGGAACAGCAACAGACAATATACACAGTGCTTTACAGAACATAGCTTCATTAATACAGTCCACAAAATACACTACTTTTTTCTCTTATGCTCTATGTTGTGTGAGTCTTAAGGATATCTTTTTGGTCATAAGTGTTGATACAATTTTGATTCTAAAGCAAATCACAGGATCACCATCGGGACAAGAACAAATCATCAGAGCAATGTAGTAGTCTTATCTCATTATAAAATAAGATTTAATGAGTATGCGGGACAGAATATAACTAGCCTGTGCTGACATGTTAAAAGGTAGAAACATTAGACTTAAACAGAGGTATCTAATATCTAAAGGAAGACAGATAAAGGAATGGGTTGGTAAGGAAAACACAATTGTGGAGACTAGTGCCCTGGGAGAACATGCTTGTTCAGCATCACATGATGTGGAAAACACCAGATAGCCTACAAGGTGGTTTATGGGCTAAATCTACTTTGGGACATAACAATCTATGAAGTGCCTGCTCTTGAATCATGAAAGAAATACAAGTGCTGGGCAAGTTATAACAATGAGAAGGGATCATTCTGAACAGACATCAAGTTTTAAGTTTGTAGGTATCTTGGAGGGTGCAAGAATGGAATTGGGGAATTCTGTATAAAGCAAAGATGGTCCTATGAGTGAGAAAACATTCCAGAAGCATGATGGAACACATCCTGTCTAGGTAGGTAGAAGTGATAAGCAGTACGCAAAATGTTTTATGGGGCAAAGAAGGACGGTCCCAGGGTAACCCAGGAAACACAGAAAAACAGATGCAGGGAATGGTGTGAATTTAAGTCACTATTGGGATAAAAGCCAATCCATACGGCCCTAATCGCTGTTTCAAAGTCAGTCAGGGAGAAAATATGGCGGCAGGCCAGAACTCTGCTGTGGTTGTTGTTCAAGCACCCTCTCCTGATGTGAAAAACACAGCTAGGATGACACTCACCCTACCCACTTTGTCTTTCTTTTTCTAGCCTTAGGACCCTTCAGAATGGCAATAATAATGCTAATATAAAAGTACATTAAGGAGAAAGGTCAGAACTCTGTAGGCCTTGTGCAGTGGTGGCTTTATGCAAAGATAGGGAAAAGGTTCGTACCTGCAGGGTACTAGAGGGCTAAAGCAGAAACTCCACCAAGGCTCAGGAGATGAGAGCTCCTGAGGCAGCATGTGCACAAAAAACACAATGGTCCCAGGATAAGGTCCCCCTCGGCTGAGAGGAGTGGAAGGGTTGCAAAAAGAGACAAACTAAGAAGAAAGGGTGTGAAACACCAGTGGCTAATGGGGGCACCCAGCACCAGACTGTAAAAAAGTCTGGTGGTAAGCCACAAGCAGGATAGAGAGAAGACGAAATAGCACGCCTAAAGCTACCGCCAGGGAGCTGAAGGGAGGTGAAGTTGGCTATGGCACACATAAATACTCGCCGGCTCAGACAACTAGCCAACGAGTATGATAAAAAAAAACGATGCAAGGATGTGAGCGAAGATTTGGCGCAAGGTTTCAGAATCCCATTCAAAGGGGACATATCTTACAAAGAGCCAAAGAACCTTCAATCAGCAGGCAAGCACCCAGAGAAAGACAGAAAGAAAATCAAGAAGGAGAAGGTCCTGCGGAGAGTGCAGGCCCTCTAAGGGAGCAGCATCCCACCGGACATGGTCATCTCACCACTTGGGGTGGTGCCCAAAAAAGATCCAGGGAAATTCAGACAAATCACCACCTCTCATTCTCAAAAGGGGGGTCAGGGAATGGTGGAATCAACCCCGAAGACTATGTGGGCGGGTACACCTCCATGTAGGATGCAATAAAGATTGTGTGCACAATGGGGCGGGGGACCTGATGGCAAAGGTAGACATTGAATCCACATTCAGACTACTCCCAGTACACCCAGAAGGCTACCATTTCCAGGTTTTTTAAGTTTGAGGGGAACACATACTTTGAAAAGGTGTTGTCCATGGAATGCACAATATCTTTTGCCTATCTTGAGCATTTCAGCATCTTCCTGGAGTGGACCCTACACAAGAGGCACCCAAATGGATGGAAAGTCAACTATCTGGATGATTTCCTGTTTGTAGGCAAGCCTGAGGGATCAGAGTATGAGGAATTAATCGGCGCTTTCAAACACCTAGCTGCATAATTAGGCATCCCCCTGGCAGGAGACAAGACAGTGGGACCAGCTACAAAGCTGGTATTCTTAAGCATTAGTTAGACTCAACAGCAGGCATTTCCTGTCTGCTGTTGGATAAGGTGCGGGATATGAAAAAATACATCAAAACATGAGTAGAAAAAGAGAATGCCATGTTAGGGGAATTCCAAGAACTCATTGGTAAACTGAGCTTTGCATCACAAGTTATCCCAACCAGGGGGTGGGATAACTTGGAGACAAATGGAATTGACAAGGGAGCGGGGGTGCAGAATAAGCAAGGAAAGGACCAGGGGTAAAAACTGACCTCAAAATTTGGCTAACATTCCTGGAAGATTTTAATTGGATCCTCATCTGGAGAGAGGGCTGGGTGTCAGCCAGGCAGTTAGAACTGTGCATAGACTCATCAGGCAGCCTTGGTTTCAGGTATAACCTTAAGAGCAATTGGTGCACACATAAATGACCCCAGGAGTGAGCAAAGGCAGGCATCACCAGAAACATTGCTCTCTTAGAGTTGTTCTCCGTAGTGGTGTTGCTAACAATATGGCAAGAGCAGCTACAGTACATGAAGCTCAAGTTGTGGTCAGACAACCAAGCTGTGGCACACTCCAGTAACAAGGGGGCAGCCAGGGCATGCTAGTATTAAAATACTCCAGTACAAATGAAACTAGCAAGCAACCTTGGTAGTATGATCATCAAGTAGATCTACTCTCTTGCTTCCAGATGGGCAAATTCAGAAGGCTGGCACCAAAAGCAGAACAGCAGACGATACCATTGCCAAACAGCTTGTGGTCATTAATTGATCTGACCTGCATTAGTCCAAATGTTATGCAGTATGTTACAGGGCTAGTGACGTTCGACAATCACGAAGCAACAGGCAGGGCAACTGAGAGGTTCATACAATGGGCGTTCAACCAAAAGAAGTCAAAATCATGAGCACAGACCTACATAATGCCTGTTGCACATTATAGCAGAATCGCCACAGGCCAGCTCACACTACATAAAGGGTGGCCATGAAAGAATGGCGGCGGCTCGAGAGACACACAAAGGATACAAGGCAACTTTTCAAATTTCATTTAATTACACAGCTCATGGGGCTGCTGGAAACAGTGTGCATAGACAATTACAGGGAAAAATTGTTCCAGGCAGCATTCAAGCTAGCCTTTTTTGGGGCATTTAGGGTAAGCAAACTAGTAGTCCCCACAAAGCAAGGGGGAAGCGCTGCATGCTTAGAGAACAGGACATCCATCTAAGTATGGGCAGATGCAAATACTACTAAGGAAGTCTAAAACAGACGAGCAGGCTGAAGGGGTCAAGGTGAAACTGAAGTGGCTCTCTGACCACACCTTATACCTGGTTTGCAGTATTATGAGATCCATGGTGCATAGGCCAGAAGGGGATGAGGTTCTGTTAATTGAGACTACCTGGGATGCCCTGTTTTTAACGGAAACCTGGCTAAACGCAGATGCAGTGACTTCAATTGAATTAGCGATCCCCCCAGGTTTTAAAATGGGTTATGCTAATCGTGATGGCTACAAAAGAGGGGGCTGGCTATTATATTTAAAGATTCTTTGAAACTTGTGTCCTCCGCCCTTTCAATGCTCAAGATGTTGAGAGTCTCAATTTTTGCTTACAACTCAACCCCACGATCGCCCTTGCGGGCATTCTTATTTATAGTCCTCCTGACTGCACAGCTATTGCAGCGCATACCCTGTGCAATATTATTGTTCAAAAATCACTTGGCTACACCAATGTTTAGGCCTTGGGTGATTTTAATTCGAACGTGGATGATTTGCAGTGTGCTCAAGCAGTTCAAATGGTCTCAACCTTAGCAGGTACTAATCTCAGACAATGGGTGTCCTCACCGACCCACCCAGCAGGGCACACATTGGACTTAGTTTTCTCCAACTGGTTTGGTCGGATCATTTTTTGATCCCTTTTATAATTTCTCTGGCCAATGTAGGGCAAGCGAAGGGCTCCCGACCCATTTTAAAAAGGAATTGGAATAAATTGACCATAGACATGCTAAGCCCTATTCTCCAGAAAAATGATCCCATTCTATCCTCTGATCCTAATATTGATGCCGAAGCTACACACCAATGGATTGCTACGGCTGTAAATTCAGCCGCGCCAGCCAGAGTAGTGAAATATATTAGATCCTCCCCTTCTGCACCCTTATTCTCGAACTTCCTCAAAGAAAAAAAAGCAGGGGCAAAAAAGCTGGAACGCAAATGGAGGCTGCACTATTGCCCTCTAGCTAAGGATTTCTACAAAAAAGCCTTAAAAGACTCAATTAAGGCCTTAAAAATAGCCAGACGAGATTATATTGTGTCAAACATCCAGAATGCCGATCATTCCAGAGATTTTTTAAGTGGTTCAATTGTTTTTTAAACCTAAGGCAATAGAAACCGAAGTGATACTGTCCCTAGCTACGTGTGATAAAATTGCCTGCTACGTTGGTAATAAAATCTTAACGGTCTATGACTCCTTCTCGGCGCCTGTGTCGACAAAGAGGGAGGATAAGTCCTTGATTGTGAGTGAGGCTCCTTGACTGATGAACTTTGCACCAATCTCATCCAAGGATGCTTTAGGCGTAATTCGAAAATGCCGTTCAGGTGCCCTTGATGATCCTTGTCCCACTAAGCTTTGGACAATGCTATCTGATTCCCTGTTAGATGGGCTACTACATTTATGGAACACCTCTCTAGATACAGGGATTTTCCCGGATGAATGGAAACATGCAACTAATCTCCCTCTGAGAAAGAAACCAAATGGTGATCCAGGAGACTTTAATAATCTTAGGCCCATCTCCTTGCTTCCCGCCCCGGGTAAAATGATGGAGAAGCTGGTCCAGCGCCAACTGACCACCTTTATCGAGCAAAGGGGCACTTTGCACGATACACAGTCTGGTTTCCGGCTGGGATTCAGTACGGAGACGGCTCTCCTTGAAGTAGCTGAATCAGTTAGATGGTCACTGGATTCAGGAGCCTCAGCACTAGTGGTGCTCCAGGATCTGTCTGTGGCTATCGACATTGTCAGCCACTCCATTCTAGGACTAAGATTGCAAGAGGCGGGTTGCAGAGTGAAAGTGCTGTCCTTGCTGGCATCATACCTAAGTGGCTGCACACAGAGAGTTGCTCTCCAACCGTATGTTTCTAAGTCTAAACAGCTATTGTGTGGGGTCCCCCAGGGTTCAGCATTGAGTCCATTACTTTTTAATCTTTATCTTGCTCCACTGTTTACCTTGATAGCCAACTGGGGTGTGAAACCAATTTCCTCCGCTGATGACACCCAGTTGGTATTACCTTCCAAGGAGCAGACGGTGGATGCTTTTAAAAATTTCAAAGGCTGTATGGGCGATATAGCACAATGGATGAATTCGAAAAAGTTAAAACTCAATGCTGGGAAGACAGAGGTTCTGTTCTTCGGCAAAGGCCCAGTTGCGAACTCAGATTTATGGTTGCCTCCAGAATTGGGGCAACCAACTGTGTGTATCCGAAATTTAGGGGTTAGATGGGAGGCTGATCTTTCTCTCTTAGCTCAAATACAGCAGGTTTCGGCTCTGTAATTCAGTAAATTGAAAAACCTCAGGAAATTTTTACACTTCCTGACAGAAGATTGCCAACATTTAGTTGTACATGCCACAGTTACTTCCAGGCTAGATTATGCAAATGGCCTCTACTTGGGTCTTCCCAAATATGCTATCTATCGCCTTCAGCTGATTCAAAATGCGGCTCCGAGATTGGTTTGCCGTATTCCTTCCCGACACCATGTCTCTCCGCATTTGCAAAAGCTCCACTGGCACCCCGTGGAATCAAATTTAAGGCCTTGACTCTGGCATACCGGGCCCTTAACGGAAAATGTCCCGGCTATCTGAAGGATAGACTATGCCCTTACAAGCAAAATCATGTGCTGCGATCTAACTCCTACAATCTGATATGCAACCCCCGCTACACGAAAGCCCGTCTAGGCGGGAGATCTTTCACAGTTAGAACAGCCTCACTGTGGAATGCTCTACCAGGGTTTTTGAGACAAGCTAGGTCAGAAACTGGTTTTAGAAAGGCCCTAAAGACTTGGCTCTTTGGGGTTGAATAACTGGGCTTTTACACTGTTATTTTTCTACTTGGGCGCCGCTCACTTTTTCTTTTCCACTTGTTGCCTTAGTGCCGGGACACCCCCGTTGGGGGTGGCTGTCGTGCTTTATAAGCTTCTGTATTATTATTATTATTCAGATACAGCAAAGGGCAATGCCTAAGCATGTTTCATTTCAAGATGGTCCTAAGGATGGCGCTGGCCAAGGCAGGGCTTCCAGCAGATCGTTTTGGCACACACTCATTCTGCATATGCGTGGCAACCTCTGTGACTCATTTCGGGCAGTCACCAGAAGGGATTGGTGTCAGTACAACGCGATGTATTACAACACGTTCAGTTACAACGCGACTTTTACATCGCAAATACCATTACAATGCATGCCATTACAACGCATGGCATTACATAGCAGATACTTTTACAACGCATGGCATTACATCGTAAGTATAGGTAAGTATATCTTTTTTTAAAAAAATGTAATAAAGTTAATTAAATTAATTTAAAATAATAAAAATAATATAACATTTTTAAAACAGTAATTAATTTAATTATAGTAATTTAATTAATATTAAAATTGATATTAATTTAATATATTTAAAATAATATAATTAATGAAAAATAAAACATTTATAAATAGAAAATAATATAATGTAATTAATTACAATAAATATAATTAGAATTTAATTAAGTTATAAATAATACATAATATAATTATATTTAATAAAATTAAAAGAATTTAATTAATTAAACATTTTTAAATAATATAATTTAATTATAATCGTTTATTAATACAATTAAATTAATAATTGTAAATATAGTTATTAATGTAATTAAATTAAATAAAATTAATTTAATTAATTTAATTTATATAAAGTCGTAATACCCCTGTACCCCAAAACCCAAACCCTGCCCTAAAACCTAAAAACACCCCTGTACCCCAAAACCCAAACCCTGCCCTAAATCCTAAAAACACCCCTGTACCCCAAAACCCAAACCCTGCCCTAAAACCTAAAAACACCCCTGTACCCCAAAACCCAAACCCTGCCCTAAAACCTAAAAACACCCCTGTACCCCAAAACCCAAACACTGCCCTAAAACCTAAAAACACCCCTGTACCCCAAAACCCAAACCCTGCCCTAAAACCTAAAAACACCCCTGTACCCCAAAACTCAAACACTGCCCTAAAACCTAAAAACACCCCTGTACCCCAAAACCCAAACACTGCCCTAAAACCTAAAAACACCCCTGTACCCCAAAACCCAAACCCTGCCCTAAAACCTAAAAACACCCCTGTACCCCAAAACCCAAACCCTGCCCTAAAACCTACAAACACCCCTGTACCCCAAAACCCAAACACTGCCCTAAAACCTAAAAACACCCCTGTACCCCAAAACCCAAACCCTGCCCTAAAACCTAAAAACACCCCTGTACCCCAAAACCCAAACCCTGCCCTAAAACCTAAAAACACCCCTGTACCCCAAAACCCAAACACTGCCCTAAAACCTAAAAACACCCCTGTACCCCAAAACCCAAACACTGCCCTAAAACCTAAAAACACCCCTGTACCCCAAAACCCAAACACTGCCCTAAAACCTAAAAATACCCTAACACCCCAAAACCCAAACACTGCCCTAAAACCTAAAAACACCCCTGTACCCCAAAACCCAAACACTGCCCTAAAACCTAAAAACACCCCTGTACCCCAAAACCCAAACCCTGCCCTAAAACCTAAAAACACCCCTGTACCCCAAAACCCAAACCCTGCCCTAAAACCTAAAAACACCCCTGTACCCCAAAACCCAAACACTGCCCTAAAACCTAAAAACACCCCTGTACCCCAAAACCCAAACACTGCCCTAAAACCTAAAAACACCCCTGTACCCCAAAACCCAAACCCTGCCCTAAAACCTAAAAACACCCCTGTACCCCAAAACCCAAACCCTGCCCTAAAACCTAAAAACACCCCTGTACCCCAAAACCCAAACCCTGCCCTAAAACCTAAAAACACCCCTGTACCCCAAAACCCAAACACTGCCCTAAAACCTAAAAACACCCCTGTACCCCAAAACCCAAACACTGCCCTAAAACCTAAAAATACCCAAACACCCCAAAACATATACATCAGTACCCCAAAACATATACTCCTATACTCATACTTATTTTAAAAAATACTTAAATTAATATATTTAATTTATAACATTTAAAAACGAAATAAATATTTTTTAATAATTAAAAAAATTAAATACTTACCAATACTTACGATGTAATGGTATGCGTTGTAATACCATCTGCTATGTAATGCCATGCGTTGTAATGGCATGCATTGTAATGGTATTTGCGATGTAATAGCTGCGTTGTAACAGCATTACGTTGTAAAAGATGCGTTGTAGCGGTAACACACCACCAGAAGGCATCAAGGCGGAGGGCAGATGGCATTCCAGCGCTTATAGAAGCTCTGCCAGGAGGAAGCACTCCGGGCAAGTGTAGAAAAGGGGAAGGCCACCTCCACCCCCCAAATAGAAGCAAACACATCTTCCTTGGGGGGACAAGGAGAAGACAGAAGCCTGACATTTCTGCACTTACAAACAACAGGTACAGAGCGAAAAGCAGCATGGGTAGTCAGGCACTCATTCATACACAGGATCCATACCTGGTGGAAACAGGGTAGGCCAACGAGGGGCAATTACCTGCAACAGACAGACAACAAGTGGTTCGGGCTGTCTGGAATGCAATGGGAGCAATTGGAGGCTAGTTCAAAAGGCTACTTGACAGCTGGCAAAGGAAGCCGGACATTCTGATTATACACCTAGGCCTGTAATGACATGGGCAGGGGGGAGCTCCTGGCTTGAATTAGCGTACATTTAAAAGAGGTGTCTTTGGCAACACTGCTCTGGTCTGGTCAGAGGTCATACCAAGGAGGGGGTGTGGCCAGCAGCATGGCCTTGTAGGACACGCTTTCGCTGAGCTCCGGTGGAAAGCCTCATCCGACATCGATTCTGGTGCCCTGCAGGCCCAGAGAATACCAGGTGGACACTTGGAAAGGTGCCCTTAGTGATCCTGTTTTGTCGGGCGGTGAGATATGCGGCTGGGATTGAGCCCTGCAGCCCGTCACCTGGACCGGCCTGAACGTGAGTGGAAGGCTTAAGATGGCGCCTCCCGGAGTCTGGGGACTGTAGGCCTGCCTCGCAGCCCTTGCTCCGTGGAGAGGTGTCTGTGGACGAAGTGGGTGGCCTGAAGCAGCGGTCCCCATGGGCACCTGGCGGCTCTGTGGTGAGTGTCGGCCCTCCCGCCTCTGGAGGCTGGAGTTCCATGGCTGTCGGAGAGGAGGAGGCCCGCCCTTCGCGGCGGCTGGGACCCATGGCGCGGTCCTCGGGCCCGTGGGTATCATCTTGTGCTGGAGGCAGGCGAGTGTCCCTGCGGAGCTCCGCAGACCGCCGGGGATATGGGCACCCCGACCAAGATTGGAGTGAAAACGGCTGGAAGGTGAGGAGCTGCAGGTAAGGTGTGAGGGGGACTGCACTAGGAGAGGGAAGAAGTTGCAAGGCCCCCCTCGCCCAGGTCCGGCGTGCAGCGATCCACAAAGAAGGCAGCAGTGGAAGCAGACCTGGAAAGAGCGGTGGGGCAGTGGGCACCTTTGGACCATATCACCCCCCATCTCCCCACCTCAACCTGACATGCAGTGACCCGCAGAGGTGACAGAAGCGGAGGCAGATCTAGACGGAGTGCTGAGGTAGTAGGGCCCTGCAGAGGATCTCCCCCCCATCACCACATTGACTATTATGAAGTGCCAGTAGTGCTGCTCTCCTGCTGGCCTGGATCTGGCGCTGCAGCAGGCAAGGTACCCCCCTGGAGACTGGAGCGGGCCACTGGTGTGGGGGATGGCCGCCTCACTAATGAGGGGATCGGGGGTGGACCAGGCATGAGGGCTGGATGCTCTGGTGAGTGCCACTGACTGGACAGACCAACCTGAACTCCAAAAGGGCATGCGAGAGCTGCAATCTTCTCACAAGGACCTGCTCTAGAGGGTGGACGATGCGGAAAACAGGGTCCAATGTCATAATCTCCGCTTCATGGGCTTTAGAGAGGGAATTGAAGGGTCAAACATGACGGACTTTCTGTACACATGGCTGCGGTGCACCTTCCCGGCAGATAAGTTCTCCTCTTGCTTCATCATAGAAAGAGTCCATAGGGCGTTGCTAGCCCGTCCGCCATTAGGGGCGCAGCTACGACCGGTGATAGCCCATTTCTTGAACTTCCTAGATAGGGACATGATTCTCAGAGAGGCCCGTAAACTGGGAGACATAAGGCATGAAAATACCCGCATAATGATCTTCCCAGACTACAGCAAAGACGTGCAAAAGCAGCAACGCACCTTTGACTCTGTGAAAGCTAAGTTGCGGGAACAAATACATGCTGCTCTTTCCGGCCAAGCTGAAGGTCCTCTTCTTGGGCACATCTCACTTCTTTCAGATGCCGGAAGAGGCGTGGCAGTGGCTTGAAGAGCGCCCCCCTCTGGGGCGACTGGCGACACGGACGGCCGAAGAGGCACCTGCAAGAACATCTGGCGGGTGGTCCCCAGACCCACACCGCTCACTTCGATCGCAACACCTGTGATAGGGCCGCACCCTGGATGCCATCCCATATATCCTGAGGGGTATGGAGAGGAGGAGGCGGCGCACTGGTGGATCCCTGGACTCCGGACTCTCAGCCAGCGCGCATGCGCTCCCCTCCTCCGGGTGACAGCAGGCGGATGATAAAGGGGAAGACGGTGCTGACAAAGGACATCGACAGTCGTCATCCGGAGAAGAGGAGATGTTGGACCCTTCGATGCATCCATTAGCAGCTGAGATTCTGGCGATGGAATAACAATACAGACTGACACTGGGGCATCACAGAATGAACCTCCGGACTCTAACTCATGAATAAGGGCCTGCAGGGTTGACCGCACAAGGAATTATTAAGCTGTAGCGTGTGAGCTGGACACACACTCCCTCCTTTTTCTCTTTTCTCTTTTCTCATTCCTGTCTTCCTTCGCTTATTCCGGTTTCTTTTGCTCCTTTCTTCCTGTCTTGAAGCTTACGACAACACCTTTTTCTCTGAACATTGCTTTGATGGTATTGGGGCACCCACAGGAGTTGGAACTTGTGGTGTGAGTTGGGTAAGGCAGGGCAACATACCTCTGCCTGCCCTAGAGTCCACTTCCCGTCATGTTGCCAGGAGGGAATCCTGGGGAAGGTGGAGGTGGGGTGGGAAGGGTAGGGGGTTACACTTGTTTTCTGGTTGAGACGGTTTTGATGTTTGTTTAGTTTTATGCTTGGTTGGCACACAACTCACAGACCTACGCAAGTAGGCACACATACCGCCCCGCCCACGATGCTGCTGCACCTGATCACCGAACGTGGCATGGCCTCCATAGATGCACATGGGACTCCTAAAGGTGCACTGACGATGAGCTCCTGCAGGGTACTCACGTGGAACGTGAATGGACTAGGGGACAAAATTAAAAGGGGACTGGTGACGTCGCATATTAAACGATTACAACCTGACGTGGTCTTCCTACAGGAGACCCACTTGAAGAGAATGAAATGTGGATTCCTGGCAAGGGGAGCTTACAAAGTACTGGCACATGCTGGGTATACGGCAGGATCCCGGGGGGTTGCTATCCTGATTAAAAAATCACCTCCCATTGCGGTGGCCCGGACATGGATGGACCCCCAAGGGACGTATGTGGGGGTGATGGGGGAGTGGGGGTGACAGCAGGTTACATTAGTTTTAGTCTATGCTCCCCTGAAACTCCAGGACAGGATGTTGTCTGGGTTGTCAGAAGTCCTACTGGACACGCTGGACACATTGCATATCCTGGCTGGTGACTTTAACAACGTTATTTCTTCCCCAATGGACCGTTCATGGATTCAGGATGCTGCCTCCCCATCGACGTCACTAGCAAAGACAGTGGGTACCCTATGGGCTGACGGACATATGAGATGGTTGCACCCGACCCTAGAAGATACTCAATCTATTCAGGGGCACACAAGGTGCACTCTAGATTGGACTACGTTTTCCTCCCCCGACATGCCCTTGGGGCTACTGACGAAGCAGAATACTTGGCTAGGGGCATTTTGGACCACTCACCACTGCTGGTTCAGTTAAGTGGGAGGATTTGATCGCAGGGAGGGGGCTGGAGATTATCTTCATGGAATTTGCATACTCCCGAGATACTACGGGGTCTCAGGGTGGATACAAAGGTATACTTCGCAGACAATGTAGGCTCTGTACAGTCAGGAGTGATTGTGTGGGAAGCGCCCAAAAGGCCCAAGGTAGAATAGACTGGGGAAAACGGAAAGCAAAAGAGGCACTTAATACCCTGGAAACCCAAATTCTAGACCTTGAGAGGGGATACCTGGTGGGTATGGACCCTCAGGTGCTCAGATGGCTGACGGATACCCAATGCCAGTATAGGGATTTGGTGATGAACGAGGCAAAAGCACAGACACTCGCGACCTTGCACAGACTCTATGATGTTGGGGACAAGTCCGGAAAGCTCTTGGAGTGGCTGAGTCGTAGGGAGCCAGACGTCAGATGGGTGAACGATGTGACCGATAGACAGGGTCAGATGCAGAGAGGGGACCCACAGATAGCCCAGACGTTCGCTACCTACTTCCGGGAATTTTATACAGCCAGGGAACTGGGTACCCAGACAAGATCGTGACTTACCTGTCTAATATTCACACCCCGACTTTGGTAGACGAGGACGTAGAGACCCTAGAGGCTGATATCTCAGCCGCAGAAATCAGAGAGGTGATAGCCAGACTCCGACTGGGAAAGGTCCCGGGACCTAACGGAATCCCGGCGGAATTCTTTAAGAAAGGCATTGACCCTATTAACGCCCCACCTCCTTCAGAGACACAGAGGAAAAGGGTATCCTCATGCCTGACGTACGACTGGCCACGAACATGCCTATTTATAAGCAAGGCCGGCCTCCTGAGGACTGCACGTCCTACAGACCGATCTCCCTCCTGAACGCGGAGGCTAAACTCTTGCAACGGTCCTCGCCCTCCGCCTGCGCGGATTGGTCTCGGACCTGGTGCACCAGGTCCAGACGGGATTCCTGCCAGACAGAGCAACTAGGCAAAACCTACAGCAGACACATATTTGGCTCCTGGAGGTGCAAAGGAGGGACGACCCACACATGTTCCTTTCACTTGACGCTGAAAAAGCATTCAACACTGTTCATTGGCCCTCCCTTGAGGCAGTCCTACTTAAATTCGCTATCGGCCCAAAATTCAGGAAATGGGTAGGCCTCCTCTATACTGAACCTAGGGACCGGGTTAAAGTGAATGGAATACTGTCGAAGAATTCCCCATTAGGAGGGGGACCCGACATGGGTTCCCCCTATTTCCACTGTTATTCGCCCTCACAGTGGAAGTCGTGGCTTGCGAGGTCCACCAAACGGAGGAGATAAGGGGCTTTCGTATAGCAGAGGAGGATCTACAGGAGGAAAATATATCGCTATACGTGGATGATATTCTCCGATACGTAACCCACTCGGTTGTCACAGTCGCTGCACTGTTTAAAATCCTAGATAGATATGGTTCCTTTTCATGATCAACTGACACAAATCGATCTTATATAGCCCGCGCTCGGAAGAGGACTGGCCCACATTGCCGGGCGCCCTCCAGGTCACCCACCCAGGGTTTAAGTAGATGTGGATCTTCTTGACCACCGACAAAAATATCTCCATCAGAAAAATATCCAAAGAGTGATCAGGAATTTTGCAGATGATGTTACTAGATGGAAGACCCACTCTCTCACGATACTTGGCCGGGCGCAATGTTCAAGATGATCACGTTGCCTCGATTTCTGTACGAGTTACAGAATGAATACTTCCCTCTCCCCGGACAGACATTTAGAACGATAAATGCAGAACTGCGAGCTTTACTATGGCTAGGGAAACAACCAAGGATAACCCTGGGCATGCTACAGAGGAACCAATACGATGGGGGGATTTCCTTACCGAATGTAGAAGCATGTTACTGGGCTGAACACCTAGCACTGATAAATGACTGGCTGCATGCACCGGCAGATCACCCGACGTATAGATTAGAGAGGGCGACCATGGCACATCGCACTAGCCTGCACTATCTGTATGGGGGGGCCAGAAGGAGGCAGCTACTCCCGGCCACACAGATAACCATTGAGGTATGGGATAGAGCGACGAAGATGATGGGGTGGTCGCGTAAACGGACCAAGCAGACACCAATATGGACGTGCTTCTGGTTAAGGGAACTTCATAAACTTACTGGTTTTACAGGGTGGGATGACATTGGGATTTCGACATTGGGAGATCTAGTGGCAAAAGGAGAGCTTAAAACATATGGGACCCTAAAGATGGAGTATGGACTGAGCCCGACGCAGTTCCTCAAATATTGGCAGTTACGACATGCTTCGACGGCCGAAGCAGCCCTCGCCTCCCCATTGCCAGACTATGCCCCGTTAGAAGGGCACCTGTTGCAAGAGCAAGTACCCAACAAGCAAGTGTCCCTGACATATAGGACCGTGAATAATAACATGCCGGATAGACTGGGGAGGCTCCGAACAACATGGGAACAGGATCTGGGCGAGATGGACACACTGGACTGGGAGGCGGCGCTGATGCACCCTAGAGAAGTCGTGATTAAATCCTGACTACGCCTCATCCAATATAAGGTATTACATAGGGGCTACTATGATAGAGTGAGACTACATCGTATGGGCAGAGCTAATGACCCTTGCTGTCTGAGGTGTGGATACCAACAGGGAACCTTTTATCATAACATCTGGGATTGCCCATAATACACACTTATTTGACGCAGATACTGGGGGAACTGAGCAGAGTGCTAGAGGTGACTCTTGTGTTGGACCCCAAATTCGTGTTATTGGGAATACCCACCGAAGTAGATTTGAGCCAGCCGCACCTGCTCTTTGCGCTGCTGGCCCTGGTGGTGGCAAAACAGGACCTGGCATGGGCGTGGAGAATGCCGTCGCCCCCCAGGTTGGGGACTGGAGGAGAGGGATAGATATGTACATGGCGGTAGAAAGAGTGACCTATAAGGCTAGTGGTTGGCCCCGAAAGTTTCGC
This sequence comes from Lissotriton vulgaris, assembly GCF_964263255.1. Lineage (NCBI taxonomy): Eukaryota > Metazoa > Chordata > Amphibia > Caudata > Salamandridae > Lissotriton > Lissotriton vulgaris. The sequence continues at coordinate 387,902,084 of NC_141689.1, forward strand.
AAAGTCTGGGGTAAATGGAGGAAGTATCACAGCCTTGATGGCGGTCTGGGATCAGACTGACATATCACAACTCCTGCTGATCGAGACTCTGATTCTCATCATTAAGCGATGGGTCATTAGACCGGCTATTAGGGGGACCTACAAGGGGGGGCCAGAGTCTGGTGCAGCCATGTATTATGTGTGGCGTGTGGTTCTTCCGGATATAATGTGTAAGATGTTTACATTATGGATAGTGGGGGGGTGGGTAGGGGGATTTATGGGCGTATGGAAAATTGACTGTGACCTGCCATTTGTGTTTGCGTTGATTCTAAATGCAAATAAAAAAATTTTTTTTTAAAAAGAGATCATTTCAAGGAAAAAATGGAGGGGCACTTGGTCAACAGGAGCCCTGGATAAATCACAAAATAATTTAAACGTGGCAGAGGGAAAAAAAAGAAATTAGCATCAGAAACAGATGAGAGATCACCCAACACGGCCTCTTTAATCTACAGAGGCCAGAACATTTTCACAGTGATGACATACACCTGTCCCGGTAGAAGAAACATAGGTGTTCTAGTCAAATCTATGGGCCTCCATTAGGCTGGCAGGCTGCAAATGAAGTGACTGAAAACTTGTGTGGAGCCGCCATCAGGCGGAGACCCACTACTGACGTGGCAGAAAGGAATATAAGGATGATGGGGAGGCCACATCCAGCATGGCGGGGTGTCCGGGATACATACCTTGGGATGACTTACAGCAGGGTAAGCCAGTCAATGGAGAAGGTACATGAAACATGGCTCTCGCAGCCCAGGTCAGCCGCAGGGCAGAATGGTACGGACCATCAAAGGTAGTAAAGTAAGCCTACACGGGTTCAAAGAGTACCTCTCACACAAAAAGGAGAAAAGTCAGCGCAAAGACTCTAGTCACTCAGAAAACGTTGGATTGTTTTAAGGCAAATTGATTTATGATTGACAGGTAGTGACTAGGCAATAATGCCGAAGTCATTTATGGTATTTCAGATTTGGTGCATCATTAAAATGTCAAACTGATTTATGAAGGTCTCTCACGAATGTTTAATGACCTCAGATGGGACATAAGAATGTCCCAGTGGTTTATGTTGAGAATTATTTGTGCTTCCTAATAAAATATCGGTAAAGGGCAAGTTTTGAAAATTCATGTTTTAAATAAACCGCAGCCAATATTTCCAAACTACCAAAATCTATGTGTATCATTGTTTGGGAGTAGGCCGAATGCTGGGGTTTTGGAAACTGTGTAAAAGGGGATTCAGTTGTGGCATCAGCACAAAATGGCTGAGAAACATTATTGCCAAGAAAGAGAAAGCAGCAGGACCACCAGGAGCACTGCATTCAAAGCAGAGGTAATTACATCCTTTCTGATTTGGAAAATCTTGCAATTTCCAAATGTTTTCCAGGGGGGTGACTTTAGCACAGAGCCAGCAGTATTATGAGACAGATAGGTTGCTTATATTCCAACATGCAAGATATTCAAACACCATAAACAGTGCAGACAGATCTGGTTGAAAAATTATGGGGCCGTAGAATCGGGACCACAAATATTCTATTCCAGCATGGAAAACAGAAGCCCCACTTCTCAGCTCAGGTCTGGCATTTACGTTTTGGAACCTATAAATCTTAAACATAAAAGGGGGCACCCAGACCAGTTTAGATAATCAGTATATCACATTTAACTTAAAACTACAATAAGCTAAAAACAGGAGTGATGTCTCCATCAAACCAAAAATAGAGCAGAAAGTGAGAAGGAAAGTTAAAATTTTTAAGTCTCTAAGGCTAATACATACTTAAAAACACTGCATCTTTAAGATCATATTTTAGGCATTCTAAAGACTTCAAAAATAAGTATGCACACAAAATAGATATTCCCCCAATTACTCCATCCTTATCTAAAGGGGCATTATTGGCGACCACGAAAAATAGTAGAGAGTGTACTTTACAAACAATGGTTCCCATAGCAATAACTGACAGTATATTTCCATTATCCAACGGATATGGTCCAATATCTGAAATGGAAGAGAGAGATATGCCAGAGTCAATACATGATTCAGCACAAGATGGTACTACTTCAGGGGTGTCCCTCAACCAAGAAATTACTAAGATTATTTGTAATAACCAGCTTCCTCCTCTATCATCATTGCAACTCCCCTTGAGACCCGATCTTTCAAGATTACAGCTAGGTTGGTATTGATGCCAAGAGACTTATCCATCAAAATAAAGAATAGGTTTAGTATATCAGACATACAGGACACATTTAAAAAATTACCATAGAAGACAGATGATTTGGCTCTCTGGACTACAACACTAATGTCCGATGTAGAAAGAAACACACAAGAATCCAGCCTCAATTAAGGCTACGGAAAAGACAACACAAGCTACATCTGAGAGACTAGAGAATAAAGCTTTCAAAATTATAAATGTACCAGAAGGTGAAGAAGAGACTAACATTAATAAATTTGTCAAACAACTAATTTGAGAAGGACCTTTCAGGGATATTTATCAGGAAGACCTTGAGCCTGAGATTCAAAGCGCCATCCAAATTTATTCAAAATAGAAAAGTCCTGGAAAGGTTTGCATATATTTGGTTAAAGATATTACATTGTCAAAGACTATTGTTTTTCAGGACTTTCCTTCTTTTATCGGATCAGATTTATGACATGCCACCGAAGAAAGGCAGCATTGGGTTTTAGAGAGTAACATGGCCAAACACACATTTAAAATTTCCGGCCACATTAAATATTATGTGGAATAATAAAGTACATAGCAGAAAATGAAGAGGAGGCACTGGGCCAGGGACAGACTGATTTGCATATAGCCAGGTTCTGAGCTGGGATGGGGCAGTGAGATAAATAACGGTGATGGATCAAGCCCTGATCTTTGGACTGGGTAAGAGTGGTCTGTTTAACACAGACACTCTGTTCATCACCACCCCCTTTTGTAAACCGAAGAAAGGCAGCATTGGGTTTTAGAGAGTAACATGGCCAAACACACATTTAAAATTTCCGGCCACATTAAATATTATGTGGAATAATAAAGTACGTAGCAGAAAATGAAGAGGAGGCAAACAAGATAATACAGAAGATAAGCCAGGATACATTTCCTAAATAAATATGTTTTAAAGTCTGTGAGAATACATAATACATAAAGAAAAAATGGAAATGGCACATGGAATCATGTTTACAAAAATAATTTTGTAAAAAACTGTTTAGATACTTAGTCATCCTGATAACATTTGACATTGAACTGATATCAATGACCAACTAGGTCAGGGTAACAAATGAGATTTAAAAAAACAATTTTCTGTTGACACTCTCTACAATATTGGTAATATAGGTACACAGGGTGTATCAGATATGTAAGATCCTGGGTTGCTGGATGAGGGGGATGTCAGCCCTTCTCAAGCAACAACCACAATTCCGATAAGGGTGAACCACAAACAGCCCCTAAATTAAATTAAACTGTGCTTAACTCGACTCAAAAAGTAATAAATGGAAACTACAAAACAGGAAAACTCCCAAACCAACTTTGAAAAATAGAGTACATTTTAATAAAGTATTTGCTATAAAAGTGCCTAAAATCAAATCAGTAGAACTAGAGTTACACATTTTTAAAGTTCAAAGCGAGAAATCACACCATTTTTTTACTTGGCAATGGATTAAACTGAGGACTTGCTGCCTTCAGACTTGGAAATATCTCTCTTTTTCCTGATTCTCTGGATGCAACATACTTTGGTAAATAATGCAATATGATAAAACCTGCTGAGAAAGCCCTGGTCCAATTGACCGTTAAAGGGCGAAACATATGTTGAATCTATGAACCAGGATATAAGCCAGAAGAATAAAAGCAGAAAACAAATATTATTTGGAATTTTGAATCTTCTTTGGTTTAAAGCATATCAACACTTACTAAGGAATAGTATGCACTCACCTGTTTTCATAACCTCTCATAATAAGAGGCTAGCGGAGTACAGTGACTCAAGTAAACCTCCTCTTATCACCTCCAAAACTTTGCATTACTATTCGGGAAAAGAACCTCTGGACCTTCTCTCTTACCCATTGTGAGAAAAAGCCCCTTATCAATCAATCAATCAAATCAAACCATCAATCAAAGTGAGCCTGAAAGATCAAACCAACAACTGCGTTTATCTAGTTGTGCGAATACGGCTTTAAGTCAAACGTTATGACTGATAGCAATGCAGCATTCTTTGCATACACCAAGTGGATTGGGTCTGGTCTCTGCTTACCTTCAGACTTAAAAGAAATGTCAAGAAAAAATACCTATATTTAGACTTTTTTTAGAAGTAAAACCTCTTCAGCAGGACTAAGCTGCAGGCTGTATATGGCTTGGGGTTGCCTGCAGTGCATCCACCCCTTCACAAGCACTCAACCCCACACCCTTATGGCAGGCGCAGCATGTGATTGGTCTTGCAGGTCCTGGCCACACTCAGGCATACTTACTGACTTTGATAAAGAGTCACACCACTAAAATATAAAAAGTGGGCCTATTGACTTTATCAAGGAGTTAGCATAGCAATTTATGTCAAGCAAATATATCATTTTTCTGTGAAAATCATGAGTATTTTTCATCAAATGTATATTTCACCAATTCAAATAATGCAATGTTTATTAATAATGATTATTATTAAAATAATGATATAATTTTAATAAAACAAATACAATCAACCTGTCTGTGAGTCTTCTTTTCACATAGTTTTTATTTTTGCATTTTGTGGGTGGAAAAATGTCAAAAAAGAAAGATCCAGAGACGTTGTTTTTTTTTACAAATAAAACCAACATTTCTTTAAGTCTTTCTTTTAGCATTTTTCAGCCTATGAAACATAAGCACAAAAACAAATACAAGAAGGTCTTGCACGCCAGCTGAAGAACATAAAACTCCATCTAGGAGTGTTTTAGAAAAATATGATATGTTCTCCTGAGGTCATGGATTCAACAACCTAGAAGACTTACTGTCTTTTTTATGTTGTTTGGAGGCTGCGCCACTTCCTGCAGCCTCCCCTACAACATCAAAACATTGATGGTGCCCCAGCCTCTCCTACGGCCACCACAAGCATGAATTTATGTTATGTTTACCATCCTACGGCATTATGGAGCACTCCTTGTTCGGAGCAGTAAATATAAAATGAGCAACGACCGGCAATCATTTATTTGTCATTTTTTTCTTTTTTTTACATGTTGGATTGCCCTGTTTTCACACAAGAGAACCAAGTGCCTATTTTTTGTCGGGGGCCACAGATGGAGCCCCAGGGTTCCCACAGCCTCACCAGATCCCTCGTCAGCACTCATCCTACTAGCAATTCATTTTTTATTTACGGACCCCTGGAACTAGGGGTGGATGATAAATACGGCTCCACCAGCGAATTCAGCAAAAGATTTTCTCACATGCATCTCACCAGCGGTTAGTTGGCAGGTGCAAGTGAAAATAGGCACTATTTTCAGGCACTAGAACAGTCTCTGGTGAGATTTTCTAAACGTGGGCGGTTGTAGGTGGTTGCGACCTTCAGGGTGATAAAAGTACCACTTGAGTACAAAATCTACTTGAGCAGTAGCAAAGAAACAGTGCCTTCTGACAAGCCGAGTAATGCAGTTCACACTGATTTTGCAGAGTAGAACAAGAACCTGGTGTTAAAAATCAGCACAAGCTGCATAACGTAGTATTCTGGCTGCTCACAGAAAGATCCTTCATGTAGCCCTACGGAATTCTGTGGAGTGAAAACTCCATGAGTTCAATCCACCCCTACAGGTGATCCTATGCCTATACAATTTTTAAAGGGAAAAATTACCCCTTCGCCAAACAGAGGACTCTACTTTTTTTTATTGTGCTTGCTGGTCTCTAAAATATACAAATATTTTTCAACCTTACATTCTTAAAACCTACTGAATGGATTTACACCAAATAACAAAAAGCACACTTTCTGGACCGAGATCAGGTTTCCTGCCAAATTTGGTGTAGCTTCAATCAACCGTTTTGAATGGAGTGAGTTCCGCCTTTGGAAATTGCATGGGGATTTTGTATTTTGGGACCCTCCTTTTTCTTGGCCCCTGATTTAGGAATCACCCCTGAAGCATTCCAAGTAGTAGCTGAGCTAAAAATAGCAATTTTTGAAAGTTTTCGTGAAGTTCTGTCAAATGGCACTAAAGTTATTAGCAAACTAAAAAAGCTATTTCCTATGGAAACACCATCCTAACTGACATTGGTAAAATATAGATTATGTTTAAAAAAACAAAAAAATGTACTTGAGGTAAAATACAGCTTTGGTTATAATTTTAAACTGAAAACCCCCTAGAAATTAGCAAACTAGAATTAGGACCAAAATACATAAATTGCACAACAGCCACGTAAACCATAATTAGCACACCAAATGCATTGCTCATGACCTTTACTCATTTAATACCCTACCCCCTCACCCCTACATCCCTGTCTCCTACTTTTACATTCATCTCTTTTCTCTTGTCTTCAAAACTCTATGCTTCTGCAGAGTTACATGAAAACAAGATTCATCTGAGTTCCCAAGATTGAGTCGAATAAGACGTGTTGCACAACTCACACAAATCTTTAGTGCTGGGTGCTCATTCTGCACTGAAAAATCAGCATGAACAGCGTGAACAGCACCACATGGTGAGCTAGATGGCACAGCTTAGTTCTCAAGTTGATTTTGCAGCCAAGCAGCTGCTTTGTGACCGCGAACGGTCTTGACCGCCCAAAATCTTTGGGGAAATCTCACCAGGTGCCCTCCTAGCGACCAACAATCGTGCTAGGAGATGAACTGCACACAAGAAAGAATGTCATCACTGTGGGCGGAATTTGGGCCGAATTCCATGTTACATGCAGAATGTGGAGTGGCCAAAACTCTGCCTTTGCTGGCAGAGCGAAATTTATTGTGCTTACCCATTTTACACATGTGTCCATCATGTTAGCAAAGCCATCTGTCAAACTTCTATGCATTTACAGGAACCTACATGATGGTAGGTGGTGTACCCTTTATCTGGAGAATTTGTACCTCCAAACATGCTCATATACTGCGTAATATACGCAACAAACAGAGCACAGTTTTTGCAGCACATGACACTAATTGGTGAATTCCGCAAATTGGGTGATCGAGAGGTGCAATGCATGGGGAAACATGCCAAGACCTGATGCTACGGTGACGGCAAACGTCCTGGTTGCACACCGGCATGGCTGCTCTGTCTGCTGCAATTTAATGGCTACATTCCTGAGCTCCTGCTAAATGATGGCTCACGTACTACGGACAACAATGCTGTCCTTGCAGAACTTCTCCATTACTACACCTGCCTTTACTCCTCTCGGTGTTCGGGGGATGGTAGAGATATGGCTGACAACTTATCTGGAATTGCTATAGTTTGTCACCCCACAGCAACAGTTCCTCAGTGAGCCAATCAATGAGGAAGATAAAATTTGCGCTATTGACTCTCTAGATGGTTCCAGAACCCCGGCCTTAATGGCCTCTTGGGGGTGTTCTATAAACTATACAAGCTTCTCCTGGCACCGCTCCCGCTGGTCATGTTCACCAAGTCACTAGAAGTCGGGTCTCTACCGCCTTCATTACACAATGCTGTAATTACTCTCCTCGTCAAGCTTGGCAAGGACCCGCTATGCATTTAATCTTATTGACCCCTTTGATTGATGAATTTTGATAATAAGATCCTGGATATGGTTCTCTCCTCTAGAATGTCTCTCCTCCTAGAAACCATTATCTCATTTGTCCAGCCAAGCTTAGTCCCTCACTGCTCAATATCACTCAACCTACACACCCTGTCCTCGTTATGGCATAGAGTCTCTTCGAGCATCCCAGCAGCAATGGTAATTCTTGATGTGGAGAAAGCCTTCGACTCCCTTGTGGCAACAGCTCCCTCACAGCTTCTTTTCCAATTGCAAGCGAGACATGACAGGGCTGTCCCTTATTGCTGTTGCTATTCATCATGGCCATGAACCCATTGGTCCGACACCTGAAGGAGAGGCACCTCCATCATGGCCTACAATTTAAGACTGGCCCATTGCTCCTCTCACTATATGCCAATGACCTTCTGTTGTTTGTGTGCGATCCAACAGACAATCTGGCTTTCGATCTCCGCGAGATATTAAGATTTGGTCGCCTCTCAAGGCTCCAAATAAACAGGTAAAAAAATGGAACTATTCCCCCTGCCGTGGCCACTACTCCTCAGCCCTGCAAATATCCCAACAATGGTGTGAGGATGCCGTAACATATGTAGGCATCCATGTTCAGTGACCAAAAACACCAGGTCACGTGACTTAACTATCGGCCATGGTTGTCCGCTTGACAGCGCAGATTGAGGGCTGGATTCGCTTGCCACTATCTATGGCGGCTGTATAGCTATTATCAAAATAGGGGTCCTCCCTCATTTTTTGCATCTATTCCTAAATATCCCTATCCCTCCTACTAAAGTTTTTTTTCTACACTGCACAGCCTCTTACTACAGCTGATCGGGGATGGGCGCTTACTTCAGGTGGGGAGGAACACCCTACTACTACCTATTGACTGTGGCAGTTTTGGAGTGCCTCATTTTCAACTCTATTATCTAGTGGACCAATGTAATTATGCATACCACTGCTATCATTGTTTCATTGTATTCTTTATGACAGACCAGAACGTGACCAGGCAGGGGACCGTCCACTGCATACTCTCCTCTAATGTGGAATCCCACTAGTTTCGATCTACTACCTGCTGGGTATGGAGGACATTTCTCAGAATCCTGGGGGCCCACTTTTATATTTCCCATCCCTACCACGTGCGGAAAATCAATAGCTGCTTCTTACCATGTCAACTATTGTTAAAAAAACTCTGACACAGAACGCGCTTCACACATTTGGAGATTTGTTCCTGGATGGACATGTTCTTTCATATGATGATAATACACACTTTGCTGCTGCTACTCATATGGATCAGTTAGTCCTGTGGTGCTTACATGGTGCGCTCCCCAGTCAGATCTCCACATTTCCCCCATCCCATACCCAATTCACCCCGCAGACAAGGATGTATGACGTTACAACGCATACTTTTACCACGCATACCATTACAATGCGGTATTTACAACGAATACCGTTACAACGCATAGCGCTTAGAGGTGCTGGATAGTGGTAAGTATAATTTTATATTCCAACTCCAGTCCCCGTGGACACTAGGGAAGTTGTTGGATATCAAATTATACTTATTCCCTATCCTAGAGCGCCCCCCAGCGCAATGCGTTGTAATGGTATGCGTGGTAATGCCTGCGTTGTAATGGTAGTGCGTGGTAAAAACTTCGTTGTAACAGTTGTATACCCGCAGACAACATTGACATACCACACAGATGGCAGGCACTGCGTTTCTGTACTTTATCGTACCTGCTTGGCCTTACGTCCTGTTGGAGATGGCCATCACAGGGAGCAGTAGGAGGGTGAGCTACAACGACCTCTGCCAGAAACAATTTGGTATTCCCCAGTCACAGACACAAACTGATACTCTTTAAATTACTCAGACATGCCTACACCACCCCCAGTTTCCTGGCTAAATTAAATCCCTTGCGTTCCTCAAATTGTTCTAAGTGTCAGACTACAAAGTCAGAGTTTGTACACAAGACCTGGACATGCGTCCCCGTGGGGGACTTCTGGACTGCTGTTTTCACTCAGCTATTGCCGATGGTGGGTTTCACCGTATTGTCTGATCTGCTACTTGAGTTGTTGGGTTATGTGCATGATGTCCCTAATAAGTATGAGCGCAAAATCCGTTCCACTCGCGGATTTTGCGAATTTTCGGTAAATTTGCGATCCGCGAACTCCCGCGAATTTACCGCGAATTTGCAAATCCGAGAGCGGCGGATTCCGGGGGCAAGAGTTGAAGCCTGGCTGGCCTGTCAACTTGTAACTGCTTTATTTTATCTATTAGAGCTTCCTGTTGAAGCTAATTTAGTAAGTATTTTAGGATGGCGCTGGCAGCTTGCCGGCGCCATCCTAAAATAGTTACAACATGCCCTTCCTGTGAGCCCAAAAACAATTGTGAGCGTCGTCGAGGCAGGTGTGCCTTCTTCACAAATCTACCGTGGAAAATCAGCTGTGATGCTGGATAGAGGCTTTTGCATTCTTGACTTTCACGAGCGCACTACCCGTGCTGTTTCTGTGACCAGGAGCTTATTTCTCTTCATCTGCTGAACTGATCTTTCTCTGACCTTTTATACACACAAGAAGCATGTGTGAACTCGCATGGTAGCCCTGCCCGTTTGGCCCCGCCCACACACTCGTGGTTTGCACCGTCTTCCCGCCATTCACCCACTATGATGGACAGCTCACTCAAGGGACCCCTGCGCCCTTCGGGGCGATTGCATAGTAACACACACATGGTCGCTCGAACTAGTTGATGCTCAAATTCAGTGACTCATTCATTAGCCCAAAAACAATCGTGAGCATCGTCGAGGCTGGACAGGTGTGCCTTCTTCCCAACTCTACAGTGGAAAAACAGCTGTGATGCAGGATAGAGGCCTTTGCATCCTTGACTTTCACGAGCACAATACCCGTGCTGTTCTTGTGACCAGTGGTTTCTTTCTCTTCATCTGCTGAACTGATCTTTCTCAGACCTTTTATACACACAAGAAGCATGTGTGAACTCGCATGGTAGCCCTGCCCGTTTGGCCCCGCCCACACACTCGCGGTTTGCACCGTCTTCCCGCCATTCACCCACTATGATGGACAGCTCACTCAAGGGACCCCTGCGCCCGTCGGGGCGATTGCATAGTAACACACACATGGTCGCTCGAACTAGTTGATGCTAAAATTCAGTGACTCATTCATTAGCCCAAAAACAATCGTGAGCGTCGTCGAGGCTGGACAGGTGTGCCTTCTTCCCAACTCTACCGTGGAAAATCAGCTGTGATGCTGGATAGAGGCCTTTGCATCCTTGACTTTCACGAGCGCAATACCCGTGCTGTTCTTGTGACCAGGGGTTTCTTTCTCTTCATCTGCTGAACTGATCTTTCTCAGACCTTTTCAAACACACAAGAGGCATGTGCACTCGCATGGAAGCCCCGCCCCAAATCCGCGGATCCGCAAATCCGCAAAATCCGCTGATTTTGCGGATCCACGATCCGCAAATCCGCAAAATCCGCGGATCGTGGATCTGCAAAATCCGCCCATGCTTAGTCCCTAATGACGTCTGTAGATTCACCGCGCTGGCTTTACTGCTGGCCAAATGTGCAATAGTTCTGTATTGGGGCAGTAGACATTGTCCGACTGTAGATGGCAAACTTAAGAGTCTCGCATTCTGCGATGTTACTAGTAAAATCTATACCTTATTGTAACCCCCACCTCTCGCCCACAGGACATTTGGCAACCATTTCAGGCTTACTTACAGAATCATGAGCGGCAGGGGGCAGTCCAACATAGTTACCTCACCGACGGGATTTACCTCCTCGGCTTATATGCACAATTCACTCCTGCCCTATGTAAGTTAATGCACACCATGACCATGATGAGTCTCTCTGGTAGCAGTGGAGGTTTCCTCGTGACGACGCTCTGAAGGAGAGACTTATCATGGTCCCCCTACAAATTATGAAATAACGAACCTACCTCCACGCAGCAAGACTTCTGAACTTCTGAACTTACTAAGAACACTACCTAGGCCATTGATCGCGAGATTGGACTTCTCTTTATGTTCTATATAGGTTTGGTTAAGTGACCAGGATTGTAAGGATCGCTTCCCCTTGAAATATTTCATTCGGACTCATATTGATTGTGTGATTCTTGATTTTATCCATACCTACACTGGGAGACAAGACTTGTGTTAAAGTAACACCCCTTCATAACATCTTTTGCCTTGAAAAAGTCTCCATGAGACGAAACACGTGTCGGCGGTGTGAGCTGGAAATACTTTTAATGTGTATGAAATAAAGAATTTGAAGCCCAACATCTGGTCTGGATCCGTATTTTGGAAATCTACTCTCTGCAAATGAACTTTACACTTACTAAAATTGAAGCATAATTGTCAATGAATAATTTGGTCTATTGGCCTTAGAACTTGTGAATGATAACAACAATCGTTTGAAATACTAAATAATCTTGAGAGTGCTTGATAGACCTGTTTTTTCTTTGGTTCTTGATATTAGCAATTCTTGCTAGTTTGACACCCCTGGTGGTGGGTGTATAACAGGACAATAGTGCACCTCATATAAATATATTTATATAATTTACATTACACGTAGATATGCTTTGAGAGCTGTATTACCTGTATGTGCGGACGCTTTCTCTGTTCGAGAAACACTACCACCATATACCCACTTATTAAATATATATATATATATATATATATATATATATATATATATATATATATATATATATATATATATATATATATATATATATATATATATATATATATATATATATATATATATATATATATATATAAGAATAAATACATCAACGTTAGGTAGGCCTTGTAGCCCACAATTTTGTGTGGCTATGTACCTAAAGTGACTTCCTCCCCTAAAGCTATTTTCACTGTAGAGGGCTGTAGATGTTCTATGAGAAAAAAACTATAGTTGACTTAAAAGATTAAATCTGCTATCTTCAGTTTGGGCTAGACTACAGAGATTAATGAAGTTGCGCCCAGAGCCGAAACAATAGCTTAGTCCTTTTAGCAGGAAGGTCTGTGTGTGAGTTATGAGACTCCTCTCAGCTCATGAAGAGCAGCTGGGAAAGCTTAGAGAACATCCATACGTAGGAAGGGACTAGGGTGAGGTATGGCAATTCAAGGATAAATTTAAAGAGACTTGGGGAAAATAAACCTTTGTTCCCTGGGTCAGCTAGTTACTAGCCCTGTGGAAGGAGGAGATGGCCCCAGAACCATATGCTAGGGTTTCCCTAAACCCACTTCTCACTTGGACACCAGAAACCTCCAAGGATGGCATAGGCAGGCACACAATAGGAAATTTCCTGCGCTTAGCTTTTCCTACCAAAACTAATGGCTTCAGTGAAACCTCGTCCAATGGCTATTCAAGTTCAAGAGGACTTTGCCAGATATAGCCTGGAGTCTGACCCCACTATATGAGTTCGACTTCTATTTCAGAGCATATCAGAGACTTAGAAGGTGAAATTTTTCCATGATGCCTTTTACTAATATATCTGACTTCTGCTCCATTGCAGTTGGGCTGAAAGTTAGTCTAGGAACTTGTCAACTGTGAACAGTGACTTAGTTTAATATATGGCCAAAATCTAGATGAACCTGAGGTATTTGATTATCTGAATGTGGATTTAGCACAATGGCCTTCATCGCTAATCATCTGTGAGGATCTTTTTTGCCAGAAATGGAAATTGCCCACTCTAATCTATAACTTTCAACATATACGTTGTTCTCTCTTTTAAATTTTTCATCACAATTGTATCAGAATGTGTTTTGAGTTTCATTCAAAAGAGCACAAATATCATAATGAACTCATTACACTGTGTTACAGAAATAAAAGATTTTCATTATTTGCCAAAGCTCGCCTCAGAGTTTGAGGCCCTCAACCAGCATGGCAACCTTCAGTCAACACTTGTTTAGCGATGAGCTATGCTGCCTCTTCAGGGCTCCTAATGAGGGTATGTGTAGGTGAGTGGCTATAAACCACAAATCTTCTTATTACATCATCATGTCTTTTGAAGAGCAATCCAAAGGCAACAATAGTGTAAGTTCCCTTATAAGTACTAAAGCACGTTTGTTTCAAGCTTCTTTCGTACAATTAACACTCTAGAAAGGTCCCTCAAATGTCCTTCTAATATAATGATGCACTATTTAAAAAAGGATAGTGGTGGACCGCCTCACCTCAATAACTCTTATGCCATGAGATAAAGAACGTTCTCCTGTTCGTCCACTTGTATCTAGCACAACCAGCAAGCAATCATGGTTATTAAATCAAAAATTCATAACAGCTATCATGATTGAGTTGCCAAAGCATATTCAATACACCGGTCTGGAAGCTTCCAATAGAGTGTTAGCTAAGACACAACCTTGGCTTATAAACTCAGGCAAAAATCAACTAAAAAGAAGATAGAGGTTGTTTTAAATGGAGAGGGTAGGGTGGTAATCAAAGCTCAGTGTTGGGGTAATCAACAGATTTTATCAAACCGTATATGTCGTTGAAAATTAGCCATCGAGTGGAGAAATAGGTTGCTATTTGGATAAGGAGGATTATCTGCGTTAAAAAAGAAAAAGAGACCCTAAAAGAACCAATCACAATTGATGAAATCAGGCTGGTCCTTGATGCCCTTCCAGCTAACAAATGGTGGCCACATATAATGTTCCACTCAAGTTGTACAAGGAGTGCTCCACAGCTCTCCCAGGTAAACTACTAGCATTGTTCAAGGGCAATCCATGTAGGTACAGCTTTATTGCAACAGTGGACAAAGACAAATATAATAACCTTTCATATAATAAGTAGGCGCAGACCCAGGCTCATATCACCCAATATTTTTAGCTAACAGTGATACAAAATTGCACTCCAGGTTGTTGCCTTCATGAACAGCAAGGCCGTTGCCAGGTTTGTGTCCACAAAGCAACATGGATTCGTATCAGGAAGAGGTAGTACTGATCATATTATAAAGATATAGCTCTATTTCAGTTTTCCTCCTGCAATGGCTCACCCCTGACGATGTCCTTGCTTGCTACAGTAAGGTACTTTGATAGGGCAAGTTGTTCTTTCCTTTTGGAGACTGAGGCACATGGGATTTGGAGCAGCTTTTTTAAAAGCGATCTAACCCCTCTCTTAAAATCCACAAGCTAGGCGACAAATCATGGGGCGTGAGTCTGAAGTTATAAGGATAGGTAGAGGGACACGGCAAGGTTGCCCCTGTCCCTGTGCACCACTGCTTTTTGCCCTCTACTGAACTATTCATTCAAAAGTTGAAAAAATAAATGGAAGTATAAAATCTGTTACAGTTAAGGGACAAAGTACGAAGATTTTGGCAATTATGGATAATATCACAGCTACTAAAAAGTGGAGCGATGAATTTAACAATCTAATTGCATTGAGGTCCACCTTGCATTAACTCTTAATGCAAGACCATACTGATGCTGTTTATTTTTTCGTTTATTTTATCAAAATATAAAATTGACTAAACGTATTTAGTACACAGATTTTACACAGAAATTAAGAAGTTATTGATCATATTAAACAGTTTTCACATTCCTTAATGCACCCTCATTTCAATCTTTAATAGATGTATACTAAATTGCAAGTTCCAAGATAGTTCGTCCCAGTTCTAATTAGATAATGAGACCTTCTCTTGCAGTAAATTAACCAAATTCCTCAAAAAACGATTTCTGATCTACTCGACGAGGAGGGTACTGAAAAACCCCATAGCTCTGAGCCATAAAAACAGGCACCAATGGCTTTGGCTTAGGCTTTAGATTTGCAAAATAGGAACAATGGGTTTTGTTAGGGAGCTATTATCCTCTCTGACTATAGCTTCTATTATTTGCCTGTGCTTAAGAGTTAGTAGATCCAGCTGGGGTATCCATGAAAGGTTGGAGGAAATAGTAACTCCCAAATAGCTAATCATCTCTACACTATCTAATTGCTCATCCCCTAACTCAAGTTTCCCTTTGAAAGATCTGTGCTTATTGAAGAACATTAACTTTGTCTTCGCGCAAGTGATTTCCAAACGTCAAAGCAAACAAATTTCAGAAAAGCGATCTAATGCTTGTTGCAAACTACTCAGGGTTTGGAAATCAATAAGGTGTCATCCATAAAGAGGATTGGTATCTTGATACCCACCAGGGATGGAGCATCAGTATGGAGGGAGGACAGGCAAAAGACAACATCATTGAGATAAAGCGAAAACAGGATAGGTGCCAGGACACACCCCTATCAAACAACATTTGCGATAGACCTGGGACCTGTCCTTTTTGTATATTGGGATGATTTGTGCTCCCTTCCATGAATCTGGGATCGGGGCGCCACCTGCATTTGCATTTGCCAACAAGAGGATGTATTGTGCCCATGTATCTATTTCATATAAACAAATACCAGCTGGTATGCGGTCCAAACCAGGGCCTCTACCTCTGGGTATAGCACTAAGGGATGACATAATATCACTCATGGTAAAGAACGGGTCCTTTATATTGATAAAATCTTCACTTGCCTATGTCCCCCTGAGAAAACTCAGTTCATTCGATAAAACGGTATCAGAATAAAGACTAGAAAAGAGCTTTATCCATGATTGCGGGGCTATATTAGCATGCATGAGATCAACAAGTACATCGCTCCCTCGTTTAACAAGGGTCCAAAACCTAGTGGAGTTGTTATGAGAGAAGGCCTGTTTAAGGTCCTGCCATCTAGGTTGATCTAGGTTCATCCCAAACCTTCTTAGCCTTAAACAGGGCCCTTTTGAATCTCTTCCAGGCCAGGCAAATTTCTCCCACATCCTTAGCTCTTAGTGCCCATACAATATCTCTACGAAAATATTAAACCACTTGTGCTCTTTGAGGGGTTTCTTTCCATAGTTATTGCAAGGAACCAAAAAATATGATATATTTTCTTTAACAACACATTATGCAATTGTGGTTATAAAACTATGTGACAACTTAATTTGGTCACAGAGTCCTTTAGATCCATACTTATTTTATCTAAGCTCAACGGGGACTCAATGACCTGGGACCATTTGAGCCGCTGCATGTCAGTCGTTGGAATCACATTCCAAGTTATGACCTCAGAGGAGCAATCAGCTCTCAATTCGGGACAAAGAGAATTGAAAGAGAGACTCACTGGGTCATTATCACACTCAAACCTATTTATAACAGACATATTAATGAGAGTTGACCAAAGATGAAGGTATGAGTGTGTTGTGGAGTGTGTTGTTATATGTGCCAGCACCCTGTCTATCAGAGAGGGCTCTGCCTTTGGTAGCTCTCTAAATCAAAATTTTACGTTAGTGCTTTCAATCGTAAAGCAGCCTCCGTCCACCTCAATACTGAGGGAAGATCAAGCTTTGATATGCCCCATACCTCATCCTCATTACAACACAAGAATTATCATTAGCTAAAGGTTCAAACATGGTACTGAAATCACCATCTAAAAAAAAACCTTGGTTAATAGTGCAGGCTGACAAGAATTCCTTCACAACTGTTATAATGTGAGATCTTAGGCCACCCCTAACACCTCTGGGATATATATTAAATATATTGATATCCATTAGCCTCTCTCTTCCAGCCAAGAGACGCATAGCCAAAATGTCTGGGGATTCAATGTTAAGCAATTGGATTTTGCAATCCAAAGTCCTTCTAACCCAGATGGTAAGACCGCCAGACGGCCAGCCAGCCAGTCCACGGATAGCAGGAATAAAATAATTCAAGTAACCAAGTTGAAAACAGGTTCCACACTCCAGGTTTCTTGAAACAAACCGATGTAATACAGCACAATGAAAGCATTCTAGTCAGGAAGAAGGATTTTAGATTTCAGGCCAGCAACATTCCAGGATAGAAAAAAGAACCCCATTATTAGCCCCAGTAAAATCTCCTAGGATGCACTAATTAAGTAGCATCAGTTTGGCTTTATTTGAATAGACTCCACTAATAGAAAGACCACCTGCCTTCTGGCCATCAATATCTAAAGTAATCATAGTGTGGTCTCGAGTTCTTAGAGACAAATAATGTGGCATAGGAGATGGCATTTCTAGCGCTGTAGAGGATTTATTTAAACAGAGGCCAGTGACAGCATTTGTAAATGCAGTAGGAGGAACTTCCTGTCTGGCTGGATCTAAGTCAGATTCTGGGGTAGCCAAATGGGCAACGTCGTTTCCACCTAGTGTGCTAGCTAATGGTTGTCAATCCACCCTCCTGAGTGGAGAGTTAGCCCATGTAGAATTAAAGAGGCTACCTCTGTCACTGAGTCAGACAGGTACCATTTACAAGGGAGAGTTTAGGATACTTTAATTGAATTCCTGACTTTGTTTAGGGACAAGTCCTAATGTCCAGCAGTACTAGATTATCAGCCAACAGCTTACAGTCAATTCAAGATGATCATATGGAGAATGAGAAACAGTCATCCGTCTTACACTGATAATGTCATTATTGATGATAGATCGACAACCCCTTATGCGAGAAATCAAATGTATTAGCTTATTTTGAAAGATTCTTCCCCTTCAAAGATGGACTTTTGGTGCATTAACCATAAGATGGAAGCAGGATTTATAGCACCTCTAATAGGTAAGAGATGATGTGTGTTGCGAAAAATAAGGGTAACTTATTGAACTTCCTGGCGGCTGTATCTGTGAGATTACACTAGATTTAGCATAATGAGGCTCCATGGGGCTAGATGAAGGGCAGGCTTCTTCAGGGATAGACAAAGATACATGCAAAGAAGTGGGGCAACCCACAAAAGAAGCCACCACCGGATTAGAAGAGGTAACAGACATTTAAGATTTAATCAGAGACGGTGTACTGGTTTCCAGGCCTCAAGTCTCCATATTCTTTATCGGCATACATCATGGACCTGTGTATACTATTCCTTTTAACACTGGGTTTGGAGGTTAGATTAAATATATGTTATCCTAGATAGTGTTGTGCCTATGGGGGAGTATTCGCAAAGGTAAACTTACATGTGAGTTAATCTACACATGTCAATTTACTATTAGGTTCTGTAGTAAATTGACTACATTTGGCTATTTATCATTTACAAAGTATAGACTTATATGTCTTCACACTCTAAAACCAGGGGATGGAGACTTAGGGCCTAATTACGATGTCAGGCAAATGTATCGGTCTCAGGATTACAATGCGACCACCCATAGAGAGGTAGCAAACATCCATCTGTCAATTGAAACTTGTGCGGTGGGAGGTAAGGGCCCGCAGCACAAGCTTCCATTGACAAATAGATCTTTGTAAAGATCCCTTCACCATGAGGCACACATAGAAAGATTACTATGCCTCTCAGGATTGTTTTTGTGCAGGAGGTTGTCCCTTCCTGCACAAAAACAATCATGCATGCAATGCAGGCACCCTTCTTTTATCAACCCTTGTACAAATCGAATTAAAGTTCTTGCTGCTTAAGGTTTTCACTTAGCTGAATTACATTTTTTTTAAAGTATCTTTCCTGTAACAGCTATTCCAAAGTACTTTCTGTCAAATACAATAGCTATTCTAGAGTCGTTTGCCCCACAGCTAACAACTATGGACGCACGTTGATTACCTTCTATTTCTCTTCAGCAGTTCAATTCTCTCCAAACGCTATCCACTATTTTAATGCAGATTCATAACATCCAATATTTTGACTTATCTTGTAATACTGAGTTATCTGCGATTTTGGATTTTTCCTATTAATGGTAAGATAACTAGGGTTGCTGCCAAATGTTACATTTTAAAACAGCCGCCTCTGCAGCCAGTGTACAGACCTCTGCTTTAAAGCACATGCTCTCTTTTTAGAGGTTTAAGTGGGAAAACATCGAATTCAAGGTCACATGGCAATTTAATCCTTGTGCTGCTGTATAAAACAAAAGAACACATTTACAGCTGACGTACCACAGAGTCAAAAATACAATTAGAGGACAAAACTGTTTTTAATTTTTCGAGTATAACTCATGCTGTTGCGATCAAAAATCAGGAAAAAGGCAAAAAGTTCCTAAAAGAACCACTTTCCCAAAACTTTATCCAAAGAAAAGAACCTCTGTAGACACAATGAACTAAATTGGAACTGATATATGATCTACTCATAATACTGTAACCATACCTACAGTAAAAGCAGCACAAGACTCACCTGGAGACATGAATAACCCTCACATTACCCATGCAGTGCTAAAGATTGACATAACTAAATTATATCCTCCTTCATTGTGCTTTTGTATGATGGATGAGAAAGAGGCATTTTGGCACAGGTCTGTGATCCAAAGACAACACTGGCGACATGTAGCAAGAAATACAATCCATCAATAGGAACTAGAAATCTTCCAAATAAAAGATGTCTTCATTTCCTTTCAACATCCAAGTCAGTCCTCTTACCCTTGCCTATGGCAGAACTGTAACTGAAGCAATTACAACCTCTGCTTGAATAATGTACTTACGATCGTAAATCAGGGTATTAATATTATCAAGCTCAACTATGTTCAGCTTTTTGTTCAGGATGATTATCATCTGAGAGTACATGCTGTATTTATTAGAATAGCATTTTGAATTCAAATATAATCATTGCCTCTTTAAACTTTTTTACTTATATCAAGGTTAGGTGTGGGCGGAAAATCCGTTCCGCTCGCGGATTTTGCGGATTTTCGGGAAATCCGCAATCCGCGAGATTTGCGAATTTCCCGCAAAATCCGCAAATCCGCGAGCAGCGGATTTTGCTCGCACTGCTCGCACTGTTCGCGTGAGTTCGCGCCCCGCGAATAAGTGCAAAATTGCAGAAATACGATTTTAGCAAAACTGAAAGTAACTACTTACCAGGTTCAAAAGTTCAGGCACATCATTAGTAGCCATTTCCTGTAGTGCTTCCTGAGGGGCCCCTCCAGAGTTCAGTTGCCAGTTGAAACTATTATGTGACCCTGCTCTGAACCTCAGAATAGTTACACATATGCCACAAAGGTCCTGAATTACAGCTAAGGGAGACAAGCAGGAGCCAGGCTGGAAGTTAAAATCCATTAATCAGCCCCTAATTCATTATTGTCAGTTGGGGCAGGGCAGGTGTTGTAACTAATTTTGCAACAATGAAAGCACTTAGCAAGTGCAAAAGATCACTAATCAGGGCGCACTAAGGAAGCAGGTGCCAGCTAAAAAAATATTCTGTGACACATTAATCAGCCCCAAATTAATTCAGGTCACTTGAGGCAGGGAAGGTGTGCTTTGCTTTGCCGAAAATAATGTACACTGGACAACCAGAGGGTGTGATGATGAAACAGAGGGTGGCATGGGTGGGCCAGAGGGTGGCATGAGTAGTCAGAGAGTGGCAGTGGTGACAGAGAGTGGCAGTGATGAAGAAGAGTGTCCCAAACAGGCTGGACACGTAGAAACAACAAGTTCGCAAAACTTGCGACCCGACAGGTAAGTTCGCAAATTGCGAAATTGTAAAAACCCTCGCGAACTGGCAGAAACACGGGCTCACACAAAAAAAAAAAAATCCGCAAATTCGCGGGAATTCGCGGATTTTGCGGATTGCGAATCCGCAAATCCGCAAAATTCGCGAACGCGAGATCCGCAAAATTCGCTCATGCTTAATCAAGGTCTGAACTGTTGTAAATGCTATTTGAGGGACATTGACACCTTGTTTTAAAGGTATAAATACTGAAATTCTAAATTATTGTTGAGCAGGAGACGATGCAGAATCCTTTCTCATTACTGCCTCTCTTATGGGCAAAATGCAAACACTAAACAGTTTTGGGGAGTCAACTCAAAATCAATGTGTTACTATAAGATCGGGTATTGTTTTTACAGAGCCTTAATAGTTGTAGGCAAGCTGTAGCCCATGCTCATCCTAGAATCTGATCATTAATATTCTCAAAGCTGGAACATTCAAACAGCCTTTTCAGATTATCTAGTCTTCAAGAACTGCAACAAATTAAAGGCCTGGGTGGTAGATTCATTTGCTATATTTGGGATATATTTCTGCAACTGAACTTACCTATGCTGGCTTTTCATTAGAGCATGGACCAATTTCAAAGACCTATGTCTAAAGGGTAATACACTTAAGATAAACCCAAGCCTTAACATGCTCACTTACAATTGAAGCAGCTAGCCTTATTTATAGCCCTGCCTGTAGACAAATAAACATGTTTCACTTTAAATATAGAAGATACAAAGTGTTTAAACTACTATGTAATGTAAATGTTGTAAATAAATAGTCCAAGGAGTAGGCCAGGTGGTAGTTCCAAGTAGTTCCTTTATTAGTTTCAGTTATAGTTGTAGAAGATGAAGGTAGGATGGTAAATAGGATAGAAGTATAGTTGTACAGCAGCCCCACCAGGAGCACTCTCCCTCTGCTCAGCCTCTCATCCTCCAACTGACGCTCTCCACCAGTCCACACACCAACATTCCATGACATCACACATTATTCTCCTGCCATGCAGGCTGAACAGAGAGAGCATTGATGTGAAGAAAGAAGAGGGGAATTAACCATTACAACATATCCTCTCTCTTCACAACAAAAGGCAATAGAAGAATAAGAAGTAAAGAAACAGAAGGAATACAAAGTCATTGCAATAATGGAATGCAATAATGCGATGAATTAAAATGGAACATAGTGCAATAATGCAAAACAATGAAATGCAATGTAATAATAATGAAAATGCAAATGTGCAATGAAATCATGCGATGACCTAGAATGCAATATAATGCAATAATGCTATAACATGAAAATAAAAGAAATAACATGACAGTAATGAATGCACAATGAAATATAAGCAACTTAATGGCACGCACACCATCCCATCCTCGTCGCCAAAATGTTGTAAATAAATAGTCCAAGGAGTAGGCCAGGTGGTAGTTCCAAGTAGTTCCTTTATTAGTTTCAGTTATAGTTGTAGAAGATGAAGGTAGGATGGTAAATAGGATAGAAGTAAAGATGTACAGCAGCCCCACCAGGAGCAGTCTCCCTCTGCTCAGCCTCTCATCCTCCAACTGACGCTCTCCACCAGTCCACACACCAACATTCCATGACATCACACATTATTCTCCTGCCATGCAGGCTGAACAGAGAGAGCATTGATGTGAAGAAAGAAGAGGGGAATTAACCATTACAACAGTATGTTCTGTTGCTTAGCTTTGAATTTAGGAGAAGATAGCTTTAAAATATCAAAATGCAGTTCTGACGTTAAAGGCAAACTCAAATTTTTGTAAAACAACATACACCAATACAATACTAGCTCAACAACACGTCACCACCTGATTTCTAAGTAAAATCTGTTCTTATTGCTAAACCAGGGCTCATTGCAATCTCATACACCAACTAGGATTAGACAGCCTCTCAATTGACACCCATTAAAAGTCAAACTCACCTCAATGATATCCAGGCCTCAAATAAAAAAGTAGCACTCTGGTCTTAGCACCAATGGTTATTAACAGCAAGTCTTTTAAATGGAAATTTCACTGCAGTATCAATACCTCCTATGCAGCAATCATACCTTCTGAACCAGACATGGGCTTTACACAGCCTTCCGCTCTGTCCAGAGACCCCATTGGTTACACAACCATTGCACATCACATCAGGTGAAATGATCTCCAAACAAAGACTAACATTTGTCAGTCCTTAGCCAACTGTGTTTCCTGCCATGTCAACTGTTCTAAAAAGACACTGCTGGCTACAAAATCTCCTTGCTTTTTAGAATTCCGATTTGGGAAACTAATCCGTACGATGATTCAAATTCGTAGCCGTTTCCGTACGAATCGTACATCGTAGGAAAAAAATACGTCAGAATCTTTGCGAACCGTACAAAAACCAAGGGAAAATCCATACGATACGGACCCTCATGGTGAACTGTACGAATCGTAAACATGCTGTACGACCCGACAAGTACGATGCGGACCGGGGAGCGAGAACGTGTTTCGTACGGTAAGCGTCGTATGAGCAATTCGTACGGAGAGCCACATATTCACAATCATGGGGGTACGCACCGTACCCCTATGATCTGTACCCCTACGCACCGTACACCTATGCACCATACCCCAATGCACCATACCCCTACGCATCAAACACCTATGCACCGTTCCCCGACGCACCATACCCCTACGCACTGTACACCTATGCATCGTACCCCTGCAATCATAGGGTGTACTCGTGTACCCGCGGGGGCCGTTTTGCAAGCAGTTAGAGTCGAAATCAGCTTTTACAGACATTTTAAACTCCCATAGAAAAAGAGTTGTACGGAGTGTTGTCGTAACGAATCGTACTTGCTGGGTCGGAAAAAGCTTCTTCGATCCGTACGGACGTCGTGTACTGCGTGTTCCGAATGCGATTTGTACGTATCCTTAAGTCGTATGGTCTTTCATACGATTCGTACGGAGATCTGCTTTGGGTTCGGATCGTACTTCATCATACATACGGGGACGTTGAAGGTGTACGATTCGTACGGGAAAAATTCTCAGTACGGCAATTCGTAGGGGATTTTACCGAATCGGATTCGACCCCATAGTGTACACATAAGCGGACTGAGACATACATTAACCCGATAAGAAGCCTGCAATGCTTTCCTACCCTAGGAGCTGCTTCTAAAAGACATTGCAATTCCCCAACCATGAAACATGGTGACTGTTGAGTGTGAGTGAATTTGCATAGCCTGATCAGACCACATGTTCTCATATAAACCAATTAGGATTTTACAAGCAGTGCCTTCCTCTTTCAATTTATCTAGTGCACTTCCATGCAGCCCTTCATGTGAACCCAAGGCTAGGAGCAGACAAGACAAAATCTTCTGTTTGCTTCAATTTTAGCCGAGGGTCAGCAAAGCTTATTACCGCACAAATGAACCTACCATCATGTACCTTCTGTCTTATTACACCCCAAAAATCATTTGCAGACATATTAGTAGCAGAGCCACACAGAGCATACCCACACATCAATACCCATCAACCTCATGTACGTCCTACTCACATCACCATGCTCATTAATGCCCAGCGAACTATGTTAAATAAATCTCACGCATCATTTCCACACATTAACTAGATAGAATGTTAATCTTTGCAACAAGGTTCATACACTTCCATGCACATCCCAGGCTTCCTCATTCCCCAGGCTTCCTCATTCCCCAGGCTACAGCATGCAGCACGTCTACTAATTACACGAGAATGGTGGATGCCTCATTTCATTCACAAGCTATTCTGGATATGCACCTTCAAGAACTCTCTTTCCTGGTCCTCCTCTATTTTCACTTACTTCTCAGCAACACAGATAGTGTACTACTTGTTTGAAAACGTACATTGGGGTGTCATCCAGGCAAGGAAGTTATATATAAACAAAAGGTGCTGCAATGCAATGCAATCTAAAGACCCCCCTAAATGTGTCCTTGTTTATGGAGTAAACATGGAACAATGTCTTGTTGAAGGACCGTAACCTCTCTGGCTGAAAATGCATCTATCAATGACATGGTGAATGCAGAAGACAAAGACTCACCAAAAAAACTCTTTCCAAGGTCAAATTGTTCTCCTAAATTAACTTTCATGAAACCCGATGTAAGCTACTACTTTTTATCATTGGACTTGAATGACCATGCTAAAATCCCAGTAACAAAACACAGGTAGTCTACATTCACTAAAAGGAAACGCAATTGTTCAAAGGCTTTCTCAATAAAAGTCTAGTTAAAAACCTCTTCATAATAGCATAATTGATTATCCCCACAATTGTCACAGATTTCTTCCTGAGCATGCTGAGAAACAAATCCAATATTCATGGCACTTAAAACTACTGTTACCAAAGCATACGTTTGATAATCCCTGAAATCCTTTACATCCAGAAACCAGCAGCAGTAAATGAGCCATAAACAAACAAAAGAGAGAGAAGAGGACCTCACAGCCTTGTTTATTCTCCACTGCATCTAGCCTAAGTCCAAAAGGTCCTTTTGATCTAGAAAACCCTCCACCTCACAAGCAGGAGTTTCATCACAACAGCCAAAGTTATCATTCCACTTTCAATGAAGAGTCAGACAGAATAATAAATGCTTATTTTGATTAAGGGCGGCTGGGTGTACGATAAATTCCCTCCACTGGTAGCGTTAGCAGAGTTTTGGCCACTTCGCATTTTGGATCTAAAGCAGAGTTCCTGCCAAATTCCACCAAGTGCCACGGGGTGGAGTTTTTCCTCGTGCGTGGCTCGCCAATGGTAAGTTGGGAAGCATGAGCGATAATTGGTGTCCTGCAGCATGATTTTCAGGCCCTAGGAGGGCACCCAGTGAGAATTTGCCAAAGCTGGCAGTCGCAACCATTTGCGGTGAGAAAGCTACTGCTCAAGTTGAAAATCTACTTGTGCCGCAGCAAAGGAGCAGCACCCTCTGTCATGCCGCATGGTGCTCCCATGCTAAAAAATCAGCATGAGCAGCAAGATGTGCTGATTTTCCCTATTCACAGAACTCCATTGAATCATGCTGAGTTTTCTTGTATCTCTGCGGAATTCCACAGTGAAACTATGCAAGTTCTGCACGCCCCTAATGTAGATCAGTTGAACAATGTCCTGCTCTAGATAGGATTATCTGCTGCAATAGTACCAAAAGAGTTAGGGCTTTAATTTGTGTATGTTTACATATATAATATGAAGGTTGATGTTGCTTCAGATGCCAGGTAGATTAGTAGATGGCCATTGTATGAAGATTAGAAGAATGAGCTCTATTGCACTGCTGACCGTAATGCTGGAAACAGGTGTTGGGGCAAGGTTAAGACAGCTGATATGGTGCAAGCTTCAAGTGGCATCAATCATGTTCTCCTCCTACCCTGCTCAACCCCCGGCAGTACACATTATTTTGAAATCTGGATGAAGCTTCTAAAGAAATGCTGACGTTGTCATAGCTATCAAGTAGTATGTTATTAGATACACTGTTTTGCTATTACCAATAAGGCATGTAGAACTACTGAAAAAAATAGGAACCTTTATTAGGACTATATTCTAAGTATAGTAAGACCCGACATCTGTAGATGATTGTGCCCTAACTACCTTTTGTCTCTTATTCGAGTCTACTCTCTCATTTCAAGAATGCCTTACAAAAACATTCAACCAACTCTTTATGGAAATGCTGACAATATTGGAACAGGAACTCTGTTTACATTGACATCATGTCCATTTAGCAAAAATGAGAATATATCAATAAAAAGAGAACAAGAGAGAAGAAAAATGTATTAAACAGCAGCATTTCTAAAGGATAAGATCGTAATCTATGTTTGCGAACAGTAGCAAGAATAGCAGCAATGGTTGAATAATGAATAGCTGCACAGAACAGTAGCAAGTGCACAACTGGATGAGGGTGTAAAAGCATGAAAGAAGGCATAAATGAAATTTGCAGAGAGAATTTTCTTAAGAATGCACTGCATTTATATAAAAAGAATCAAGCTACAACAGCTGAGGAAAGCATGCCCACTTCGGGACCCAAACAATTTGATTCTTGGTTCTTAAAGCGCTAATGTACTATATTGAAAGAATGATGCTGAACGGAAGGAATAGCTAATGTATTGGATTATTTCACAGTCACCAGGTGCAGTAAAATATTTCATATTCCTTACAGTAATTTGACAGCTATGGCAGGGAGATGGCTGCCTTGTGTAGATCTAATGGTCAGATAACTGTGTGTCGGGCAAAAGTCAAAAATCCTTAGACTAGCATATGAAACTAAGGATTTTTTCACTCTTTTCAGAATATTGAAGATGGTGACTTTCAAATTAAGATTAGTACTAAAATACTCAGCTTGCTCATATTGGTGGCAAATGCCTCAAGTGTCACCGATAACCATTATCAGTCTTAATCGATGGACAATAAATGGAAACAGTGCAATATTTTGATCTTAGTTTACTTACTGCCTAGCATTATTTAGTTTGTGTAAATTCCAGACATACTTAATTATTGATTATCCA
Organism: Lissotriton vulgaris; assembly: GCF_964263255.1. Lineage (NCBI taxonomy): Eukaryota > Metazoa > Chordata > Amphibia > Caudata > Salamandridae > Lissotriton > Lissotriton vulgaris. The sequence goes on from NC_141689.1 coordinate 387,929,627, forward strand.
TGACTGTGTTGATGGTACCTGAGTCGTCTGAGTTTATTGGAAAAGGAAGACATCTGGACCCCTACTGATAGCACAGTATCGATAGATTGTGCACATTAAATGAACGTGCTTACATCAACTGTAGTAGTTTGCAATATTCATTCATCACAATATCACTGAGAACACTAATGCGAGGAACAACAAATGCCACTTCCAAGATTTTTCAATTGCAGCCATATACCAAACAATGAAATGAGTGCTTCGCTACTGGAAAGCCAATATAAAACACAATGTCAGTTAATGCCAATGGGCCAATATACAAAATACAATTAGGTACCTGTATTTATGATATCACTTTGGGTGTTGAAATGTTCACTAGATACTTCACTTAAATGGTTTTAAGGAATTACTAGATTCTAAATTACTTTTCATAATAGAATTCGGAATGTATAAATAGATTTTGCTTAATATAAGATGATTTAATATTTCTGTAAGTTATACTGTGGCCTAATTAAATACAGTGATTAGATGTGCTTTTCATGGTTGCTCAAAACGTTTGTGTTTCATCAAAAAATTTAATAGCATTTTATGAGTTACTGGGTCTGATTTCATATTATAAGTAGCAGCACAATGACTTTGCCAAGTAAGTTTAAGGTAAACTTGTAAATCCCTGCTGCTTGAAACATTGAACATTTGCAATCTTAGTAATGTAACTTGAGTAAATAGACACATTTGTAATAACTTAGAAGCAAGTGAATTGAAGATTACAATGGTATGTTTAGATTTGTATTTGCATTTAAATTACTTTACAGTACTGCTAAATACCATACACATAGTCTCAACATTAATTGAGGTTTATAGAGGCATTGAGCTGTTAAGTTATTTGATATAATTGGTTTATTTGTCAAAAGATTTTTTTCAGTAGATTTTCTGTAGTGTAAATCTTATATTTCATACCTCTGTTGGTACAAGCAGCTAGAGTGGATATTTTTAATTGTAGATTTAAAACCAGCATATTTTGATTGGAAAGTGAGAGGCTACATAAAAATACATTTAATTCAAAGCATCTTCAGCAATAGCACCTACTTCTTAGCCCTTGTGGGCTAATATATGTGTCTCATCATGAAAGGTCAAGAACACTTGAATCATTCTTAAAAAAACGTATCTTGCCACAGTCTGTTTAAGTCTACACTGAGGTGCCCATGCTGCTGTCACTTAAAAAGTGCTACAGAAGGTGCTAAAACAGCATTCGTTAAGATTGAAGTGCCATGTCTTCACTAAATGGGGCTGCAATGCTATGACATGCCTTAGTTTGGAACATTTTTAACTCAGAGTCCAGATTTAAAACATAAAAGAACATTTTAAAATGATACCCTTGCTAATGCTAAATCAGCACTTGTGATATGTTTAAACTGAAGGAGGCAACATGCACAAGAATGTCTTCTGATTAGGACACTTAAGAAAGTTGTATTATGTGGTGTGGTGACATTAAAAATAGAACAAATGTTATGACCTCTGAAAACATGATAGGGCCTTATTATATAATTAAATCTAAGCTCTTTGTAAAATGTTTATGCTGTCCCATTTGTAGACATTTTCAGAGCCTATAATTAAGACAAAACATATATTTTATAGATAGATATTTTCTACCAAAGCAGTGTCTTACAATGTATCATTCTTAAGGCAAACTGATTAACTTGAGTGTTTCTAGAAAATGCACCTTTTAGGCATGCTCACAGCAGATATTTTGCCCTTGTATATATTAAGACTGTGTGGCATGTGAACAAGTACTCAGTTTTGGAATGTGTGTAAGCTGGCACTAAAATGGTAGTGGCATCTTTGGTTTCAGCCAAGGTCAGTGCAGAAGATACACCTACGGTGTGGAAATTAAATGTTGTTTTTGGGCTGCAGAGTGTATTTTCATAAGCCAGATACAGAAAAAAATATATATGTGGAGCAACACTGTGTTCTGTCTGATCTGTCATTTACATGCACTGCAGTGACACATGGCAAGGAAAAGTGCCTTTGCATTGTTGAAAAAAACAATTCATAAGTCACCACTAAAGTGTGCCTTCTAAGGCCATAGAGCAGGGTGCTGATATGTGAAGATAGGGCACACTACATATTGGGGGTTGTGAGCTCTCACACTGAAATAAAATATACAATACATTTAACTGTGTAAAGGCTTGGTAGGTTTTCTCATGGATTGCTCTAGATGGAATTACAGATTAAGGAAATGCTAGATAAATACTTCAAAGTTATTGCCTACTTGATTTAGTAAGGAATTAGAATATTGATAACTTAAGTGCAAGTTTATTTAAAAAAGGTACTTTAGGCTGTCTGAGCCAGAGCGGGCCTAAAACCAATTCTGCCCAACATCATATCTCTAGGAGATAGAATAAAAATTCTTAACTGGTAATGTTAACTCGGACAACAATTCCTGCCACTGAGTGAGAGCATACAGGAATAGCTGATAGCACAATGGGCAGTTTTAACACTGACCCTTTTGACTTGGTGATGCCAGGGAGGGCTTTTCCTATCCATACACCTGAACCTTCTAAACAGCCAGGCTGTAGTTACAGAGGAGGAGAAGACCAGTTCTGATTCTTTCAGCTGGGTGGACAACTCATCTGAATATTGGAGTGACCAAGGAACTAAAGACAGGCCTGCCTCATGGCAATATGCCACCACTTTGAACCAGCTACTCCTGGGCAATCTTACAGTACTGCAACGAGGAAGTGCTGAAAAATAAGGTTTTGGGACTGTAAGAAAATACTTAGAATTGAGTGGGAGCATTTCTGCAAACACTACGTTGAGGTGCCAAACGTACAATTCGTATGGCACCTCAACCAGCACATAACTGAATATTCCTATACCTCGGAAGACTCCACATATATAAGAGCTACCTGATGGAAGAACACTCCTGAATCTTGCAGGAAGAAAAGCACTCCCTTAAAGTATCCTACTGGCACCATGAGACTAGAACTACTCTCCAGGGGTCTGCACTTCAAGGGGAAAGTAGTTGGCCAACAGTTTGTCTTTTTTTCAGGGACAAGAAATGTAGAGGAATTCCTGAATATGGCACGGTCTGGAAGCTTAGTTGAATAATGCATCGACTTCAGAAAGATATGTCTAACGTTGTGGTCATGGGATTAAATATTCTGGGTCTACTAGGCATTTCATTCTTCTGAGATCAATAAAGTTGGTACCATTGAGTTAGGTAACAATAAACAGCTGGTAATCAGTGCCACAATGCACTTTACAAATACATGTGTTTTGTTGACTTCAAGAGGGCCCATCTGACCACAGAGGACTGGACCCTGCAAGACATATGGCTGGAATATTTGGTGTCCAAATGCCTGCCCTGAGGACTTAGGGTTTGTAGGACTGACAACAAGGCACTTTCCCAGTAGTAGGGTATTAGGTGTGAAGAGAAAATCTTTGACCAGGATGTCTTAATTAGTGTAGTTAACATCGTCTCCATCACTGTTGGCCTGAAGTTGAACTTAGGTCCCAGTCAACAGTGAACTGTTTTTTTTCAATTTCACATTTAATTTTCAAGGTCACATTTGCTTTAACTTGTCATACCTCTCTATTTTCGGTTTCCCTTAACCCATTTTATTGATCATGGTATTTTTTTATTTAATCGTTTTTTCTTTTTTTTCTAGATTGGTTTGGGACTTGTATTGCCTTGTGATCTTTGCAATTTTTTGTTTGGTACTGCTTGATCTTAGCATACCCTTCTCTGGAAATTGCCTGCTGCTTGTGCCACAGCTATCAGAGGTTGAGCAGAGATTCTATCAGAACTGTGTTTTCACCTAAACAATGTGGATTCATTAGGTTGATGGGTGTAGTACCTTTAAAATTAAAACCCTATTCCTGCTAGTATCTGAATATTGAAAATGTCCTAATTGTCTTTGTTACAGGATATTTTAGCCTGTCCGTACTGCAGTCTAATTTTTGGGTGGGTTATACAATTGTTTAAAACTGTTCTCCTACGATTTATTTCTGCTTTCTGGGGTTGTAGACAGCAATGTGGAGTTTCCTTCTGTGTGTGCATTTGGAAACACTCTACTAAAACATCAAAGCCTTAGATTGCTTTTGAGTATGACTGATCCTTTGTGTGTCTTAAATTCTACTGTTAATGTAAGCCCCTCAAACCATGGACTATTGCTACTCTTTAGTTTCTCACAAACATTCTCTTTATTATCATGTGTGTGTATGTAATACCTTTAAAGTTTGTTGATGTCTTTTAGGTAACAAAGCACCATACTGTAAATTGTACAGCAGTGTAAATTGTTAAAGTAGAGACGTAGCATTTGTGCTGTGGATGATAAGGCACAGGTGTAACTCATGTTCAGCAAATGCTTTGCTCTTTGGAATTAAGTATCTGGTCTTTAACTTAAAATACACAGGCAAATATCAAAAACTTACATCCCTGCAGATCCAACATCTTAGAGCAGTTCTCCAACTTAATAAATAAACATTGGAATAGGATGTGAAGAATTGTGCATGGATAGATCTAATTAGCTGGGGCTATATTCAAAGTGAGCGGTATGAAGTGAGTTATGAGTTTCAGTCAAACTGCTGAAAACCATAAAGCAGTGGCTTGCAAAGTTTTTTGTGCTTCACATTTGGATATTCCGGGATACTTGCTTTCTGTCATTGACTTCGTTCATTTTTTCATGTTTCCATTCTATCATCACAAATGAACGTGATTGTCTGGTATACCATTGTTCTATTGATATTTTCTCTAAATGCTTTCTATAATATTCAGAATTGAATACTACAACTGGCAGTAAGCAGATATAATGGCATCAGGAGGGCAACTTTATGAATTGTGCTTATGTAACACAGCAATAACAAGAAAAACTAATGCTTTTGGCTATTGCAAAGCTCAGAGGAAGACAAAAACAAACCTGCATTTCTTTTCCGACTGCTGTCTGAAGCCTGAATGCAAATTGCAATAAAAAATAAAAGTTATGAAATTGAACATATTTTAAAAGTTTTTTTAAAAAAAATCTGTAGTGCAGAAAACACAATTGTCTTTGTAGTGCTGTATATTCAGCAACAATAGATAGTAAAACTCCTGTTGGGAATTCAATATATTTGGGGTGGAATCAAAATGTTTAATATTTTATAAGAATAAATGGATTACTTGGTCAATAAGGTTCATTCCAATCAGCATATATAGCTATGCTATCAGAACAGCCAAATGCCAACATAAAATGATTGTTTGGAATGAAGCATGGATCTTGTGACACTGTCCACCTACTCCTCAAAACAGCTATGGTATCAGTATCTACAATTCCTCTGAAGGTAGTATTCATTTGCCCGGTACATTTTCTTTTTCTATAATTCATATTTCATTGACTCCACATATTTAGTTAAAGTAAACAACATACTCTCTCATTTCTTCACATGCATCAAACGCACCATGCAGCCCTCAAGCCATACAAATATATTGCACTGTAAATTTCTTTGCATTCTTTTATTAATTTAACTGCAATGTTGATTGTAAAAACTTTAAAAAATGAAGACAATTTGGAAGACAGGCTGATATTTGATGTATCGATTTATATAATAAACATACACCACCAAGAGCTCTCTCGGCGCCAACATAAAAACTACCTAATGTACTCTAGCAGTCAGTGACCAGGACCTAAGGATGTGTCAAAACACTCCCTAATTATAAAATGAGTTTTGAAGGACTTTCAACCTAATTGATGGGTCTGTATTAATCTAAGGGAACTCATTTCACATTTTAGGAACCGAATATCAGAAGGATTTCTTTCAACACTGTGCAGTCTTTATTTTTGAGGTTTGGAGGAGAGGTTGGCACAAAGATGTTAAAAACCTGTGTGGATAGTAGTGCTTTAGGCAGTCAAAGATCTCCATGAGGAAATTCATTTTTGGACATTTTATGCATCATGAACAGTATCTTGAACATGGCCCTGAGAGTCACAAAACTGTCTTATTACACACTATAAATGTGCTGGAACCTGGTCATTGGGTCATGTGGTAACACTAAACACAAAGAGTTGCAATAATGCAATCTAAACATAATACAGGCAGAAATAAAAGCAGCATGAGAATCCTGCAGATGGAAATTAAATATTTTCTTACGTTTTTATCTTCAGTAATCTTAAACAACTGCCCACCACTGCAGACACACGAAAGGTCAGACTGTAATCAATGGGCACTCCCAGGATTCAACTGGCATTAGCCTGTCCCCAAAATAAAAAGCTCTACATTACTGGCACCCAGATTTATTAAGTTGTACCCATCCATTGTTGAGGTCCTGATAAGCAGTCATGGAGAGTTATAGCAGAGGTAAGTGCTGATTAATTCAAGCAGACTACAATCAGAATGTTGCCAGTATTAGAATGGGCATGAAAGCCATCAATGGTTGCTTATAAATATTGAATAACATAGGAGAGAGAAACAAGCCCTGTGGCACTTCACATATAATCAGGGCACCTTACGAATTAAATGTGGCAAATGAATATTAATAGAGAACACTCATATAATATTTACAGTTTATGTATAGAGGAATACATTATTAAAATGGCTAATCAAATGAGTCTCAGAGCCTCTCTGCCTTTTAAGGTACACATTCTTGGAATACTCATAACTAACTATTACACAACTTACTTGTGCTAACAAAATTGGAAATCCTGTGATATAAGGTGACTCGTTCAATTTCTTTATTAACTGTGCTAGAATTAGTCTTTAGCAACTTAATACATTTGAATATATTAGCTGAAGGTCTAAATGTGTCTGATATGTGATACCCTTCAGGCACCCACAAGGTACATTAGATTGTGGAGCAAAATAAAAATGAGTTTACTGTAAGCTGAGTCTTTCTCCTAAACAAGAAAGATGTCAACCTATTGCAGATTAGTCACAGAAGGCATATTAGGACTACCCCAATGAACCCATCTACATTTAATTTTAAGAAAGATTTACTATTACTCAATAGTCCTCAGGCCGATCTTTGATTGTCTGCAAGAATTTCTCCAATGGAGAATAACAAATCAGAGTCAACACTGGGGCCAAAACTGGAGGCCATAATTCAGACTCAGAAAAACTTAAGCCTGCTAGAAGGAGAGCTTTCTGTAGGATCCAGGATGCATCACATTTCTCAAACTTTCTTTCTGACATAGCTACACCCACTGTAGCATTGATTATATATCAGCTACAAAGACTTTAAAATGTACACAGATAGCCCACATAGTCCTCTTAAAACAGGGACACGAAATGCATTGGCAATATATATTGTTATTAGAAAGAAAGTTAGCTTTGCATTTATGAATACAAAACTGAGGTACCCTTAATAGGTCATTGTAGGAGCAGCATATTACTGTTGACTTATCCTTGAACCAGGAAAATACTGCAATCTTGGCACAAAACAAAATGGATTGGATGTAGTTCTTAATCTATATCACCCCTCCTTCCTCAAGTCAATACACTGGATAAATACACCTATTACCAATTACCAGTGTTTCAAAGTGATGTTCCTGTCTTACAAAGCAGCCTTTGTGTGTGATAGGGCCTCACCCTAATCATGGTCTGACTGAGCTACTACATTCTACAATATACTCTAAAAAGGCCTCTGCAAAACACCACAGAGGCTATGAACAGTACAGGGCCATCATGGAATATCCACTAGGCCCATGGCTACCAAGTAATCCGACACTGTGCAACAGGCCCAGACCAGTTAATCAAAAGAACTAGATTAACCATACCTCACAACCCTGAATCCTAATCATATTTTGATTACATCCAACCTTATTTATTGTGGATATTCTTCTCTATTTCTTTTCTTTTTATTTCCAAATTTCAATGCAAATGCCATAACCTGACTGAAGAGAAATTAAATAACAAATTGCACTGAATGCAACACTAGGCGATTAGACTACATCTCAAGGTTAAACAACATGAAAAGTCCTCACTAGAAGAAGCTACTTGTGAAATACAGAATAACATTCAAAAACCCAATCCAAAGTGATAAATGTATTGAGAAGTTATCTGTTTACCACAATGACAAAGATTTCAATTTAATTTACACCATACCTGTTTGGAAAGCCAATTTCAAGCAGTTAAAATTGTGGCACAAGCACGAAACAACCACATGGACTCTCAAGAAACTTCTACAATCATACTTGCAGCAGTTAAACCTATGACTGCCAATATTCCACAAGAATCAGTGCTTGAAGCATGCTTGATTGGATGGCCTAGTTCTTTCTGCTCTCCTTGCTCACCTAATTGTTATGAGTTAAGCTAATCTTTACTTAATAGAGTTATTCGACGTAGCCACATGGTGACATGTTTGGTAATTACAAAATAAAAAGAATAAAAATGTTTGAATTTGGATGCCTGGAGAAAAGAAACAATGCCAAAATAAAATTAAAAAATGTGTTGTATCAAGTTAGAAAAAATGTAAAATAAATATATAACCATAAATGTTTGCACTGAACAAAAAGTATATATTTGAAGAAATGATGTAAGACAAAACTTTTCTCCCAATGAAACAATCAGGATTTTATGATTCTGAATAAAGATGTGTAAAATGATGTGCTAGACATCTATAAACACTGCTGAATATTCTTGATGTCCCTTTGATGTATGAATGGCATGGATGTGTGACTGTTGAAAATGTGGAGAGATGTATTGTTTGGCATTTTCTGTTACTTTTTTAATCTTTGTACATAAATGTACATGGTGAATCTGCACTTCAGAAGTCACAAGCATATCCACATTTGTGTTACCTTCAAAGGGTACATTTGTACATTTAGTATGTGCCCTTTCAAGTTATACACTAGAATCAACATTTGATAACATATGCAATGAATGGGTTAAAAGTGGTGCGTGCACTTTTGCAAATGATGCATCTCTATATACATCCCTTGAAGTGAACCAATCTAAATTTAAACTCTTGTGCATATTTTCAGGGATTCTACAATTCATTGAACATTTTGAGGGAAATGTTCTCATTTTACACATCTTTATCTCATGACTTGTCCAGAACACCTCTTAAACAGAAGAAATGTCAAATACCTGCTGGGAATTTAGAATTAAAAACACAATTGTTTGAAAGATCAGGATAAGAAAGTCATATGCTTGGTAATTTCTTCTTAGTCTTATTTGTTCTGTAAAAAATCAGCATGGTGATGTTAAAACGAGGAATAGTAAATATTAGGCAACAGCTCAATGCATGCTACAAGAATGAATGGGTTAGGTATTTCCAGTTGTGAAAGCAGCAGAAAAGTGTAACATGCAATATAGTTGGATTAGAAATTGGTGATGCAAGGCAAATCTAATTCAGTATGTACATATATGTTTCAGTTTACATGACTAAATTGTCTTTAATCTTGAGTGCAAGTTTTCAGGAAATTGTTGGTGTTTAGGACGCCTGAATGGAGAGCTTTTTCATAATTTTAAATTGTACTTTAAAATCAGACTCAAAATGTCTATGTAGTCACATAATGACACATTTATCTTTGCAAATGACAATTGTGGACGCTGTCATATTTATGTGTATTCTTTAACCAAGCTTCCACTTTGTCAGGCTTAGAGCTTACTATAACCACTTTGTTAAAAAAGGTACTTGGAGCCACACAAAAGGGTGTATTTTCCAAATTAAATTTGCCTTTTAAGTATCTCTTCTGGTGTGTCTGACCTGCTTTTCCCAGAGGATGTCTACGGATGGGAAAACTGAGACCTGCAGGTAGTAGATCAGTCCCAGATTATTAACAGAGCAAGGTTTTGGATGAGAAACAATTCTTTACAATTTTTATGCAGACAAAATAAGAGAAATAGTAGTGTCAACTGTGATGGGCAGATATTAAGAAAAGATTAACTATGACCATTGTTAGCCTAACAGTAACATAGTCTGAATTGAAATCCACTACCTATAATCTTGTCCCAATCAATTCTGGAAATCCTGTTTGATAAATGCTAGGTACCTCTACTTTGGATCTTTTTTTACCATTTTGTTTTCTAATAGTCACGTTTTTCTAAATTACAGAAGAATTTGTAATGTGGGATCTAGAGAGTAGGCTAAAAAAATTTGCTTTGTATCTCTTTTTTATTGAATATAATGTATGCAAATTGCATAGAAAGTGACAGCACAGTTTCCATATGTACCATTTATTTGCTGTGCTCTTTTGCTAATACAAACTTGAACAACTATGTATTGCTGTCAGACTAATTACCTAAACGCTTTGTGTCAAGGCACAAATGGAGTAAACCAATTTTACCATATATTGCCAAATGTGTAGCATTTTGTATCATTAGAATGAATATATCAATTACACATGTACATACATAACAGCATTTTAAAACCTTTTAGTAGACTGAGTGAGGAGAAATTTACAATTCCCTTTTATTTTAAATTTTAGCATTCTAAGAAATTATAGTGTTGCTATTTGCTCCATGTCTCGTAGTCATAAAGTATTCCTCCAGGGTCATGGTCATGTAAAATTGTATGCATTTTAATATGGATCAAACAATGTGTGTGTTCCTTTTGCTATCATACAAGCCATAAAAATGATCTACTTTACATCAACTTTTTCCTCAGTTATAAACTTTGTTTAAAATGCTCCCAGAACAGCTATAGCCCTTGCTTACATGTCACATTTGATCACAAACTGTGCAAAGCCACCCTTGTGTAAATGTCACATTAAACCAAAATCCATACTATGGTTTGTTTCTATAGCAAGGACTCCTTCTATAATGCCACATGCTCTTCATCTGTTCTCAGAGAGGCATATTGTGAATATGTAATAATTTGGTTTACGTAGGGTATCCGCTGCTTACAAAGGGAAGTGCTCCAGCTTAGCCCAATGAAAGAGTCGCTAAAGAAGAAAGCCAATTTGTAGTAATATGGAATATCTCAAGTGTTCCAAATTTTGCAATAATTCTGGTGAGAACAGTGAAAGGCAACAATAAGTTTCTGATGCTCAGTTACCTCCCGCATGTGGCATGTCTTTAAATATCGATTTCCACTGAGATTGATGGTCCTGGCAATTTCTCAAAGTTTTGCTGGTGATCAATGTCATAGAGATAGGTAATGAACTGAGTAAAGTGGGATGACAGCACGAGTGCCTGTGCACAAGCCAAATCAGATGGTTCCTATGAAGTGGAATTCAATTAGGGCATTCCACGACCGTGCCTATTCACATTGCTAACATTAACTCCCACCCCACAAATGAGTTGTAATTTTATCTGCTTACCACACTAAATCTATGGGTTAAAACCAAGGATGACCCCTACATAGGACAAGGTAAGCAACAGCCTTTGGGTGTGACCTGGTGGTAGTGCCAAACAACAACACGAATCTGATACATTTGTTTTTACTTTCATGTAGTGCACTCAAATGCAAACTGGAATTTTGGCTAGAGAACTGAAATTCCTTCCTCCTAAATCAGCTCTCTTTCTTTGCCATGCTCTCCACTGCACAGTTGCAGTTCTCCTGATGTTTTGCAAACCTTCAACGTGAAGGAAGCAGCAAATGGCAAGTGAGAATCTGCTGTGCCCGCCGCTGTCACTTATGTGCTTACTAAAATATGACTCCTGGGGTCTATGAATGAGTAGCTATGCTATGAATGCCTCTGTACATTAGTAATGCTGCCATGAATATAGTAATTACAGACAGTTTTCCCTTAGATTATAACTGCGCAGAATGAAAATTGCTGTTAAAGCTGTTTCTTCATTCTTCAGGTTTGCATTTCATAACAGTAGGTTACAAAAAATCATTTAGTATTGTCATCAGCGGTTACTCCAAAGAGAACACACAAAAACATCTTAGTCTAGGAAATTTAGGGAGTCAAAGCCAGCATGCCTCAAGGCTTGAATGTTTTAACCTTATTTGTAGGTCCATGGATTTATAGAGTAAGGATTTGGGGGAAAAGCTGGGTTTAATAGTTTCCCTAAGGTCCAGTATATGCCCAGTAGATGAACTAAGTGCAGGAACAGAGAATGTTATAAGCAAGCTTCAATAAATCTCAATGATGGCATAGCTTGTAGGCTATGATACTCTAAATTGATGAAAGCATTACGTAGGCTTATCCACCAGGGAATAAAAGATAGTTATAAATATGTTGTGACCAGTGTCACAGGAAAACCTGTTCTAGAAATAAATGGTTTGGGCTTTCTGGATGTGGCAATATCAAGCATTTGCAGAATTAGTCGATATACTACTTCTACATTAGCTTTCTGAATGTATATTTATTGAGTATAGGGAAGTAATATTCTGCTTGTAACATTATCAACAGGAACCAGAAAGGAACAGACTCTTTTCCTGGTGTGTATTAGGTATATTCTTAGAATTGATTAATTCAGTCTTCAGTGCCACTTTTCATGTCTTCCTTTGCAAGGAATGTTCAATTTTTCGCTTCATAGACCAAAGAGGTTGAAATAATAATTTAACCATAAAACCTGAAAATATAGATATCCCATACCATTATTGGAAAATGATTTGGTTACAGACAGAAAGAGGATTTCTTCAGTCTGTTAGATGCCCCAAAGGCCTGTGATATTTTGCAAAGACCAATACATAGATTGTGCTTTGCTCAACATTTTAACACCTACAAACGAATATGCTGCTTTTTGCTTTATTTAATTGACAGTGACAAGCAAGTACTAACATAGGGCTGAGTGACCAAGTTTACTACATATTAGGAGTCCAGATACGTCTGTGACTGAAAGTTGCTATTCTAAGTCTCCTTCACTCTTGAGTAGATGTGCAAAAGCAGTTAGGAACTGTGAGGAGGTGCAGGGTGAGTCAAATTTAAATGAATAGGTTACATTATAACTAGAATGAAGTATTCAATCCACAATAAATTACTAATACAAAACAGTGGTAAAACAAGGTCCCCTTCTTATGAACACAGTATACTTTTCAAGATATATACACGATATATACATAATTCTGAACATTAGCACACTCCTAAAACATTAAAAGAAAACGCAACAACAACAAATCAAATTTTATAACACTGGAATGATCCAAAAATGTTCAATAATGTTAATGAATAGTTAATTACCATAACTTAGGCAATCACAACACTTTAAAATGGAGGATTTGCAATCCACTCTGCATCACAGAGATACTCTGTAACATGTTCTCTTTATTATTCATAATCCTTCTTCTGCAAAACACCACAAACATTTTGAAATGGATAAAGCATGATGGCAGCCAACAAGCCAACGAGAAGACATGGTTTAGCAACCTGCAAAATGAAGGGATTGAGTTTGAGAAAGTGGTAAAAAAGTGCCACAGTGGTGTGACCAACTCCAATTTTTGGAATGAGGCCCCTGTTTCCACTCTGTACTCTGGTTTTAAAAGTGGATCATGTACAAATTTAGGGGCGTATCTACAAGGGTATTACACCACTGAAATATCATTTTTACCAAAGTTCTGGTGGTGCAATCCCCTGGATCATATTTATAAAGTGCGGTTAAGCCACTTTTATGGCTTAATACCACTTTGTAATTATGGTACCTTTTAATGCAGGTATCTGTGTGAAAGAGATGTAAAATGGGTGTAGTGTGGGCATTCCACCGCAACACCCATTGCTTTTGGATGCTGCCATAGATTTACAAAGATGTGTAAATCTGAGGGAGTGCCAAAAACTAATGCCATGCAAAAGCAGGCATTAGAATTGCACAACGAGGAGAAATACTATTATTCCTCGTCATTTTTGATTTTTTAAGTGTGCTGCATTCTGCAGCACACATAGAAAGAGCAAAATTCCATAATTGATTGTTTATGTGCAGGAAGGTTTTCCTTCCTGCACATAAACAATCAGTGAATAATGGCGGTTTGCTACTTTTATGTGTGCTGTATTCTAGTATAGTTCAAGGACTTTTAGGAAAAGGCATTGTAATTCAGCTGTTGAAAAAGACCAATCTTGATCCTCTCCTAACTTCTAGTTATCACCCTTTTGCTTGACACCACCTTGCACCTTCTAAGCTTTTGAAAGCAAAGGAGGCAAAACGATTATATCCAGAAATCTCATTCTAGAAGATTCCCATGTAGGATTCTGTGCTTTTCAAAGCACAGAATTAGCCCTTTTTGAAGTTGTTGATATTGTCGGGCAGCAGATGAGAACGCTCCTTGTGTTCTAATTCTTCTTGATCTCTCTGATGTATTTTACACCATTGATCATGCCCTTTTTATAAAAAAACTATAGACACAGAGGGGCCGAGTACGATGTTGGTTGAAAAGCTTCTGACCGCTAGTCGAAAGCTTTCCGACTGAGGTCGGAGGCTTTCTCACCGACATGGTCGGTTTGCGGTCCGACCACCCTATAATGATGTTGGTGTTCAAAACGTAAACCGGCTGGTCATTATGACTTAGTTCTGACCGGTTTTAGGAGTCTTCCAGCCAGTCAGAACTGCACCTTAATACCTATGGTCGGGATTACGATGTTGGTTTCCCACATACTTTGGTGCTGGCCTTTTCGACATTCCCCTTGCCCCTGCGATCTACGGTTGGTGGTCAAGTGAAAGCCTCAGACCACAGTTAAAAAGCTTCTGACAAGCGGTCGGAGGCTTTCCGACCGACATCATAATCGGCCCCAAAGTATTGATGGCTCTATACTGAATTGGTTACATCTCTTATTCAGGTGTTTTTGGCCAAAGTTTATATTCCTCAAAACATTTGTCCTGCAGGGTACCTCAAGGTTCCTCTTTGTCACCTCATCTATATGATATTATCAGTTAATAGTCCAATTTTCTTGCCTAAAACTTTAAACCCATGCTGATGATTTTAAGCTTCTACTCAAACTCAGTTTTAATGCTATGGATTCTTCCTATGGACAAAAAAGGCATGCTACTGCCCATGTTTGGATGAGCCAGCCCTGGTAAACATTCAACATGGGCAAAACCGAGATTCTTATCTCTGGAGCTAGCAATCTGATATGGCAACCTCCTTACTTGCCAGAAACAAAGGGCTTATGTCCTCCACTCTTCAAACGGATGAAGAGTTTTGGAGTAAAAACTAATGCACTTTTGCAACTGGACTGGCAAGTATTGACATTAGTACCAACATACACTTCTTGCTCTCCTTGTGCACCACTCTGATTCATGCTCTGTGTTTGCGTACTGTGTATGTTCTCTGGCTCTGAAAGGCATTAATGTTACTACTTTTTGTTTGCACTGCCCTACTCTGGAGTTCTCTCTGGGGACTCTCAGCCTAGACATTGTTGGAGCATATCCAAAGCCTCAGTGTTCAAAGCCCCACCATTTAGCCAACACGTTTTTCAATCACCGTGGCGGGCTAGTCCCTGGCTGGGTGCAGACTAGTGGCAAATGTAACACGAGGTGAGAGAAATGCCACGGTCTCACTTTCAGCCTTGGCTATTGGCCTCTGTGCTCCTTGAGCAGCCCCTGCCTGTGCTGTACTGCTACTGTTACTGCTCAGTCTGGTCTTGTCTTGCTCATCCGCATTGCACAGCAAAGGTGCAAAGGTGACTCTTATTTTGGCCACTTTATCTAAATCGAGCAGTTTGGCAAACATCAACAGCATTAAATCCCCATCAACCATCAACAGCTTGCAGCACATCTAAAAAAGAATGTGCACCAGAAGTTCACTATTATTGGTAAACAATAGGAGCACTGAAAGAAAATGGAAATTAGGTGCCAAAAAGTGTTGGAAAAATCTGACACTCGACGGTGGTGATATTGAACAAGAGACCATGATAAACTCCCATCTCCCAGGACACTGGGATGAACATCTCAGAACTTGATCAATCCAAGGTGACAACTGGCTTAGACATAGCCAATAAAAATATTAAAAATATAAGATAGCAAAAGTGAATCCTAAAACTTAAATTAGGTCTCCCAACTCCACTAACAACAAAATTAGTTACATTTGCTCACTATATGTCAGTAGATGACAGGATATTACCAGCGGCCAAAATAGCTGACACAGTATCATCTGCTGATGTGGACAGCAGCAGCGCTGAAACCCACCTAGATACACAGCATCAATTAGCTCAACTGAATTTCAACCAAGATATCCTTTCTTAGGGAGCTATGAGAAATGTGCCTCAAGAAAGTGACAATAGTCCACGTGGGTGTAGGAAATTGACACATGAGTTAAGATCGTGCAAGCATGTTAGCCGTGGCTCAGGATTACTGCAGGCCTTCTGCTGATAAAGTGACTGCAGGCACTGTCTTTAGTCTTGAGACCTGCTCAAGAGGCTCTACTTCTTTACCTTATTTAACGCCTCAGAAACTTAATTTAATACATTTTTGTGATTTTCGTGCAGTAGCAGGTTGTGGAATTATAGAGGTATAGGGTGGGAAGAAATGTAATTATAATATAATATTGATTATTTTGTATTTAATATTATTGATAATAGTTTTGCTAATTGTGCTATTAAATATTTGGAATGTAAATTTCATGTGTGAGTTGTGGGGATTATCGGGGTAAAGGGTAGAAAGTAATTTAGTTTTAATTAATTAATAATTAGTTGTTAATTAATATTAATTATTGAATTGATAATTAATTATGTTAATTGCCTAATTTTCATCTTTTTTAGTTGAGGATTGTGGGGTTTATAGCGGTAAAGTGTGGGGAGTAAGTGGATGCTGGGAAGTGTAGTGTTATTAAACTACAGGGCGCATTGTTACTACTCTAACCTGTTTTCACCCGTGAGCAAGGCATGAGATAAAAAGATATACATATATATTATGAATTAAAATTATTAGTTTCATAATAGTTTTTTAAGTAGATTTTTGTAAATATATATTAATTATTATATATGTGTGTTTACAGTTTTTCAATTAAGTTTATGTGTTAAACTTGGTCACATATATATTACATCTATATTTTTAAATTATTGTTGATATTTAATATTTATGATTTTAATTTATATTTGACAATATTTCCCCCCTGATATTTTTGGACATACTATTATATGTGCAGGATGACTTTGGGCCTGATTACTTGCCTGGCGCCAGACTCATGGTGGCGCAGCAGTGGCATTTGTTTCCTGGAGGTAATGCAGGAGCGCCACAACGCAATATCCTGAGCGGAGACTGGCTCAGTCCCGCTCAGCATATTACAAGATATTGGACCGCCAGCCTTTTCATGGCAGAGCCCTGCCGTGAAAATACTGGTAGTGCAGGAAAAATGTGTACACCCGGCCATGGGGGTCCATTCAGTGGGGCACAACATGTGCCTCCCTGTCTGTACCACCAAAAAGTCCCAGCACAGCATGGACGTCCACGTCCAAGCCGTACTGGAACTTTTTGCTGTTCCAAATTGCGGTGCCTGTTTTCTAAGCACCCCCATGGGAATAGCAAAGAACTGTTGATCGTATTATGAGTTACCCATTTTCAACTTGTAATACGGTTTCCGGTGATTGCACAGCTTTGGCGTAGTGGAGGCTGCATTGCCCTGTCACCGCTGAGCCAAAGTTGTAATTAGGCCCTTAATTATTTGCATCAACATTTTTGTCTATATATTTTGGCATGGGGATATCTTGAGGGTCGATATTTTGTCAGTGAACTGATTATCATACATCCAGGTCTCTGCAACAAGAGCTGGCAGAGGAAGATAGTGGACTTGAAAAAAGGAAGCCGGAATCCAGGTTAACAACTGGTGAAAGTCCTGCAATCATAAATTAGAAGAACCAGAGGAGTCATAATATGCACCTACTGCACCTACTGCTGCAGATCAAACAGGTAAAGGAAAGGAACTGTTGGTTAGGAGGGCAAGGGAGGGATTATAAGATAGTTGTATTCAGACCCATGGATACTGATGTGGTATGGTGACTCAGTCCCTACATGCTGATGTACTATGGTCCCAAGCATAGTTCTGTTCCTGAGCAGAATCCCTTCAAAAGGCAACACAGTCATATGGCTGGAATGCTCCTAAGGAGTCACAAATATTTTCAAGGAAAAATAAAATAAACAATATTAAATACAATAAAAAAACAAGTGAAAAAACTGCACAACAAGTAGGGAGTTGCTTCCGGGCAAAATGTCTTCCCTGTATTCCCTGTATTCACCACAGTAGGGTTGACTTGTGGTCATTTTATTAACTCTATTTCCATTATAAACATGAATTCTATGAATAGTCTAAGTGAGAATGTGACCTCTGCTCCAACTACACAGACTAGGTCTATACAAAGATCTGAGGACCAAGTGTTCCTGATTATCCAATCCAAAAAAGAGACTTGAGCGGGCAGCATCTCGAAAATTGAATTTACTAATAACAAAGGTCAATATTCACCTGCAGCCCTACCCGACCAAGAGACAATCCCCTCATCTTTGAAAGCTGCTGAGGCTAACACAACCCAAAATTCAGGAAGCAATTGAAAGGACTGCTGCAAGTTGTCCCAGGCATCACAAACAGATCATTGGCAAGATTGTGCATCATCTAAAGAAGTGGAGCCCACCCTACAGGCAGGTTGCAGTCAAACAGATTTGCCAGATTGTAAAATTCAGCCAGATCAATTGTGCACCGTCAGCCAACCTACACATGATTCACCATGCATGAGCAAGGTAGAAAGTGCAACACATGATGAAAGGTTGCAGGCAGACACCCTTACTTCCCTGTTTGTCTCTGATGGCAGAAGCCAGTCTCCAATCATGGTTCAATCATGTATACATAGCAGCGTGGCTACTCGAAATTTCCACAGAGCACGATGCCAAAACAGCATGATCCACATTGCACAGCCATTTTAACACTATCAATCAATATTTTGATTTCGGGATTTGCCCCATAAAATTTCATGCAGAAAAATAAAATAAAACACATTTATACATCTGAATTATAGCAACTATACAGTTAAAAACATAAAACAGTAAAGTGCATACTTCAAATGGAAAATGTCATTAAATGTCACACTTAGGTGCTTGGTCTCATAGTTTTACACAGGAATTCATATAAACAAATACTAAAGGTTAAAAGAGATCTGCAACAGAACAAAAGTCTAGAATAACAATTACTTCACATATCATAAGGTTAAAGTGCAGAATTTTGGTAGCAGTGGGCTAGAATAGTGGGTGCACAAGGTTAAGCATAAAGTGTCCATTAGGCAAACTGATCTATTGCACCCAGGTCACTGAGAACAGCAATCCCTGCTTCTTCCTATCAAGTCAAACTGCATATACTATAGGAGGGTTAGTGTCCATCTGAAAAATC
The DNA here is from genome assembly GCF_964263255.1 of Lissotriton vulgaris. Classification (NCBI taxonomy): domain Eukaryota; kingdom Metazoa; phylum Chordata; class Amphibia; order Caudata; family Salamandridae; genus Lissotriton; species Lissotriton vulgaris. The sequence goes on from NC_141689.1 coordinate 387,948,771, forward strand.
CAGAGACCGCTTTATATTGTCTTACACCTCACACTTGGCATTGTCGCCTTATCCATGCCCTTCTTGGTCTATGATATATATCGGGTAGAAGAAAAGTATATGTTCAACATCCTCTATCAAATCTGTGCAAAATATGCAATGAGAAGAATTTGTGACATTGGGATTCCAATTTGGAGTAAACTTATTAACCAACAAAAAGTCAAACTGAAATGTAATTTACAGTGTTCAAGCACGCTTAGACGTGACTGCATCCAGGTAGGGCTTAAGGGAGGGAGCATATTTATTACATTAAACCTCCTATGTGAATCCCCCACTTTTGGATTCACTTTGGTAAGACTGGATCTTGAAGTCCTAAAAAGCTTTTTTTTTATCATAGCCTTAGTGCCTAGATTAGTTGATGTGGGTTCGCTCCAACAAATATTGTTCAAAAACTGTTTAATGTTTTGAAACAAAGGGATTATGTGCACTTTTCCAGTCTTCATAATTTCTGTTATATCAGGCCTGAAATGTAGGAATTCAGGATTAGACGGCAATCTAACCCAATAGAAGAGGGGTCTCAAGGAGGTTAGGTCTCTTACTCTTTTAAAAAGAAAAGAATAAGGGAATTAGAAGGCTACTTTAAGGCAAGATAATGAAAGATCTAACTAAGTTATTTTCCCTGTAGGACAACTCAGAAATATTCCCCACTCCCCAAACTTCAGCCCCGTACAAAGTTGTGTTTTGTGCCTTTGCACAGTATACCTCTATGTCTGGGGAGACATATTTGGGGGTAGTAACTTTGAATCTTTAATAATATAGGATGCTTTTTCGAATCAATTCGCTCTTCTGTAATTGTGACCTCCATACATGTACATTGTCTATTCTAACCCCCAAATAATCAAAATTGTAAACACCATTTACTTCCAAGCCTAGAGGTACACAAAATTCATGAAAGTTTCTAAGAAGGTTCTGTAGGCCGATTGGGGTACAAGAGATCAGCAGGTTATCTTCTGCAAATAACAAATCTGGAATAGGGATTCCTCCTATCTTGGTGGAATCATGCGTGCAGTTTTATAGATGTTTTATAACTTTATATATGCAAAGAGAGAATAAGGTGGTGGCTAGCACGCATCCTTGATGCAACCCCAGGCTCAACAGGTATGTGGTCCGTGAGCTCACCCCCTCTTACCCACCTTACTTGGGCAAAGTTTCTCTTGGGGAGTCTCATCAAAATACCTAGTAGAACTGGAGTGAAACCCATTGAGACAAGGTACAGGAAAGGGATTGCCTAGGGAAAATATCAAAAGCCATTCTTAAATCCACAATGGCCACAGACATAAGACTTTTGGATAATCTCAAATACTTCCACAATATGAGATTAAAATGAAGATCAGACTCAATTGGGCTCACCACGAAGCAGATGTCTGCCTGCAGGGGTGCGAAGATTTCAAATTCCACTACCTAATCCAGCAATATATCTAGAACTTGGTAGCAGAACTCTTTTTGTAGATTGTGAATAAGACTGATGGGCCGGTAGTTACTGTGAATGTTCTTGTCACATTTCTTAAATATCAGTATGATCTGGGAACCCGCAATGAATTGGGGATGCTCTCCCCTGCCATGTTCCTTTTTGACAATACATTAATATATGGGTACCACAGGTCAAGTTATGATCAGTTTAAATCACAAGGAAACGTATCTGGCTTAGGGCTTTCCCTCCATTCAATGGTTTTATATCCCTGATAGTTTTCACTAAAGTAAATTGGACTGAATCGTGACTGACTGGTTGATTGATGGTCTTCATTGAAGGGCACTTTAAATTACAGGTTTCTGCAGTAACTGCTGGTAGGATGCCAGATTCTACATTTTTTGGGGACATACTTCTCTGTCAAATGATCCACCCTTGTTGAGACTGTACAAATAACTCTAGTGGACTGAACATACTTTTATTGCCATGTGCTAGAATATGCCAGAACATGTTGATGTCTTTTTGTCTGGGGACCACAGCAAGAGCATTCCAGCTGGAGTGTATCCAGCCCTGCTTAGAAAAAGCAAATATACATTTATGCTAGGAGCATGCATTCTTTAGTGCTGCTCTACCTCTTGATTTGAATGTTTCAATTAAAATTATTTTGACTTTAAAGCTATCATCTGAAAACCAGGGGCAAGACTGGCCAGAAACTGGTTTAGTAATAGCAGCTTTCTTTGTACATACATTCTTTAATGCCCTTAACATAGGGGCATGTAGGTCAAGTATAGGGTTCATATTAGGCAGGCAGTGCTCAAAGGGTCTTTATTAAATGTTTTATAAATCTGCAATCAAATTTGGGGTTTACTGTTTCAATATAGCCATTTCACTGTTCTCAAATTATTCCTGAAGGACATGACCCTCTCTGATCAATTATATACATTTGTTTAGTTTCAAACAAATTACCTTCTAATAGTAGTTTTAGAGCAGTATGATCAATGTCAACCTTGGGTATAACTTCAAATCCAACATAGTATGAATAAATCAGTGTTCAAGATTATAAAGTCGATACAACTCTTATAATTCCCTCTGTGTATGTCAGATTTGAATCTCCGATTACAAGCAGATAAACTATGTCTTGCAGTAAGGATCAATAGTTGGAATGCGGATTCAGGCCAGGAGCATATGGTTTCTACATCGAGCTTCTGAATTCCCTGTGCTTTGTCTTCCATCACTAAGATAGAAGAGACACTGTATAGGGGCTCGAATGTGGCATTAAAGTCTCTTGCGATCAGGAGAGGAGATATCTCAGATATACTGGCAAGATCATTTCTAAGTGTTTTGGAGATTCAATATTTGTATACACTGTTTGGTTATTCACATTGTAGAGGGATAAATTATGACCTCTCCTTCCTTTGAGTATCAAACCTAGTATATATGTTTCCAAATGAATGTCTGGACAAGCTTTAGGTATTTTCTTTTCCTGGAGTAAATTCCGAAACAAGTTGTGCAGGGTGAAGATTATTTTGTGTTTGTGACTCATTTGCACAACTCTAGACGGAATTGCATTGATGCTATAGTTTGTGAACCCTGTTGTAAATATGGGTTATAATACCCATGTCTCATGCATTAAAAGGATATGAAACTGATCAACAAATGATTCCCATTCTGGTGTTGTAATGTTCCCTTGTAATCCTGCCACATTCAATAATAAAAACTTAATGAGGGGCAGACATACTCCCTTTGTAGAAAGTGGGGACGTGTACAGTTCAATGCAGATTTTCGTGGATCATGGCTGATAGGCTACCACTGTTCCTGGTCTAGGGAACAGGGTCTGGGGGAAGGTGTTTAGTGGTCTATTAGATGGATGGTCTAGCTTTTGATGATTGGGTGGGAAATGTAAAAAGGGTGTGAGCACCAGTACACTTGTTTCTGACTTTGTTGGTATAGAGTCAATCAACCTCTTCAAGGGGAGTATGATCTGGTCTCCTCTGGATGCTTGGCTTGTATGACAGATAATTTTTTGCCAAGCCTAAAGTGCTAGAGGAGTCAGGGAGGCAGTTGTGGCTAGATTCCTAGATGTGCAAATCCTAGATGTGTAAATACCTTCTGGAAGTGCAGGTCTGCAGGGGTTGGGAATCTTAGATTATTTTTAATTGGATTTCTGAGCCAAAGGGTTGAATGGGATGCACATTCAGGGTCAGTAGCCCATCCATTAGCTTAGGGTGTCTTACAATTAATTTAAAAACAGGTGAATTAATGGTGCAGGTGCTACACACTTTGCATAAACAATGTCTGAGTGGATTAAAAAAAACAATGGCACTGGGTGCATATCCAATGGATTGCCTTGTTTATTAGTGTCTCAGAGGGTTTAATATGCCCTTCCCTAAGATTTAGAATGGGAACTATGTAAATGAGGGGCTCTCTGGTGCCATGTGTGAAGGAGACAGGTAATGTATAGTGTACTAAGGGTGAGATACCCTGATTGTATGCACCTGGTCACCCAGTGTGTTGTTTAGCAAGTTCGAGCATGTTAGATCTATGTGGGATTGGTTCTAAATGATATTCCAGTGCAATTAAAGTTTAAACATATTCTCTTTGTTGTCTTCCTGGCATCTTATTCTTCAAATCTCGGGTGCCCGGCCATTTGCCCTGGGTAGTTTTTGCCTGTGGTGTCCTGGGGTGGAAGAAAAACAGGGAGTTGAGAGGACAAGTCTCTTTTTCCAATGTCAGTGCGGCCTAGGCAATTGTCATCATAATTATCATCACAGTTGGTGGATTTACAGTGGCAGACAAAGTTATCACAAGTCTGATGGTTTGAGTATTTCTTGTTGGGCTTTTGTAGGGTGCCAGATAATTTATTAGACTTATATTCAATAAACATTCACTGTAATAAGATCAGTTCTCAAGCTATCCACAATGGTTTTAATGTTCGTTAAAGTTATAGTCTTGGGGGGCGTGGCCAGCCATCATGGCCGCAAGGACGTAACTCAGCTCAGTCCCGCGGTGAGCCCAGTGAGTTGGCTGATTCCGTTGCTCAATTCCCGGCGAAAGCACTCTGAAATGCCTGGCATGGGCATGCAACACTGAGAGGACACCTTTGGATGCTCCCGATACGGGAAAGAAGACAAGAAGCAGCCCCATGACGACCACAGCGAGCTGCGCTGCTGAATCCAAATGGAGGCCGTTCCCTGCGGATCCTAGTGCTGCAGTGGGAGACGACTAGATGGACGAATCCTGCAGACGTGTGCTCCCCTGAGTGGAAACGGGTGGCATGAGGCAACATTTTTGCCTCTTTGTGAAAGAGATATCCCGGCCAGCACACAAGAGGAGATGTGGCGAGGGGCCAGCGGAATAGCACATTGTTGGTAAGGGTGACTCTCCCCGCAGCACTCACATCATGAGAGGCTGATTCCTGGGAAAATATTCTGATGATGCGGGCACGGTGGACGGGTGGTGCACCCGCGACAACTCTCCCAGGCGGCTGCGAGTGCCCACTTCAGTAAAGAACACCAAGAGTATCACCGAGGCCTGTGCCTGACTTCAAGATATCACCTCTTGCGATTTAATAGGGGTTCCTCAGTGATTCCTGCGAAAAGGACCAGTGAGACGCATTGACTGTCGCAGGCATTTAGGTTGATGAAAAGGAGGCCCTAGAAATCTCACATCATGACCAGACCGTAAGGTCTTCAAATAACCTCTTCTCACCTACTCACTCTGTTGTGACAGAGTGCGACTCTCCGGGTGCTCACAGCCCAGCACCCGACCAACAGCTCATGCAACGGGAGGTGTGGCTCAGACCGCTCAATCTGCCTCTATGCCACCAAAAAAAAGCGCAATCCTACAAGGTCTCCAGCTGCTTTGGGTCATTCAAACTGGGAGGGGTAGAAGAGGAAAAAGGAAATCCAGACGTGGAGAGGCTGGCGCTCACTCGAGAGGATCTTCAAGCAACCTTGAAGGAGTTCAAAAGAGAACTGCAGGAAGACATCGAGGCAGACAGGGGGGCCTCATTTGAGACTTTCAAAGCTGAGATGGGAACAAAAATACTCACGCTCCAGTCAGATGTCGACTCGATTACTTCCATGGATTTGGAAGGAAAATCTCACGAACTGGAGGGCCGACTACAACCTCTGGAAGTGGGAGCGGATTCTTTCACTACCCAGCTGAACTCAGCTCTACCTAAATGTGGGGATTTGGAAAATCGCTCTTCAAGAGATAATATTAGAGTGTGGGGCCTGGAAGAAGGAAGAGAAGGATTGGATTTGGATGCCTACATGGTGGCCCTCTTCTCTAGTGTGCTGGTAGAGGACGCATCTGAGGTGCGACTAGAACGCAAGCACAGGGTGGCCCCTAGACAACAAGGAGAGAGCAGATGCCCAGAGTCAAGGAACTGATCGTTCAAAAGGTGAGGAAAAGAGCTTCAGTGGAGTATCAGGGGGAATCCTCTGCTTTCTTCCAAGATGGAGCCCAGGCCACACTCACGAGGCGTCAGAAATTCCGCTTGATCACAGCAAACCTACAGGAATGCCAGATAAAATAACTCTGGATTTATCCGTTTGGAAAAGCCTTTTCCCTTAACAATAAACAGCATCACTTCACAGAGGTGGAGGGGCAGCGGTCCTCCTTGGCCTGGGTAGGTTGACTCCATAGCAGGAAGCAACAGAAGGGGATGGGAGAATGGAACAACCCTTGGGGGGGGGGCGCCGGTCCCTGGCAGAGGGGTAGCAAGACAGTGCCATGCTAATGACGGAGACACCTAGATTTTGATCAAAGTAGTAGCGCATCTTAAACTACTCCATCGAGGGACATGATAATGAGAGGGGGCTACATTTACAGAAGAACTGAGCTCTAGGTGCTCTCAAATTCTGTGAAACCGATACTGGGAAGGCCCTCTCGTTCTTTCTCTACTATAGGACCAATTTGCCTGTGATCGTTCACCACCTATTTGACAAGGGCTCTGGTTGGGATCACGCCAGAAAATGTGTCTAAAATGAACACTCGCGGTGCTCTAGGAGTGGGAATGGTCTTGCCCCAGAAGCCACCTGCAGATAAAGTCCTTTTGGGACTTTGCGGACTTACAAACTTTTTTTTTGGGTTCAATTGATTGTTAATGTTCTGTCGAGGGTGGCCACTTTGAGGATCCGATGGAGGGTGGGTGGATGGGGAGAAGGAAGAGGGGGGTCTCTGGCAATGAGGGAGGATGACTTGGAACGGGGACTCTCAATGGGGTACCCACCTGTGCCACTATAAATGGTAGTAAAACTTATGTCATGGAATGTTAGGGGTCTAAACTCCCCTAACAAACAGCAACACCTGTGGAAATGTTTGGGGGATCAGCAAGCACAAGTGGTAGCCTTGCAGGAGACTCATCACAAGTAAGGCGAAGATCATAGGCTTAAGCACAGGCAATATCCCATGATTTATCAGTCCGCTAATGTGAAGAAACAGAATGGGGTGGCGCTGTTGTTCAATACAGTTTCAGCCCAAGGACACCAAATCAGACAGGCAGGGGAGAGTCCTGATGGTGCAGTGGAGCTCATAGGTCGACCCTGCACTATTGCCACAGTCTATGCTCCTAATACTGGGCAGGCAGACTTTCCTCTGTCCTTCTTTACAACACTGGAGGGATTTTCTTCTTGTGATATTATTTTAATGGGGGACTTTAACCTTATTTGGGACCCAAAGTTGGAAACCACTCACCGACAGAGAGCTATGGAAGGAGTCTTTCGTAAAGGGCTGAAAACATCCCTGCAACAAATGGGGATGCTTGATGTCTGGAGGGTCCTTAACCCATCTACACAGGATTATTCCTTCATCACTCATTCCCATAGATCATTCTCCAGGATAGATCATGCCTTTATTACTCAATCGCTCCTACAAGCGTGCATGGGCTCCCACTTTCTCTTCATTAGTCTCTGGGACCATGGTCCCTTGACTTGTCTACTAAATTGGCTGTGCCACAGACTAGGCTGACCAAATGGTACTTTCCCAATGTATTGTGTCGAGATAGGCTACAAAGAGACAATCTACAAAAATCGTTTAAGGATTTATTTGTTACCAATGTCCCTGCCAATACCTCCTCCATAAATAATTGGGATATCTTCAAGACCTTTATACAAGGGCAATGCATTGCACTCACTACCTCCTTGAAAAAACTTCAGACTAAAGAAAGAGGAAAGTCACTGCCCTCAAGAGGAAGCTTTAAGCCACATACACCAACCGGGCAGAGAAAACAATCATGAGGCCTTAGGCATGAGGATATGAAGGGAAAGATAAGATAAGCCCACTGCTAGCACAAAAACTTAGGGTAAAACAGGAAATCGATGGGAAGGGGGATGTACATAGAAGCGAAACAGGGAAGGCAGGAGCATTCCCCGATTTTTATAGTGCCCTCTATACGGCCGCTAGCTTTAGATCAGACTAAGTATTTTGACTCAACAGTGCTCCCGCAGGTCTCCACAGCTGCCAACGAGGAACTAGGTCACCCCATAACTCAAGAAGAAGTCCAGGCAGCATTTGATGGCCTCAAGCGACATAAAGCCCCAGGCCCTGATGGGCTCACGACGCAGTTCTACCAAACTTTTGCCACCAAGCTAACCCCCCAACTTACTGATCTTGTTATTGATATTGCAGAAAATCAATCGGTATCCCCCTCCATTGAGGAGGCTATGATCACGAAAATCTCAAAGGCAGGGAAAGAACCCCAAGAATGATCCTCCTACAGACCTATTTCCCGGTTAAATTTAGATACTAAACTATACTCTAAAGTCTTAGCTACAAGACTAGAAGAGGTCCTGCCCAATCCTATTCATCCTGATCAGTCGGGCTTCATCAAGGGGTGACCCATGATAATCTTCGGAGGGTGTTCCACCTCAAAGACAAAAGCCAGAAGAAACATATACCCGCAGCCCTCCCATCTCTTGATGACGAGAAGGCCTTCGACTGTGTCGATGGGTCCTTCTTGCTACATACTCTACGCCGATTCGGGTTTTGAGAGTCCTTCTTGGGGATGGTGAATGCTAACTACAGTTCCCCAAAGTCCAGGGTTTTGGTGAATGGGGTTGCCTTTGACTTTTTTAGGCTGTCATTCAGCACTAGACAGGGCTGCCCCTTTTCCCCAATGCTCTTTGCCCTAAGTATCGAACCATTTGCAGCAAGGATAAGATCAAATCCAGAGATTAGTGGCATTAAGCTTGGATCTGATCAACATAACATTTCACTGTTCGCAGACGATGTCCTCTTGCCTGTTACTATTCCTGCTGACTCGCTAGTGGCAATACAACTCAAATTGGAGCAGTTTGAAAAAGTATTGTAGTTCAGGGTCAACCTTTCTAAATCCTTCCTATTAAGTTTGACATTGGCCCCAGGCATGCAGAGAGACATTGAGAGGTCATCACCCTTCCATTGTGTATGTAGGCCAATCACATATTTAGGTATCCATATCACACCGAAACTAGGTGACCTATACATGGCTAACCTTCCGCCCCTGCTGTGAGAACTCAAAGCTGATCTTAAGAGATGGTGCTCAGCATATCTATCATGATAGGACGAATCAGTGTCATAAAAATTAATGTCCTTCCCCGCTTTCTCTACCTCTTTCTGGTCTTCCCTATCAGGTTTGAGAAAGACTTATTCAAAGAGCTACAAACTATGATAATAAAATTCATTTGCCTGGACCTGAGGGCATGTCTCCCCCCAGCAACTTTTAATCAGACAGAGATCGGAATGGTCACGTAAGGCTTCGGAGAAACTGGGGATCCAAATGAATAGACAGGCGGTGGGTAGAACTAGCTGGGATTTGCAGTGGAAGCAACCTTGCCTTCCCTCCAGCACTCAGGGAAGAGCCCTTTAGTAGATGGAAAAAATGGAGAAAGGGAGGGTGCCTTATGGTATCAGACCTCTTCCTCAAGAGAGAGATGCAGACATTCACTGACTGTGCAGCCTAGTTCCAACTCTCACCCACTGAAGGGTATCATTATGTCCAGTTAAAGCACTGGGTTCAGCAGCCACACATGCGACTGGCGGCCACCAGAGAACTGCTCCCGATAGAAAGATTTGTTTAAACCGTTTCAAACCGGCATTACAGCTTAGGGCTGCATCTCCTTCTTATACACCCTCTTGCTCTCCCTTAGCCCCCATCAGACTCCACGAGAGATTTTAGGAAGGTATCCTACAGACTCCACCATTGGAGAAACAATGGGAGGCCCTCTATAGAGATATTAATAAGCACAATCGCTCCATGTTCCTAGGGGAAGCCCATTACAAAACTATGTATGATTGGTACCTTCACCCACAAAAATGAAACACTATATTTCCCCATACTTCTGACCAATGCTTGCAGGAATGCAGGCTATTGGGAGACTTCCGACATATTTGTAGGGACTGTCCTTCTATCCAACCCTTCATGAGAGAAATCCTATCACAAATTAAACACATTTTTGGCTACTCGATTGCTGACTTTCTAGAACATGTGCTCCAAGATATCCAAGATCCTAGCCTTAAATACCAGACTCAAGGGGATCTCTCTATTATGTGGCTGTGTTTGGGGTCAGCCAAAATGGCCATAGCAGCAGCCTGGAAGAAACCGGAGGCCCCCTCACTTACTCAAAGGCATGCACATCTGTGGCACGTACTGCCCCTTGAGTGGACGACAGATGTTACAGAAAACTCACAAAAAAGTTTTGACTATATTTGGAGCCCCTTGGTGAACTATCTGTCGGAAGGGCTGCCACTGTTTGCTTGTGGACCTCGGCTGACAACCCTCCACCATTTCTTGATATAACTGCTGGGGTTCCCTTCGTGGGATGGGAATCCTGACCCCTCCCCTTTGACCTTCTCACGCAGGTCGTGGGGGGGCGTATTCCGCACCCCACTTCTCCATATGGTACTGATGCAACTATGACACCCTGGAACTGTTTGGTTTTCTTTTTTGTTTTTCCTTTTTCTTTCTTCTTAATGTTGCTGTATCTCTGTCATTAAGAATGGGTCTACATCCTCTCCTTGAGGGGCAGTTTGTCTCTCTTCACAACTGGAGATAGGGATAAGTTCCTACTGTCAAATACAGAAATAAAATGTGATATGTAATATGTTGTAAGAAGCTACAGTTTGGATAAGGCTTCCCATTCCTGACAAAATTCCTCAGGGGAAGCTTGGATCTTGTGAACAAACTGTCACCGTTCTTTAGCTATCTAATGCTCTGGCTATGTACCTGTGGGATGAGTTGAATGCAGTTGTGATTTCAATGTTTATATCTTTGAAGAAATCCAATAAAAAGATTTTGACAAAAAGTTGCCCAATTCATTTTTTCGTTCAAAACTTCATGGGGGTACTTGCTTCGCTTGACGCCACGATGGCCTTTGACTCACTTGAATGGAGTTATCTTTGGGCGGTGCTGACGAAGCTTGGGTTTGGACCGGTCTTGTTGAGCTGGGTACAACTCCTTTACGCTTGCCCGCTGGCTAATGTCACGGTCAATGGCCGCGTGTTGGCGTCCTTTGCCCTTCACCGAGGTACCAGGCAGGGTTGCCCCCTGTCTCCTCTCCTGTTTGCCCTGGCTCTGGAACCGCTTGCGGCCATGCTACATTCACACCCGGACTTACATGGTATAGCCTGGGCCCCGGGCTTTGAGGATAGGGTTTCCCTTTACGCAGATGATATTCTGCTCTACCTTACCTCTCCCTGCAAATCGCTCATTGTAGCGTGCGATGTGCTCAGGCTGTTTGGACGCCACTCTGGCCTTGTCATAAACTGGGCCAAGTCCTCTCTTTACATTCTAAAGGGGGACACGCCGCGCCTCCCCAGAGGTTGCAATATCCAGATGGCCGGACAAGGTTTTAAGTATCTGGGAATATACATTTCCGGTAGCCCTAGGGCGCGATACGACCACAATCTACTCCCCCCACTCCAGCGCCTGCGGAGAGACGTGGATAGCTGGCGCAGGCTCCCGCTCTCTCTCCTGGGCCGGGCAGCATTGTTTAAAATGATGTCCTTACCCAGGTTTCTGTATGCCTTACAGAACACTCAGGACTTGGTTCCTGTCCGCTATTTTCGGGAGATAGAGAGCTTGCAAAGGGCCTTGCTCTGGGATGGCAGACCCCGTGTCGCCATCCAGAAGCTCACGTTGCCGTGGTACGACGGAGGCATCGCCCTGCCGGATGTACGTAGGTACTATTGGTCCTCTCAGCTTACTGCCATCAACCACGGCTTTTATGGCCCTATAGATAGCCCAGGCTACGCAATGGACAGGTGGCTCTTGCGCGGTGGTAACTACTACCGTGCCTTGTATTCCAGATCCTTTGATCGGCGCCTATCGGGCCCGACCAAGGCGGCGGTTCACGTCTGGCGGACGATTACTAAAACGCAGGGTTGGCAGGGCAGACTGACTCGATTTACCCTACTGTATGACTCCGATATCCTGGGTAGACTGTGGCACACCAAGGGCTTCGACAAATGGGATATTATAGGCATTTCCAGGGTTGACGACATGGTCATTAAGGGCGCAATCAAGACCTTTCCCCAACTGCAGACCGAATACCATTTGGGCGCTTCGGAGTTTTTCCGCTACGCCCAGCTGAGACACACGCTGCTCTCCGCCAGGCCGACGGAGGGTGAGATCCCCGAGAGCACCCCCTTGGAGGACAGGATACTGGATGGCCATATGCCTGACAGTGCTATTTCCCTGTCCTACAAGAAATTGATTAATGTGCGCACTGATCTCCTCCTGCGCTTGCGAGACCAATGGACTGCGGACGGCCTGGAACTGGACGATGAGGACTGGCAGAGTGCAGTGTCCTCCCCTAAGGAGGTCGCTATCTCCTCACGTCTCCGACTGGTGCAGTTCAAAATTCTTCACCGGGTCTATGTCACCGGCCCTCGGCTCTTACACATGGGGTTCTCGTCCGATGGCCTTTGTCGTCGAGGTTGTGGGGCTCTCGCAACCTTCTTACATATTCTTTGGGAGTGCCCCGTCATTGCCCCTTACTGGGCGAAAGTGCACCGTATAATGGGAGAGGTAACTGGTGTGGTGTTGGCAGCGGAGGCGCGGAGGTGCCTCCTTAATGTTTAGGAACCATCTGATCACAACTCGGCGCAGACTCGTTGGGTGACGTTGGGCAATATGGTTGCCAAGCGCGATATTGCTCAAAAGTGGGGTGCAGCTACAGCCCCCCTGGTGGTACAATGGAAAGCCAACATGGATTGGTGCATGTTCAGAGAAAAGACGGTCTACGTTGCCAGGGGGAGGCCACAGACATGGAATAAAGTGTGGGGGGCATGGAATGCATATAGGGGAGATGTGTGTCTACCACCGGAACCTGTCCCTCAGGACGAGCACCTATCACCTTAAACCTGTGACACCAACTGTTTTATGCTGTATGTATTTCTCCTGCCTTTTCCTACCCCCCCCATCCTACTATTTGTTCTTTTTCTCGATTCTCTACCTGTCCCCCTCTACCTGTAGCCGACTCCTTCCCGTTTCTGATGCTCCATTGCCACTCTCACGCGCCCTTTGGCGTTTCTTCTCTTGGTTTAGTTATCTTTCTTATAAATAAAAATACAAAACAACCTGCAATGTTCTGATGTGAATCACCTTGCACTTTTCTCCTCCTGATTCTTTGCTGCCTTGCCTCCGGGATGTTAGGCTGAATAGCTGTGTGCTCTTTCATAATAAAGGTTTTAAAAAATTAAAAAAAAAAAAAAAAACTTCATGGGGTGTGTAGTGACTGGAGCTAAGTACAAGGAACATACATGTAGGCTGATCATTCACAGCACTGCTAAGTGGAACGGGCCCTTGGGAGGAGATATCTGTTCATCATGCATTAATGTAGATCATACGTGGGGCGTGGCTTGCGCCGGACGGAGATGGCCGCAGCACTGTGACTTTCCGGTGCGGACGGGGCTGAGGACGGGTCTGTGAAGCATCTAAAACACCCGAACGGCTTCTGAAACCAGAGGAAACGGAACATGAGCTCGTCGTAGCTCAAAGAAAGCTGCTCTCCGCATTCCTGAAGGTCCACTAATTGAGCTGTGAAGCGCTGACGTGGTAACTCAAACGCCGCGCCCGCCATCTTGTATCACTCGCCGACGGAGTCGCGGATCTTAGCGCGACTCTCAGTATGGTGCTTGGGCTGCAAAAACGGCAATTTTGTGGGCTGTGAAAACGGCAATGTTGAATTGCGTGACGTTTTATTGCTCAACTCCGCTTCATTATTTTCAGCCCTCATTATATTTAAACAGCTGTTTCCAGTCGCGGATTCACGACTCTCAACATGGTGCTTGGGCTGCGAAAACAGCTATTTTGAGGTGCGTGACTCTTCATACTGAACTCTGCTTCACTCTCGCAGCCCTCGTTTTCTTTAAACAGCTGTTTCCACGTTTTGGGTCCACTTTCTGAGTCGTGGAGTTTTCACATGATATGGCAGTCTGCCATTTCCTCTCAGCCGCCGACTGAGCCTCCTCCAATGTGGCATTTATGTGGTTCCACCTGATGTCTTCCTTTCAATCAATGCTCTGGGTTGTTTAATTCTCTATGGGGCTCTACTTTCATGCTGTTTGGCTCCAATTTATGAGCATTATTGATTTTCTGTGACTGTGGCTGGCTCAAGCAATAGCCTTCTCTCCATGGAATTTGGTGACACGAACTTTCTCGTCACAATACGTCTTTTGAATACTGCTTTCTACCTGTGTGACCTATGAATCTTCCAAAGACATTATAAAATCAATCCTCAGTTGTTTTTTCTCAGCTTGAAGAGACTTATTTTCTCATTCACTAAATTCATTATAATTTATGCTGAATTGTGTACCATTTGGTTATTTATTTGTAAGTTTCTTACACCTTAAAAATGCTGTTCATATTCCTATGATATGTTGATGTCTTTTCTTGCATATATGATAACTTGTTTTTCATGCTTTTTACTCTCAAATTTGCTTTGATAAATCTTACAGTTATATGACCTCTTTATGGGTAAACAGCTAAAGGCCTTATCTCAAACTAAACCTCCATTGCGTAAGTTTATGGTCCAGACTAGCTCAGGCTATCAGTGCCAAGCAATGGAGGACTCTGCCAGTACCTCATCTAAATCTTCAATAATATCCACAACCTCAGCATTTGCTGCTTCTACCAACACTACCAAATCGTCCTCCAAGAGATTGAAGAAAGATCCTCTGTCGCCTACGAAACAAAATGCTTCAGTTACTTTGGACCTGTTGTTGAAAGAGATTTGAGCTCTGAGACCATTTATTGAAGAGACCAACTCAGCGATTCATACCCTCACGGATAAATGGTTTAATATGGAAGAGCATGTTATTACTTTGGAGCACACTGTGGATACTCTCTCCTTTTCTACATCCAAGGTAGAGTCCTTTCCTCCCAGGTAATATTGCTTTACAAGCAAGTGGAAAATTTGGAGAACAGAAGTAGACGGAATAACCTTCGCATTTACGGGCTGCCTGAGCAGACGGAAGGTTCTGATCCGATTACCTTCTTTGAATCATTTCTTCCGCAAATTCTCAAGCTTCCTGAAGGTATCTCTCTTAGCATTCAGAGGGCTCACCCTCTGGGTTCAAGGTCATCCGCATCCTGTCTGCATTCCAAAAATCGACCAAGAGGTGTGATAATGTACTTTCTGGAATATACTGACTTAATACGGGTCCTCTCTGCGGCTAGGGCACTAAATAGAATAACTTGGTCTGGAGGATTATGCCAAGTCAACAGCTGAACGTCACAAGGAATTCTTGTCACTACGACCCCAATTGCGCTCTATAGGGGCACGTTATGGGCTGTTTCATCCTTGCCTTTTTAAGGTCACCATAAATAACAAGACCAATACTTATGAGGATCCATTGAAACTAAAAAGTTTCCTGTACTCATTCCAGTCCCAACCAATGGATACGGCCTCATCATCACACTCCAAATGACTTTTCTCGTCTGTGTTGACGCCCTGCAAGTTTCCCTATTTCTTTAAGCCTGCATTCTGGTTATAAATTATATATGACGCATTGAGTTTTACATCACTCAGTAATTTTTCTTAAGACTACTGTTTATTGTTCACTGTATGTTTCTGTCTGATGTATTTTTTTATTTGTACATGTATACATATTTTATTTATTCATTTATGTACTTTTCTCTTCACAGATTACCTCAACATTCCTCATCCAACTCCCCGTGTTCTTATTGCCCGTTCGTTGTATGTCCTCTTCCCCGTCCTTCCTCATGAGTCCTGAGCGCGTTATCATTCGTTGTGGCCTTCCACCCTTCCACTCCTCGTATGTCTTGGATTTGTTATAAGTCTTTTGTTTTTTCATCCTTTCTTTTTCTCCATTTCCTGCTTTTCTTTTCTCTTCTACCCTTTTCTTTCCCTTGGTTACTTTTCTTGTTTATCTTGAACATCTTTACCGTGTTCTCTTTCTCTCCTATTCCATCTTACATCATTTTAATACATTATCCCCTCTTTCTTTCTCTTCTCTTTTCTTTCTGCGCCTTATCTTTTTTCATATTTTATTGGTTCATGGTTAAAAATGGTTCTTACTGTTCAAAATATGATATATCTTTGCATGCAGCAATGTACTATAGTTTTATTATATGCCTTTAAGAATTGTTTCATGGGATGTCAGAGGTTTACATTCGCCCATTAAGAGACAAAGAGTTTTAACTCACTTAACTAAAGTAGATGCCGACATCGCATGTGTACAGTAGTCTCATCTAACTGAAGAATCTGTAAAGTTAAAGAGGAGCTGGGTTCAGGAAGTGTTTTTTTCTCCAGGGGATGGTAAGCGTAATGGTGTTCTTATTCTTTTCCGTAAATCCCTTCCCATCAAGTTACTTTCTCATTCCTCTGACCCCAATGGTAGATGGGTGTTTGTCAAATTTTTGATAGATAATGTCCCACTCTCCTTACTGAATATATATGCACCCACAGCGGGTGATCCCTCCTTTTGATCATCTTTGGCTGCACTTATCACACAACACTACAATGATAATTTCATCCTGGCAGGTGACTTTAATGAAGTCTTTGACCCCTTCCTTGACCGTCAGTCCTCATCTTCTTTTATTCCCCACAGATCTCACAAGCTTTTCACACAAATAATGAAACAACAAAAACTGATAGATGCTTGGCGAGTTTCAAATCCTACAGTGAGAGAAAATTCTTTTTATTCTCCATTACACCGTACCCAATCTAGATTGGACTATTTTTTCGTTTCACACAATCACTTATGAAGGCAGACATAGGCCCCATATTAATACCTGACCATGCACCAGTTTCCATGAATCTTGACGTCCTGAGTGCACCCAGACTAAATCGTAAATGGCGTTTCAATAACTCTTTACTTTTAGATCCAGTCTTCACATCTTCTTTTACTTCTTTCTTCCATGAATTCTTCTTCTTTAATCACACAGATACTATATCCTTCCCTGTAGTCTGGGATACCTTAAAAGCTTTCGCTAGGGACTTTATTATCAGATATGTTTCCAATAAACATCGAAAGGCACGACAAACTACCCACGATCTTTTAGCTAACATTAAAGCATTGGAACACTCCTATTATTCTTCCAAATCGAAAGATTGTTTATCAGATCTCCTTAAAGCTAAATTTAAATTCAATCAGCACACAACAAATAAGGCCTCTAATATTTTGCTTAAAGCAAGTGCCGAATGTTACGGAGGTCAGAATAAGGCAGGTAAATTATTAGCAAATTATTTAAAGGTCAAACAAAATAAACTTAATATCGAGTCTGTTTTTGGTCGGGATGCTCAACTAAAGTTTAAGGATGAAATGAAATGAAATGTAAATTTGCAAAGCGCGATTGCTGCCCTGGGGCGTCCAAGCTGAAGAGATCCTGACTGAATTTCTTCACTTTTACAAATCACTCTACGCGTCCGAAACCTCTTCTTGTGACCATGGCATTACCCAATTTCTCTCTTCAATACAATATACTCCTCCCACCAATTTAGATTTTTCACCACTGGAATTGGATATTTCACAAAAGGAACTCTTGAGGGGCTTGCAGACACTCAAACAGGACAAGGCTCCGGGCCCAATTGGTTTCACTGTAGAGTTCTTTACTCACTTTTCAAGTTTACTTCTTCCTAAACTATGTGTCCTTTTCTCTGATTTCGTACATTCAGGTCACTCTTCTGGCTCGTTTGTGGATGCCCTTATTTGTCTCATTCCTAAAGACTGTAAGGATCCACAACACTGCAAGAATTACCGCCCCATTTCGCTAGTCAATATTGACTATAAGATCTTTTCAAAAGCTTTAGCATTGCTGTTGGAATCTTACTTACCTGATTTGCTAGGGGCAGAACAATCTGGTTTCGTTAAAGGACGTCTTCTTTCAGATAATACCCATTTGTTTTTTTGATATCTTGTCTAAGGCTTCGTATTCTTCACACCCTCTAGCGGCTATTGCATTGGTTGCTGAAAAAGCTTTCGATAGAGTCAGATGGCCTTATCTTTTTCGTGTCCTTCGCTGGTTTGGTTTTGGTCCAAAGATTATTGCCCTAATCTCTTTCCTATATTGTAACCCCAGAGCAGCAGTGGCAGCGAATGGAGATCTTTCTTCCTACTTTCCCTTACACAGAGGTGTTAGACGGGGTTGCCCACTCTCTCCTTTTCTTTTTAATCTTGCATTAGAGCCCTTTCTATTACGTATTCGGCAAAACACTAATATACATGGTTTTACTTTTAAGGATACTTCCGTAAAGATGGCAGCATATGCTGATGATGTCCTTGTGTTTCTATAGTGTCCACAAGTATCCCTTCCTGTCTTTTTAGCTGAAGTCCAATCCTTTGCATTTGTTTCCGGCTACAAATTAATTAATGATAAATGTGAAGTTTTACCCCTCACTCTTAGCACTGATTTTGTCTCTTCAGGTTTCACTTGGAGTCCTACCTAGGTATACATTTTTCTCTGATCATTTCAGAAACAATCTCTCGCTGTATGGATAACTGCATTCTGAAATTATCGTCCTTGACGGCAAAAAGGTATCCAATCTATCTATCTTGGTGGGGTTGCTTGGATACCATCAAGATGATGCTTTCACCCATAATTCTATACACCATTACTAACATTCCATTAGCTATTCCTTCCATATATTTTAAGAAGCTTAACTCTATCTTGTCATCCTTTCTATGGAGTACTAAAAGAGCACGTATGTCTCTATCAAAGTTACTTCGCTCAAAGACTGAGGGAGGAGTGAATTTTCCTGATCCTAATACTTATCACAAATCATTTCTCTTGAACCAAGCATTGAAGTGGCTTTCGGACACTGACACGTATCTCCTCAAGTGGGCTTTACTTGAAAAATCTTTTCTTTCACCCTTTTCGTTTCAGGAATTTTTGTCTTTCACGCGCATGCCACAATCCGTTTCTACTCCTATCATCAAGCACACTTTACGAATAATATCACCCACTATTCTTACTTCCTTTCTTGCTTCGCCTATATGGCATAAGACGAACATTTTGATTAACAACAAGCCGGTCTTCTGGAAAACTTGGAGGCAGCGAGGTATAATATGGGTTCATCAGCTATATGATCAAGATAACTTCATATCTTTTGACAAGGCCAGCTCTTTGTTTACTCTACCTCCCTCTTTAAAATCCAAATTTTCAATTTTATTGGACGCTGTTCAAAGTGCTCAGTCAAAATTCAGATTCGGTCAGCCAACTCGTACGCCCACGCCTGCACATGCGGACAACGTTAGGAATTAGGTACTCAATGCTTCCAAGGCGTCCACTATCAATGCAGCTTTGCACACTTCTCCCCACAGGGAGAAAACTAAAGTGGAATTGACATGGGAGACTTATTTGGGAACTTCTTGGTCAATAAACGTTTGAGGGAAAATTTGGCTTAAGATTCGCAAATCTTCAAGGAGTAAGGTAATACTACACAAACACTTTTTTACATTTATAACAGGCTCCTACTTTCCCCATCTGTACTTAATACTAGGCATGCACACATTCCAGACACTTGCTGGTCCTGCTCCACACCACAAGCGGATCTCTTTCATATGCTTTTTCTGTGCCCTCCTGTCCGTGATTTCTGGACCAAGGTATGGGCCCAGAATAATTCTATATTCAACACCAATCATCCTTTTGCCCCCTTACATATCTTCTTGGGTAGTTTGTCCCCTATTTGGGAAAATTGTGAGTCCACAGTGAAAATCATTGACCTTTTGGTGGCAGCAGCCTTCCAGCAAATCACCAAAAATTGGAAAGACTCCACTAAATTGTCCTTCCAGGCATGGTGGTACGCAGTTTGTTACAATCATAGGTTAGACACTTCCTTTGTATACCCACTGTACATGGCATCCAAACGTTTGCACTTATGGTCACCTGTCACACTTTTTATCGATACTAGGGTTCGCCGCTCCTCACCTGTATCTCCTCTACAACAAGAATTAGCTAAACCTCCATGACATTGTTCTTATTTTTATTTTTTATTTTTTGTATTGCATACGATCTCTTATTTTGTATTACAGTTTCTGCATTACTTTTGTTTATTTTTACTCTTCTTTATGTAATGTTATTTTATTCTGTAAACATTGGGGCATATTACCAACAACTAGCGATAATTTTTGTCTCTAACTTGTTTAGAGACAAAAATTATCGCCGCACATCGGCGATTTTTATCGCAGATAAACCTTGCTATTAACAAGGTTTATCGCAAATGCGATAAAAAACGGCCGCAATGCATGAATATCGCTGAAAAGTCAGCGATATTCATGCATTATCGAGCAAATGCTCTTAGCCATGTTATCCACCTCCCATTGGATAACATGGCTAAGAACTGCTCAGGGCAGGTGTTAGCTTTTGGAGATATTTGCGCTTAGCGCGAATATCTCCAAACGTTGGTAATAGGGGATAGCGATGTTAGGGACTGTTTCCAGTAGCTAACATCTTGGCACGCCCACTTTGCATGTCATTAGTGATAAATATCACTGACATGCAAAGCGGGGCCCAAGATGGTCGCTATCTCCTATTAGCTGTCACTAACTGGTGTTAGCGACAGCTTGGTAATAGGGAGATAATTTTATCTCCCCTTTCTTGGCTTTTAAAGCCAAAAAAGCGGAGATAAACCCCCTTGATAATATGCCCCATTGTTTTTTCTGCATTTTGAACCATTCTGCATATTGAACCGTTCTTGTTCTCATGGTTGCATAAGTATTATATGGATATTAAGCATTGATCACATGCTATTTTTCTTTTGTATGTTATGATTTTCTAATATCTTTAATAAAATTCTTTTGAACTGAAAAAATAAGCAGATCATACAGTTTTTTTCTCCTCATAAGCTATTATATTAGCACCGGTACTTCCACAATGTGATTGTCAATGTCCTGCAAGGTACAATTTTCAGAGGCATGTTTCTTTGGGGGCTTAAGTTACTTACGGGCGAGCAGTAAGTGATCAGCTGCAATTCCTCTACCCATAATTGGGACCCACCTGGATGCAAATAATATAGTACAGTACTTGATGGCAAAGCTGGTCTCATGGTGCCCTTATATGCAGTTTCAAGAATAAATAACCAATGAAATGGAAGCATAGGTTTTGTTTAAACAGAAGACTTTTAGTGGGTGACAAACACTCTAAAGACTTCAACAACGACAATCAGGTTAAGAAGGAAGTCCTACCAACTTAGTCCAGAAAGTGGAGCCAAGGAGAGTGGACCTACCCTCTCTCTTCCTGGCACGGGTGGGGCTCAAGAATAGTCCATGCGCATCCTGCACAGCAAAAGGGTTGCAGTGCTTGTAGAACTGGGGGTAACAGACTCATCCTCCCCTCCTCACAGACCCACAATGGTGCTCTCGTGTACTGTGGCTGCTGGGCCCCAGAGTCACCCTGCACAGCAATGGCATCCCCAGTCTGACACTATAACCTGAATATGCTTCACAAGGGAATTAATGCATATTGAATAGAGGAAACTGTGTTCAGCAATACCACACTTGGCAAACATTACCTCCAACGATATTGATTTTAAAGCTTAAATGTCAGGCACAACAGGGAAAGTGAATGAAAGAACAGAAATAATTTTTTTAAACAGGAGCAGTGTAGCAAAAAAACACAGGCTTAAGAGGGCATAGGAATCATTGACCTATTTAGGAACAAGTATCCAATGATTTTTGACATCACAAACCAGCAATGAGGTGATAGGTATAATGCTAGGAAAGCCTCCATGACATACTCAGTTCTGCATGGAGCGATTGGTCTATTGGATAGTACACCTTGAATTCCACAGAACAATGTAACAAAATACACAGATAATGCATCAGGTAGATAGGAATGCTTATTTCAAAAATGCGATAGAAAATAACTGTGCTTGGGTATCGGAGGTTATCCCTAATCAACCCTGATGTAAGCCCAATACAGAATACTACTCTGCCTACTATGGGTTCTTGGAACATCATGGGCTATAAAAATGTGACCTCCTTGTCCGAATATTTACAATATGCATGAACCTTCAAGATAGTTTGCCTACAGGAAACATGGCAAATCATCCCAAATCCTGGCCTTATTATTCTGATTATAAACTAGCAGATTTAAAGATTTAAAGTCAGCTATGGATGGCTGACCTTCGTCTAAAAATAACTTGGGTTATCAATACACATTGTGTCTGAATCTAATGGTTTAGTCGTTATAAAAGCTCAAAACACATACTAGTCACATGATGAAGATTGGCTTGACATGGTGAATGAACAATGGGGAATCCCCCAGATAGTTTCTACTTTATCAACTAAAAGCACTATAGATTGTTCAAGACTAACCTCGACTTTGAACTATCTAGGATCCTGAAAGTTTAACGGAAAAAGCAATGCAAGCAAGATGCTTCCTACATTCAGATCCCACATCAGAGGTTGGCAATGCTTGACTACCTGTGGTTATCATGTCAGCATGTTCACTGCTTTAGCAATTGAGCACACGCTAATCAGTGATCATGCCATCCTGTCATGCTAATTTCCCTTGGCAGCAGCTTTTTTGTAGAAAGAGTCAATAATTGCCAAACCATTCCGAAGACTTTGCTTTTAATAATAGCAAGCAAAACAAATCCAAAGCCCTTTTGTCTTCTCCACCAAATGTAAGTCGACATACCTCTGACAGCTGGTGTGGCTTTGCCATTGAGCATCTCAATGCTCGGGCCACCCCCAAATCAGGCCCGCAGAAACATCACTGCTATCCATGCCGAGCACAGAAAAACATGAGCCTCCACTAAAAAAGCAACTATACAAGACCATAAGAGGGGTGAAAAAGGATAAAACCAACTGCGCCCTGAAAGATGAATTCAAAAAAGTACAGAAAAGGTACCGTCATCACCTCCATGAAGAAAACCTGCATGCAACAGATGAGCAATGGATTGCCATGTTTGCAGCAATCAAATCTAAAAAAAACTAGAAATGTTGGCAAATGGTAAAAAAAATTATCAGGACATTCATCAAGAAAATTGACTTACCTTGCTATGCTATATGTTGATTCTTCCAACCCAGTGTCCACTCATCCATCGGTCAGTACGGGCATTTGTCGCCCTGCATCTGAGCTGCTCTCAGATGAGACAGTAGCTGACACATGGGTCAAGATGAAATCTGCAAGTGCCTCTGGTCCAAACCGTCTTCCAACCAGTCTTTTCAAGGCAGCAAGAACAGAGTAGGTATTCCATCTTACCCTACTGTTCAATGAATGCATGACTAAGAACCAGGTCCTGGAGAGCTGGAGAGACTCTCCTTTAGTCGCAATCCACAGAAAGGGATCCGATGACAAGCCAGAGAACTTCTGTCAAATTGATGTACTTGACGTTGAGGGACAGTGCTTTGCTAAAATCTTGAAAAAAGAATTTGAGGAAAGGGTGTCCGACAAGAAAATCATTTGCGCCTCACAAACAGGTTTTCAGAAGGGACGTGGGACTGATGTTAACCTGCTATGCCTATCTGCACTCATAGACCGTGCCACAACAAAGTGGGTAAGGTCTTTATTTTGTGCATTCATTGACTTCGAAACAGCCATTGACAAGGTGGACAGAGAGTGACTGTGGGCCAAGCTGGAAGCCTCAGTCTTTCAGGAGCAACTTCTGTCCACCATTATAAGCCTTTACGCAAATACATAGGTAAAGGTGAGAGTCTGAAGCAAATTGGCAATTTCGGCAAAGATCTACACCAACAGAGTTCAGGCATTTTGGACCATGTACTCTTAAACTTATATCTGGCAGATATGAATGGTCATCTGGGTTCAGACAAAGTGTTCCCATCAAAAATCGATGGCACCAGCTTTCATCTTTTAGAGTATGCAGATGACGCCATCCTAATGGACCAAACTGCAATAGAGTTAAAACAAAATCTGCCTGTGCGAGCAGACTACTGCAAAGTCAATAAGCTTAGCATTAAGACAAATAAAACTATCATTTAGTTTTTGAGCCAACGCAAAGTCAAGTATCGCGCTTGGATTATAAATGATCAGAAAATCGAAAGAGTTGACTTAATAAAGTATTTAAGGGTGTGGCTAAATAGCCATGGCCATCGAGCCTCACAGACTTCTTGAAATCATTGGAGAATACTCTTACCTTTGCCTTCCAATGCCTTCTCAGCACCCTTTCGGGCCCAGACCTGTGTGCAATCTGCAAAGGTATTAAAAGCAAATCGATGCCTACCTTGACATATGGATATTCCAAATACCTTGGCTGGAACGCACTAAATTCAATTTCTTCAGATGCCTTTTCCAACGGGCACTATGCCTGTCGCAGGCACAAATTGATCTGGCTTTCAATCTTACTTGCCAGGTTTACATTAGCTGAGCACGATTCCTTTCTCTCTGTGC
The DNA here is from genome assembly GCF_964263255.1 of Lissotriton vulgaris. Taxonomy (NCBI): domain Eukaryota; kingdom Metazoa; phylum Chordata; class Amphibia; order Caudata; family Salamandridae; genus Lissotriton; species Lissotriton vulgaris. Next base: position 387,973,019 of record NC_141689.1, read on the forward strand.
AAAAATGAGAAACGCTGGAATTGATCTGCACAAAATGTATATGGATGCGATCAACGGGCACCTAATCAATGGCATGATGCAATTGTCCCACACATAGAAACTATTAGCAAGATTCTTTTGAAACAGGCAAGGCTCAGGCCCAAGGTGACCTGGAGGCAATTTGTGCTGGAGTTCCTACCATGCCATCGATCGTCCTGTATCGGCCTCTATCGCTGCCATCTTATTTATCTTGCCCTTCTAATTTGTCTACAAAAACTCAACTCCTCTGCTTGCATCTGTGATCCCACTGAAAGCATACAAATACAGCCGCTTGGCAGGAACTCAGGATACTCTATGTAAAGGCATTGGCTCATCAGTAGGGTCTCTCTGCCTATTATCTGTATATGCACTACAAACATGGGGTCATATTACCAAGCATAAGCGATAATTATCCCTATGCTTGGTTAGCGGCAATTATTTTAACGCTGTGCATCGCCTATTTTTATCGCTTAGGAGCCTTGCTATTATCAAGGTTTATCTCCTAAGCGATAGAAAATCAGCCAAAATGCATGAATATTGCTGAAAAGTCAGCGATATTCATGCATTAACGAGCTAATGCTCTTAGCCATGTTATCCACCCACCATTGGATAACATGGCTAAGAACTGCTCTGGCCAGGCGTTCGCTTTTGGAGATATTCGCGCTTAGCGCAAATATTTCCAAAAGTTGCTAATAGGAGATAGCGATGTCAGCGACTGTTTCCAGTCGCTAACATCTTGGCACGCCCACTTTGCTTGTCATTAGCAATAATTATCGCTGACATGCAAAGTGGGCCCCAAGATGATCCCTATCTCCTACTAGCTGTCGCTAACTGGTCTTAGCGACAGTTAGGTGATAGGGCGATAAAATTATCGCCGCTTTAGTGGGAAAAATTCCCACTAAAGCGGCGATAAGGCCCTTGGTGATATGCCCCAAGATTTTTAAAATACATGAAGGTGGCTGTAACAATGTTGAATGCTGTGGCAAATTGGCAAAGCATTTTCATCTGTTTTTTGCATCAGTTTCTGGATGTCTTTACGCACCTGCAGTTTAAGGAATCCGCATTTTTAGGGTTGTGGATGTTTAGTTGAATTTGCACTTTTACCAAAAAACAGGCACATTTGCAGATGCTTATCACGACAAGGTTAAATAATGGGTTATCAAGCTGCTGGAGACTAGTTTGTTTTAACATGCACTTTCTAAATCAGCATTGAAACAGTACCTCAATGGACAGTATTGTATATCCCCTGACTGAGCTCATGTCAAGAGATCTACATTACTATGCAAGGCTTGTGTTAGTTGTATCTTATTGCCATCAGATGAACTTGAGGGGAACAGGTTCCCATTGTACTCTAACAGCCCTTTGATGTGGACCATTTTAACCACCCACAATTTATTTGATTACCAAAAGAATGAGAGTTTATCTTGTATTTCTACTTACAATGGGTTGTCTGACATTTTCATCGCCAGCATCTTAGACTCAAAAGGGTATGGATTTTTTTTGTTTTGCTATCTTCTCTGCTGCTTTGCACTTACAACAGTTGCACATTCTTTCAAGTGAAGGATGATGAGACCGGGTTCATTACTTGCACTTTTACCAGACAAGTGTCTAAACGCCACACAGTTTGTTATCTTGATGTGAATGGTATTGGATTTTAACGGCTGCTGATATCACATTGTATGCTAATTTTAATTAATCGTGCAAAAATAAAGGAACTTTGATCAAGATGCACTTTCCATCTGCACCAATTGCATCTGCTTCTGCCTTACTTAACTGTATAGTATTGGTTTTTAACGGCTACTGATATTTAATATTTATTTTGAAGCTTATAAAGCGCGCAGCTACCCTCAACGGGGGTGTCCCGGTGCTACGGACTAGGAGCAGCAAGAGTATCCAGCGAAGCGATAAGTTGGAGAACAATCAGGTTTTTAAGTTACGCCTTAACAGAGATTCAGATTCAGTGAAACGAAGGCAGAGTGGCAGGCTATTCCAAGATTTAGCAGGAGCTCTGCCCCCCATTCTGGAGTGGCGAAAATGGGGAGGGCGAAGGAGACAGAGATGATTCGATCTGAGAGCTCGATTGGTCTGGGCAAGCTTGAGCCGGGATCTGAGATAAGCAGGCCCTTGGCCTTTTAGAGCCCTGAAAGCCAGGACCTAGGATTTAAACTGGTTGTGGCTAGTAACAGGCAACCAGTGTAATTTTAGCAGATGAGGGGCTATTGAGTGACGGTAGGGAATGTTACATATCAGACTTGCTGCAGCATTCTGCATAATCTGCAGACGCTTAATCAGATAAGCTGGAGCTCCCACATAGAGGCTATTTGCGTAATCCAAGTGTGATGTTATGAGAGCATGGATGACGGTCCTACGTGTGTCCAGAGGCAGGTAAAGGAGAATTTTACGAACCATTCGAAGCTTGCAGAAGCACGCAGAGGTGACCTTATTAATTTGAGCTTTGCATGACAGTTCATTGTTAAATTGAAAACCCAGATTCCTAGCTGAGTTTAGTCATAGTCATAGTCATGAGTTCATGTATAGCGCACGATTCACCAGAAAGGTCTCAAGGCGCTTAGCAGAAAGAGACGACAACCATGAGTTAAAGAGAGTGACACTAGTTAATTGGGGAAGAGCCATGTTTTCAGACCTTTCCGAAAGGTCGAATGGTTAGATAGGGATGACAGTTGGAGGGGCAGTTTGTTCCAAAGTAGGGGAGCTTTGCAAGAAAAGGCACGACAGCTATTTCTCGTGGTTCTGGCCCTTGGCTGGACCAGGAGGCATTTAGAGCTAGATCTTAAAACTCTGGAGGGGTTGTACCAGACCAGTTTCTTTGCTAGGTAGGAGGGACCAGTTCCCATAAGGAGCTTACTGGTACCGGGGGAGGGTTAAGCTCAGACGGCCACCAAAGTAAAGGAGGAGGTGGGGCAATTTGATATCAGATCGTATGTTAATTTTAATTAATCGTGTAAAAAAAAGGAAATTTGATCCAGATACATTTTCCATCTGCATCAATTGCATCCGATTCTGCCCTACTTAACAACTGAGAGCAGAAATGTAGCCATCAATGCCATTTTGGAATAGAGAATGCTCTACTGATACAGCCTGTACCTCGATATAAAAAGATCTCTTCTTCACCAGTCTGTGAGAACGGATTTTATTAGTTGGGTCGAATTATTGTCCACCACAGGTAATAATAACACTATCTGGTTAGGTGCAGTCAAAGGTTTCAATACCTTAAACTTGAGCTCAGCCCTTGAAAGGTATGGCATGAGTAGACAGATTTAACTCTGGGAAAATGTGTAAAGCATTTAAAAGTACCAAAATGCCAAAAAAGTTAAATTGAAAACGTAATAATTAAAATACGAACAAAACAACAGAAATCCAGTAAGGAGGAACTGAGGTATGAACTCCCACTACAATTGTTATGAAAAGAAGACATAATAAATAAAATAAGACCCAAACAACTGAAATCCGGTAAGTGAGAAATGAGGTATGAATTTTAAAAATTTTAAAAATGTTAACTGGAAAAAGCACCAAGAAGTGCAAAGCGCCAATGGTAGATGCTGGTTGCATTAGACAGAGATCTAGGTGTGGTTTGAGGCAATACAGCAGGGAATGGATACACCAAGTAGAGAAGTTGGAAAAAACTTGTTAGTCCCTATATGAAAAGGTCATGTTTCTGAGGAAAATCTCTTCTTCACATGGGACAAACTTGAAATTTAAACCGACGTCATGGAATTGCGGGGCAGATACTTTTCACAGTTGGTCCACTTGAAAGTCAGGAGTTTCGGAGCAAAGGTATTTATTAAAAGTCCCCAACTACTTTTGCCACAGGAATACACTTCTGATGCCCTGAGAGAGTCTTAGTGACTCTCAGGGAAAGTCCTCTTCACCTTCCTTATGTCAACATCCTCATGTCTTTCTCACAGGTCACAGATGCCAATGCATCAGGTTCAGTCTCCCTGGCATCCAATATCAGTCCAGCAGTGTTCTGATGATGGATTCTTGGGGTACTATTGTTATGCTTAGCCCAAGCTAATGAATGGGATTGACTTCTGGGCACTACTGAACCAATAGGGTAAATGTTCTCAGGGACAACACTACCTATAGTTCCAGTAGTTCCTGTGTAATGCACTGTAGACAAGCCAAAAATGCAATGAGTCAGGGCTAATCCAGGATGGTGAAAAACACACTAAACTTGGGCTACTGGAGGTGTATCTTAGGTGTGTTGCATTGTGAGCTATTCTAATCCCAGCATCTTCCTACATCAAGCATTAAACTCCAGTTTGAAGCAGGCACAGTACCCACAATAAATCCAGGGACATAACTCTGGTAGGGAACTAGCAAGGCCCTTCAGCAAATAGACACGGCATATACAGGAATTGTCATGACACCCTGTTCTCTCCCATTAAAGTGTGCCAACGTGTTACCTGTGGCCCACCAACAAGAGTTTAACACTGTGGTGTCAACAGAATGCCACCGCCCCAATTGTGCATATTCTATGGAGATCAGAGGAGTCATCTCTGTCCATTCGGGTCAGCCTATTTTGTGCTTCTGGGAAAATTTTCACATCTCTTTCATTGCTCTTCCTGGACTGAGCACAGACTGTGAACTGGCAGGTGCTAATGTTGATTACCCTTCTGACTGTTTAGACAGGTAAAAGGTAACTTCCAAATGTTACATTTCGTTAACATAGTTTAAAAATCAGTCCTCACCATGGAATTATATTTATGATAACTATTAAAATTAGTGGTTTCATAATTTTTCTAGCTGGTTCCATTCTGTAGAATGAGTATTAGTATGTTAATCTGTATACTGTATAGGACTGCTAGGACTGTCACAGTGACAATAGCTTTCTGTGACTCGATACTGTCGGTATATCTTAACATTAATATTCCATATGTCTCAATTTTAAATACCATGCACCCTTCCTTGCTGCAACGCTTACATGGGGTAACTTACTGAGATATAAAAAGTTGTTTTTTGTGTTAAAGAGGGTTATTTTAACAGATCGCATTGCAGTATTCAGGCTACAATGGCAGGTCTGAAGCCATGCTTACCTAGTGGATAGCATAATGTATGCAGCAGTCCACAGGTGACCTTTTAACTTCCTATGCCATTAGTGCAATTTCTGAACCCTATATATAGATTTATAAGAAAGTTAAATTAGCAAATCAGGTATGAATCAATTTCCACATGTTTGAATGGTCAGAGAACATACATCTGGGCACTGAACAGCAAAGCTCCAGTGAGCAGATCCTTCAAACCCTCAATGTAATTCAGCAAACAGTGGAATGACCACACAAAAAGGAGCATTTCCTCACACAATCCATACGAATAAAAACTGCCAAATTGGTGTTGGGTAAACCTTGGTTTAGTCACTCCCCTTCTATTCGAAAATAACCTCACTGGCTTCCAATCCAAATGTATAAAATTCTAACGTTCTTTGTATGGTAGAGTGTATTGTGTATGGCACTACATTAAATTTCACATCCAGTTAGATTAAAATATATTTACCTGCTAGACCTCTATCGTTCTTTGAATGACTTGTTTTAAAAGTTCCTAAACTTTATAAATCTTAGACTGAAGGGCATTTCTCCTCAGTCTATGTGCCTCAGCTCTGGAACAAAGCAACTGCAGCCTTGTTCAAATCACCTTTCAAAATTGAAAAAAAACGCAAAACTTTACTTTTCAAATATCTTCCTCATAGGTTTAGCTTCTTAGTGCTCTTTTTGTAGCAGTGGAGGCCCTCAAGTGACAATGCTTTTTTATAAATACAGCTTATATAACACAACTAACCACTGCTTCTAGTCACTATAATTTGCTCTGTAAAAGCAGGAGTAAACTAACATATTGAAACAAAAAACACTTATTCTTAAGTGGTAGATCTATGTAAATAGTTAAAAAATCCTAAAATGCCTTGAAAAATAAATCTTTAAGAAAAAAATTGTCTTATGGTTTGCCTATGCTCAAAAAAGATTATCAAGGTCATTTTAGCCTGAGGTTTAAAAACACAGACACAAGTGGCAAATGCTCTTGAGATGTATGCTACATATATAGGCAAAACACATGACAAGATAAATCAATGCTAAAATTAGTGCCATCTTAGCTTTGGTATAGAGCTTTGGAGGCTGGAGAAAGTACTGAAGTAGGTCAAATGAACTGAAAACAAAATGTTGAAGATATCTCACAGATACTCAAAAATGTAACATTGTATATACAACTTAAAACATATATACTGTACTGTTTCAAATGGTAAATTTTGTGGCCGGCATCCAATCTATTGCAGAGTTCAGCACAATTTAAGATGAGCAGTAACTAGATTGATTACTGCAGGAAGAATTGCACTAATCTATCCCATGCTCTACATGAAGAAGGGATTACCAACATTGCAGCATTTCTATACATGAGAAAGATGCAAAAATATCTACAGTCTATTCATTTACATAAATGGACTCTGTATTCAAGGTAGAAGATTTTAAAGCAGTTCTAAAGAAAAATGTATTCCAATTGTTAAATGAGCTGAACTCAATTCAGTGAACAGAGGTTTTCATGATATCTTTTCCTTCTTACAGCATGGGTTGTGTATATTTCAACCTCTGCAAGGGCTTGACTGCATTGATTTCCCATTTATTCAGATTATTGCTTGGCCATCAATATTTCTCACGGGTGACAAACAACATATACACAATAATTGAAGGAATCTTTCAAAAACTATAAAAAACTAAGATGGATGTGGAAAATCAGCTTATGTCATTTGGCTGAGACTCCTCCTGTTTTAGTCAGCTCTGTTAGTATGGGATAAACAAGATAAAAGGCAAATGTTCCACCGCCCAATGGGGTTGATGATCCCAAAGCATGGGCCCAAGAGGGGAGGCCCATCATCTTCCAGATGATAACCAGTGAAGGGTGAAGTGCAAAGTACAGGGTAGCCCCACCTCCTCCTACCTCTCGCTTCTGCCTCCTAGGGTTTCTGTGGTCTGTAGTCCCCACACACAGTCTCTTTGTCTCTTATGCAGGAGGAGTATCAATGGCTCTCTATCGCCATAAGAGCAGAGTAACACTGCCTCCTCATCCCTGTTTCTCCTGGGGGTTTCTGGGGTCTGAAGTCCCCACACTGAGGGACATATTTATCTATGGGCTGTGCCGTTTTGGCATCAACGTGGTGCATGCATGACGTAACCATAAAACGTGATTTATCAAGCCACACTTGTTTGGCCCGAGTGGCTTGATAAATCCAGAGCAACGCACTGCAGTGCAAACCACTGCATTGCGCTACTCTGCACCAGGGAAGCATTGCATGGGCCCTGCGTGGGTGTTCCCATGCAACACCCATGGATTTTGATGCATTCCAAGATTTACCATTGCTGACAGACTTGGGAATGTGCCAAAATGCTTCTCCTTCCCAGGAGATGTGTAACTAGGAGAAATATCTCATTTCTCCTCGTTATACCAAGGGGATTATTTTTGTGTAGGAAGGTGTCCCTTCCTGCACACAAACAATCCTGCATGTTTATTCAAATGTTCTCTATTTTTGTGAATTGGAGTTGTATTGTATTGTGTTGTGTCTTCAAGTTTTTTACTGTTTTGGTACTTCTAAATGGTTTTCACATTTTCTCCAGTTAAAACTTTTTGCTCTGTGCAGTGGGTACCAAGAACTGAGCTCAGGTTTAAATTATTTAATCCTTTACTGGACCTATCAAGAATAGAGACATTATTTCTTGTGATGGGCTACCTTCCTCATACAGTCTACTAACATCCCTGTCAGAAGGTATTACTATTCACATTCAACCAATTTTCCCTCAGCTATGGACACATATTTGAAGAATTTACCAGAAAAAATTCGGTCCTCTCCCTGGAGACCATATATAACTACTTGATAACATGTACGAATATTGTTCAGGCTAAAGTACTGTCTCAGAAAACCTTTTAGTCCTTCTTCTAGAACTGAGCAACAGGAGACAATATGACAAATGTCTTCTTTACAATATTTACATAGACAGCATGAGATTTCATTACTCTGCCTTTTCCAGGCTGGTAAATTACAGCGAAATTGGAAACTACCTATCCGGAAACTCAAGAGCCTTAGTTTTGCATCTAATCCATTCAAGCCGCCCAGGTAATTATGGGGTTTAAATGGGCTGTAGGTGACAATAACCATCCACGTTTGAGCTCTTTTTGCAAATACCTCTCTCTCTCCATCAAAGGTGAGACCTTTTAACTAATTACATTGTTATATGATATGCACAAGACTAGCCTTATATAGGTTACCACAGGCTAGAGTTAGTATACTCACCCTAATCACTTGTTCTGTTGTTAATTAATTTGTGTCATATGGAGCTACAAATGTTAAACGTTTTGGGTAAAAGCGACCATCTCTGTGGTCGAATATTGTGCTATGTTAAGTCAACTGTCACTCTTTGTTCACCTATTTCATGAACAGCAATTTCTGCTGCTTTTTGTATTCATTTCATGGGTTATCACTAATTAGGATACCAGTTAAGAGGTAGGTCCTCTGATTATAGCCCACCCAGCACGTCCTAATTGCAGTGCAGGGGGCATAGAAACAGCCCTGACAAATGCTTTAGACCCACAGCTGATTAGAGGCAGAAACATGCTGGCATCATTATTTGTACACTGACGCTTACAGGTCATTACACCTAAGTATGCCTCCTGTATTTACCCCTTGGTAATTTTTTAATCAACCAGGGATACCACCAAATTAAAGGATACTTTACTGGATTATGCCATAATTTTTTTAAGTCATAAACTGGACCTAAATCATTGTGCTGAGAGAAGTCATATCTAAGAACTCCCTCAGAAAAGCCCCATTCTGAGGTCGAGTCCACCCTGGTAGTAACATCTTACCAAGGTGGGATGAGGCGGCAAATAATGAAGCATGTCATATTATGTGAGTGAGCCATCTTCATCCAATTCTTGGAATTGCCATGAATTTAGATAACTCATTGGGTCGGTGGTACTAACCTGCTGACTTGCTGATAAGCAAAGAGCATTTCTCTGAGAGTATCAAGCCATTGTTTGTGTTTGTTTGAGTTAGTAAGGGCAGGCATGAACCCCCTAATGTCCCTCTTGTCTCCCCTTTGTAATAGTATACATTTTTACTAATACAGATAATAACTCTAATGAAAGCAGTTTGTGAAAGGGAAATAGCCCAAAGTCCCTCCTCTTTAAAAGTAGAAACAGCCCATTTGAAATATTCATATTCATTTATGGCCTCCCATACTGTTGTGCTAAGTATGCATCTTGTGCAGGTTTTCAATATATGACAAAGTTTCAAGTATGCAACTTATATTTTGTCTCTAAAGGCTAAATTCTAATCGAATTTGAGCTGGTGAGGCCTGCAGTGGCAAATTAGAAAGAAGGCAATAAGTTCCTAGCATGAGGCTATGTAAGGTTTTATCAGCTTTCCCTCTTAATATCTCCACATTGTATGCTAAGGAAGGAGCGTGTTTGGCTGCCATAACTTGCAAAAGTGGTTTAAGGGACAAGCCTTTTAGGTTGTTCCATAGTGAGGCAAACGCTACAACGAGTGAATTGTTCCTTCTTGAAATTGCAGCACTTTGATTCTTGAATGAACCTTCAGAGTCAAATATCACGCCCAAATATTTGTACTAAGTTACCGCACTTTCCCTTCTATATAAAATATCGGGTGAGAAACTGTTCTCCTTGAACTAGCATGGTTTTAGTTTTGCTTAAATTGACTTTCACCTGTGATCTGCAGTACACTGTACAGTTTTGTTTAATAAACACTGAAGCAACACTTTTGTATAACAGGTCAAAAACAATATCATCACACAGTATATGGGAAACATTAAAACCAGCCACAGTCAGGGATTGCAAATTAATCCTGCTCAAAGCTGAGGTAATATAGACAAGGTATAAATTAAACAAAAGGGTCAGGACACAGCCTTGTTTTAAACCGTTTATTATAGGAATTTGTTTTGAAGCTGTTGAGTCACAAGCCAGTCTAACTCTCATCCAACCATTTGTGTACAGAAGTTGGATCGCTGTGAGAAGAGAGGTAGCGATATCTCAGTTCCTCAGCTTTACCCACAGAATATTTCTCCGTACAGTGTCAAATGCTGAATGAAAGTCAACATAACACAGATGAAGTTTGGTTGAGTGCTACATTGCTTGTTCTATTGTTAGTGCCAACATCTGAATGTTAGTTGATGTGTTAATTCCAATTATAAAATCTGTGTGTTTTTTCGTAACCAAATAGCCAGATTCCACCCAGATTGTATGGGATAAACAAGATAAGGAGGCATTTGGCAAAGAATTTTGCCTTACCGTCGATTAAGGCCATCAGTTTCTAATTGAATGGTAAAAGGTTTGACCGGCTTTGTGTATAAGGGCCAATATTGATCCCCTCCAGCTTTCAGGTATTTCTTGAGAGAGTAGGACATGATTGAATAAAGTAACCAACTTGCTTTCTCAGAATTGTGGATTATGTTTATGGAGCACTTGTGGGAGGCCATTTGTTCCCTGGGGTAACCTCTTGCGACTTTCACTGCTAGATAATTTACTATGTGTATTCTGAAATGATCGATGATGGAAAATGAGTTTTCCAGCTATTAGGTTGATTCGCTAATTTCCAGAATTCTTTGGCATCTTTACACTTGGAGGCTGGTAGAATTTTGTACCAATACAGGTCTACCTCTGTTTTAAAATTGATCTATACATATTGTTTATATAGTGCTCCTAATTCTGGTAGGACCTCACTCCCTATACTCGAGTTTGAATTGTTTCTTAAGACCCTCAAAGCGTGATTCAGTTTTTTTTGCTGTTTTGAGTTGGGCTGATGTTTTGCTTGGCTGAAGGGTCACCAATTTGGTTATGATACCGGCCCTGTAAAGGCCAACTTAATTCTCTAATAAAAGCTTTGAAAACTGCACCTAATGGTCAAAGGGTTGTGAGTCGATTTGCTTGATTTTTTTAAATAGAATTTTGGCTTGATGTTCCACTTTGTCGATGCACGTTACCGACCATCGCAGTTTTTTATAATTAGAAGTTGTGGAGTGAACGATTTCAGGTGGGGAATGTTCATGCGTTGTAACTTTTAGATTTAAGATTTAAGCCAATCATTTGTGGTTGGTGATCGCTTTCTGACCTATTTCCCAGTTTATAATTTTTGACAAGATGAAAAAAAGGCAGAGACACTAAAGTAAAATCTTCACTGCCGGCAAATATTCTGAGTAATGTGTAAAATTATAGATTTGCAATGAAAGACTGAAGTTGCACTTCCAAGCCGTTAAACTCCCTATTGAAACACGTGCTGGAGTGCTCTGTAATGTCTAAGGAAAGCGAGATCTTGTGGCAAGATTTGACAAGATTTTCCAACTCCTGCTGCTGATGATATTCACCTGAGTCACAGCAGGAGCTAATGAACCTGGTAATACTTGCTAATCTGATTCTGAAAGTAAATGCCTGGGAGGCCTTGTGGCTAGTTTATGAATTGCACAGCACAGAATAATACAAAGAACTGCTAGACACTTGTTAAATAAGAAAGATCTATAAAACCCTTCATATCCTGCAGTGGATTTCTGCATATCCTTGCAAGATCCCTGTTTATTTCCACCACAGGTAAGCTTTAAAGTCATAAGCAAAACGTTACCTAGTCGTTTTTGTGAGTTCTGATTAGAGAGTCATTCCTCTATTAATGATTCCATAATTTTACAGGTCTCGCTCCCCAGAGTATCCTCACTAAAACCCTTCCCCTCATTTAGTTACTCCAAACTTCTGGTATATTCAACAACAAGTTCTGGTGGAAGGTTGGCATTTGAGGGTACTGCTCCCAAGGAACTTGGGTTTCTGTTGCTGGATGGCTCAAAAGGGGCCTACTTCTTGTCATATCCTTTTTGACTTGTCTTTTGGGAGTCTATGCTATGATGTTCTTCACATACATACCAGAGGCAGTGAAATCAGATACATAAGTAGATCAAATACTAATGACAGTAAAAGTAAAGGGACAACATGCCTGTGGCTTTAAAAGTGCCCCTGATGTATTACTTTAAAAAATATATAGTTGTAAATGCAATTAGTAGTACATTTATGTGTTTATGAAGAGGTATGTATTTAATCTTAAATTATTTGTAAATTAAATATTTTCACTACTTGCAGGTTGTTAGGAAAGAGTGTGACTTGAAGGTGCTACTGTGTGTGAATGAAGAATATATTCCTAACTAGTAATCCACAAATAAATGAGTGAGTCAGTGATGTGTTTTTGGATGCACATTATATTGAAACTTGTGAATTAGATGTGATATCATGGTAGTAGCACTGGGAAGTGTCAGCATGGTATCTGTGGGAATGTTATATGCCACCCTTCATTATTAACTGAATATTGTCCATCCACCATGATGTAGCAACCAAGAAGCAGCTGAGTTTGAAAATCAGAGGCAAAACCTGGTCATCTAGATTGGTGGGGTCTGAACATCAGATTTCCGAACAATCAAGCAAGGCATGAGGGGAGGATTAAGGGGCAGTCCATATTGTCAGACACGATATGTTTCAAACTAACATTCAAAACAGTCAAGAGAATAAGTGTGTGTGTGTTTTTGTCTCTGTGTACGTACAATTCCCAGGTGAAATCCAACAATCAACTCGCCACACCTGACTGAAAGCACTTGTATTTAACTACTTACAACATAAGATATTTTTTAAGGGGGGGGCTACATCCCAAACACCCCCCTGAAGTTACGTCCCATTGGAAAATTAGGCCACTAGATGATCATACACCTGCAGAGCCTGATCTTTGTTCTGTCCCACTCTGGACACCTGGATGGGGCTGTGGTCCCGGGGTAAGATTTACATGTAAGCCCTATTGCATGGAAATGTTGTGCAACATGCATCAAGCAACAATAAAATGTGCTCAATGATGGCTCACGTATGTATGCATACATTTACTACCTCTGATGAGGCAATGTGGTTGAATAATGAAAGGGATGAGCATCAGCTGCAACAAACACATTTATTATTTGATATAATGTGGTCCCCTACAGAATGTGACATACAATCTACACATGCATGTAATCAATATTTTTGTTATGGGTGTGCATTGTAAAGATTTTAAGATATGAAAGATTATGGTTGTGATGCAATTCTCTTTACGATACATACAGTGGCAGTCACAAAATGTAGTTGTTGTAAATGCACCCAAGAAACCCAGCATATCCATCAGTGAAAAAGTGTCGGGCATTGTAGGCAGCTTTACATGATGGAATGCCACTGAGGGAAATGTGTAATAAGGGGCATGAAGCACCCTTGCAAACTATTGCCTATGACAATGTTCCTTTTGCCTATCCACTAGTGACCCTGGCATGGTGATAAACTGGTGCACTCAGCTAGTCATGCTTCTGAGTTCCTGTTGCACAGTGTGATTGGTTGATTTATGAGATGCCCATTGTTGGACATGGCCCATTTTGCAGGTTCAGCCCCAAACATTTTGCCTATGCCCTCGACTTTTTACTGATCTCGTGTTTGCCGACCTTAGGACCCTGTGCACTTTACCACTGCTAACCAGTACTAATGTGCTTGTGCTCTCTTCCCTAAACCTGGTAACATTGGCTTATACCCAACTGGCATAATACATATTCTTATAAGTACCTAGTAAAGTGACACTACATGTGCCCAGGGCCTGTAAATTAAATGCTCATAGTGGGTCTTTAGTAGTGATTGTGCCACCCACGTAAGTAGCCCTTTAAAACATGTCTAAGACCTGCCATTGCAGGATATGTGTGCAGTGTAAACTGCATTTTCGAACTGACAAAATAAACCTTTTGCAAAACCAAAACCTTTCTTTTTTAAGTCACCTCTAAGGTATGCCCTGGACATCACAGAGAGCAGGGTGAAATGTATTTAAAAAGTTGGACATGTAATTTTAAGTGTTACATATCCTGGTAGTGAAAATATTGCAAGGCCTACCTGTACTATATGATGACATGTTACAGGGATTCTGCTCAGACACAGAACTGTGCATAGAGACCTAGGACCTCAGTGAATTATGGTGTGCCAAAACTCACCTTAGTACCCAAAATCCCCTACCAGACTAGCAATCAGTGTCACATTCGCTCTTCGTTCTATAGCAAAGAATCCAATGATTAGATAACCTAGAACATGCAACTTAGGACCATCTCAGGAATGGTGGGAAGTGAGAACACTCTTTTGTTATACGTTCATACCACAACAGGAGTAAAATAGAGACATGGTAAGGTTAAAATATTTATTTTAACGACGTGATCTCAAGCGCAGTATTTTAATCAACTTAAGCATACATATGATTAAGAATAATATGGGCAGCATGGTTACAATTCCATAAAATACAAAAGGAGGAATCATATTACAATGATAGTGCAAACAAGTGATAAAAGCGCCTATTTCAAGCACCCTCCCTATCTAGGAACTATGTATTATAAAAGGTCTCTTGAGCTTTCGTAGGGGACCCCATTTACCTGTCCGCTCAGTAAGTGTAAATTACATCAGGATCGGTTAGTCTCTCTGCATTCCTGGAATCTTCCAAGTGTGTTCAATTCTGGCAAGTGTGCTATCATAAAGGCGCCAGAATCCTACTCGGCTTGCAGCTGCCAAATTGTTGTGTCTAGAATGTGTTACACGGACACGCCGATAAACAGGCTTGCACGTTATGATAACCTTGGGGGCTCAGCACTCACTGTGCAGACTGGGGGCACTTTGTATGTCTAGAGATGTCGAAAAACAAACCGTTTCTCATGTATAGACCTTCGTGAAAGCTAACTCTGCAAAAGCAGCTCAGCAGTGTTGTGTGCAAAAAAGCAGCAAAAGGGAAAATGGCGTTTAAACTCCTAATAAGCCATGCTAACTTAACATGCTTGCAGGAAGAGGCCCATAAACCACACTACAGACATTGAAGTTACTTTAATACAGTTTACAATTGTAATTTACAAATAGGAATAGGCAACTAATTTATCTGTGGTGTCTCAGGAATCACACTTTAAAATCCTTACTTGGGGTGACAGGATGGGCCATCACAGGCAGGATGGGGGAGCAGGGGCCAGCCCCATTTAACACTTGAATAGGCTATGTCCAGTCTCCACACAAAGGGCTGCATACCTCTTATAGTTATTCTGGAGCCAGGGCAAAAAGGCAGGGTATTTGAGTACTTCAAAGGGATGCGTCTAGTAGCTTCTCATCACTACAAAGGCACACGTGTGTATATATTCTGGACCTCAGACACCAACTCTTCATTATACTTCTGGACCTGTGGATACTCTGCAAGGAACAAGGACTGCTTTTCAGCTTTAGGACTGACACTATGCTGGACTGCTGCTCTAAAGGAACTGCTGCCTTTTTCTGCAGAATTTTTGCCTGCTGCCCTCTTACCTGGCGAGAACTGGACCTGCAACTTCCAGAGTGAGTCCAAGGGCTAATCTGCTGGCCTCCTGATATGAGCATCAAGGACATAAAAGGTGCCCCCAGAAGCTCCTGGACCCAGCTGCAGCAAATGGTTGACCCCTAAGTTCCCCTCAGGTCCTGGACCCTTGTTATGGCTCAGTGAGCTTAAATCAAGCTTTTGGGATCTTCATGACCGCAAACGAGTCAATTTGCACCAGGACCATGCTGCTCACATCCAAAACCAGTGTTAGCCTCTGCCAGCCTGTCTCTTCGCAATGCAATATTGACAATTTGCAGGGGATCACCAATGCAAGGCTCCAGCCCACCTGTCTACTACGTCTGGCCTCCTGTTTGCACCACACTAACTGTGACATTGTCCTAGCTCCTTTCCGTCCTCTCCAACGTGAATGGGACACCTGCCACAACACCTGAGAAGGTAACTCTTCAGCAGAACTATTCTGGGACTGTATCCAGCCTGTAGTCCATTGCAATTGACCTAAACTTTTGACTTTGACCAGGTCCAGCGCAACCATATAGCAGCATTTGGTGCTTTTTTCCTTTAGGTGCAGTTTTTAACTTTATTCTTTAAAAAATCATGACTACTGTTCTACAGATTGGATCTTTGTAGTTTTGGTTGATGTTTTTAAGTTGCTGTGGGATTTTCTTCTGTGGCATTTTCTCTGTTTTACTGTTTGATGTGTTGCCCAAATACTTTACATATTGCCTCCAAGTTAAGCCTGATTGCTCTGTGCCAAACTACCAGTGGATTAAGCAAAAGTTATTTTGGGCTTCATTTGTGCCTTACCATGACAAGGATTGTGATTGCTACTAGACCGGTGCTCGCACAGCAGTCAATCAATAAACCAATTTCTCACACCAATGGTGTCCCAACTGACCCTCTGGAAAGATCCAGTATGCAGGAAATAGATTGCTGCTATCATTTTGACATTTGTGGCTATGGTCGGGGAGTGGGTTTTCGATGTATTGAGCTATTGCTCTCACTCTGTAACAATTTCAAAATCGCATCAAGTAAGAAAAGGTGTTTGGAAATAATTGATTTCCAGGACATGTTAATGTTGTTCTCTGTCTGTAAATCCTCTCACTCCTTCTAAGTTAATTGCCCCTCAAAATAAGGGCTGAGGCAAGAAAGATGTTCACCAACATAAAGTATGCATTTTGCTTTCGTATGCGGGCAGGCTTGGTTTGACTGATTATTGTTTTACTGAGCTAACCTGTTGATGGATGTAGTGGAGTCCTGATTCTTCACTGCCGACCCTCTACAGTAGCAAGTGTATTGAATGAGAATTTAAAGTGGTTTCATTGTTGTAATATGTGGCCACTATTATTTGCGGGCAGTCGCTGATAGAGGGTAGGGGCTAATGAGCCGGCACCCGACGCAACCCCATTAAGGTGGGGGCATCCAGCGGACACTAGCCCTGGGAGACCCTTCCCATATACGTGAGGGTACTTTTTTGTCTTGGGCATATCTCCAAGTCGACATTCTAACCACACAGTAGGGAACATAATCCTGTGGCTAGCTACAAGCTGCCTCTCACTTAGGCGGGTTACCATCCTCACTTCAGACCACATTTTCACTTGCGCTATCATCTCATCAGTTACGTCCTGAAGAAACGCCACTGATCTTTTAGACAAACCAGGCGTGAAATATGTCGACCTTGTGACGGTTACACAGGTACATTGAGCCTCATAGTAACTCACCAACCTTCCGTTTTTTAAGTCTACCAAGAGTACCACGTGATTTAAAGTTCTTCCTGTGGATACTCCTAGGCAGTTTGAATTTTGAGCATCTTTCACTGCAGCCACTTCACCACTTCCACTCCTGGATTCATCCCACACACCGCACTCACCTGATAGCTTTTCTCTTAAAAGATCTCAGTGAAAGTGATCCTTGGGGGACCCGTCGGGCATTGCAGCGCCGGCCTGATGAGGAGCAGTGGCCCAATGATGAAGCATGACATCCTTCGGTGTCCCTTTGGGATTGAATCCTTGACAACAGAGATGTACCTCTGCCTCTCTCTCTTTCCTCTTCCTCTTATCATCTTCTCTACTCTTAATCTTTCCTTTTGATGAGTAGGTGACTCTTTGCACACTGATCCCGTAACAGTGTCCCCTATGATTTAATGTTCATTTGTGGAGCACGGACACTGGACCTTAACAGGCTCCTGGTTCCCGCCTCTTCCCTTTTTTGACTTCACTATTAACCCCTTAAGTGCTGCTGACGGCCAATGGTCGTCAGCAGCGCTACCTCCCCAGTGCTGCGCACGACCATTGAACGTCCATTCAGCACTAGTTCTAATGGACAGCGCAGCACTGGGGAGGAATGTGTAATAGCAGCTATGAGGTTAATTGTAGACATTGTTATGTTGCATTGAACAAAGCAATAAACATATTTATTTTAACCATTCATGTTCCTGGTTTCCCTAATGCCCATTTGCCCATGTGTGATGTTGGTGTTTCCAGTCTCCATTGACTTCTCCAAGAGTGGTTTGCAGTATCAGTGATTGGCCATGTGGTGTCCGTGACTTAATCCAAGGGATTGCTGACTGGAGTAGATTTGAGCCTATTTTGTCTGTAGAAGATGTTAGTGTAACTTTGATGAACTGCAATTATCTTACTCTTCTGTGGGTGTGCTTTAGTATTTGTGCCTCAGTAACGAAGAGTCATACTTTGGACCATACACAAACCAGTCAAGAATAAACGAACACAAATCAAGGCTATTTTCAAAGTCACCTATTTGTTCTGCTTCATTATGGACACTTTGCACATTGTCATTATCTGTATCCATCAACACTGTTCAGCCTTTTGATCCCCTTTTATCACTACCATATTGATGGGTGTTTTTGTGTCCTCACTACCCCAGTGTGATGGTTTGTCATGCTGTTTACACTGACTAAAGCATGTTCAATCTACCATGGTTAGTAACTACTTAGTCAATAATGCTTCCAAATACAAATTGAAGGCTTCTCTACTCATCTAACCCAAATCTGAAACATCAGGGCACTGCTACACAATGGGGCCGAATCACATAGCACTTTTTGTAGCATAATTCTCATTTCCTTCTGGAAAGTGTCATAAGTTAGGCTTATGTTGCTTATCCCTACTTCACAAAACATGACACATGTGACTGAACACAATTTACATGTGCCTACCCTAAACATAATCTTTGTGCCTGATTTAGTTCTGGTGGAGGTGAATACTACGCCACAAACCTGACAGATATCCACCGTATCATGATCCCATTATATCGTATGGTGATCATAATATGGAGGACGTGATATCCAACATGTTTGTGATGGAGTATCCCATCCGCTGCCGCCGAGATCTAAAAAGGCCACTTATCGTGAGGAAAATGCTGCCTAAAGTCACAGAAAATGCATCAATAGTTTTAAAAGCATAAGTAATATGTAGGAAGGGATATTCTTTATCGTGCAAATATTAGAAATGTATTAAAAAAGTAATCAAAAAGTTTTTAAATGAATCCCTCAGTTTTCCTTTTTTTTCAAGGTTTTTTTTTTTTTTTTTTTTAGTTACAGAGTCCTCCCCCCCAAGTCAGACAGGTTCAACAGAGAATACTTCACATATAAACACAGAGAAATTAGGAAATTAGGATTCATAAATCATACATTACTAGCTAAATAAGTCAATCAAACAACCAAAACAATTTATAATCATAACAAATTAAATTTTTACAGTTTTTAAATCACGCTAAATATAGCTTTATATTACAAGGAATTACCTTGGGATTGGGACCATATATATATAGGCATTTCAAGTTAAATATAGCTAACAGTCTAGAGAACCACTGTCGAAAAGATGGAGGGTTAGGGTCCAGCCAGGCGGAGGCGATACAGATTTTTAAGACTGCCATGGCAATAAATATTAATTCATTTCATGGGGATGGTTCTGCGAGATTAGTAACCCCAAGCGAAATCATTTCATTAGAGAGGACTATTTCCGTTTTTAGAACATTAGTTAAAAACTGTCCAATGCTCAGTTTTAAGGCGGATAGGTTTGCGCAGGAGGAAAATATGTGTATGCTAACTGCATTAGATAGCGTACATCTAAAACAGCATATACCCTCCCACTTCCCCATTTAGCAATTCTATCAGGGGTATAATACATAAAAAAGCAAGTCTTATAAAACTGTGCTTGCAGTTTGGTTGACATAAGTATAGTTTGGGATAGTTCATAGGCATAATTAAATTCTTCCATAGTGATTGCTAATTTTCCCTGCCACTTCTGTGCTGTTTTCTCAAGATTGTCCAGAAATAGAGATAACAAGAGAGAATATATCTCACCAATTGTAAATTCCTTGTTTTTTTCAGAATTTCTGCTATCGAAACTTTGTCAAATGAGGTATTTTCCCTAATCCTTCGTGTTAAAAAATCTCTAATTTGCAGATATTTTAAAAAATCCCTCCACTCCAATTGATATATTTCCCTCAAGGTTTCAAAAGAGTGTAACCCTTCATTTGAAAAAAGACATCCAAGATATGTAATTCCTGCTGTAGTCCATCTATCAACACAGGGTCCTCTAAAAATTTCAGGGAGAGTCGGATTGTTGCCTAGAGGAGAGTAAAGTGAGAATTGTCCTATGCCCAGTAATTTCCTCACAGCCTTCCACACTTTGAACCCCCCTAGTAAGGTCTTTAGGCGGACCTTAATTTGGTAGCTATCATAGAGAAATCGCCATAGATAGCCTTTACTTTTATTGCCTAGTATCAGCTGACGAATTGATCGCTGGTCCTTCCCTGCAACTGTCTCATTGTTATCTAATAGAAAAAAGAGTTTGTGATTATATGAAAGCATACATGCCCAATAATATAGCTTAAGGTTAGGGAGGGCCAAACCTCCTTTTTCTTTAGGAAGAGTCAAAAGCGTATAGGCTCTTCGGGGTTGTGAATAGGACCAAATAAAACTAGAGAAAGTACGCTCCATCAGTTTGAACCAATATTCGGGGACTTCCAAATTAATTGCTCTAAACATGTAGAGCAGTTTAGGAAAGTAAACCATTTTTAATGCATTTACACGGCCAATCAAGGACAAGTGTAGATTATTCAAACAATGGAGATCTTTCTGCATTTTATCTAGCAGGGGGTTCAGATTTAATTCGACCACCTTATCGAGTTTGGAGGAGATACATACCCCTAGGTAGGTCGCTTTTGTTGTCACATGGGGATCTACAATGGTGCATGTATCGTTTAGGACCACTTGGGTTTTACTCTGGTTGAGTTCGTAACCGGCCATGTTACCAAAGTTTTTGGCCTCATTTTCAATCATAGGTAAGGCCAATGCCAGATCTGGTGTTACTATGGCAATATCGTCGGCATAGGCAAGAGTTTTAGTCATATAGCCTTGGCACAGTATAGTAATAATACCAGCATTATATTCCAAACTGCGAATAAAGGGATCAATGTAGATAGCAAACAACAATGGGGAGCATGGGCATCCCTGGCGAGTTCCCCTTGATATTGTTAATTCTTTGGAAAGATTGCCATTTACCATCACTACAGCCTTAGGATCAGTGTATAGTTTTTGTACCGCCTGAATAAATCCTTGTTTAAAGCCCAGATGACCCATTGCCAGCCACAGAAATGACCAGGAGACCCGGTCAAAGGCTTTTTCGGCGTCGAGGAGAATGAGCGCCATTGGGTCTCCCGTCACCTCTCTACTGTCACATAGGGTGATCACTCTATGAATATGATCTGTGGTTCCTCTTCCCGGTATAAACCCGTGCTGGGAATTTGAAACAAGTTTGTGGATTAATGGTTCCATACGATTCGCTAATAATTTGGAGTATATTTCACGTTGATTAGGGTGATGCGGCAATAGGAACCCATCTGATCCGCAGGTATATCTTTCTTCAGAAACACAACTATTTTGGCTTTCGACCATGACCTTGGTGGTTGACCCCATTAAATATGTGCACAAATAGATCTAAGAGAATCTCTTTGATTTTATCTAAAAATGTGATATAAAACTCTAGAGGGATTGAGTCCAGGCCAGTTGCCTTTCCTCTGGGTAAAGCCTTCACTGTCCCTGGAATTTCTTCCAGGTCTGGTGTCTCCTCTAGATCATCTCGATCCTCTTCATCAAGTCTACTAGATGTTCTTGATTTAGGTATGTTCTTATGCTGTCTGTATCGGCCCCTCCTTCCTCTGAGTATAAGGTGCTAAAGAAGTGCCAGAATGCCTCTCTAATTTTATTGCTTTCTGAGAATAAACCTTTCACTGGGTCTAAAATTTCCCGTATAAGGTTCTGAGATGTTTGTTGTCTCATGCGTATGGCCAATTGATGGCCAACTAATTTGCTTACGTCATACATTTCCTCGCTATAGGCGGTGGCTTTTTTAACCTCTTTGGTGATAAATGTATTCATAATAGCAGCCTCATCCTAACCGTGTGCATGTGTATTGCAAGCAATGCAGTGAATGCACTTGAGGATAAAAGAATAGATACAAGGGAGCCATGTATATGATTTATGCACTTAATGCCTTACATCCCAATATTTATGATTTACATATGCCATTGTCCCTATTGTTTGCTAATACACAAACAACTGTAGATTACTATCACAATTACATAAATTATGCATTCACAAACTAACAAATGATTTTGTAAAAGGGATGCTATGTTTTACTGAACCATTCTGTCCATTACATCCCATCGCCAGTAGCTCCTCCTCTGTCTATCAGCTTCCAAAACAGTCTAGGCAGAATCCTGTTTGCTAAGACTTTCAGTTCCTCGTGCTCATAGCCCCTAGATACCCTGCTTGTTATGATAAAAAATCTAACAGGTGAGAATCAGAGAGAACAGCAGCAGAAGCCGACTTGCATGACTCAAACTGTGGAGAACAAGATGTAATAGTTTGACTACGTACAAGTAAGGCAAACTAACGTTACAAAAAGTGCACTATAAAATACACGAGGCCAATTCACAAAGCATTTATGAGTCTGTGAAGTATAACTTCAGTAACACTCTGTAATGCACTTTTAAATGCCTTTGTAAATTTACTTCATAATGTGTTCAATCCTGAAGAAATCCTTGACATCGAAATCAATAAATATGTTTAGCTCAGCAAGCTACAATGGTGGCATCTAGCACTAAGGTGATATTTTAAATCAGATCAGATATGGACGAGCTACTCCTATATAACACACAAACAATTAGAACAAAAATTCACATGAAACAGTATAGAGACTTGGAAAGAAAAAGCAGAGAGCAAAATAGAAATAGAATTTACAACAATGCGGGCATTCAAAAAGCAGGAGACATTAGGGTAAAGGGAAACCAAAAAAGTGCAAGTTCATTACTAAGAGAATTATCTTCTTTTTTGCTTCGATAACAGTTACATTATGGGTTACTTCATATTAAACAGATAGGGGATGATTCACAATGGTAAACGTACACTTTTGTGTATGTTTAATATTTTTTGGTATTCACAAACTACGGGCCTCATTTATGGCATTTTGGCATAGGGCAGCGCTGAAGGCACCTTGCTGCACTGCCCTACACACCAAAGTGAAAGGGCAGCAATGCACCGTATTACCTGACCTGCCTGCCGGCACAAATGCCATTTTGGCAGCCTAGCTCCAATATAGGCACCCTTGCACAGGGGGGCAAGGGTACCTCCATTGATGGCATGATTATTTTTTTGCAAAAGGGGTACCTTCCTGCACAAAAACAATCCTACGAGGCCTTTTCCACTTTCCATGTGTGCTGCAAAATGCCGGGAGGTGTATGGATGTGACGCTTCTCCAGGCTTACCACTTTCTAAATCTGCGAGAGCGTCAAATTCCATGGGTGTTCTAGGAAAAAATCCACTACAATGCTGACGCAGAATAAGGCGGCTCAGCGATATGCGCTGCTTCGCATTACTCATGGTTTATAAGGCCACCCAAAGCCTCTCAGGGTGGCTTTGCGCAACTTCATAAATCTTTATGAGAGCCCTGCATTATACATGTACCATTTTAAGTGGTGCAAACGTGACGCATGACTCTCATAAATAAGACCCCACAAGTTTAACTTTACTAGCAGTAATTTTACTACTGCAGAGACTCCGCTGTCTGGGAGGAGAACTCCACACATGAAACGATATGGCAGGTCTATCTTTTATGTGAGGATGTTTCCACAGTTGTAAAATTACCATCAGTAAAATGTAATTTGTGGTTTCTGAATACCATAAAAAAAGCAAACCTACACAAAAGTGTAAGTTTCTTTTGTGAATCAGGCCCATAATAAATGAACATTATATTGCTGCTGCACATGACTGACTGGCATAGTTATATGCACATTTTGTCTTGAGATAATATTAATAATATTAGCCATTTTGGAAGGAGGGCACATAATACAAATTTTGGAAAATGCCAGGGTAGAGCGGAATAATGTGCACCTAATTCCAATGATGTTGTATAATCCTTGAATTAGATGAAGACAGGCAATGATTTCTTATCCTATCACATAAAGAACATAAATATGTATATATATATATATATATATATATATATATATATATATATATATATATATATATATATATATATATATATATATTTTTTTTTTTTTTTTTTTTTAACTCTGATCAAACACTGTTTCATAACACACAGTTGTGGTTCCTGGGAAATAAAACCAGGGTAGAAGCAATATTTTTTTTTCATTTTCTTAATTATCTTCATACACATATTGCTAAATACATCCATCCATCCATCCATCTAACCAGATATCCATCCAATCATCCAACAATCTATCCACCCATCTTCTTTTTTGGAAAATATTTTAATCCTGTAATACTCAACAGTGTAAATAATAATGTGAAAAACATTAGGAAACTGTATGCATAATACAAAAGAAAATAATACCTATCCTATCTAGTCTGTCGATTGCCACCGTTTCAAAAGCCCTTCTCATCATTGGATACTCTTCCAGCACTTCGTTGAAATTGTCCACTGAAAGGGAATACAGGCGACAATATGTGTCTGCCCTCACACTGGCGGTGCGACGGCCCTTTGTCAGGAGACAAATTTCTGAAATTGAAAAACAAGGAAAACAGAAATCGACAATTAGACACGCAGAACTGCATAGTAAATTTTAAATTACATAGTGCATATTTGACCACTAGATTCTATTTATTCTGCACTTCCTATGTAAATTGCATAGCCATGCTGAGCAACTAGTAAAAGAAAGAAAAATATATATGGGTTGCTCTTGTGACTAATAATAATTCGTTATTTGCCAAATGAATGAGGCTTTTACTATTTGGGATTCAACATGCTCTCTTTAAATTTGAATGTGCAAATAAAGGCTTTTCAGCGATATCTTAAAAATAAATGCTGTTTTACAATTACATTGGATGGCAAATAAAGAAATGCAAAATGTATAATGTACTAACAGAATTGAGCAAATTACATTATTTTTAATTGGAAACAATCGTGCAAGAATTAGCTTCTGGTACAATTCTAGGAAAACAATCCGAACTTTATTTAAAGTAATGAAACGGGTAACAATATTTAAATTCAACGGGGATTGTTCGATTTCCTTAGAATATAAAACACATCCCAAGCGCTTACTAAGAATTACCCTCCTCATTTTGCCACTTAAAAAACCTACCTCTAAAATTAGTTAAACAAATTCTCTAATACTATGTCATGAGGTTGAGATAAACAAACACTCTGGGACACATGTGCTACTATTTTTTCACCCAATGCAGAGCAGCAACCTAAGTTGTTGTGATGCATTGCTTGAAAGGGAGAGAGCAGGACAGTGCCATATGGCGCAACTGCATTCTTAAGAAGAGCTGGTGCACAATCAGGCTGTCAGGCGCCAGGCACAACTCTTTGCACCATAGTGCAAAGGTGTATGCAATAGTTTAGCACAGGGTAGGTACTGGGGGGCATATTATCAAGGGGGTTTATCTCCGCTTTTTTGGCTTTAAAAGCCAAGAAAGCGGAGATAAAATTATCTCCCTATTACCAAGCTGTCGCTAACACCAGTTAGCGACAGCTAGTAGGAGATAGCGACCATCTTGGGCCCCACTTTGCATGTCAGTGATATTTATCACTAATGAGATGCAAAGTGGGCGTGCCAAGATGTTAGAGACTGAAAACAGTCGCTAACATCGCTATCTCCTATTACCAACTTTTGGAGATATTTGCGCTAGGCGGGAATATCTCCAAAAGCTAACACCTGCCCTGAGCAGTTCTTAGCCATGTTATCCAATGGGAGGTGGATAACATGGCTAAGAGCATTTGCTCGATAATGCATGAATATCGCTGACTTTTCAGCGATATTCATGCATTTCGGCCGTTTTTTATCGCATTTGCGATAAACCTTGTTAATAGCAAGGTTTATCTGCGATAAAAATCGCCGATGTGCGGCGATAATTTTTGTCTCTAAACAAGTTAGAGACAAAAATTATCGCTAGTTGTTGGTAATATGCCCCTGGATGACTACACTTCCAGTACAAAATGCTGTGCTCACACTAACTTTAAACCTTCTCCCACTTCGGATCAGATTACATGTCAGATGGAACAAAATTAGTTCATGCTTTATACATTAATTTTGCTCCACCTGATTACTGCTGATTTGGGTTTTCTGCACCCAGTTTTTGTGGGTGTGAAAGCAATTTTTCCAGCTGGTAAAACTGGCCCAAAAATTGCATCAGACATTTTGGCTGCAGCAAGATCCAAGCGCTAGGGGGCATATTACCAACAACTAGCGATAATTTTTGTCTCCAACTTGTTTAGAGACAAAAATTATCGCCGCACATCGGCGAATTTTATCGCAGATAAACCTTGCTATTAGCAAGGTTTATCGCAAATGCGATAAAAAACGGCCGCAATGCATGAATATCGCTGAAAAGTCAGCGATATTCATGCATTATCGAGCAAATGCTCTTAGCCATGTTATCCACCTCCCATTGGATAACATGGCTAAGAACTGCTCAGGGCAGGTGTTAGCTTTTGGAGATATTCCCGCTTAGCGCGAATATCTCCAAAAGTTGGTAATAGGAGATAGCGATGTTAGGGACTGTTTCCAGTCGCTAACATCTTGGCACGCCCACTTTGCATGTCATTAGTGATAAATATCACTGACATGCAAAGCGGGGCCCAAGATGGTCGCTATCTCCTACTAGCTGTCACTAACTGGTGTTAGCGACAGCTTGGTAATAGGGAGATAATTTTATCTCCGCTTTCTTGGCTTTTAAAGCCAAAAAAGTGGAGATAAACCCCCTTGATAATATGCCCCTAGATTCACTAAGCCTTTTTGAGGTCGCAATTGGTTCAATTTGCAGAATCAAGCCATTTGTGGACGCAAAAAAGAATTTCCATATGTATAAATACCTAATTGCTATTAGGTAACCTGTTACCGAATCGCAATTTGAGTTTGTGAATCGATATTTGAAAGGGATGTGTTTATGGTGTCTCTTCCAAATACAGAATTGCAATGGTATGTATGAATTTTTCGAATGAAATGTGGCTGGAAAACATTCACACTTTACCTCCAACTCAGAGTTGTTGGCAGCCGATAGGCACATTGAAAGGGTCCCCAAGGGACCGTTTCCTCTTTGAGAATGGTTGAAAATATATTTTTCAAGAACAGGCAGTGGTCCAAGGAACCATTGTCTGCTCTTAAAAAATTAAACTTAAACATTCAATGTTTTCTCTTTTTGAAGGCATCCCATTTTCTTTTACTGTATTTGTAGACAATTTGCTATTATCACATTATAGCTGCACAAGACTGATTAAATGATGAGAATTAATATTTAGCTAGTGCTAGCCAGTGGCAACTGCCATAAAATGAAAGTGAGGGGGCGGGAGACAGACGGACAGGGGGGGGAGGAAAATAAATACTTTTTTAAAATGCACCTTTTCTTTTGCTGGCTACATATCCAATCCAGATGCTGCTCTCATGCTATGAGAGCAGTGCCAGGATTTGTCTGAGCAGCCTGGTCTGCCGCTCAGACAGTCCCTGGGAGCCTGCAGCTTTTCTTCAACCCGGCTGTGAACACAGCTGTGTTGAAAAAATTGAAATCTGCATCAATCAATCAATCAGTATTCTTATAAAGTGTGACTACCAACAAGAGAGGGTCTCAAGGCACTGGGAGGGGGTTGGGAGCGGGTCTGCTGTTCAGTCGAAAAGACAGGTCTTGAGGTCCTTTTTGAATTGCGGCAGCAATGGTGATTGCCTGAGGTGCAGAAGCAGGGAGTTCCAGGTCTTCGCAGCGAGGTAGGAGAAGGATCTTTCTCCGGCTGTGGTCTAGGGATCCATGGGATGGTGTCTAGGGCCAGTTGTGTGAAGCAGAGTTGTCTGGTGGGAGTGTAGAAGGAGAGGTGGTGGCTGAGGTATGTTGGTATGTTAGTCCAGCGATGTGGAGGGCTTTGTAGGTGTGTGTGAGAAGCTTGAAGGGGATTCTCTCATTGCCAGATAGCCGGTAAAAGGTCTCTCAGGTAGCTGGTAATGTGGTTGTGGTGTGGGATTAGTCTGGGGGAGGCATTCTGGATGGTCTCCAGTTTTCTTAGGAGTTTCTGGGTGGTGCTAGCGCAGAGTGTGTTACAGTAGTTGAGTCTGTTGCTGATGACGCATGGGTGACCGTTTTCCTGGGCTCTATGAGGATCCAACTAAAGATCTTACAAAGGAGGTGGAGCATGTGGAAGCAGGAGGATGAAACAGCATTCATTTCGTGGCTCATTGAGAGCGAGAAGTCCAGGATGATGCCTAGGCTTTGTGCATAGTTCATGGGTGTGGGGGAGATTCTGAGCACTGTTCTGATGAGGCAGTGGTTAGTGGTGATGGTGGATTTCAAGGCTGCATGGTCTGCTCTGATCTTGCTGTTCTTCCATCTTTTCTTGAGCCATCTGCAGCCTCAACTCTTGAAGAGTGGGGGAGAAACAGCTGGCTTTTTTGGAGGGCTGCTTGCTTGAGGGTTTCCTGAGGCTGGTCCAGTGTGTTGGTGCTGTCGGACATCCAGCTGTGGAGGTTGCGTGCTGAGGTGTTGGCTTCCGTACATTTTTGTGGTGGGGTCTTGCTAAGAGAGGCTGTCAGCTGGTCTTCGGTGAACTTGTTCCAACTTCTGCCATGATAGCAGTAAGCATGGTGGCGTATGGTGGGTTTAGTGAAGGAGAAGTGGATTCTGTGGTGGTCGGTCCAGTGTGGTTCAGAGTTGGTGTAGCTTGGGTAGAAGATGGGTTTGAACATATGTCCTGCTGAGTGGGTTGGTGTTGTGACCAGTTGTTTGAGTCTGATGGTGGTGAGGTTCTCCACTAGGGATAAGGTGTTGTGGTCTTCAGGTTGTCCAGGTGGAAATTGAGCTCACTGGAGAGCATGTAGTCTGTTAAGGCGATAGGGTTGGCAGCGATGAAGTCGGTTATGGCTTCGCTGAAGGGGGGGTGGGGCCAGGAGGTCTGTAGACAAGGTTGCCACGGAGGGTGGCATTCAGGTTGGTCTGCATCTGGAAGTGGAGGTTCTCCATTTCGGGTCAGAGGTTGTAGGAGATGGGTTATAGAGTGGAGAGTGTCTTTGTGTATAATGTCAATGCCAGCTCCGGGGCGGTTGATGCAGTCATTGTGGATGATTTTGAATCCATTGGGGATGGCACTTGCGATGTCCGGGCCTGACCTGGAGTATCCAGGTTTCTATGAAGAAGTCAACGTCGGGGGAGATGGAGTCAAGCAGGTCCCAGATATCCTTGGCGTGTCTTTTGAGGATGTGGGTGTTGAGTAGGATGCAGCTGAGGTGGTCGGGTATAGTTCTTGAGGGTCATGCGGTCAGTGAGAATGATGTTCGGATGCTGACAAAGTTGCAGCTGCGGCAGGTGAACGGACCTTGAGTGTTCCTCAGCGACATGAGTTTGCAGGCTGAGTGGCATCCGGGGTTGAGGGCATGGATGGTGCTAGCCTCCTGGTGTTGGAAGGTCTGAGGACCAGGGTCCATGGTGCTGGGCACAGTCCAGATGTTGATCGGTGCAGATGGGCTTGCACCGGCGGAGTGCCTGCTGCGAGTGCCTACTGCATGGTGTCGCATAGCGGCCACCATTAAGTGGTGTGAGGAGGAGGGCTGGACAGTTGGGAGGCATGAAAGAGGGAAGCAGGAAAGCGGCATGCTGGAGGGGGCGAGGACAAGCAGCAGCATGGACAGGGAGAGAAATAGGGACAAAAAACTAAAAAAACACAGAAAAATTAAGAAAGTGATTAAAAATCAGAATAAATTAAAGTAAGGAAAAAGAGAGATCAGAGGAGAAAAGGCATAAGGCAGAGAGACAAAGGGCAGAGCAGCAGCAGAGCAGAGATGCTCCTCACTTGGCCACCAGGGATGAGGCACAGACGGGTGCCTGCGGGTTGAGAAGGTCCTCAAACTCACAAACCTGCAAGGGTCAGGGGAAGCAGCTACCTGGCAGAGCTGTGCAGGAAGGGAAGCAGTCCACTGACAAGGTCAGTGAGACTGCATGTCTGTTTAGCCAGCCTAAAACGTACACGTATACTTCTAAGTGCCCAGCACTACCCCTGGGCCAGCCCGGCCCTACACACATGCCTAAACTAGTCACAGAAAAATAAAATGATTGTGTTTTATTATAATTTTATTTTTCTGTCACCAACTCTGACGAGTGGGTGACGCTCCTCCCCCATTATGGGCGGGTAGTACTTACTAGCAGGTTTTGAGAAGTATCTGGCACCTTTGAATTTTATTACTAAATATATACGTTAGCTACAGGAAGGTTATTTATTTTAACATTTGTGTTTATGATAAGTAATTTGTTGTTGTTGCAACCTGCTCTATGGTAAGCTGAAAATGAGTTTATCTTTCTCATGCGTTTTTTACTGGGTTTTCAAGTTGGAAATCTTAGCCCACCTCAACAAAAATGATTTCCCCAAACTAATAAACCAAATGATAAAGGAAGCTTTACAAGAAATCCTGAAATCATGTGTAGGATTTGAGTTGGCATATTCAGGTCCTCTAAATTTTAAGGAATAGCTAGCCGGAGTTAATGAAGTTATTGCACATTAGAAACATGTGATTACTAGAGAAGATACGATTATATTGTTTGATGAGAATCAAGTTATTGGACCATATTTTTGTTGTTGTGGTGTCATTTTATTTATTAAAATGTATTTGATTCTAAAAAAAAATGTTTTCCTGTGTTGTGCTTTTACTATATTACTATTCGAGTGTTCAATAAATACTTTAACACATTGTCTCTAAGTTAAGTCAGACTGCTTTGCGCCAAGCTACCAGAGGATTTATTTAGTAATCTTTGTGACCCTGATAAACTCTGGGTTTATTACTTGATTGACTTCCATCCTTCTCAACTAATAACCCTATTTCTTACACAGTTAAATGGAAAACTCAAGCTTTCAAGTTTGGAAAGCATGAGGAAGAAATTGTGTCAGTAAGACTTACTTAAAAACTGTGCGTGAAGCCAGACACATCTTCTCCTTCAAGCTTGCATAATGTATAAATACACCCAATTGGATGCTTACACAGGTGGGCTCTTTATAAGCAGTGCATAACAACTAGAGGAATCCATTTAGGGATATTGGGGCTTTATTGAGAACACACCATTCTCTTAAGTATTCACCCATCTATCATGTGGTGGAAAATACACTGCCTGCTTATCAATTTACAAGTGCGAAGATACCCTATCTTACTTTGATGATATTATGGAATTGTCATTAGAATAGGGGTTTGTCCAAATTTTATTAAGTCTGAATGTCGTTAGTATATACTTTATGTAAAACCTCTTCTTTAATTCTTGAAAAAGGTACAGTAAGAAATATACATAAAGAGTGAGTAGTCTTTGGTTCATCCTCATTTTAGACAAGTGCTGTGCATGGTGTGCCATCATATGGATGGACTGTTCATATTAAAGTGCTATTCACTTATCATTTCTGCACGGTCATTTACTTTATTGTGCTGTCATGTTATCAAGTTGCTGCATTTACAGTTTTTTTAATTCATAAAATAAAGATATGCACACACATCAACTTTCTCAAAGATACAATGGAAATACCGTCCCTTTTTGAAAATATTTTACTGCAAATGCTTTTTGCAATGCAAGTATCATCTTTGGACTCCTGTTCATAGCGTTCTTCTTTGAGAGTACAGATGTTGTTTCGTTATATAATTTTCATCATAGAACAGCTGGATGTGAAAGTCAAGCTGTCACTTAGAACTCTCTGAAGGGCTAAGGCATGTACACCTGTATTTGCATTCCTGCTTAAGTGGCCAACCTTTCTTTCAAGTGCACATCGCACCGCTAATAGGAGAGAGGCCTAACATATAATTGAAGCAGATACAAATAATTTCTCCGCATTACGGCTACATCTATTTAATGTGACTGGTGCATGCGAAATGCTACTGTTAACTAAGACTTGAAAGAAATGTTCAGCTCTTCAATTTGTCCATGTTTCATACCTATTGGCCTAAGCCTTTTTAAGAATCATTACAAGAATACATCAGAATCACAAGAGATTCTTTTTAACTTACATTTATTTACAGCAACATATTTTTCGTTTACAACATTAGCATCAACAATGAATTTGGCTAATTTGCTCTGTCCCCGGACCGTTATTAAATATTGCATAAGCTCATGAGGAATTCATTACTCATATTTTTATAATATTGTTAGTCAATGATTTTAGCATATTTTCATTCTATTCAGAGTATTCATATTTTGTATGTAACCATTAAAGCTTAAAGCCACAATATAATAACATTGATTAAATATACCCAGTAGTTCGGAAAAAGGTTTCCCTTCAATTGTTTATTAAAGAAATAAAGGGATCTGAGTTTAACTTGTGTTTTCGTTCCTCTCATACGTTCTGTCAATGTTACGTCCTCACAGGTTAATAGACATACCTACTGTGTACAGTTGCACAGGAACACTCTTGTATGATAAGATGCTAAAACTGAGGCAAAGAGGTGGGAAGCCACATTGTCATGAAGCATTCATTAATTTTATGTAAAGGATGACCTAAGCACATTTTACTAGTGTATTACCTTTCGGCAACAAAAACATTAGTTTTATTGGCTCAAAATTAGGTGTGTTTTTGGACTAGAGAATCATACTGTGTAGTAAACTAGCTTCTTTGATTCATAAGAAACTACCATTACTACCCAAGATCCTCAAGGTGGTGCTTTTATGTATCACATTTTTACGTCTCTTTAGTGCCATTCTATCTTTTCTGACAGGCCTTCATAAAATTCCAATGAGTTTTACAGCTCTGGAGTTTCATACTCTAAGCTACGAAAATACCGTTTTATGGTTTGCCTTATTATAATTTAAGACGGCTCCAAAACATGTGAGGCTACAACTCCCCAACAGGCAGTGAGGTATTGGGTCCTGTTATTGCAGTCCATTTTTTTCAAGGTCTCCTACATTTTAGTACACGGTTTCTCATTTACAAATATTGTCATAAGCTCTTCAGTCAATTCAAATAGGCTAATTCCTGTCAGGGACATGGAACCATCAAGTACATAGGGGCATATTCACAAGGAGCCATCGCCGAATTAACAGCACTTTAACCAGCCAAAGCTATGATAAATTTACCTCCCCATTCACAAGTTGTTATAACAGCCCACAGCACCAGTTTATCTGCGATAGCAGCCACCAAAAACATCTCCACAGAGGATGCCTGCAACTATCGCTAATGAGATGCAGAGTAGGCGTTCCCGTGCAAAAACCCACGACAACACGACACCTCAACATTCACAGCGACCAGCCAGCTCGACTATAAGAACACAAAACACACGATAAGAAGCGTTAGCAGCAGGAAATTAGCACCTGCTCTGACCTGGTGTAAAGTCAGACGGCAACCTGCACCACAAAAGGGACCTTAGCCCAGGGCGTCATCGGAACAGCAAAGATGCCATGGAGCCACTCATCATGCAGCCCGGACACCCAAGAGGGCCACAACACCAACTGCCACGACCCCAGGCCTCCAATCCCCACCAGGAACACCCCCCACCCCCGGACCACCACAGAGGCACGCAGACAAAGACAGAGGCCCCCCAGGAAATGCACCTGCCTCAGAGACCCAACATCTGACAATGAGTGGTGGTGAGTAATCTGTTAATTTAGAGAAGTAAAGGATTAAGGTGACAATTTTTAAAAAACTAAGTGCATGAGCGAAAAAGCAAGTGCAGTTTTAAAAACACAGCTCCCGGCTTCCACCTCAGGAGTTCTCTAGTCTGTGTCGGTGGGTGAAGTGTCGTGAGCCAGTTGTGCTTGTGGGTGCTTCCTGCTGTGTGGTCTGTTGCAGGCTCGGTGTTCTCCTCTGAGTATCTTGGCTGCCGGGTCCTTGTGGGGGGTTGCTTGGGATATCCATGGGCTGTTGTAGGGCGTCGGTGTGACCGTGTGGTGGTCCGCTATGGCATCACAGATGCGTTGTATTCTGTACTCTGCTGAGGATCTTGTGTGCCCCTCTGCGATGTGAAGGGAGATGCATGTTGACATTGTGTTAACATGTATGTTGGCGCAATGTGCTGGTTTGCATGCAGACTGTATGGCAATGTACATTGTGACTGTTTGGGGGGTGCTGGATTCTTCTGCGGGACAGTGTACATTTGGACTAACTATATGACGGATGTGAGGTCGTACACGTACATTTCAATTTCAGTTTCCAGCTCTGGCAGATGTAGTGGGCATGTTTCTGTGCATGTGCGGAGCCAGTTGTGTCCTCTGTTCTGCAGTGTCGGCTATGAGCATTGTACCACATTTTCATCAATGTGGATATGCTGTTCTTGCTATGTGTGTGTGCTGCAGTGTGCCATGGGGATCTAGGACATGATCCTGGGTGATTGTGGGTGTGCAGTGTGCTGCATCTCGTTGTGCATGTATGCCATTGTGCCCATCTCCCCCCATCCCCCCCCAGTCCCTGTTTGTTGCACTCTCTGTTGATGTTGTGTCAGGCCCTTTGAGCTGTGTCCGTACTCCCTACTCCTTGCACCATCTCCACACTGATGACTGTGGCCTGGGTTTCCTCTATCTCCTCCTGTGATGCTGGACTGCCACTTCCTTTCGCTGTTGCTGCCTCCCTGTTGTGGCACCGGTTTTGTGCCTGGTTTAGGTTGTCACTTCATGCCAGCACCTATTGGCCTCCTTGATTAGCCTCCCCGGCACTCCGGCTGCATTCCAGGTGGTCTGCTAGTGGGTCAGTTGCTGGGAGTGTTCTGTCACCTCCGTGACGCTGCACCCCTTCTTCCTCTCCCTCTTCTCCTTGGCCTTCCCTGACCCCGTTGTTCCTAGATGGTAGTCTGTGGGGGTTGTGGGGTTTGAGTTGGCCTCTGCGCTGGGTCAGGGTGCATCCATGTTGCTACGTGCTTTAACTTGTTTCTGGTGTGTTTATACAGGGGTTTTTATTGTACATTGTGCCGCCAGACGCATGGCATTTGGAGGCCTGTGGCTGGTTTTCGCTACTTTTTGTACAGCGGTGTGACGTTGATTTTCACGCAGACATTTTACGAGTTATCAGATGTCTATTGCAGGCTACCGCCGCGTTGTGAATTCCACGTTGACACAGGGTTATTTTCCCGCGATAGGCTGCGATGTTGAAAGTTGCGTTACGCTACTCTTGCACTAGTTATCACACATTCTTTTGTATATACCCCTAAGTGTTCTAGATAATTATCAAAGACACTAACATTACTTTTTTTCCACAAGACGTCAATGCATGAATGTACTTTCATGGATATTGTTTGCAATCATGTATTACTGATTATTCTATATCTGAAGTATAGCTGAGTTTTTATTGTATTATCGATTATTCTATAGTAAACGTATAGCTGGGTTTTTATTGTATTATATTCTGGGTAACTAAATTATTTCACAACGCAATAGACACTAAGTTGCATTAACATAACTTGTATTTGTAAATCACATGTTCACCCAGAAGAGTATCTTGCCACTATATAACAGACGTTTATTGTTACCCAACTCAATGGTACTCATTTTATTGACCTCAAAATGATAAGTGGATGAGCCTTGATTTGATCCTGTGACCATGAGGTCAAACAGAGGCCACTACAGTAGATTCATTAGTCCATGAAGCAACCAGTCCTGGACCAATCGAATATTGGATTGCTGAGAACATTGAAGACAATGGAACAGCAGTGACCAATAACAACTGGTATAGGGCCTCTGCTCTCAACATTTCAATGTACAAACAAACAGCCACTGCCTTTCTCTTTCCCCTGCCTTTCCAAAATACATGGAGTGGGCAGGGGAAAGTGAAAGGCTGTGCTGCAAGGCACAACAAAGGCTTCTCCCTCACTCATCCCTAGCTCAGAGCCACTTGTGCCACGGAGAGAGGGAGGGAGAATGCTGCTCAGCTCCTGGATCTCCCTGGCTCAGCTGAATGGGAAAAATGAGTATAGACGAGCTGGGGAGAACCAGGGGCTAACTTCAGCCCCCTTTAACAGCTCGTGCTGTGAATGTTGATAGCTAAGAGCTCCAGCTCCCAAAATCACTCGAAGTTTGGGAGCAGTGGCAACACTGATTCGCATCAAATATTAACCATCTTTCCTTTCCTTTTCTAATGTCCATATTCCAATTTTTCCCTAATTTTCTCACACATTCGCCTCCGTTCTCTTTCCCATTTCTTGTCCTTTCCCTCCTTTCCTTCCATCTCTTCTGCCCCTTCCTGTTTGTCCCTCCCATTTCTCTCCTTTTCATCGCCACTTTTACCCTCCTTTCCAATTCAACGTCTGCTCTTAGCTCGCTCTTTTCTTTATACACAATTTTTCTTCTTTTACCCTTTTTTCTATCATACTCCTTTTTCAATTATTCGTTCCGGCACACTCTCTTTTTACTCCCCTTCCTAGTCTCCTCTTGCTTCTACTCTCCATCCCTTTTCTCTCCTCCATCTCCTCTTTCCATTATTTTCCTTCTCCACAGTCCTAATTCTTCCAATCCTAATCTCTTTCCGTTCTCCCTTATCTTCTGTCCTCCTTTTACTGATTTTCCTTTATTCATCTATTCCTCTGTGCTAAAATATACTCATGCCTAACCAGTGTTCAATTCTTCTCTTTTGAGGTAAAGTTGTTGTTGTGGTATGCAAGGGGCACATACCAGTAGTGCCTACAGCACTCAGTACTTGATAGCCTTGAGTCTGTGTAGAGCCATTGGTCAGTCACCCGATATTAACTCATTCTCGGAAGCATAGAGGTACATGTACTCTTGTTTCGGCATCAATGAAAAGAGATCTAAAGTCTCTTAGTGTGGGCTAAGTTTATGAGGCAAATCAGCAAAAACTGATACTCTCACAAAGATTCTATTTCCCTGCTTCTTCATTGACCTTAAAAGTGTCATTGTGCCAGGGAAATCAGTACAGCTGGAAGGTATGTGGCTGTCTTATACCAATGGAGTCTCTTCTTGTTGCGACATTGAAGAGCTGGGTTTCAAATTATCTGAAACTATGTTCTAAATTGTCATTTCCAATTCCTCACCTGCATGTCTGAGGTGCATGTACCCCTATTCTTGTACCTTTATTTATCTATTTGGCTGCTCCTACACATGATACCTACTTAGTTACCTAGAGATCCAAATAAGATCATGTTGCTGGAATGGTGCTGCAACCATTATTCTAAACAGCATAGTGACTGGTGAGAATTTAATAGAAGTGTAAATATTTGGTCTGTATTCGTGAGGAATTTAAATATAGCTAGATGAAGATCAGCATTCTCCTCATTCTCTTTCCCCAAAATGTTGGTCCTGTGCAACAAATTTTGTGTAAGTAAATAATTATGTATTTATCAGCCAAATAAAATAAAGAAGAAAACTAAAATGAATGACAAAATGTCAAAATCATTTAATGCAAATTCAAGAAAAATAAGAGTTTTGGCTGATTCTAGGATGGCCAGCATGATTTGCAGCTCTTGCGACCCATCGCCTTTCCATAATTAGCTGCACCTGCACAGTGCCCAGAAAGATGCCCAGCTGCCAGGAGTCGGTGGGAGACCTTTGAATGTGCACCCCATGTCCATGGGTGAGACAGGATAAGGAGTATAGTTGGCAGTGAGCCCCTGTACCATTCAGCCTACTACTGAGTACTGAAGCAGCAGCTGTCTCATATGACCATGCCCCCCAGAGTCATGTCAGACTTGAACCAAACCACCTTCAGCAGAGTGCAAAGAAAAATCTATCAGACTATCCCAAGGATCTCCTTCCATTTGCCCTCACAGCCCCAGTCTACAGACCAGAGGCAGCCAATATCTCTACATGTTCTACAGCTAAGGACCTGGAGGTTAGTGACACCATGAAAGAGGTTCGTAAATGTGTCATATGCATTTTAATGAGAAGCCACTATGAAACACATAACGTTACTGACTCTGCCCCCCTTGGTTCACAAATTTGAAATGGGACCTGAGGTATAGACTCTTGGAGCTGGCATTGTTGGTTCTGACAACTGATGGCAGAAATAAGAAATTCTGAAACTTGAAGACTTAGAAGGATTCCTAGAATCACCTGAGACCTCGACAATGAACACTTCCCAGCATCATACTAGAGCATTGGTGAATGGACTTGGAATGACCAAAGGTGACAAGGCTTCAGAAAGCACGCAAAGCTGCCCAACGACTGACAGTAATTACTAGAAAACTGGAAGGGAGAGCGAAACACAAAGTGGACCCTACTTCAAGAGGGATCCACATGAGGTTTCATTGCCTTCCCCATCGTATCCATACCAGTAACCCACTCATTCTTCCATCCATTGTTTAGATAACACCTTGCCCGACAATAGCAGTGGAACTTTTCTAGAGAATGTAGAACACCTGAATTCACTCCTTACGTTCTGAAGTCTAAGGCCAGCTCTCCTTGCACTGTATCCCTTAATTTTGAACAAACTCATTATCATTGTACAGTTACTTGGGGACACTTTTACTCATAGCTGCCTTCCTCTAGTTTCTCATCACACTCCTCAGCTTGCCTTGCAGATGTTCTTTTCTTGATTCAAGCACTTTTTCATAATGTCCCTACCATGTAGCGCTTATCGGCCAATCCCTGTTCTATGACGTCTGGAACACACAGTTAGGAATGTAACGAGTATGCAGAGTGGGAAGATCTCGGGGGCTCGTCTTTTCTGGCTTTTATTGCCCGGGAAAAAGTCTTTACGAGGTAACATTGTGCCTTTACCACGCATTTTTTTAGCACGCATATTTTTACCACTTGCATACCTTTACAACGCATGCCTTTACCATGCATTTAAGGTATTTTGGGGGGTCTCCCCCCACAAATACATTGTTTTTTATATATAAAAACAATGTGTAGTAATTTAATACGTTGTAAAAGCATGTTCATGGTAAGAACATGCTGGTAAAAAATGTGTCTTAAAGGCATACAATGTCTTTACCTGCGTTGCACCATCGTACAACCCTATTGCCCCATGTCTTGCTATTAATACAATGGTGTTGCAACCTTGGATAGTGACATTCTTGTTGTACCTGCTATCCATACAATCCGTGGTACCTCTTAATGTCCATGCCATGTCCTTTTATATAAAATGAAAAAAGTGTACTTTACTATTTGGCCACTAATTTCGCGGCTGAATCATAAAAACTGAAGAGGAATTGGATGGGGAAGAAGATCAGCAGGAGTACAACACAATACCAGGATAGCCCCACTCAGGATTTGCCATTCCTTCATCCTCAAACACATCTTTCAAAAATCTTTGGAATACACTGTACAAAAGCTATGGGATGACCCAAATGCTGTTCCCAAACTACACACCTGGGACATTGTTCTTGCAGTGGGAACCATGCAGAATATTTACACAAAATTGTCGGAGAGCAGAGCTGTGCCAAATTTGGAAGCACCGCACTTCAACATTTTAAAAACATAGGGATGAACTGCATTTCACAAGAATTCAATGCACCCCTGTGTTTCACCTGGCGTGGGCGCAAAATTGCTCCAGAGCGCCAGAACACGCCTCCATGTTGCAAAGGTGCCTACACTGCAGGGACGATTGTTTATGTGCAGGAAGGAATACCTTCCTGCATATAAACAATCAATAATGCTGATTTGCTCATTCCATGTGTGCTGCAGAATGTAGCACACATGGAAAGAGCAAAAAATGAGGAGAAATTAATATTCCCTCCTCGTTTCGCCATTCTAACACCTGGTATTCCATAAGGTTGTATGATGAACATCGTAATGCGTGAACCACGCGGTCACCATCACAACCTCATCTTTACCACTCATGCCTTTACCACGTCTGCCTTTACCATGCAACTTTGTGGTAGAGACATGACTGGTAAAGGGGCATGTGTGCTAAAGATTATACCCCTGCCCTAGAAACTCAAAACTGCCCCTTTTCCCCCTGCCCTAAGCCCTAGAAATCAACCTCATATCCTCAAAACTACCCCGACTCCAGCCCCCTCCCGCCCAGAGTCCTTAAAACTGTCCCCTACATCCTTAAAGTACCCCGACCCAGTCCCCCCACCTTGAGGCCTAAAACTGCCCCCAGTCCTTAAAACTGTCCCTTTTCCCCACCCTACCCTGAGCTGTAAAAACTTTCCCCACACCCTCAAAACGACCCCAATATGAGTCCTAAAAACTGGGCCCTACATCACTAAAGTATGCTGATCTAGCCCCTCCCATCCTGAGACTAAGCATGAGCGAATTTTGCGGATCTCGCGTTCGCGAATTTTGCGGATTTGCGGATTCGCAATCCGCAAAATCCGCGAATTCCCGCGAATTTGCAGATTTTTTTTTTTTTTGTTCGCCCGTGTTTCTGCCAGTTCGCGA
Source organism: Lissotriton vulgaris (assembly GCF_964263255.1). NCBI lineage: Eukaryota > Metazoa > Chordata > Amphibia > Caudata > Salamandridae > Lissotriton > Lissotriton vulgaris. The sequence goes on from NC_141689.1 coordinate 388,013,176, forward strand.
GGGTTTTGTACACTTTCGCAAATTGCGAACTTACCTGTCGGGTCGCAAGTTTCGCGAACTTGTTGTTTCTACGTGTCCAGCCTGTTTGGGACACTCTTCTTCATCACTGCCACTCTCTGTCACCACTGCCACTCTCTGACTACTCATGCCACCCTCTGGCCCACCCATGCCACCCTCTGTTTCATCACCACACCCTCTGGTTGTCCAGTGTACATTATTTTCGGCAAAGCAAAGCACACCTTCCCTGCCTCAAGTGACCTGAATTAATTTGGGGCTGATTCATGTGTCACAGAATATATTTTTAGCTGGCACCTGCTTCCTTAGTGCGCCCTGATTAGTGATCTTTTGCACTTGCTAAGTGCTTTCATTGTTGCAAAATTAGTTACAACACCTGCCCTGCCCCAACTGACAATAATGAATTAGGGGCTGATTAATGGATTTTAACTTCCAGCCTGGCTCCTGCTTGTCTCCCTTAGCTGTAATTCAGGACCTTTGTGGCATATGTGTAACTATTCTGAGGTTCAGAGCAGGGTCACATAATAGTTTCAACTGGCAACTGAACTCTGGAGGGGCCCCTCAGGAAGCACTCCAGGAAATGGCTACTAATGATGAGCCTGAACTTTTGAACCTGGTAAGTAGTTACTTTCAGTTTTGCTAAGATCGTATTTCTGCAATTTTGCACTTATTCGCGGGGCGCGAACTCACGCGAACAGTGCGAGCAGTGCGAGCAAAATCCGCTGCTCGCGGATTTGCGGATTTTGCGGGAAATTCGCAAATCTCGCGGATTGCGGATTTCCCGAAAATCCGCAAAATCCGCGAGCGGAACGGATTTTCCGCCCATGCCTACCTGAGACCTAAAATTGCCCCACTTCTCCCGCCCGGCCTTTTACCATAGAAAATATGGGAAATAGAACTACGCGACTGGAGTGTCAAAAAAGTAACGCTTCGATTGCGATACTGGCTTGTTAATATGCCTCCTTGTCTCCAAATTTAGAAGTGAGTATATAAAATCGGTTCCATGCCTTCAGGGGAGCCAGAGTACATCAGGTTGCATGATTATAAACTACACAAATTCACTAATCAAGCAGCACTTTGTGCTGATTCTTCGATTTCTATTTTCCAAAATTTACATTTTAGTATTGCTGAACGAATGCTACCACCGCAAACATTTTTGGATACCAGAGCCTTAGGGCCCGATGTAGGTCACCAAATACCGGTCGTAACGGCCGAATTTGGCCGTTACCGACCGGTATTTGGTGATTGAGATGTAGGGGGCTATATTTTACAGAATCGGTAAATTTACCGATTAGGTAAATTTACCGATTCTGTAAAATACCAAATCAGTAATTTTACCGATTCGGAAAATTCTTGATGTCGGTAGCACTGTTTCCAGTGCTACAGGCCTTTCAGATTCGGTATTTTACCACCCACTCCAATTGGGTAGTAAAATACCGAATCCAGGTGTGCATGCACATGTGTGCATGCACACCTATGCCATGTGACAGACAGACCTGCCCTTAGGGCATGTCTGTGTGCCACATGGCACACATGCCTCTATTTGGGGTGCTAGAGGGTGTCAAAGTGACACCCCCTGCACCCTTGCTGGAATCGGTAATGCCCATTGATTCCTATGGGCTTTAATGCCCATTGGAATCAATGGGCATTACCGAATCGGTATTTACAGAATCGGTAAATAACGAATCTTAACGATTCGGTATTTACAGATTCTGTATTACCTACATCCCCCCCCTCGATTTTACCACTTCTTAAATACCGATTCGGTATCATTCGGTATTTAAGAAGTGGTAAAATAAAATTACCTACATCGGGCCCTAAGTCCGGTATACAGTTCCAAAGAAATTGACAAAATATTAAAGTGAGAAAAATAATTCATATCTTATTACTATTTTGTTGTTTTCCCCGAAAATTAATTCGATTGCTTTAAAATTGCAATTTTGAGCTGGTACTGTTTTGCTCAGCAAGCTCACACTGTTGATATTTTAAGTTTGTTTAACTAACAAACTACGGTCAATTGGTTGTAAAATGGGAGCTGGATCGAGATTTTTGTGAAACATAAATTCCTTTAGGTCTGATTGAAGACCCATCATCTTTTGGGAGAAGCACTGAGGGCCAGATCTACAATGAAGTGCTGCAGTGCGGCAACACAAGCCCTTTGGCTGCGTCATGCTCCGACACTTGCGAAGCACAGGAATGTGACATATTTACAATAATATGTTGCATTCCTCTACTCTCCCCTGCGCTGGCGCACAAACTGGCCATGTCTGAACTGGGGTGGCAGAGTGGGCTAAAGAACGGTGATGGATTAAACCCAGATCTGTTGACTGGGTGTGAGTGTTTGATTGGTTCAGATGCTCCGTCCATCACCACTCCCTTTTGTACCGCGGCGCACAAACTGCAGCCATGCGCCAGTGCAGGCACCCTTGCACCACGGTGCCAAGGATGCCTGTGTCATGGGGGAGATTGTTTTTGTGCAGGAAGGGGCATCTTCCTGCACAAAAACAATCACTAAGGGCATTTTCCTCTTTCAATGCGTGCTGTAGAAACATTTCTCCTTGTTGCGCCTCACTACGCCTCTCCTGGTGAGGCGCAGCATGGACACGCATTACCAGATTTACGATTCCTCGTAAATCTGGAAAGGTGTCTTGTTCCATTTGTGTTGTGTGGGAACACCCACAGCAACACCCATGGACCGACCATTCCACGCAAAGTGCTGCGTGTGAAGGGGCCATATTTACAAGGACAGTAAAAGTCATTCAGGGTGGCTTTTCCTCTCCCTGTAAATATGGAGAAGTGAAATGCTCCTCCAGTACGTCACAAAAAGTGACGTGCTGGTAGCACAGGGGGCTCGTAAATCTGCCCCCGAGTGTGGACATTACTTTTTTTCTTAAATAATTGTAAATAATCTTACTTGCAACACAGTAACACACCACTAATAACAGTATCACTTTTCTAGTAATTCACCATCTCAGTATTGCATTTCACAAAACATATCAATTAACTATTGTGACTGTATTTAGAGGTTAAAGTAGTGGTTGACTCTTGATACAAACAGATAAAATAATTTAGAATATACACACAGGGAAGCTCCCAAGCGTGAAGTAAACCTCCTCTCTCGGTTCCACGCCAGTGAACATCAAATACTTTGGATGAAATGATCCTGTCCCAGTGAACTCAGACCCAGAAAGCTCAGCTCAACTGAGTCTTTAATTCAGTCTGTACATATCAGGGCCAACATATAAAAGCCACTCAAGCTGCAGCACGAGTCGTGACTTCAAGAGTCATTTGCAGTCCAGCCTCTCTACTCCCGTCTTTGAAACTTTCAGCTGTAATTCGCAATGACAAACCCGCGCACTGGGGCCGCTCCTTTCCATGCGCTGGGCGGCTCTCCTCTCTGCTGCTGCGGTTGTAAATCAAACGCTCTGAAGGTCTGTGCAGTCGGTGGATAAAAGCCACGGCGGAGTCAGACGCCAGCTACAGATTCGCTCGAGTTAAAACTATTTTCCTTTTTTTACGTTGGTATTCTGTAATTATGTTGCTCATTGTTATCAAAAAAGATATTTATAAGGAAGTTCTTTCAATATTTAATTGACGCCGTTAATTTCATTCTATAGTTTAAAAAGTTAAATATAGATTGTCAAACCTTAAAAAAAAACATATTTGAAGTCACCTCAGACAGGGACATTTATACCTGATTCTACAATGTTTTTCTTTTTTTATCTCTAATTTTAAGCAGCACTATTAATCAGAAACTAATGTCTTTCCTAGCGCCTAGTTTATGGAAAGCAAACTGCCGGACATAAAATTGTATGCAGATTCCCTTGCAGTAGGCTCTCATGTAGGTAGAGGTCGCTGAAGACCAGGCGGGCAACTAGAGCCAATTTTTTTTTGGGGGGGGGGGGGGATGGGGGGGGCTTTAAAGTATTTGGGGGGGGGGCTAATTCTTCCACCACGGACAGAGTGCCTGTTAGAAGGGGTGAACACACTACAAAAACCTCATTTACAAGTAAATGGTCTTTGAAAGACCTGTTAAGTACTCGGGTGCGGCTGCAATTTGATGCTTGCCAGTCGCAAAGCTGTGTCAGCCCGGGCTGACACACACGACGGGGGGGGGGGCGGAAAGCCCCGTGAGCCCAATGGTTGTTGCGCGCCTGCTGAAGACTACCACGTGCCTCTTTCGTTCACTACCATACACTTAATTCTCTTTACCTCCCTCTCATGGATTTTTCTCCCCCTGCTTTCACCCTTTGTCACTGTTTTCCCACCTGACTTTTCTTTAAAAAGCGTTTGCAGGTCTTGCTCTGGGTCAAAGTCTGATGTCGAAAAATAAGACCTGTCTCAAAAAGAAAGTCTTGCGCCTGCTACTTGCATCTACTCAAGTTGACAATTCAACAATGCTTTTTTTTCTTTCATATTATTATACACCGCGAGCTAGACCCGAAGATATGAGGTATCAGAGCACTTTACTTGAGCAACAGTTTTTGTTACACAAGGACAAATTAATTTTTTTTTTAGGCACGGGAGATTACATGATTTGCATAGAATCACAGGATGTTGAGCATCGTTGCTGAGACTCGAACCTGGTTCCCCAGCCTTGAGGTTGACCACCCTAGCCGTAAGGTCACATGTCTCCCCAGCCGACCTAAAATCGTCTATGCAGCAGGCACATACAAACAGCGGCTTTGCTTAGTAAGTGAGACTCGGGGGTGCAAATCTGTTGAGATGACCATGCTTTGGGATAGACTGTTTCCATGAGGAACAGGATCAGTACTAATTTACGTTAGGCGGGATCCTCTTTCTAGAGAGGCACACTAGGCAAAAATTGATCGATTGGACTGCTACACTGAGCGATTGCCCCTGGTTAGACGATTTGCAATCATTCATCATATCACCTTTTGGGTGTTTGCTTAGCAGTGGTATGCTTGGAAACCTGAGTAGCACAACGTTCCAAGCCTATTGCCGCCAATGTTTGTATGTTTGTACCCATTCAAGAAGATCTTTTATGTTTGCAGATTCATTACTTTTTCAGCAAGCTAAACACTATATATATATGTAACATCTCTATCCCAAAAAATGAAAAGTGAAAACCTTTCTGTGAAATGATATTGATGAGAAAGATCCAAACAGATGTAGCAGATCTGATTAGGGGCCTAAATACCCAACTACCACACCAAGAATGCATTTAGACCTCAAACACCCCCCTGAAGCTATGCCCCTGCCTGTCCTAACTGGGCCTGGTAGTTCTCCTTAGGAACTCATGACTATGTTCTTGTACAACACAATGGCCTGGAGCCCTTTTCATGGCTTCACTTATTTTGAATGCATTGCCACTGCAAGCACTATTCTTCGGCTCTGCTACAAGAAGCCTTGACTGTAGAGTTGCCAAATCAGTGTATTTGGGAAGGTCTCCATGTTTCTAGTCCTCGCCTTTTACACATCATTTTATCAAATGATTGATGGCCCCATGTACCTAGCCTGAATCACAATGGATGAGGGCTTGCCGGCAAATTACTAAGGTGAACCGAGAGACAGACAAAACCAATGGTCTTGCTTAGCTCAAAGAGCCTGGGCACCAGCCGAGCCATGAAAACACTTGCCATGTATATCGTGTCACATAGATAATGTGACAATATGATACAATGGGGCATATTATCAAGGGGGTTTATCTCCGCTTTTTTGGCTTTAAAAGCCAAGAAAGCGGAGATAAAATGATCTCCCTATTACCAAGCTGTCGCTAACACCAGTTAGTGACAGCTAATAGGAGATGGCGACCATCTTGGGCCCCGCTTTGCATGTCAGTGATATTTATCACTAATGACATGCAAAGTGGGCGTGCCAAGATGTTAGTGACTGGAAACAGTCCCTAAGATCGCTATCTCCTATTACCAACTTTTGGAGATATTCGCGCTAAGCGCGAATATCTCCAAAAGCTAACACCTGCCCTGAGCAGTTCTTAGCCATGTTATCCAATGGGAGGTGGATAACATGGCTAAGAGCATTTGCTCGATAATGCATGAATATCACTGACTTTTCAGCGATATTCATGCATTGCGGCCGTTTTTTATCACATTTGCGATAAACCTTGCTAATAGCAAGGTTTATCTGCGATAAAAATCGCCGATTTGCGGCTATAAATTTTGTCTCTAAACAAGTTAGAGACAAAAATTATCGCTAGTTGTTGGTAATAAGCCCCAATATCTTTACATTTCAAATAATTGTATTTATTTAAGATAAAAGATCCTGATATCACTGCACAGACAGTCATAGTTTTTTTAAACATTAATGGCTCTCCCACCAATGACAATGCCATTAGTGAACTAAAGCCAAGTCAGTAGTCATGTAAACACTGACCATGAACTAGATTATTATTATAGATGAAGCCACATTACAGACTATTCAATTAAACATAAGAGGTGCATATTCCACGTTTCCTCATGCTGATTACCAACCCTGTGTTTATTCTTCATAACTAGGCATAGAGAAGGTAGAGAATGCATGCATATCTATATTTCTCTATGTACATCTCATGGTCTTTGTGGAAGCCCTGAAAACCGGGGCCTGATTCACAAAGGTAAATTTGCACGTTTGTGTAAGTTTATAATGTTTTCAATTCACCAAGCAATTTTATGAGTAGTATCTTTATGACTGTGGGGTTTCAACCCTCATGGCAAAGCCTTCGCACATAAAATAATTGACAGTCATAAAGATACTATCCATGAAATTGCTTTGTGAATTGCAAAAAAATGTAAACTTACACAAGAGTGTAAGTTTACCTTTGTGAATCAGCCCCATAATGTATAACTATAATGCCAGTATGCAAATAGTTTTATGTTGTATTATCAATGTCACAATGTTTACTTTGCTCACATCAAATAGTTAGAATTAGGAATTTACTGCCTGGAAACACAAGCCCTGGATGGACATGTGAGGGAGAATGAGGGATTATCAAAGTACAACCCAGAACTCTGTTAATTCCACAACCCTGTGACCCTCCCAATCGTTAACAATGGAGTAGGTAATTAACATTCTATGGACCAGCGAACCTGTAATGTTGATGTTAGTAGGGAGTAGTAACTATGATGATTACTATCTTTATAATATAATACATAAAACATTGCATTACAATGTTTTGGAATTTGAGTATGGTTTAAATGTTGCCATTTTAGTGCATTTCCCTTATTGCCCACCATTCACTATTGTACCTGCTGTTGTTATTGTTATGACATAGGTTAATCAATCGTTATTGAAATAAGAGTCCGAGCTTTCTAAAAGATACTGAATGCAAGTCATTGCACTTGGATCTCACTTTATTGTATCACTTGTTTTTTAACTTTTTGTATTGGAGTTTTTATATTTCATTTACAAACAGTAATATCTTTTACAATAACATGTAATTAGTATATACTGTATCATTGCAGTATAGATTATGGTAAATGTCTTTTTCCATCTGCCTTCTTATGTTATGTATTTTCAATGCTACTAGTTCATTTTTGTCCTCTTGGGTACTTTTCTTTCTCATGCATAACCTTTATTACAGTCAGAAAGTGCTTTGTCTTGGCATACGAAAACACAACGTAGCATACTGCAGAGGATCCAGGAGTATATTCGTTGTTTAAAGGGATACATTGACATTATGCGTTATCATGGAATCTAATTTCTACATTCCACATACACCTCAAAACTGTTTTTAAACAACTGAAGAGTAAGAAAGAAGAAAAACAGGGGGAGGGGAGCAGTAAGTAAAGTAGTGTTGGATGCCTATGCGGGGTTATTAGGGATTTCGAACACCCTTGTACTTTCGAACTTCAAGGTGGCATATGTCTAGAATACTATAGTGGGTGGGGAGGGTCGATTGGCTAGATAACTTCCCTTTATTGCATTTCTGACAATTCTAATCTTGTGTGATTTTTCTTCCCTTTAGCTGTCTAATGTTTTGCCTATGGGGCTATTGGTAATCCATTATCTTCTTCATCCGTTGAGTCTGCGTCTACAAGCGGTTCAGTGCTGTTGCCCTGTTCTGGATGTTTCCACATTGTCAGTACTTCTGACCATAGGTTCGCTATCTGACAAAGTCTTACCCTTCTAGCTTCTTTCCTTGTCAATGCCCTTTCCTCAGCTCTTGCCCATTGTGTTACATCTGTTCTCCACGTTTTAACCGGTGAGCTATCCACTGCTTTCCAATCCATCACTATTCGCCGTTTGGCCAATCCTAATGCCAAGTCTAGAAATTTAGTGCCTACTTTCTTGGAGGCCGAACTCTGATACAACCTCAGGACACATGCCTCAAGTGTGCGGAGGAGATTCGTCCAAGTGTAAGACCTAAGGCAGACAATATTGCTAGCCAGTAAGGCTGCAAACATGCTCGTTCCCACACCATGTGTGCAATGACCACGTCTATGTGTGCACATCGAGGACAAGAGCGAGGATCACTGTCATACGTAAATTGTAGCTTTTGTGGTGTCATGTAGGTCATGTGCACATAATTGAGTTGAATATACTTTAATTATGTATTCATGGAAATCTTTTTGGGCGAAGCTAATATTTTTTGCCACTCTGAGTCTCATAGCTCTCATTTGAGGGTTCTTTCCCTTCTTCCCCGTAACACAGTTAACGGGCCCGGGTCATGCCGGCAAGGGATCTATAAAACCAAGTCACCAAGTGCTGCATAGCCCCAAAAGATAACACCAGCTGTAAACGCTGTGTCACGGGTTCCACCCCCTCTCCTTCCCATAGGCCCTGAAATGCTCCGGATAATGCTTTATATACTGGCCGGGAGGTAGCTCCTAACACTCCATTAGGTCCTCCATTTGGAGCAATGCCCCCTGTTGGTAGTAGTCACCCACTGCGAGCAATCCAGCTTCTGTCACGGCAGATAAGTGCCTCTGGGTAAAATAGGTGAGAGGGTCTCAGTGTGGCAGTCCTGCTATGGGCAATGATGGTGCATACAAAGTCGTTCCCACAGTTCATATTACACATCTGCACCAGCATTTCAATGCCGTTGACAACAATATCAACAGTGTGGGGATCACTATGGAGGGATTAAGTAGCTAAGCAGTCAAAAGGTCTATTTGTACCACCTGTACCAACTGTCTTATCTCTTCTTGATTGTCCCCATCCAACCACAGTTTAATCCACTGAAGCTGTTATCTGCTGTGGTTATTTTTGCCCTGTGCTGGATATTGCTATTTTCCTCTATTCCTGACGAGCTCAGCTCGTCATCAGCACAGCTCAACTGTGCCTCATGACGAGCTGAGCTCGTCATGAGCATGGAAGGGGTTAAAAATTTAGAACTCCAAGGCCTTCCTCTTCAATGGCGCATCTAAGTGTTTCCAGTGATACCCTGTGCTGATTTCCATCCCAGATTAAGTCTCACAGCAGAATGTGCAGTTGTTTAAACCAGGAAGCTGATATATATACTTGCATGTATGTAAAGAAGTATAGCAGCCGCGGTAACATCACCATCTTGGAGATCGCTATCCGGGCCATAATGGGTAATTCCAGTGAACGCAAAAAGGGTACACAGGCTTTCAGGGAACTCAGTGCCCCCTCCAGATTACTGCCTCGCAACTCTTCCATTGCATTGAATATCTGTATTCCTAAGTACTTAATGAATACAGGAGACAAAGTCAGATCGGATGGCAATTCTGGAGGTTACTTCAGTCCTCAGCAGATGGTTTTCATTACTTTTCAACTGATTTTTATAACTTTATACTATGTCATCAAGGACTCAAAACTTAAGTCTGGGGATTTTGTTTTTACAGATCAGTTTTTTCAGACATGTGAGATCTACTACATCAAATGAAGTTAATAAGTTCTAAAATGTATTAGGCTGTTGAAAGAAAACCTATGAGTGGAGCACTGTTTTCTTGGTAAAGATGATTCATTTGGTAGCCATACATTGAAGGGTAATTTGCTAATATTAAACCACAGCATCTCTTCATTTTTCCATTACCACATCTGTATGCCTGTCCTCTCTTTTCTACTTGTGCTCTATAAAATACTGTGGGGCATATTCACAAACCCCTATCACCATGTGAACGTCACTTTTTTTGACGTTCCATTGGCGATAGGGTCAGGGCCTTATTCTCAAGGCAGCGTTAACCCACTTGATGCCACGTTAAGTGGGTTAACGCTGCCTGTGAGAATAAGGCCCCCTTCACACTACATTTAGCGTGAAAGGGGCATGCAGTGGGTGTTACAGTGGGTGTTCCACCGCACCACCCATTGTGACCGACGCTGCCACCTATTCTCAAGGGCAGCGTTAATTGGTGGCAGTGCCAAACTTTAGACCAGAAAAATCCCTGTCTTAAGGTGGGGAAATGAGGAGAAATGCTTTATTTCTCCTCGTTTTTGTATTTTCCATGTGTGCTGCCTTGTGCAGCACACATGCAAAATGCAAAATGGCATGGTTTGTTCATGTACAGGAAGGTGCCCCTTCCTGTACATAAACATTCCTTTTTTTAAAATGCCGTTTTGCAACTTACATGTGTGCTGCATGAAGCAGGAGGAAGGGACACCTTCCTGTACATAAACATATCTCCCTGCTTGCAGACACCCTTGCACTCTGGTGCAGGGGTGCCTGCGTTGGCGCTAAGTCGTGAAACTTAGCACAATCGCAGAGGGAAACGCCAGGCTGCACCACATTCTTGATAATAGGGCCCAGCCTCGCGTTTCCGAAGTGGTGATGAGCCAAGGAGGCTAACGCCTCTCACTGCCACTTCATTGAGAATATCCCCCTGTGTCTGTGATTTATATTTTACAGCCATGACCATCAATCTTCTGATTGGCTGGCAGTGGCTTGTTACTGAATTTGTTGAAATTATGGTGAAGGATTCATGTTTATCATAACTTATATGCTTTCAAAGTGAGCAAACACTGTAGGCTACTTCATAATCACAAGGGAGTAATCACTAAGAGAATGCAATTTTCAAATAATCATACAAGGGTATTTGGGCATAATATTGCATTAAAAATATAGGGAGAGAGAAATATCGGAAACTAAATATTGTTAATCATAAATATTGTGAATCACAAATATTAATTTTGTAATTCTTTTAGTGCGTTTTAGTTGATATAATACTTTTATGTTTTACTAGTGTTTATATAAATGCTATTAATTTGGACTTGGCCCTTTGTGAAGGGCCATCCCAAAACATTTTGGCTTCACGGTCTTGTATTCTGAACCAATTTTTGTGGCTTTGAGGATTCATCAAACTTTACCACTGCTAACCTGTGCTAAAGTGCTTCTGCTCTGTCCTCGAACGGTAAAATTGACTTATACCCAATTGGCACATTTAATTTACTTGTACTCCCCTAGTAAAGTGGCACTACATGTACCCATGGCCTGTACATTAAAATGCTACTAATTGGCCTGCAGCACTTGATGTGCAACCCACTTAAATAGCCTTGCCAACATGTACCAGGCTTGTCATTGCAGTTTGTGTGTGCAGTTTTAAACTGCCATTTAGACCTGGCAAAAACCTCTCTTTTTAATACAACTAAGTCACTCCTAGGGTAGGTCCTGGATAACCCAGAGGGCAGAGTGCCCTGTATTTAAAGAGTTGGACTTGCCCTTTTTAGTTTTACATGTCCTGGTAGTGAAAAACTCTTGAATCGTTTTTTCAATAATGCAAGGCATACCTCTGCCGTGGGCTTCCTGTTGATTGTTTGGCAGCTGATTGAGTCTGAAACTCCCAGCATTCAGCACAGTTTGGTTTGAGGCAAAGCGAAGGCAGAAGCCCTTCATCCGCAGATCCGTGATCCCGGCTTCAGTGATGCCCCCGGCTCATCCATCCCATCTGCATCATGTCACCAACCCGTCACCTGGACTGCAGACTGGAGGCTGTGGGTCGAGACAGCGAGCAAACATATGGACCTGTATGAACCTGTGACCTTCTACGGCCCACTCGCACAGGGCCACAAGCAGGTAAAAGTGTGGCTGGAGAGGAGGACCAGGAGAGAAAGAATGCCAAAGTCTACTGAGGCTCAAGGCAAGTCGAGCAGCGGCAGCGGTAAACGGGCAGAGAAGGCTTGAGGTTTGCTTAAGGCAGAATATAACGGCTGCCGATTTACCCAGCCTGTAACTGTTGCCGCTTCACCCAGCTCACCACATCCAGGACCCCCCCTCCACTCACCAGCCTCAAACAGGAGCTTGAGAGTTTAGAGTTGGAAAAACGAAAAAGCAGCACTCAACCCACAGCACAAGCAGCCAAGAGGGTGTCAGGAGCGTCTCAAATAAAGCAGCTGAAAGTGAAGCGCTCCCAGTAGTAGAAGCTGGAAAAGTTACTGAAGTGTTCTCAGTAGGAAAAAGACAAAGGCAAAGAGCAGTAGCAAAAAAAGGGGTAAGAGGAAGGCGTTAATTAACAAGAGCAACAGGGAACAAAGTCTTGAGGTGACGTTTAGAGCTGTGGGTCTCCTAACAGGCGTAGAAACGGTTGTCATTAGACCAATGAAACATGCCCAGAGGAGAGCCCAGCCACCTCCTGCTTCTTCCACCCTACCCCTCCCAAGTAGCGTATAATCCACACGTGAAGCGCCCCCAGTAGGGGCTAAGCCAAGGCACAGAGCAGGAGCGATGGTCCCTTCCCTACAGCTGGCAAGGTGATCAATGTACTTTCAGCAGGAGAAAGGCAAAGGAGAGAGCAAATAGGCACATAAACAAACAGTAAGGCTCAAAGAATACAAAAACAGAAGTACACAAAGAAAAATAAATTATGAGATCAGGAAGGATGTCTGTAAAAGATCCTGAATAAACAAAAAAACAAATACAAACAAGATAAACCCAAGAAGAGAGGCAAGTGCCACCCAAAGCAGTCCACTTATATTACAAATTCTAACCTTTTTTCGGAAACCAAACAAAAGTTCAAAGTTCAGCTTCTTAAAAGACCCAAAAGCCACAATCTACCCAATGCCAGGAAATGTGGCAGGACTCTTAATACCCCTGCCCCACAGAAAGTAAATCACTAGGGAAAAACAATCTCATTCATTCAGACTCTATATTTGCTCTGCCAAAAGAAACTCTGTGCAAAGGAAGCAACAACAGGAATGAGCAGACTGAAAGTGCCAAATCCCCACAGACAGAAAAGAGGGACACTGAAGCAAGCAACAAAATACATAACAACCAAATACCTACAAAGGAGCAAATACATGCAGCAGGCCCCCTGTGTGGAAAAAAATTAAAAACAATGATGAAGAAGAACAAAAAACAAAGGACCTAATGGCAAAAAAAAACTGAAAAAGGAATATTAGAAAACACAGGATTCAACATAAACCTAGTAATAACTACGATTGAAGTGAACAAGACAAAAATTACACACTCCACACCAAGAACTACAAAAAAACAGGAAAGCCCCAGGTGTTAAACAGAAACACCATGCTGCAATCAGCAATCTTTCTCCTTCTCAGGAAATGGGGAACTCCACGAAGTAATGGACGAAAAAATTATTATTCAGGAATTCACAATCAAAAGTTCAGGAAAACAAAATGCCAGCATTATCACAATCTGAACTGAGGACAGAATATTAACAAAGGCAGAAACGGAATAACCCAACAAGTGGACCAACCCTAGCACACCAAGCCAAATATCGATTGATGTCAGGACGCAAACAGAGCCACACAGCTATGGGAAAAACAAATGTAAAACAAATGATAGTATCAGAAATACTAACAAAAGGAAATAAAAAACAACAAGCAGGAGATCTGTGTAGCCAAGTCCTGATGATGACACCATCCACCAAACCACACTAATTGGAGATTACAAACAGCCCAGTCTGTGAAGGTGTGGTTTAAAGTCTCCAAGACAAAAAGTTCTGAGACTCTTGTATGGAGATATATGTGGTTCATTCCACCCCTTTCAGATAGATCATCTGTGCAGCCAGCCTGGCCTTTTCATCACGCTAGTACACGCTTTACAAGCCGGTAATTCAATCAGACAAACTAGACATTCATAACAAGCAATATGCCAATGTGGGCTAATCATAGACAAGCTAAGTTCCCTACCTGCAATTCTAGAAGAGATAATAGGTATTAAAATAGACCACCTAGCGAACACTCCAATGACTAACAACTTCCAACCACAAGAGATAAAGAAAGATAAAGAAAATCAGGGAAAGAAACTACATGAATCCTGTAAGGAAGGAACTACAGGGGTAGTGAAATCCGATGGATCTGATGCACCAACAGGAGGAACAACTAACAACTACTTATCAAATAGAGAACCAACAAAGGAAGATCATACGGTAACAAGTGGAAGCAAGCACAACCGAAAAACTTGGAAAGCAATAAAGAAGACAATAAAAGTGACAGGAAAGCAAGGGAAAAAACAAGTCAAGCAAGAAACCAGCACATACCAAGATCATGCCCGATCTTAAGAAAAACCTCAAAATAACAGGGTGGAACATAGCTCACCCAATGCTCAGGATGACATCATAGTAGATGATGAAGGTTCAAACAAGAGGGGCCCAGAGAAAATAGATATAACAGAAGAATCAGGTGCATACAGCTTGCACCACAATTATGGCAGAGAAGTGCACTGAACTGTACTACAATTGATAATACCAATGACGTTTGCAAAGTGGCATTAAACAAGATTAAAAAAAATACAAGGGAACTTAGTAGTGGTATACAGACTAGTCCTAAAATGTAACACAATAACCCACAAAACAGTGCAACCAACTATGGAGGTCCAGTTAATAGTTTCCGAAACCAGTAATTCACACCCAAGATAACCAGACAAATCATACCAAAGTAGGTGGAGAAGGAAAAAAAGCCAAGCACGATTGTTAAATCCTGTGCGCCATACAATAAATAAATAACTTGTAACGACCCATAATCAAACAAAAGGGAAGACCATCAGGTTCACCTTAACTCCACCCTGGATTGGAGCTTGCAATCAGATGAAATACAAACAAACAAATCAGGGCCACCAACAAATCTTAGGGACGCAATACAAACCCACAAAATACAAACTTTGCCAGAAGCAATCCAGCGCACTCACTGGATCAGGAACACCTTCCCCTTAAATAATAAGGACACACAACAAATCATCTTTATTTCACAATATGTACATAGATACACCCAAGTTCCAACAAAAGAAAAGTTTTTAACTTGTTACTAGTAACAACGGTCGCAGAGGTAAAAAGTAAGCACCCTCTCTGAGACATAATTCCAACAGGCGAGTTAAACGCCAATCTGATCGACACACCGGAGGAAGATGATAAACTAACATTAGATAATACATATTGGGATGTACTATTGCCATGCTAGCTGCCGATATACAGTCCAGATCTTAAGGTCAGGAATTCATGACAATGCTGGAGTACCTGGGAATGCGAGGCATTGACGGGAGAATGACGGAGGATTCTCCCCTGTAATTCACATTCAGCGGTGCAAGTGCTCAATCAATACTGGACTACACAATCATCTCTCTATGCCTGATGGCGCATGTAGTTCAATTCTCAATTAACTTCTCAACTCAGAGTGACCACAGTCAACAACATATACATTTCGGTGTACATCCAAATGGCATCTAAACAATCTGGCACTGGATGACACTACAAAAACAACAAATATAAAACGTCTGAGGTGGACAAATGCATCACTACACAAACTGAATCACTTTATAATGAACCAAGTAACAACCTGCCGCAGTAAAAACAACAATCTTATAGGCTCCTGGACAGATTTTACATCCAATCTGACATCATTAATGGCAGACGGTTACAGGAGAAAAAAAAGGGAAAGAAAATAAAGCCGAACACATTAAAATGAGAACTGCAGAAAGTCATCAGAAAAAACAAAACCACAGGCACAGACCAACAAGAATGGGAAAAAGTGCGCCAGCTTAGAACAGAGTACAAAAAACAATACTGAGAATTTAGATTTACATATCACAGATTGCAGGGGGGCGATTAAGAAACTATACCTATTTTACCCTGCGGAGCCGCAGCAATTGTCATCATTACAACTACTACTTACCACTCCTACTCCTAACCACATGGTATCCACATTGTATGTTAAATTGCAGGAAGATATAGCAGACACTACTCAAAAAGCAATGGAGAAATGGAATGAATGTCTAGATCCCCTTTGAAAAAAAAAGAATGGGCCACAACTTGCGCACTGACAGACTTACTAACACCCAATGGGAACTTACGTATATTGCATTTTAAATATCTTCATCAGACCTACTATACTCCTGCACGGCTCTGTCCATCCACGATGGCTGGGGTGGACTGCTCCGAGACAAGCCTTGGAACACCCCTAAGAATCCCGAACGTCGACCTAGATAACTGTCGGGAGACATCATTATGGCCATCATGAGGAAAAAAGGGGACCACAATCTGAAGGACATGCTCACAAAGGGCTGCGCAACAGGCGAAAAGGGAGGCCTCCCCTCCCCCACATCGCATCCCTCAACCAGGCAAGACGAAGGAGAAGGGCCCATCACCCGAACATTCCTGGAAACTCTCTTTAACACTCTCCGTAAAGACTTTCAAACACTCAAACAAGAAGTGGTGGGGAGGTTAGAGAAATACGCCAGGATGTGGACGAGCGATAGACAATGGTGAAATCGCTAAATCGGAAGAAGTGGAGCAATTGCAACAAGAAGTCCTTCGTCTTAAAGATCAACAAGTGGACCTACAAGCACACACCAAATACCTCAAATACAGATCCTGACGCAACAACATCCGCGTTTGAGGGGTCCCACTTAAAGAAGAAGGAGCAGACGTGGCCGGATACCTCCAGGGCCTTTTCAGAGAGATCTTGGGGGTCAACCCTGACTTTGAGGTCCGCATTGACCGAGCCCACAGAGTAGGTCTTGGAAGGAAGGCACCGGCCCCTCCACCAGACATTTTGGCCTTCTAACCAGACTTTAAACTGAAAGAGCGCATATTACGGGTAGCTCAACTGAAACAACCAGTCACCTACCAGGGACACTCCGTAGCTCTCTATCAGGACTTGGCCTCCATAACCTTACAGAAACAAAAGGCGTTCAAATGAGTCACCACTTTCCTAAAGAACAATGGTGTGCCCTACAATGGTGTGCCCTACAATGGGGTGCCCTACTCTTGGAGCCATCCCTTTTGCTTGATTTTTAAATGGAATGGCAGACTACATCAACTCCGCTCCCTCCAGGAGACATGCAACCTGTTGGGCCTCGCACAACGCAACCCCTGAGTCTACCCCTGGGCCCTCACAAAGATCACTGGGGGGAGGATGGCAAACAGTGAGCAGAAGACGCTTACCTAAGGGGGACACGAAGCCAGACCGCAAAACCATGACCCACGAAAGGGCCTTGGCCCTAGCATCTGTCTATGGGGACTTCAACATGTACTGCATAATAGCTAGCTGGGGGGGAGTGGCGGGCGGGGAACCTGGTTCGCCTGGACTACACGTACACCCTGCTCCTTTTTTGCTGTATGCCTACAGCCAGAGCTGTGGGCATCGGACATTGTTGGGTACAAGGGAATGTTCTATTGGGGTTAGGGAGTGGGGTGGAGGGGATGGGGGCTGTTGGGGAAGGGGTAGGGGTGGAACTGGTGTGCTGCCATAGGGAAAACACAGGAGAGGTCACGTCCACAACAGGAGGCCAGCAGGGCGCAGAGACTTAGGACTCTCCGACGCGATTCCCTGTTGCCACGCTGACATACACCCACTGAGACTCTAAATCGACCTGTACAACTCAAGTTATAACCCTCAATGTGAAGGGGTGAACAATCCCATTAAGCTTTGCACAATACTGAATTACCTAGAGAACTCTGGGGCCTCGATATGCCTTTTACAAGAAACTCATCTATTGTCCAAAGACTGGCACAGAATGAGATCCAGAGCATTCCCTCACCAATTCTACTCCTCCAGGTCAGACAAGAAGGGGGGTGGCTATATTATTGGCACAGCACTTTCATGGTAGAATTGGTGACAAAATAGCAGAGATAAGAGGTCGGGTGCTGGCATACAGGATATGGGTGAGTGACTCCCCGTCATAATAGGTTCCCTCTATGCCCCCAACTTTGGCCAAGAGGCCTTTCTTAAGAACTTCCTGTCAGAAGTTCTTAGACATCAAGACAGGCAGATTGTAATAGGGGGAGACCTCAACTTAGTCATGGATCCAGAAAAGTACAGGTCGGGACACCGCTATAGTACCACTGGGGCAATATCTGGAGCAGGGAGGGACTGGCTGCAGAGTAGAGGGCTGATAGATCTATGCAAGCGGCCCACCCCCACAGCACACAATACTCTTTCTATTCACATGTACACAACACGTACACTTTATCGGGTCATCCGAACTCAATGCCTTGGTCCAAGCCACGGAAATCATCCCAGCAGCTCTATCAGATCACAATGCAGTGACAGTGACTATCGACATACCCCACCTGCGCAGACCAAAAGGGAGGTGGCGACTTCGCGAGTCCCTACTACAAAGGCCCGACATTTCTCAACAGATACATAAACGCATTACTGACTACCTGTGACTAACGACAACGCTGACTCACCCTTGACGGCAGTGTGGGGAGCCCTTAAAGCAGTGGTGAGAGCGGAATTGATAGCTATTTCCGCTGCCAACAACAGAACTCGTAAAGAGAAACGGGAATCACCAGCCGGACGGGGGCCCAGAGAATGTGGCGACAACTCAAAGCGGTCAGGGCGCAGCTAGCAAGCCTCGACCTAGACAGAGTGGAATACGCCGCCCTGCGGCTTAAACACTCATACTATGTTGGTTGGGACAAAACAGGGAGGCTCCTCGCGAGCATACTCCGAGCCCGGACTCAAAGCTCAAGAATTGCTGCCCTCCACACTTCCACTGGTGAGAAGGTCGAAAGCGATGAGCAGATTGCAGATGCCCTGCGGGACTTCTACGCATCACTGTAGAGTGCAAACCCAAAAACGGACAGGGCTGGAGAGGCGTATCTTAGGCAGGCGGCGACAACATCCATAAACGCTTTGGGCGCCTCAGCGCTAGATGTGCCTATCAAAGTGGAGGAGGTAATCAGAGCAATTTCCCGTCTTAAGCTTTTGAAATCGCCGGGCCCAGATGGCTTCTCAGCCGTTTTTTATAAAACCTTTTGCCAACTCCTAGCTCCGCTTTAAACCTGTCTATTCAACTCCTTCAGGGGCCGGGCTCTATACCTCCGGATATGCTAGAGGCAGACATAGTTGTAATTCCCAAACCTGGGAAGGACGCCACTCAGTGCGCTGCGTACCAGCCAATATCCCTACTCAATCTAGACCTTAAACCCCTTACAGGTGTCCTGGCGGCCAGACTGGACCTGCACCTCCATGGCATTATCAAACTTGATCGGGTTTCATATCCAACAGGCAAAGCAACGATAAAACCAAATGGCTAATGCACCTGAAAGACAAAGCGCATTATATGGGACTGGATGCCCTACTACTCTTGGTTGACGCTGGAAAAGCCTTCGACAGAGTCGACTGGGGGTTTCTGGACAAAACGCTAGCACTGACATAGGAGATAGCTTCGAGGCATGGGTCGCAAGCTGTTATGACAAAACCAAAGCTACGATACGCGTCAATGAGACCAGCACAAAGCCGTTTGACAACCGGCGTGGCACAAGAGAGGGATGCCCTCTATCATGTCTATTCTTTGCACTCTATATCGAGCCCCTGGTTGAAAGGATAGACGACAATCTCCATATTTGCGCTATCCCGTTTGGTGGGGAACAACACACCATTAGCTTATATGCGGATGACATCCTGGTAACCCTAGATACGGCCAAACAATCTGTCCCGGACTTTCTATGGGAGTTGGAGGAGTTCGGGAATGTTTCAGGCTTTCAAATCAACATGGGGAAATCTATGCTTCTGCCCCTGGGCCTAAACGAGACCGCACCTGCGAGCACATTCCAAGAATTTGGGGATTTGCGACCCCAAACCGAGATCCTCCTCCTCCACTGGCCAAATAATCGCCCAGAATTATGCCAACCTCATCTCCCAAACAACGCAGGATTTACGCCGGGGGCAGTCACACCCCTTGTCGCTGCTAGGCTGCCTTGCAGCAGTGAAAATGTCCACTTTGCCTAAAATACTGCATTTATATATCAGACAATATTAGTAGGGCCCCACATGTGCCACATTTCCAAATTGCAAAAAGAAATACAACACTTTATATGGGCAGGGAAAACGCCGAAGATACGTAGAGATCTATCCTATTCAGGATTCCCAACTTACTGAGCTATTACAGGGCAGCACAACTTCACTACATCGTGGAATGGAGCAGACCCGAGTCAGAAAAAAGATGGCTCTTCCGGGACAGGGCGATGGAGCAACTCTCCCTCTGGAAAATACCATTCCTGAAGCGCTCAGACAGACCAACATATTTAAACATGTCTCCTATTACATGATCTGTAATGGAAATTTGGGATACGGTGGTGACGATAAGAAAGCTCACCTCTTTTCCCTCGCCCATCACACCCCTGTTTGACAACCTGGAATTCTCACCAGGGCTCGAGGTACGAGCGTTCCCACAATGACGGGCCTCTGCCTGGAAATCCGCAGGACACCTCTTTGACCTTAACGGGTTCCTCAACTAGGCCGACTTACCTGACTGGTACGATAATAAGGACCCCAAGAAGTTCCTATACTTCCAACTCTGTCATTGGTTATTACAGCCAAAAACACGCCCCCTGGTCAGTAGGACACTCACAGCCTACGAGAAATGGGTTGTATCTAAACACTCGGCCCGCAAATTAATCGATGACCTCTACCAACTGTTGGGACCTCCTGCTCCCACGGGACACTCGGCCGGACAGAGACGTTGGGAGACGGAACTGGGCAAAAGCCTCTCCCTAAAAGAATGGCAACAGGTCCATTACAGGGCGAACATCACTACTAGGGACACAGCAAGCCGGGAAGCGGCGGTCAAGGTAGCCATCTACTGGTAGCTGACTCCAGCTCGATTACGTAAAGCCAACCCAGACCGTAGCCCAACCTGCTGGAGAGGCTGTGATGAGGATGGCACACTAACGCACATACTCAGGGACTGCAGGCAGATGACAGAGTACTGGACTGTGGTTCTTAACGACATAGACACCCACTTCCAAACTGATATACCTCGCTTCTTGGCATATACACTCCTGGGGCTACTCAATGCGCTTACCTTTCTATTGAAATCCATAATAGGGAAACAGATGGGACTGGTAATGGGGGCAGCAGTACAACACATCTTGTCCTTGTGGGGAACACAGACTCGCCCAACACATACGGAGTGGTTACATAAATTGTGGTACATCATTGGTATGGAACGCATGCATGCTAATCTCACAAACTTGTCAGACTGCTGGCACTTGAATTCAACGAAGTTATGTGTCCCAAACACCTCAGCTTACTTAGACTGACCAATCCTCCGCAGATAACTGAAACCTCTTAAGGGACGATACGTCTTCATTCCCATAATGTGCACTGGCACACTGGTTCTGAGGAGGGTGGGAGGGGGAGTTGGGGGAGTTGGGGTGTGGGCGGTGGGAAGGGGGGAAAGCTGGCACCACTTGTCATATAAAGACCTGCACACTGCCTACCAAAGGAATATACAGCCTTATGCACCACTGTTGGACACTTCTTTCGCATTGACATTCTTATTCAGCTTGTGGTACGCTGAGGCTGAGTTTCAGGATTTAAGGAAGCAAAGGGGTCCGAAGGGGCCCAAAATGGCGATTGTGGGTTCTATTGGGTGTAATTTTGACTGCTTGAAAATCAATAAAATCATTTTTTTTTTTAAAAAGCACACAACTCTTTAAGTGCTTTTCTTGAACTCGCATGTGTAGTCAGCACATTAAATTTTCAAACACCTCAAAAATGTTCCCTTGCCTAGGATCATCATTTTGCTCCCCTTTCACATTATACATTGGACCTGCATCTATGGCTGAGCAGTGCCCTTGTTTGCGATTAACAAGTATTTACTAACTAGCAAATTTTTTCTTGATATGCTAATGGTCAAACTAATTTATATACAGAAGGTTGAGCTCAAAGGCTTCATTCTGCCACAGGAGAAACGAGATAAAGTAATAAAAAAGCACAACTGTCATTCATAAATTAACGCCAAGGTCTTAACAAGAGTATTTATTACAATATTCTTCCATTTTAGAGAATAAGTTAAAAGGTTAAACTTCTGACAGGGATGAACCTGGTGTCTGCTCTATGGCAGTCAGCCTTTAGTCTTGCCTAGGTCCCATTCCGCCCATCATTTTTTTGTATATTTTAGTGTGTTTCCAAAGTAGGACCGAAATGCTTAGACTTCGGTCCCATGCACACTGTGTCACTGGAACAAAGATGCACCTGGCTAATGAGCCAATAACTCGGGTGAAACCAGTCCTGGGTTGCTTAAATTCTGGTTCAGGGAAGACCTGGTTTGGCAGTTCAGGCTAGACTGTTCTGATGGGAGATGAGTAAAGACTGACTTGCAAATAGCTGGGTCCAAACTGAGGTGACATGATGTGCAAAATAACAAGGGATTGGGATTAGGCCTCGGCGGTAAATTCCGTTCCGCTTGCAGAATTTGCGGAATTTGGGTAATTTTGCATTCTGAGGAGAACGCGAAATTGCCCAAAATTCTGCGTTCCGCGACTTCGCAAAATTTTTGCTAGTTCGCGTTCTCAAAATGCGTGTTGGTGAGATATTTTCCCTCAAGAACACAAACGGCGATTGCGAGCAGTAAAAAAGCTTCACAAACAAGCAATTCTGTGTGTTCACGGAATGTTATCTTGTTCGCTGAGATTTTTTACCGTTTTGCGGAGATTTGCGTAGTGCGATTATGCAAATTCCACCCACCCCTAATTGGGATGTGACCCTGAGTGAATACCAGTGGATTTATTCAAGCATTCAATCCATCGTTTTTATGTATGATTTAGTAGGTCCCAATCAAGGGCAACCAGATGACAAAAGTTGGCAGATAATGCCTTTTGGGGCTATTTGTATTTCTATCTCAAGTTCACTTATATCCCATCAGATATTTTCAAAGTTGAAAAATATTAAATTCTAATTATTCACAATAAAATAAATTGTTGTTACTCATGTATATTATACTGCTGAAAAGCACTGACAAAGCCAATAGGTTTGGCTTGCTTTAGGTGCATGTCCATTACTGTGTGATATATCTTTACGAAACAAGAAAAACCTTGCAGAAAGACATCAAAATATTGGTTGATAAGCTACGGGAAACACAGATTTTTAGTTTACATGTGTTAAGTCATATGTTTAATATATAGATTCCAAGTTACACTTCTTAGGCCACACCCCTTTTATAGACCCTCCACCTTTTGAAATCCCACTTAAAGCCCTGGGTCTTATTATCACAATTACAAAGATATGACAAAAACTGTTCATGCTTGTCCTTCACCATTTTTTGTGCAAAACGTCAAATCGAGGCAAACCAGCCAAGTTATTAATAGCCCAGTGGGAATTAGTGCTTCAATTAAGTCTAAGAGCCAGATGTACTAACATCAGAAATATCGATTTCCCAATTGATATTGTCTCCAAATAGAAATTAGGAAACTGGCATTCCTAATGTATGAACCTTTTGATTTTCAGATAGCGATTCCCAGTAGGTGAACACATCGACCTACCTCATGAATATTAATGACGTCGGTCGCAATTTTTAACCTATTCATAATAGCAGCAATCACAGGGATGGTGACCAATTTGGATCTGCATGTCTGTGATTGATTTTACATTAATCAATTGTATTCCTTTTGAAAGTCGTCTGCTTTTCTGACAGGAAAATGGGATGTGTTTCAAAAAAGAAAAGGAAATGTTTAAGTCTCATTTTTGAAGAGCAAGAAGTGGTCTGTTGGACCACTCACTGCCTGCTCTTGAAAAAGATTTATTTTTAAATTTTCATAAGAGAAGCGGTACTATGGGGCCAATCCTATTTACAAATGGGTGACCACCAATTTGGAATTAGTGGTAAAGTACTACTGTTTTGCTACCGGAATTGGGTCGCAAAACCATAATACATAGTACTGTAAGAACTTGGGTAGCTGGTACCGGGGTGTAAGCCTTGATCAAGCAGCAACCACAATCCTTGTCAGGGTAAGGCACAAGCAAACCCCATATTAACCTGTACTCATCCCCAAGTAGCTTGACACAGTGCAGTCAGGCCTAACTTAAAGGTAATGTGTCAATCAATCAATCAATCAGTGGTTTTGTAAAGCGCACTACTTACCCGCAAGGGTCTCAAGGCGCTGGGTGGAGGAGGGTGGGAGACGCTGCTGCTATTGGTCGAAGAGCTAGGTCTTAAAAAGTCTCCTGAAGGCCGGGAGGTCTGCGGTTTGTCGAAGGTGGAGGGGGAGGGCGTTCCAGGTCTTGGTGGTGCGGTGAGAGAAGGATCTGCCCCCGGAAGTGGTTCTGTAGATGCGCGGGATGGCAGCCAGGGACAGGTCGGCGGAGCGGAGTTTCCTATTGGGTACATAGAAGGAGAGTCTATTGTTGATATAGGCTGGGCCGGTCTTGTGGAGTACCTTGTGTTCGTCGATCATGGGTTTGAAAGTGATTCTTTTGTCGACGGGGAACCAGTGCAGGTCTCTCAGGTGAAAAGTGATGTGGTCTCGGCATGGGATGTCTAGGACCAGGCGTGCGGAGGCGTTCTGGATTCTTTGATGAGTATTGACGGAGCTCCGGCGTAGAGGGCTTTTCCATAGTCGAGTCGACTACTGACGAGGGCGTGGGTGACGGTCTTTCGTGTGTTCGCTGGGATCCATCTGTAGATCTTGCGGAGCATACGGAGGGTGCGGAAGCAGGAGGAGGAGACTGGGTTGACTTGGTTGGTCATGCTGAGCTTTGAGCCGAGGATGACTCCTAGGTTGCGTGCGTGGTTGGTAGGTGCCAGGGGGGGGTTCCCAGTGATGCTGGCCACCAGGAATCATCCCACGCTGAGGGGTTGGCCCAAGGGTGAGGATCTCCGTCTTGTTACTGTTCAGCTTGAGCCGGCTTGCCTCCAACCAATCGTGACGTCCTTCATATACTGGTGAAGGTTGGATTTGGCGGTGAGGGGGTCCTTTGTAAAGGAGAGGATCAGCTGGGTGTCGTCGGCGTAGGAGATTATGTTGAGGTCGTGTAGTCTGGTGATGCGAGCGAGTAGAGCCATGTAGACGTTGAACAGCGTCGAGCTAAGGGATGATCCCTGCGGGACACCGCAGATGGTTTTGGTGGTTCCGGATTGGAACGGCGGAGGCGGACTCTCTGGGTTCTGTCGGAGAGGAAGGAGGTGGTCCAATCCAGGGCCTTGTCTCGGATCCCTTCGTCGTAGAGGCGTGTGCGTAGTGTGTGGTGGCAGACTGTGTTGAAGGCAGCAGAGAGGTCCAGGAGGATGAGGGCTGCTGTCTCGCCGTTGTCGAGTAGGATTCTGATGTCGTCTGTGGCGGCGATGAGGGCAGTCTCAGTGCTGTGGTTGCTGCGGAAGCCTGACTGGGAGGGTTCCAGGATGCTGTTGTCTTCTAGGTAGCGGGTGAGCTGGGTGTTGATCTTTTCGAGGGCTTTCGCTGGGAACGGAAGCAGGGAGTTAAGCCGGAAGTTCTTGATGTCGCTTGGGTCTGCCTTGGGTTTCTTCAGTAGGGCGTTGATCTCAGCATGCTTCCAGCTCTCAGGAAAGGTTGCGGTCTCGAAGGAGAGGTTGATGATGTTACGCAGGTGGGGTGCAATGAGGCTGTCCGGTTTGTTGCCGATGTGATGGGGAAGAGGAACAGACGGGGAGCCTAAGTGGATGGTGCTCATGGACTTGAATATGTCTTCTGTGCTCACGTTGGTCCACGTGGTTGGTGGGGTTCGGAGTGTTCGTCGTTGCGGGGTCCGTACGGTTCAGCCGGGGGTTGAAGCTGTTGTGGTTGTCCGTGATCTTGCAGTGGAAGAAGGCAGCGAGGGTGTCGCACAGGGCTTGCGACAGCGGCTGTTGTTGGTGCAGGAGCTAAGATTGGAGAGTTCTTTCACGATGTTGAAGAGCTCTTTGTTGTTGTGGGCATTGTTGTCGAGGCGTTCTTTGAACAAGGCTCTTTTGGTGGTCCTGATGAGGTGGTGATAGTTGCGAATGGCGTCTTTGTGGGCTGCGTGGTTACCGGGCGTTCTGTCATTGAGCCAGATGTTTTCAAGTTTCCGGCAGGTGCGCTTGGAGGCCAGGAGCTCCGGGGTGAACCAGCTGGCTCTCTGGCTGGTGTCTCTGTCGGTGGGTTGTCTCACTGGGGCTAAGGTGTTGGTGCAGTCTTCCATACAAAGTCTGAGGGCATGGGTCGGTGGGGCTGGTTGGTGGGCTGAGTGCGTGTTGTGTTTCTAGTAGTTCCTTGGTGACTTTGCCCCAGCGTCGGCGGGGGATCTGTAGGGTGTGGTGATGTGTGACGGGTTTCTGGAAGGTGAAGTGGATGCAGTGGTGGTCGGTAAAGGTGAGCTTGGAAGCGTGGCTGAAGGCAACGTGGGGGCTGGAGGAGAAGATGGCATCGGGCGTGTGGTTGGTGATGTGGGTCCGGGAGGTGACGATCTGTTTCAGTCCGAGGGTGATGAGGTTGTCGACCAAGGTAGAGAAGTTGCTGTCGTTTTTGTTTTCCAGATGATAGTTCAGGTCGGCGAGCAGGATGTAGTTGGTGGAGGTCAGTGCGGGCATGCTGATGAAGTCGATGATGGAGTTGCAGAATTGGGGACGTGGGCCGGGTGGTCTGTAGACGAGGGTGCCTCTGAGGGTGGTCTTGGGGTCAGTGTGGATCTTGAAGTGCATGTGTTTGGCGGGGGTGAGGGTGTCGTCGGTGTTTGTGGAGACCTTGATGGAGTTCTTGTGGATGATGACGGTTCCTCCTCCGACTCCATTGGTCCGGTCTCTGCGGGAGATCTTGTATCCGTCGGGGATGGCCATTGCGATGTTTGGGGCGGAGGCTTCGTTCATCCAGGTTTCGGTCAGGAAGGTGACATCTGGTGATGTGGTGGTGAGTAGGTCCCAGAGCTCGACGGCATGCTTGCGTGCGGAGCGGTTGTTGAGCAGGATGCATCGCAGTCGGTTGGGCCCCTTTGCTGTGGGAGCATCGGTGTTGTTGATGCAGGAGAAGTTGCAGTTCCGTCAGGAGAGGGGGCCGTGGGTGCGTTTGGGGGTGGCCTTGTAGCAGTTGATGGTCCGTCCATGGTTGAGAGCGATGAGGGTTTTGGCGTCGTAGCAGTAGCGGGCGTCCTGGGTGGTGTGGCGGGCAGGGGATCTGGCGCTGGGCGTGGTACAGGGGCAGACGGGTGAAGATGGGCTTGCCTTAGGTGCGCCTCCAGTACGCAAGCGGCGCGCCCACTTCACGTGGCCGCCATTCAAGGGGAGGGAGAATCAGCTGGGAGGTGGGTTAGCAAGGCAGCGAATGGGCACGGGGGGGGCGGGCCGCAGGGGAGGCAGCAGCGGGAAAACGCACACAGCAGCGGGGGATAAAAAGTTAGGCAAACAGGCAGGGGGCACAAGTACACAGCAACAGGGGTACAGAATCAAGAAAGGGTAGGGGGCACAGGCACACAGTGGCAGGGGTACCTGGCATGCAGGCAGCAGTGGCGGAGGACAGCAAACCAAGGTGCAGGGGGCACCAGGAGCATGAGACAGCAGGGCGAGGCGGCAGCAGGAGGATGGCACTGGCACTGGTGGCACTGCAGCGGAGGGGGAGCGACCTACCTGGAAGGTCAAGGGTCGCTACTGTGTGAAGTATTTGTGCAACACTTCAAACAGTAAAACAGTGAAAACACACCTTAAATGGAGCCCACAACAGATTTAGACAAATTAACTTAAGTGGGTGGCATAATCTGTGCTACAGGCCCACTAGTAGCATTTTATTTACAGACCCTGGACACATGTAGTACCACTTTACTATGGACTTACAAATAAATAAATATGTCTATTGGGTGTAACTCAATTCTACCATGTTTAAGGGATGGAGCACAAAAACTTTAGAACTAGTTAGCAGTGGCAAAGTCTTCAGAGTCCTAAAGGCAAATGAAACGGTTTAGAAAACAGGAGCTAACTGAGACGGCCAAGTCCAGAAACTCTCAAATGACATCTCAAAGAACATCACTGATGACATCACTGATAATATTATAATCATATACAAGATAGAGTTACAGACTGTAAACATGTGGATCCATAGAAACATGATTATGTCACTTTGCCCTTTGTTTTTCTAATTATCTATCTGAACGTAAGTATATTCACTGAAATAACCAAAGGTTGCAGGTACGTTATAGTCAGGTTCACATTTTATTCAGACGAAACAATAGAAATTTGGCATTTATAGTTATTCTTCTACTTTTACTTCTTTTAACAAACTATAACTTGTGGCCTAAAGTTACTTAATTGTATAAGTTATAGTTTCTTTAGATAAGCCTAATTATAACTGATGAATGTGTATGGTTTTGTGTGGTTAAAACACAAACTTAACTATAACGTCCCTGTAACCTTTAGGTTTTTCATTGAATTTTTATGTTTTTTAGCACGAAATTGTTGGACCCGGCCCGTTGGGCAGGTTCACCCCTAGACTTTTTGCTTTTTCCTAGCCTGTTTATGGAACCTGGTGTTGGTGATTTTAGGCCTCTGCGCACTTTTTCACTGTGGTATAGTGTAAAGTGCTTGAGCTCTCTGTGAATGAGTGGTGAGTGACCTGCCCTCCCATAGGAATGAATGGGGAATATGTATGCCCATGGTAGTTCCTGATGTGTGGGGAGTGCAGGGGCGAGTTTGGTATGTATGAACTCGTGAGAATGAATGCTGCAAAATGATATATGCGGCATGACTGTGTCTAGTCTAGAAGTACTACTTTTGGAAGTTGGCATATTTGTGTAAGTTGGTGCTGGCGTGTGATTGGCTGGTGAGCCTGGCCCAGACTGCCTGGGCCTGCTTGTGGATTGACTGTCTGGTTTGAGGATGACAGGGGCTGGAGAGCCCTGGAGGTTGTCTGAAGTCAGCCCATGGATGAAAGGCAGCATCTGCTGCCAGGGAAGTGGGAGGAGATGGCACCTGATAGTGAAGGGCTGTGCCTGCCTAACTACAAAGCAGCTCCACCTCCCGCTGGGCGACTGTCACCTCTGTCCCTGATACTGAAGGGACTTCCCTGTAACCAGTTCTGGCTGGTTCTCACATTGCCTGCTTCAAAGGACTTCAAAGGACTTCAAAGACTTTCCTGTGTATAAGAAGGGGCTGTGTCCCCTTCCAAAAGGTTCTTGTTTCTGACTTGAATCTACCAGGGGCGGGCGCTGCCCAGCCCCTGGATGCCTGGAGGACTTCTGGGGGGACCCCTCTGCCTTGCCTGGGCTGAGGGGGGACTTTACTGGACTTTCTGCCCCCCTAAGCACCTTGAAGTGCTTCTTCTTTGCTATAGCGCTGGGAGCGCTGTGCTGTGATCCTAGCGCTTGAGAGCGCTCCTGGCTGCATTTCGAGCGTTTCGTTGCACACATTTTGCGTGAGGATTGGCGGGTGCCACCCCGGTTATTTGATTATTTACTTTGCGAGTGCCCACCTCGCTTATTTTCAACTTTACTTTATCTTCGGCTGCCCACGCCGTGATTGCCGATATTTTCTTTTTGTCTGCCCACCTACCTGAGATAGAGAGGGGCCGCCGCGCTTCCCGCGGCGACCCGGAAGTGACTGGCCGGCCGGCCAATCCGAGCACGGCCGGCCGGAAGTGCCCGCCCCTGGTGCCCGGGGAAGGAAGCGAGAAGCGAAGATGGCGGCGGTGGCAGGGCTCCCATGGGAGGAGAGAGCCCTGCCGGTGCAGTGAAATGCCGGGTCCCAGGAGGGGGCCTGGGGGACGAGGAAGTGAGGCAGCGTCCCCGCGAGACGACCAGGGTTCGATTCCTGGCGCGGCAGGTTTCTGGACCAGGGTCAGCGGACTCGATAATTCTCTCGCCTCGGTGCCCACTCTGATCAGCGATCACACTCGGCAACTCTGGGCATTAGCTTGCCTCATCTTCACTAACGGCCCCATCAGACCGCCGGGGATGCCTGGTCTCACCCTGGAGATACCCATTAAGGGACCATCTCTCAGGGAAGCCAGGAAGGGTTTCGCAGCGGTCGAAGCGCCTTGGGACCCTACGGGTAAGTAGTGCGCTATATAAATGCCAATACAATACATACAATACATGGTCGGTGCCCGCCCCCGCCGCAAATCCAGGCCGCCAGCTGGTGGTGTCCACGAGGCTCCCGCGCTGCGGAGAGAGCCCCGCCCGTTGCCGGTGAAGTGACCCGGTCCCAGGGAGGGAGACCGGGCGAAGAGGAGCCCCCGCCGAGAACAGCCCGGTGAGTTAAGAGGGCTGGGGGGGCTCCGTGATGTTGCTGGCGGTGCCAATGGAGGCAGAGTCAGGGCGGCCCCGGTTGGCAGTGGGTCGCCCCAACGTTTGTGAGCCCAGAGAGGCTCAAGGGGCCTCATCTTGTTTCACGAGCCCCGAGAGGCTCGTAGTGGCATATTTTACTTTGGTGCAGTTAAGGGCGGCCCCGGTTGGCAGCGGGTCGCCCCAACGTTGTCCAGAGCCATGAGAGGGCTCGAGGGGACATTGTCTGCAGAGCCTGTGTGGCTCCAACGTTTGGCCACAGTGTTTGGTGAGAGAGCCTGTGTGGCTCAGAGGGGCCATATTGTGTTTAAGAGCCTGTTTGGCTCCAGCGTTTGGCCATTCCTAGTGAGAGGGGGCGTCGGGGCACATTGTCGGTGCCCGCCCTCTCCTACCTGCGAGCAAAGTGTTTTAGAGCCTGTGTGGCTCCCACAGTGGGGGCAGTTGCACCCAAGGGTCAGTGAGGACCCTGTCGCAGTTTCTTTTTCATGATTCCACAGCTGTCCAGCACTTTGTGGGCAGCTGCCACGTTTAGGCCTTCACTGGTGACTGGCGCTGCATGGCAGCGCACCCTGACTTTGGACTCAGGGCATCTTTGCCCCACAAGGCCAGTTGGCCTAGGGACTGCCACAGGTAGTGGCTTATGTAGTGTTGGCGCAATGTGATTTCTATGCTTTTTAATAGTTATTGCTAATGTGAGTTTTTGCGCTATTGATTAATTATGCACCTCTGAATGTGTTATTGCATCATGTGTCTTTTCTTTCCCTTAGTACTCCTCTGAATGTAGGTTGGTGCATCATGAGTAATGTGTTCTTTCTTAGACCCCTAAATGCTGTGTGATACTTAGGTGGTTCTTCTTTTTTTAGTACAGGTGGTCCTAGTAAGGTCCTGGTTCCTGTTACCAGTGGTTACTGGTTGTTATCTTTGATTATTATTTTATGTTACATTTATTCTTTATTCTAGAAGTGATTTTATATTCTACATTTTATCTAGAAGTGCTATATCTGAATATGACAGTGGCCCATGTGGCCCTGTCTTGTGAATAATCCCATGTGAATATTGCCCGTGCCAGTTGGCACAATGTATATGTGTGATTTTATCTGATGTGTTTTTACAATACAAAAGTTATTTTTATAATAACCTTGTGTGGAGTCTCTTTTGTGGTGTGCCTAGTATGTTGTTGCTGTTGTGCGCTGGCGCAAATGCTTTACACATTGCCTCCGAGTTTAGCCTTACTGCTTGTGCCAAGCTACCAAGGGGGTGAGCAGGGGTTATCTTGGCGTGTGACTTCCTCGCCCTGACTAGAATGGTGATTTCTGCCTGCCTTTGGCGTCAGCCTTAGCCAACCAGAAATAGCCAGTTCTAACATTGTTGGTCAGCGGTGCGGAATTGGACTTGTGTTTGCGCAGTGCCATAGCAACAACTGGCTACATTACAAAACTCTGCAATTTTTTTAAGATAGTCACATGTTTGGGATTATTGTTTTTGATTTTTTTCCTCAAGAGTGTCCTTTTCAAATGTGTTCCTGCGCTTTATGTTTAGTGGCAGATGAGAGAAAGTGACAGGGCAGGACGCCAGTAGAGGGGGAGGTTCCCATAGTTTAGGAATCCCTTGCTGGGTCCAGTGTCCAATCCCAAATCCTGTCCCTGTGTGGGTAGATGGAAGAGAGTGAGTGTGAGGAGAAATGACTAGCTCAGGAGGGTGGTTGTTCCCTGAGTGTAGTGTGTGTGTCTGGATTCCCCAGTGTGGTAGGATCCAGTGGTGGCAGCTTTAATGTGTCCAGTGTGTTAATTCCCCTTTCCCGCTCTCAGAGTTTGGTACCTGTGTCACGTGTGGTCAGGTTGAGTGATCAGGGATGGTAGAAACTGCCTTACCATTCCGAGTGGGGGGAGTGTGTGAATGAGTGATGTGCTGAACTGGAGGAGGTGGTGTGAGTTTTCTTTTTGTTAAAGAGCTTGCATGAGAGGTGTACCTCTGGTGGTGTGCAGGAGGTCCTGCAGAGGCACTGGACAAGAAGGTGGATGTCTGGCGGTGTGCTAGATGTCTTGCAGAGGCATTAGGGAGTAATTCTAAAAGGAGTGGCTTGTGTATCTGATGATCCTGTGAAGGGGAAGAGGTTCATGTGTAACCCAGCTAGGTCCCAGTAGTATGGTAGGGGTGTAGGGGCTCACGCCCTGTCTCAGTGGAGGCGGAGTGAGTGTGGGACGGTGTGTCCCACGTTGGCCTGAAACCCTATCTTAGGGCCTGGAGGGTTCCCTAAGGGAACGCCAGGGCAGGGCCCTAAGCTATACATAGGTCATTTGAGGAGGATCTTCCTGTGTCTAGAGGACGGGGAGTGTCTGTAACCAGAACTCCGGCGGTCCTAGTGTTGGGCAGTACCGCTCCTAGTGGAGGGTGCAGAAGTCCTGGCTCGCTGAGCATTTGACCGTCTAGAGTGCTTGACCATTTGTGGGGCCTCTGGAGGTCGTTCCCCGAGGAGGGGGGAAAGCCGGGTTGGGGTTGTGGCCTGACCTGGGAGAAGTACTGGAGGAAAGTGTGTCACTGATACTCCGCTGGCGTGTGCTCTGTCTAGCCTGGGACATACTGAGAATTACCCTGTGATAGGGAGTACTGGAGGAGAGTGTGTCGCTGATACGCCGCTGGTGTGTGCTCTGTCTTGCCTGAGACATACTGGAACTGGAAGGGGGTGCAGAGGGACGGTGTCCTTACTTCTGACCCCGGTGCAACCTGAGGGTTTAGATCTTAGGTTGGGAGATTAGGAAACTTCTAGGTCAAGAGGAATCTCTGCCAAAGTGGATCAGCTGAAGAGACTGAGGGGGCTGCCCTTGCTGTGTGTTCTGGGGCTCACCTGCAGTTTGTTGTTTCCACTAAGGTAGAGGAAAGGGGCCTTTGCTGTGTGCTGTGTCCCCCCACCTGCTTGAAAAGGGACTGTGCTGTGTGCTTTGTACCTCAGAAGTGGAATAGTTTCCAGGTGGTAGACCAGTGATGGAGTAAGGTCCTGATCTGGTAGGAGAATTGTGTTCTGGTGAGTGCTTCTCTGTGAGGGTGCGGAAACCCAGAAGTAGAGGTAGGGTGGGGCATTCTTGCCCGTGACCTCTGGTCAGCCTGAGGGTATGGTCCCTAGGTTGATGGATCAGTGGTAGTTGTAGCTACACTGAGAGAGAGAGTGGAGAATGGCTATTGTGTGCCAGGGGTTACTACCCCCCACTATGTGGATTAGTTAGGACCTGTGATTTGGATGGCCTATGGCCTGGTCCTGGCTGTGGATGACTAGGGAGTACCAGTGTGGTATCCTAGTTGTGTCAGAGAGTTATTGTTTGGAGGTAACCAGGTGGGTTCAGAGTGGCGTAAAACAGGAAGGTGTCCCTGCTGTGCGGGTCCGTGTCCGTGTTTTGTCGCCCAAAGCAAGGAAGCCCATCAGTGGAGTGATTGGTCTACCCTTCGTTTTGGCTGGAAGAGGGTTGTGTTGGACCCGGCCCGTTGGACAGGTTCACCCCTAGACTTTTTGCTTTTTCCTAGCCTGTTTATGGAACCTGGTGTTGGTGATTTTAGGCCTCTGCGCACTTTTTCACTGTGGTACAGTGTAAAGTGCTTGAGCTCTCTGTGAATGAGTGGTGAGTGACCTGCCCTCCCATAGGAATGAATGGGGAATATGTATGCCCATGGTAGTTCCTGATGTGTGGGGAGTGCAGGGGCGAGTTTGGTATGTATAAACTCGTGAGAATGAATGCTGCAATGATATATGCGGCATGACTGTGTCTAGTCTAGAAGTACTACTTTCGGAAGTTGGCATATTTGTGTAAGTTGGTGCTGGCGTGTGATTGGCTGGTGAGCCTGGCCCAGAGTGCCTGGGCCTGCTTGAGGATTGACTGTCTGGTTTGAGGATGACAGGGGCTGGAGAGCCCTGGAGGTTGTCTGAAGTCAGCCCATGGATGAAAGGCAGCATCTGCTGCCAGGGAAGTGGGAGGAGATAGCACTTGATAGTGAAGGGCTGTGCCTGCCTAACTACAAAGCTGGCTCCACCTCCCGCTGGGCGACTGTCACCTCTGTCCCTGATACTGAAGGGACTTCCCTGTAACCAGTTCTGGCTGGTTCTCACACTGCCTGCTTCAAAGGACTTCAAAGGACTTCAAAGACTTTCCTGTGTATAAGAAGGGGCTGTGTCCCCTTCCAAAAGGTTCTTGTTTCTGACTTGAATCTAAAGGGGCGGGCGCTGCCCAGCCCCTGGATGCCTGGAGGACTTCCGGGGGACCCCTCTGCCTTGCCTGGGCTGAGGGGGGGACTTTACTGGACTTTCTGCCCCCTAAGCACTTCTTCTTTGCTATAGCGTTGGGAGCACTGTGCTGTGATCCTAGCGCTTGAAAGCGCGCCTGGCTGCATTTCGAGCGTTTCGTTGCACGCATTTTGCATGAGGATTGGCGGGTGCCACCCCGCTTATTTGATTATTTACTTTGCGAGTGCCCACCTCGCTTATTTTCAACTTTACTTTATCTTCGGCTGCCCACGCCGTGATTGCCGATATTTTCTTTTTGTCTGCCCGCCTACCTGAGCTAGAGAGGGGCCACCGCGCTGCACGCGGCGACCGGGAAGTGACTGGCCGGCCGGCCAACCCGAGCGCGGCCGGCCGGAAGTGCCCGCCTCTGGAGCCTGGGGAAGGAAGAGAGAAGCGAAGATGGCGGCGCTGGCAGGGCTCTCATGGGAGGAGAGAGCCCTGCCGATGCAGTGAAACTCCGGGTCCCAGGAGGGGCCTGGGGGACGAGGAAGTGAGGCAGCATCCCCGCGAGACTCCTGCGGGAGAAGAAGAGCCCGGGAGGAGCAGAAGAAGGAGCGGAGCAGTGTGGTGGGGGTGCGGGGCACATGGTCGGTGCCCGCCCACGCCGCGAATCCAGGCCGCCAGCTGGTGGTGTCCGCGAGGCTCCTGCGCTGCAGAGAGAGCCCCGCCCGTTGCCGGCGAAGTGACCCGGTCCCAGGTAGGGAGACCGGGCGAAGAGGAGCCCCCGCCGAGAACAGCCCAGTGAGTCAAGAGGCCTGGGGGGGCTCCGTGATGTTGCTGGCGGTGCCAATGGAGGCAGAGTCAGGGCGGCCCCGGTTGGCAGTGGGTCGCCCCAACGTTTGTGAGCCCAGAGAGGCTCAAGGGGCCTCATCTTGTTTCACGAGCCCCGAGCGGCTCGTAGTAGCATATTTTACTTTGGTGCAGTTAAGGGCGGCCCCGGTTGGCAGCGGGTTGCCCCAACGTTGTCCAGAGCCATGAGAGGGCTCGAGGGGACATTGTCTGCAGAGCCTGTGTGGCTCCAACGTTTGGCCACAGTGTTTGGTGAGAGAGCCTGTGTGGCTCAGAGGGGCCATATTGTGTTTAAGAGCCTGTTTGGCTCCAGCGTTTGGCCATTCCTAGTGAGAGGGGGCGTCGGGGCACATTGTTGGTGCCCGCCCTCTCCTACCTGCGAGCAAAGTGTTTTAGAGCCTGTGTGGCTCCCACAGTGGGGGCAGTTGCACCCAAGGGTCAGTGAGGACCCTGTCGCAGTTTCTTTTTCATGATTCCACAGCTGTCCAGCACTTTGTGGGCAGCTGCCACGTTTAGGCCTTCACTGGTGACTGGCGCTGCATGGCAGCGCACCCTGACTTTGGACTCAGGGCATCTTTGCCCCACAAGGCCAGTTGGCCTAGGGACTGCCACAGGTAGTGGCTTATGTAGTGTTGGCGCAATGTGATTTCTATGCTTTTTAATAGTTATTGCTAATGTGAGTTTTTGCGCTATTGATTAATTATGCCCCTCTGAATGTGTTATTGCATCATGTGTCTTTTCTTTCCCTTATTACTCCTCTGAATGTAGGTTGGTGCATCATGAGTACTGTGTTCTTTCTTAGACCCCTAAATGCTGTGTGA
The DNA here is from genome assembly GCF_964263255.1 of Lissotriton vulgaris. Taxonomy (NCBI): domain Eukaryota; kingdom Metazoa; phylum Chordata; class Amphibia; order Caudata; family Salamandridae; genus Lissotriton; species Lissotriton vulgaris. The sequence goes on from NC_141689.1 coordinate 388,049,347, forward strand.
TACTTAGGTGGTTCTTCTTTTTTTAGTACAGGTGGTCCTAGTAAGGTCCTGGTTCCTGTTACCAGTGGTTACTGGTTGTTATCTTTGATTATTATTTTATGTTACATTTATTCTTTATTCTAGAAGTGATTTTATATTCTACATTTTATCTAGAAGTGCTATATCTGAATATGACAGTGGCCCATGTGGCCCTGTCTTGTGAATAATCCCATGTGAATATTTCCCGTGCCAGTTGGCACAATGTATATGTGTGATTTTATCTGATGTGTTTTTACAATGCAAAAGTTATTTTTATAATAACCTTGTGTGGAGTCTCTTTTGTGGTGTGCCTAGTATGCTGTTGCTGTTGTGCGCTGACGCAAATGCTTTACACATTGCTTCCGAGTTTAGCCTTACTGCTTGTGCCAAGCTACCAAGGGGGTGAGCAGGGGTTATCTTGGCGTGTGACTTCCTCGCCCTGACTAGAATGGTGATTTCTGCCTGGCTTTGGCGTCAGCCTTAGCCAACCAGAAATAGCCAGTTCTAACATTGTTGGTCAGCGGTGCGGATTTGGACTTGTGTTTGCGCAGTGCCATAGCAACAACTGGCCACATTACAAAACTCTGCAATTTTTTTCAGATAGTCACATGTTTGGGATTATTGTTTTTGATTTTTTTCCTCAAGAGTGTCATTTTCAAATGTGTTCCTGCGCTTTATGTTTAGTGGCAGATGAGAGAAAGTGACAGGGCAGGACGCCAGTAGAGGGGGAGGTTCCCATAGATTAGGAATCCCTTGCTGGGTCCAGTGTCCAATCCCAAATCCTGTCCCTGTGTGGGTAGATGGAAGAGAAGGAGTGTGAGGAGAAATGACTAGCTCAGGAGGGTGGTTGTTCCCTGAGTGTAGTGTGTGTGTCTGGATTCCCCAGTGTGGTAGGATCTAGTGGTGGCAGCTTTAATGTGTCCAGTGTGTTAATTCCCCTTCCCCGCTCCCAGAGTTTGGTACCTGTGTCACGTGTGGTCAGGTTGAGTGATCAGGGGTGGTAGAAACTGCCTTACCATTCCGAGTGGGGGGAGTGTGCGAATGAGTGATGTGCTGAACTGGAGGAGGTGGTGTGAGTTTTCTTTTTGTTAAACAGCTTGCATGAGAGGTGTACCTCTGGTGGTGTGCAGGAGGTCCTGCAGAGGCACTGGACAAGAAGGTGGATGTCTGGCGGTGTGCTAGATGTCTTGCAGAGGCATTAGCGAGTGATTCTAAAAGGAGTGGCTCGTGTATCTGATGATCCTGTGAAGGGGAAGAGGTTCATGTGTAACCCAGCTAGGTCCCAGTAGTATGGTAGGGGTGTAGGGGCTCACGCCCTGTCTCAGTGGAGGCGGAGTGAGTGTGGGACGGTGTGTCCCACGTTGGCCTGAAACCCTATCTCAGGGCCTGGAGGGTTCCCTAAGGGAGCGCCAGGTCAGGGGCCTAAGCTGTACATAGGTCATTTGAGGAGGATCTTCCTGTGTCTAGAGGACGGGGAGTGTCTGTAACCAGAACTCCGGCGGTCCTAGTGTTGGGCAGTACCGCTCCTAGTGGAGGGTGCAGAAGTCCTGGCTCGCTGAGCATTTGACCGTCTAGAGTGCTTGACCATTTGTGGGGCCTCTGGAGGTCGTTCCCCGAGGAGGGGGGAAAGCCGGGTTGGGGTTGTGGCCTGACCTGGGAGGAGTACTGGAGGAAAGTGTGTCACTGATACTCCGCTGCCGTGTGCTCTGTCTAGCCTGGGACATACTGAGAATTACCCTGTGATAGGGAGTACTGGAGGAGAGTGTGTCGCTGATACGCCGCTGGCGTGTGCTCTGTCTAGCCTGAGACATACTGGAACTGGAAGGGGGTGCAGAGGGACGGTGTCCTTACTTCTGACCCCGGTGCTGTACACATTGCCTCCGAGTTTAGCCTTACTGCTTGTGCCAAGCTACCAAGGGGGTGAGCAGGGGTTATCTGGCATGTGACTTCCTCGCCCTGACTAGAATGGTGATTTCTGCCTGGCTTTGGCGTCAGCCTTAGCCAACCAGAAATAGCCAGTTCTAACAGAAATAATATATAATAACCACATTAATAAAACCATTACTGCATTTAGCCATCAGCAGTACGTGGCGGGTTTTGTCACAAGCTCAGCTTTGAGGCCATCCCCGCATGCATCCAACCTCACACTGCACACAGCCATTAGCCATGAGCGGAATGGGTATGGTGTGTGAGTGGGTGATTTCATTGAGCAAAAAAAGATCTTTCTGGTCCATGATCTAGGTTTCTGTCAAAATTGGTGTAGTTCTGTTGAGCAGTTTTGTAGTTCTGTTGAACAGTTTTTCATTTGGGAAGGAGGCAATGCCACATTCACTGAGCCATCTAATGGTCTTAGGATCCCATTCCCTGGAAAATTAGTTTAACTCCCTGTCTGCACTCTTCCAGGCAGGGAACACAAATTTGCTCCTACTCAGCAGTAGGAGAAAGGAATGCTACGCCCACCAGGAGGAGGCAAACACATCTAGACAGTTCCCACTGCATCCACCATAGGTGCAGACATTGGAGCCAGCAGGGCTTTGGTGACTCCTGAGGCCCCACGCCCTGTCACTGCAGTAGGTGGCCCTCGGACCCCTGCCCGCCTCACATCTACCACAGGTCCACCGCTGCCATCGCACCCAAACTAGGACAAACCATCAACGCCTCTTTCAAGTCTGGCATTTCTCCAGACCACTGGAGGCGGAAGTAACTCAAGCCCTTCCTCAAGAAACTCATGGCCGACCCGACGGACCTAAAAAACTACCGGCCCATCTCTCTGCTCCCCTTTGCTGCCAAAGTCACTGAGAGACTAGTAAACACACAGCTGCCCACCTTCATCGAAGAGAACTCCATCCTGGGCTCCTCCCAGTCAAGATTCCAGAGCAACCACAGCACCGAGACTGCCCTCCTCGCTGCCGACGATGACATCCGCATGCTACTCAACCAGGGACACACTGCTGCCCTCATCCTCCTTGACCTCTCTGCAGCCTTCGACACCGTCTCACACTCGCAGCCAGACTTCACGATGCTGGGATAAGAGAAACTGTCCTCAACTGGATCAGCTCCTTTCTCTCTGGCAGAACCCAAAGGATAAGCCTCCCTCCCTTCATCTCTGAACCCACAGAGATCAACTGCGGTGTACCCCAAGGATCATCACTCAGCCCCAATCTCTTCAACTTAAACATGACCCCCCTCGCCACCATCGTCAGACAGCATGGGCTCAGCATTGTATCATACGCCGAGGACACTCAACTCATCAATCCCTCACAAAGAACCCTGAAGACAACAGACTCAGCTTCCAAGAAGGAATGAAGGACATCGCAGCCTGGATGAAGGACAGCTGCCTGAAGCTCAACTCAGAGAAAACTGAGGTCCTCATCCTTGGACCCTCCACCTTCCCCTGGGACAACACCTGGTGGCCCTCCACCCTCGGGAGCCCACCCACACCCACAGACCATGCACAGAACCTCAGCATCATCCTCGACTCCTCCCTCACCATGACTCATCATATGAACACCGTCGCCTCCACAAGTTTCAACTGCCTTCGCATACTCCGAAATCATTCAAATGGATACCCCACTGAATGCAGCAATACCGTCACCCACACACTCATAACCAGCAGATTGGACTATGGCAACACCCTCTATGCCGAAATCAACATAACCCTACTACACAAGCTCCAAACCATCCAGAACAGCATGGCCAGACTCATCCTCAGGACACCACGGCACGAACACATGAGTCAACACCGACGAGAACTCCACTGACTCCCTGTCGAGAAGAGAGTGACCTCCAAACATCTCACCCACGCCTACAAATCCCTCCACAACATCGGCCCCAAGTACCTCAACGATAGAGTCTCCATCCATGTACCCAAAAGAAACCTCCGCTCTGCCGATCTTGCCCTGGCAATAACCCCATGCATCCACAGAACCAGAGCAGGTGCGAGAACCTTCTCTTACATCGCAGCCTGGACCTGAAATGAGCTCCCAGTCAATATCAGGCACTCCCCGACCCTGAACACCTTCAAGAAGAGCCTACAGACCTGGCTCTTTGACTGAACCGTAGCTGCTCCCCCCCCCCAGGGCCTTGAGACCCTCACCGGTGAGTAGCACGTTTACAAACACCTGAAGGATTGATTGATTGATTTATTGATTGATTGATTGAGTGTCCCAGGTTGGACCAGTGCAGCCATGATGTTTTTTGTTTTAGCCCAGAGTGATGGAGTCCCAGGGGCATCATAATTGCTCAAGGAGAGAGTCCCCAAGCCCCATCCATTTGAATAATGATCCGGGCCTAAGGGGAGGGGTACCCGGGACCATGTAATAGCTCAAAGAGGAGGGCCACATGCCCCCATATACTTTAAATAATGATACAGCCCTAGTGGATGGGATCCCTAGGGCCTTGTAATAGCTTATGAAGGGGGCAGCATGTCCTCTTCCCTAAAATACAAGATCAGCAACCCACCAGGGGAATGAAAATGGCGGGAGCCCATAATTTTTTGGTTTATTTGCTACAGAACAGTGGATTCTCATATAAATATTAAATCTGTTTTGGCCACCAGGCCAAGAGGGTCCCTACCCTGTTTCACTAATTATTTGTTTCCTTCTTTTGGGAGAGGGGACTGAGTCCCCGAGTCCTAAAATGGATGCCATTGCTGAATATCATTGCTGATGTTACTTCAGCCAATCAGATCTTACCTTATGATCAGGTTCCTCGTCTATTTTCCACGGTGTGAAATATATGTAAATTCTAAACCTTCAACTCTTAAGAATGACTGAACGTATTTGCACTAAATCACAAAAAGCATGAAATCTGGATCAAGACCTTGCTTTCTGTCACATGTTGTGTCATTTGTTTAGCCATTTTTGCAGTATTGCTGTTCAGTTTTGCTATGGTAAACTACATGGGCAAAACACATTTTAGGACCCCCCTTTTTCTCACCCACACTTGACATATCACCATGATTCTTTCCAGGAATTAGCAGATGAGGAGGAGACTTTTTTTAAGAGTTTTGTGAAGATTTGTCAAAAGCTGTCATACCAAAAAATCCATTTACATTTCATATTTTTATTTATTTGGGGAGGGGGCATGCACCCTCTTCCCCTCCCTGAGCCTTTTCAAGGCCCTTGTACCCCATTATCGGTGTGTGGATCCCCTACCCAAGTCGTTTCAATTACCCAGGGATCCTATCCCATAGAGCTGAAGCATTGTTTTAATTTGTGGAAGGGCCTGACCACCCTCACATCTCCATATAATGGAGTACCCGGGTCCAATGGCAGCAGTGTCCCAGGGACATCATCCCTAGGGCACTGAGTTGGTCCCTGCCTGTGAGAGCACAGGCATGGAGACATTTAATTTCCCACCTGCACTCTCCCAGGCAGGGTACAGAGGTTTGCTCCCACCCGGCGGGAGCGGAAAGGGAAAACTGTTCCTGCCTGGAGCAAAAATAAACAGCCATCCCCCTTTGCACCTGACATAGGTGCTTGCAGGGGAGCCCGAAGGGCTGTGGTGGCCCTGTGGTTCCCCCAGTGCCCCCAAGGTCTTTCATTGCTGTGGGTGTCCCGGCTGGGACCGGAGCACCCAAAGCAGTTTTTTATTTGTTTTGTCCCTGAGCGATGGCATTCTAGAAGCAATATAATGACTCAGAAAGGAGGGCCACATGCCTTCCTCCCCTTTAAATAATGTTTTGGCCACAAGGAATGCTACTGTGTAAATTTAACAATGATTTTATTTGAATTTATTCAATGTTTCACTTAATTTTGAGTTTCTAGCTCACTACACCTACATGAACTAGCACTAAATTGCCCTGCCTCGCTACTTTGAGAGTCAAGTGATAAAATGGGTACTTGTTCTAGGGTTCGGCAGTATGGGGGAACCTTTGCCGCCAGAGTTCACACATTTGAATCCTACAAACCTCCTGACACAGATTTCTGACAGCAATAATATGGACCTACGAAACCTAATGAACAATTTGCATTCACAAACCATGGATGTGGGATTTGTAAAATGACTGGTTTGCGAATATGAATGCAGTTTCAGATGCAACAAATGTTCGTGGTAATATCAGGGAAATCAACATTAAAAACTGACCAACCAAAGCATTAAAAAACATCCACAAAAAAAGCTAACACATTGGCCTACATACTAATCTTTCAGACCAGTCCTTCTGGCACTGCCAGGCTGCCCTCTAGGCAGGTCCTACCCTGTGATATATCTCGAATGCATTTCAGCTGGTGAGCTCTCAGTGCAACCAAATGATAAAATAGGAAGTGATGTATTACTTCCCTCTGGACTGTCCGCCTTGATATGGATTTAAGGCGCAGTGGCATGTTGGAGCCTGACAAGAGTTAAGCTGTTAGAAGAGCTCCAGATATTCTTGGAGGCAGGTCAGAGCAAGTTTCCCTGATTGCCCCTCACTCGGGAGAAGGCCTGAGATGCAATAACAACATTTAACAAGTTCAAATGTAGGTAGTGCACATAATGTGAAGCTGCGCTCAATTACATTGATCTTGAACTGTCAAGGAACAGAATCCATAACTTCATTCTCACTGCTGAGCTATTTTTACACATCTGCTGAAATCCTTTTATATGACTCATTCATCTGCTTGTCTGCTCAATTTTCTTAGATATCCAGTAACAGAGGCATTTACAGAATCAATCCTACATTCCATGTCCCAATATCGGGAGGCCTTACAATACTATGCAGCTGATGCTCTGGCAGCTATCCTCATTTAGGAATAAGCTTGTGCTAGAAATTGGGTTTCAAGTTGGGAGAGGTATTCACCCTTTTCTAGCAGGAACCCCAATCTTAATCAGCGTAGGTCACTAACACATCATAAAATTACTTGTTCTCATTCTCTGGTAGCTTGTCACAAACAATGAAATGCGAGGTGCAGACGAGCAATGTGTTGGTGATCCCCACGCAGTAGGGGTGATGTGCTGGATATCTGCATGCAATGATGATGATGCATTGGTTCTGTGAGAAAAGCATAAGTCCTGAGGTGCGGCGGTTCTGAATGTGAAGAACTGGGTTTCTCCACATTGTAGACAGGATGCATCAATCTTCTCCACACAGTGGCAGTGATGCATCAGTTTCTAAGCAGCGGTTCTGGAGTTGATGCAGCGGTTCTAAGTGTGATGCGTCAATCTAGTTCCCAAAATGGCAGAGATGTGTCAGTTTTGATCTACGCCACAGTTTCAATGCGGGGGTTCTGCCAGATTCAGCACTTTATATTCACTTCCAAGGGCCCAGGTCTGGGCTAGCATCACGTCGGTAAAGGTCTCACTAACTTGAAATCCAAAAATACAGTTTGAATAAACCGTTACTCCCTCTTCTGGCCAAAAAACGAAGTGCACACTCCCTATTACACAAAGTTTACTAGAGACACAGTTTTTACATCTGATGTAGAATATCCCTGTTGCTAGGGGGGGGGGCTGGTTTTACTCGCTTGTGAACACAAAATGGTGGCTAGGGGTGCACTGTTTTAACACTCTAGTCTTACCACAGAGCAGAGGAGAACTTTGCAGGGAAAACTGAATTTTCAACAGGAATGAGAGGGATAACCTACAGAGTTTGGACTACAAATCCCACAATTCAACATGTTAAATGGAAGCAATCATGGGCATGGAAAAAAGCAAAACAGGTGATAAAATAGGCAATCACTGGCAGGTTAAAACTACAATTTTAAACTGTAACAACCACAGGCAAAGACAGTAATCAGAGAAAGGGAAAATCGTTTTTTAACATCTTTTGTTTAGGGGAAGAGACAGCACTAGTCTGTCTCCTTACCACTTCCTGGACTCTGCTCACTGCAATCTGGGGCACAGGAAAGCTGCAGCAACTCACAAGATGGAGGAAAATGATTTGGGGTACCCCCAGCAAAACCTTAAGGGGCCTGGGCAAGTGTGAGGGGTGGACTCAGAGTTGCCTGGTAACTGAATAGCCAATAGTCTGCTGGCCTGGGGGTGGGGGCTGGGAAGATGCTTCTCCTGTTCAGAATCTCCTAGGAGACAGACAGGCTCAATCCACACTTTGGACTTCTGCAGATAAAGTTCTCACTAACTTGAAATCTAACAATACAGTTTGAATAAAACTTTACTCCCTCTCCTGGCCAAAAAAACGAAGTTCACAGTCCCTAGTAAACACAGTTTAAACAGCTCACAGAAGCACCCTCTGGTGTAGGGTGGGGGGGCTGGTTTTACTGGCTTGTGAATACAAAATGGTTGCTGGGGTGCTCTGTTTTAACATACAGTTCTTAGCACAGAGCAGAGGAGAAATTTGTAGAGGACAAGAGTCAGAAAGCCATTTGTGATGTACTACTTAAACTGAAAGATTTTGGAACACCTCTTAAACACTGCTGCTGTGGTCAAGGTTATGACAACGGAGCTAATATGAAGGGAGACATTACTCCGTGACCCCCCTCACAGCTCCATATAATGGAGTACCTGGGTCCAGTGTCAGCAGTGTCCCAGGGACATCATCCCTAGGGCACTGAGTTGTTCCCTGCCTGTGAGAGCACGGGCAGGGAGACATTTAAATTCTCACCTGCACTCTCCCGGCAGGTGAACAGAGGTTTGCTCGCACCTGGCGGGAGCAGAAAGGGAAAAGAATTCCTGCCAGCCTGGAGCAAAAATAAACAGCAGTCCCCCTTTGCCCCTGGCGTAGGTGCTGGCAGGGAAGCCTGTAGTGCTGTGGGTGCCCTGTGGCTCCCCCAGTGTCGCCAAGTCCTCTCATTGCTGTGGGGTCCTGGCTGGGACCGGAGCACCCAACACAATTTTTTATTTGTTTTGTCCCTGGGCGATGGCATTCTAGGAGCAATATAATGGCTCAGAAAGGAGGGCCACATGCCTTCCTCCCCTTTAAATAATGATTTGGCCACAAGGAATGCTGCTTTGTACATATTTGAAATCATGTGCAAAAGACAATGATTTAATTTAGAATTATTTAATGTGTTGCTTAATTTTGAGTTTCTAGCTCACTGCACCTACATGAACTAGCACTAAATTGTCCTGCCTCGCTACTTTGAGAGTCAAGTGATAAAATGGGTACTTGTTCTAGGGTTCGGCAGTATGGGGGACCCCATGATACCAGAATTCACACATTTGAGTCCCTCAAACCTCCTGACTCAGATTTCTGACAGCAATTATATGGACCTACGGAACCTGGTGAACAATTTGCATTCACAAACCACGGATGTGGGATTTGTAAAATGACTGGTTTGCGAATGTGAAGGCAGTTTCAGATGCAACCAATGTTCATGGTAATATCAGGGAAATCAACATTAAAAAAATGACCAACCAAAGCATTAAAAAAAATCCACAAAAAAACTATCAAATTGGCCTACATACTAATCTTTCAGACCAGTCCTTCTGGCACTGCCAGGCTGCCCTCTAGGCAGGTCCTACCCTGTGATATATCTCGAATGCATTTCAGCTGGTGAGCTCTCAGTGCAACCAAATGATATAATAGGAAGTGATGCATTACTTACCTCTGGACTGTCCGCCTTGATATGGATTTAAGGCGCAGTGGCATGTTGGAGCCTGACAAGAGTTAAGCTGTTAGAAGAGCTCCAGATATTCTTGGGGGCAGGTCAGAGCAAGTTTCAATAATTGCCCCTCACTCGGGAGAAGGCCCGAGATGCAATAACAACATTTAACAAGTTCAAATGTAGGCAGTGCACTTAATGTGAAGCTGCACTCAATTACATTGATCTTGAACTGTCAAGGAACAGAATCTATAACTTCATTCTCACTGCTGAGCTATTTTTACACATCTACTGAAATCCTTTTATATGACTCATTCATCTGCTTGTCTGCTCAATTTTCTTAGATATCCAGTAACAGAGGCATTTACAGAATCAATCTCACATTCCATGTCCCAATATCGGGAGGCCTTACAATACTATGCAGCTGATGCTCCGGCAGCTATCCTAATTTAGAAATAAGCTTGTGCTAGAAATTGGGTTTCAAGTTGGGAGAGGTATTCACCCTTTTCTAGCAGGAACCCCAATCTTAATCAGCGTAGGTCACTAACACATCATAAAATTACTTGTGCTCGTTCTCTGGTAGCTTGTCGCAAATAATGAGATGCGAGGCGCAGACGAGCAATGTTTCGGTGATCCCCACCCAGTAGGGGTGATGTGCTGGATATGAAATGAAATGAAATGAAATGAAATGAAAAATTGCATTTGTATAGCGCATAACCGCCCTGGGGCCTCGCAGCGCTTATCTGCATGCAACGGTGATGATGCATTGATTCTGTGAGAAAATCACAAGTCCTGAGGTGCAGTGGTTCTGAATGGGAAGCACTGGATTTCTCCACATTGTAGAGGGGATGCATCGATCTTCTCCACACAGTGGCAGTGATGCATCAGTGCCTAAGCAGCGGTTCTGGAGTTGATGCAGCAGTTCCAAGTGTGAAGCATCAATCTGGTTCCCAAAATGGCAGTGATGTGTCAGTTCCGATCTGCGCCACAGTGTCAATGTGGGGTTCTGCCTGATTCAGCACTTTATATTCACTACCAAGGGCCCAGGTCTGGGTTAGCACCACTTGGCAGAGCAAGACTTGCAGCAAGCAAAATCCTGATGCTTTTTTAAGTTGAAAATAAGTCTATGATATTCTTGAGCCTTCAGAACAGGAGGCAAGCCAACAGGCCCTTGGAGATACATAGGATGTGAGGTATAGAGATGCAGATCCAATCCTTTTCACTCCCAGGTAAGAGGGCAGCAGGAAGCAGGCCAGCACATTAAAGCAGTCCAGCAGAATGACAGTCCCTTCAGCAACACATCAGGCATTCTTCCTGGTAAAATGTCCTCAGTGCCAGAAGTGTTATGAGTTGGTGATGTTCAGTACTTACACCTTGTTGGGCCTTTGAAGAGGGGGAGACTTCAAAGAAATGTTTCTGAAGTGCACAAGTCCCTGGCTTCCCTTCCCTGGATCCAGACTCGCTATAAGGGTAAGGGGTACACAGCCATTTGTGTGGGGGAAGGACACAGCCTTTTCAGGTATAAGTCTCAGAGCCTCACTTCCATCCTGCCCAGGGTTGCCCATCAGGATGTAGATGACCCATAAGTCAAACCTAAGCTCCCTTTGTGTGTGGCAGTATAGATGGAATACACAAAGCCAGCTGTCACACACTCCCGACATGCATTCAGAGACAGGCAGAAGGCACCAACAGCCTGATTCATGTAGGGGCCGTTTTGCGTGGCCCTAATAGCGAATCATAGCGACTCGCTATTGAGGACACGCAAAACGGCATTCATGTAGGAATTGCTAAATCAATAGCGATTCCTACATGTTCTCTATTTGCGAGTAGCAATTTGCTACTCGCAAAAAAAGGAATTTCTCCCCATTCATTCCTATGGGCCAAAAGGCCAAAAGGCCCATAGGAATGAATGGGGAGTATCCCTTATTTGCGAGTAGCAATTTGCTACTCGCAAATCAGATAGCGATTTTAAGGGTGCCAGGGGTGTCCAAAGGACACCCTGTAGCACCCCTAAAATGCACATTTGAACAGGTGTTGCGCACACACATGTCCAAAGGACATGTGTGTGTGCAACATGCAACTTAGAAAAATGCTTTTAAAAGCATTTTTCTATGTTTTTGCTATTTACCGAGAGGTCTGACTGCACTAGACTGACTGAGTGAAATACATGTCTATTGTTTCACACGACCCTAGAGATTGACTCTTGATCTGAGGAGCAAAGTTGTCATGTTGCACGGTTGTTGGAAAGCTGAATCCCTTCTTGTCTGTGCCAAGGAAGCTGATCACTTCCCATGCAGAGAAGAAAGTTTCCAGTGACCTCTGAGCTAGTTGGTAACACAACCCAATTAAGTTTAGCATAGTCAGTGGAGGCCTGGAATATCCGCAGTTCCACGTCGATACTACTGTTTATGTTATTCCAAAGCGCAGGGCCTAGTGGGAAACTAGGAACTACACTACATGGCGCCCTAACGTTTGGTAAGGCGATAAACTAACGCAAGACTTTTAGAGTAACTCAGTCGTGCATATTTCACACCCCTTTCTCCCGTAAATACTCCAATAGACGTCTGGAGTGGGTGAAAGGTTAAAATCCGCCCGACCTTAGTAGGAAGAGATTCCTATGTAAAGCTCTGGTTTATTCAACGTTGAAGGATACAGTGTTCCAAAATATTGTGCACCTAATCTTTGTCTCCTTGGAGACCTACTCTGCAAACCTCGCATTTTTTACAATGCCAGAAAACGGAACCCCTGGGGCCGCAGCAGATGCGACTCAGCAAGGTCCCGAATACACAGACCCGGATGCTATAATCATCCCGGTCCACTTAAGAAGATTTATAACTTTAAAACTTATAGAGAACGGACTGACACCTCAAGGTGGTACAGTAATTTTCGTGATAGAGGCTCACGAATATCGGCAGACAGAGGTATTCTATTCATGGATAAACTTTCCAGCGGTAAACGCTAGAACAAAAGAGTTTCACTGTTACAAAATAGAGAAACCTCCAGAAGAGTACGCTCCTTTCGAGGAGATTGAAATTCCACTTAAATTTCAAGAGCACCTGCTCTGGTTTACTGGCGCCCTAAAACACAATGATCACATTACCAGGCTCGGTCCACTAGGTAGACCAGGAGCCACGTGGCCGGTTCTAGCCAGCTACACACCACATCCGGACATTGAAAAAATGTCAAAAGAAGATCTCTTAGTTAATATAGGAGAATTAACAAAAGCTTATATAGAGTTAGTAAAACTATTTATTAAAAATAATTTAAACAATCCTAAAAAGAGCTGGGATGGAAATAAACAATCCACTCCCAAGGAAAAAGTTTTCCAATCCAGAGGAAGTCTCCTCGACGGAGGGAAAGAACTCCGACTCGAGAACGCCAGTCTCCCCAGAGGGAGCCCTCTGAGAAAAGATATAACCTTAGAAATAGGGATAATCTGAAAAAACCTGATAGATATCAAAGTATTGATACACGTCCCTCTCGATCTTTTCCACAGAATTCGGAAAGAAGAGGACGGTCAGACCCAGGGGAGCACACCAAGTCCAAAGACAAGGAACCTGCTCAAAATAAGAAATCTCAATTTCAGAAAAAGAAGGTAGCCAGTATTAGAGTAATCAACCATGCCGAGAATACTGAGGACACAGTTGAAAAACGGGGAGTGGGCATTGACAATGTTGGACAGTGCAGCAGAAATCAGTGTAGCGCGCAAGATCTTGATGAGTCATCTGGAGACAGTGGACACGAATGAATACATTCAAGTTGAAACTGCCGACGCCAGACTTAGCGACCCCCATAAAATATACGAAATACCATTGCGTATAGAGGGTGATAAGACTAGGAAAATTAAGGGTCTATTTTGGGATAAACTCTCAAAAGGCTATGATATTCTGTTAGCTGAAAAAGATTGGCCCCCAGAGTTTGTCAGGGAGTGCCCTCGTGGCGGAGAAGTGATTATGCCTGCCTTCTCGAATCACATTCCGATTCACAAAAAATACACATATGCAAGGAAATGGGCAGTGGCCCATGCACCTGCATTGTATAAAAATCATGTAGGATGGGATGAGGACTCTCCTCCTCACAAAATCCAATTAAAAAATGAACCAATTGCCCATCTGACAGTACTATTTTTAGGGTACGAATTATCAAGTGAAGGGAAAAGCCTAGCGGACAACTTCTTAGAGAAGTGCGCTGTACTCCAAGCTCCAAAAACGCTGAAGAATTTACAATCCATACTAGGTTTTCTGAATTTCGGAAGAACTTACATTCTAAATTACGCAGAGAGGGTTAAACCTCTCTACGAACTAATTAAACCTGATTTTAAACAAATCAAATGGACTCAAAAACACACAGAAATTTTGAGATCACTGCAAACAGACATGTTAGCAAAAACAAAATTAGTAACACGTGACAACACGATCGATCTTGTAATCCGAGTCATCCCAGGAAGATGCGGATTCACATACCTGACCTCTAATGAGGGAGAAAAGGTACCAATTTCAATTAAATCTCACTTGTACACACAAGCAGAAAAAGCATTCAGTCCCACAGAAAGAACTGTGAAAGCAGTGCAAATCGCATTAGCAAATGAACGAGAACTAGCACACGGCAAACAGATTAATATCCTTACAGCGGAATCCGCATTCGAGGCGCTATTCAGCCCAGTAAACCTGCCTACAGTGTCACTGGATCCGAAATGGATACAGTGTATAGATTCTCTAAGAGCGGAAGACGTGAAATACTATTTCGCCCCGCAATTCGAAGAACTGAATGATTTAGAATATGAAGAAGAATATCCTCTGCCAATCGAAATTCTGCCTCTCCCACAATACGCCTGTATAATCTATACAGATAGCTTTGTACAGCATTTCAACGTAGAGAGAAAATCCTACGATGCAGCATTGCGATCATTAAAGGTCGTTGGCTGTGCGGTAAATTCAGACCGAAAGTAACAAAAACTGAATCTGTAAGAAACTGTTCGGTTCAGAGAACTGAAATCAGATCTTTAAAGATGGCGCTCGAAAATGCAGAACGTGAATTCCCGACACTTATAGTGTGCGATTACAAAGATGACACAGGTGCCACAATAAAGTTTAAATTGCTCTGGAACGAGGTAGCTCTTTTACACAAAGAACTACAAAAGACTCACGTGATTCACGCACAGAGTCTTCAACGTGATGGCGTTCACGTTGCAGGGAATTCATTGGCAGTAAAAACAACCGTAAAAGGCGACTGTGCAGCACTACCCGTAAACTATCCACTCAATTATGCATACATAATCGATGCAAACTCCGTTCCTTTTGCTCGAATCCCTGGAGTGTGGGACAGAGTAATTCCAAACAGGAGCAGGAGGGGCTTCCTCTTACTGGAAGCACACATGGGGTTGGGTCTGAGACACCAAACAATCAAAGCCTCTCTGAAAGAATTACAATCAGAGTACTGGTGGCCAGGAATGAGTATAGATATTCAATGTTTTGCTCAAAATTGTGAAAACTGCAACAGAGATCGCAGTAATGAACAGGCCAGTGTAGTTTCAGGATCCCTTCTAGACAGCATAAGGCGGTCTATCTGCGCAATCAAAGAAGAGAAGCGCGTCCCAGTGTACACCATTAAGACGAAAAGCACTTAAAAAATGAGGCCCCCAGCGCTCGGCTGACGCTAGAACGGTTATAAAAGATTCGCGAGTCAATATCGGCACATACGCAATTACCACTTTCCATTCTGACCAGGGTCCTGCTTTCAGCTCTCGAGCCTATAAGGAGGCCATGGCCAGCATGGGAATTGGGTTGCAGTATTCTTGTCCGTCATACCCCGTAAGGGAATAGTGTGGTAGAAAGAAAAAACCGTGACATAAAGCAATCTATAACAGCGAAGGTATTAGGTTCAGGCGCTGGGTGGGTCAAACATTTAATAAGTGTCCAGACTAGTCTTAACAACATGCCAAGAAATTCTCTAAAAGGTTTCAGCCCATACGAACTATTGTTCGGAATTAGAATGCGTGTTCAGGACCTCGATAGTCAGATGTCAGTGGTACAAGAAGAAACAACGTACTTTGATATAAAGGATCGTTTGGCTGTTTTACAGGAACTGAATGAAACAAGAAAATCCTTAAGCAACATAAAGTTAAAGCAACAGCCAAGTACCACTGACGAGGCACCACCCGCAACAGCCCCAGCAAGGCCTGTCTGGATTCCAAAGATTGGGGATCTAGTCATAGAAAAGATCGCGGTTAAGAAGGAATTTGGGCCTTCTTACAGAAAAGCAGTACCTGTCTTGGCAGTCACCGGAACAAGATCAGTTGTGCTACCGCCCCTTGCTGGTAAAAAGGAGAACAGAGTCGTGTCTATCGATCTGGTAAAACCACAAGCATGTGGCCTATAATCAACAGTAGGCCCAGTGGACTCCCAAGAAACAACAGAATACCCAAACTTGCAACAATCCAAGAGGTTCAAACTGAAAGACTAATCACATTCGATCAGCCTGCAGTGCACAATGAAGGACTATGCAATAATGCCATGGAACTCGTGCCTCTTGAAACACAGATTGAAACAGTTCGTCAAGAAACAACACCAGTCTACAATGATGTGGCATCAGAAAGTGCTACCGAGAGACAGATTGAAAGAACAATCCCATCAATTGACAGAACTGCCTCTGGTTATTTCATCAACTTCGACAACTTCTCTGAAGATTTAAACGAGCCCGAAGTGATGCCAGAAACAAAAAAGACTTTTAAAGAAAAAGCAACGGAACTCTTTCATCAACTGAAGGAAATCTACCTTATTTCCCCTTGGCTAGAGTTCTGGTTCGGTCTAGGTGTATTTTTCCTCCTGCTTTGGCTCATCATGGTACTGTGTTTGGGAAAATTCATTGAAGGAAAATATATTACAATGGACACAGCAAGTCAGAACATCAACCTAGTCCTGAAACCACACAGATCATCCCACGTGAAGAAAAGAGAACTGTCAACAGTAAATGTCACAGCAATTCCAATTCTTGGTGGGGTAGTATGGGAGAAAACAGACTATGAGATCTATGGTCCGGTCGAAATCCTGAAGTATCCTCATCAACTAAAGGTTTCCTTAAGTGACTTTGTGACACCTAGTACATTCTCTGATGATTGGGACTTTAACAGTATTAATGACATGATGTCTGATTTAGTAATGTCAGCTAGATTCACAGATCATGATTATTTACAAGGTTCATCTAGTTATGAGCAGTTATTCTGTTACACCCACTATGGGGATCATTACTTGCATAAATCTGCACAGCCTAGAAATGTTTTTATGTATAATCAATGGGAACATTGTTCTACACCACCTAAAAGCAGTTCTAAAGCATTTTTTGAGAAATTCAAATACTTCTCAGGGTTTAACACCAGTGATGCAGAAACGTTTTATTACAAACTGTTAGATAAAACAGGTATGAAAACAATGCTGCCAAATTCTAAATTGATATATTCAGAAGCATTTTATGACAAAATGATGACATTTGGTTTTGATTATTGGAAAAATAATATTGAAACGAAAACAATTTGGGGTACAAAAGATTGGCAGGTGCAAGGCATTGAAGCACTATTTAGAACCTGCATGATACCAGAACAAATGTTATTTTTAAATGACACAGTACACCAAACATCTTGTCTTGGCCTAGCTAAGATCAAAGACCTTAAAACACCGTCTATACCAAAGCCAATACCTGAAAATGCAACCACAGATATTGAGTTAGACGTGTCACATATTTTACATTTCAACAGAACACATCCTGATTGGAAAAAATGGTTAATCTGGCCTACAGACACAAATAACTGTCAAGATAGATTCCTGAATAAAACACAGGGGTTAAAAATGACCAGATTAGACTCGAGATATTCCCAGAGACAACATCCAGGGATTATAACAACATACAGTGTAGGGAAACTCTGCCTTGAATGGCTAACTTCGTCCACACTGGCTGAAATTAAGCAATGTTATGTTATGTTATGTTATGCAGGGGTTTTGTATAGCGTACGGCTACTCAGAAGAGTGTCCCGACGCTTTAGATTGCGCACTAATCTCATAACACAACAGGGAAAATAAGAAACAGAAATAGAAGGAACCTAAAAGGGGCCGAAACTAAGAGGAAAAGAGCCAGGTTTTAAGCCCTTTCCGGAAGGCCAACAAATTAGGAATGCTGCGCAGGGACACAGGAAGTTTATTCCATAACTGAGGTGCTAGTAGTTTAAAAGAGCGGCCTCCGATGCGGGCTCTCTTCACACGAGGAACCGCCGCAAGAGACAGGGCTTCAGACCTGAGCGACCTAGCAGGCAAATAAAAGGCCAGCCTCTTCTGCAGGTATTTTGCTCCGGAGGCGTGCAAGGCTTTGTGCGCCAGAGTAAGCGTTTTAAAAATTATCCGCTTCCGGACAGGGAGCCAGTGCAGAGCCTCCAGAAGACCCGAGGCTCTGGCACGGCGCGATAGTCCAAAAATGGCCCGTGCTGCCGAATTCTGGACAACCTGTAACCGTTGGAGCAGATACTCTGGCAAGCCGAGATAAAGGACGTTGGCATAGTCAATTCTCGAGCCTATAATCGCCTGCACCGTGATCTTCCTATGTTCCTCCGATAACAGGGGAAGGAACTTGCGTAGCATCCGGAGTAGGCCAAAGCAGGTACCAGTGAGACCGATTACCTGTGAACGTAGTGTGAGGCCATTATCGATCTTAATCCCAAGGTTTTTAGCCACCTGGGACGAACTTGCTGGTGGAAACATGTTCTCAGGCCACCACACTTTCCAGTCCGGATCCAAACTTGTCTTTACTAAAAGATGGTGCTGATTTGCGCGATTTCATTCTTGGACCACGCAAACAGCGTCAAAAGCGTTTCATAGCGACCAGTATCTATGCTGCTTACAACGAGGCTTGGAAAGTAAAGCAAATTGAAACTGCTGAAAAAATACGAGAAATTGATCGTATTAATTTGGAGAAATCACTTTCTGTGGTAGACAATGGGTTAATGACTCTGTCTTCCAGAATATATTCTTTGGACAATATTGTATCCTCTGCCTTTGATGTGATAGACAGAGACTTGCTAATGTTAAAACATGGCCAGTCTCAATTACGCTCTATTATAGAACTAGGCTGGACGCTGCAAAATCTTCGTTCAGGCTATGTGCCTTGGCGTTTAATCAACACGACGTCATTATTTTCCAGTTTTAACCTTACTGATAAACAGATCAGTTTGGCACAGAAAGGAGCAGACTATACAATCCTGAGCATCGAAAAACTCGAGAGATTACCATTGACAATGTCAGAGAGTCCTGTCATTGAATGGATAATACACGGAATTATCACAATTCCGATAACAACTTTCCGATTTAAAAAGTGCCTTGAGTACATACCTGCTGGCCAGTATGAACAATTGGGTAAAGGATATGTAAAATCTGAATGGAAATTACCATACACTCATTCTTGCTATAGTGACAGCGACAAAAATGTATTTCTTAGTGGTGAAAATTGTAAACATTCACTAAGCGGTATACTTTTGTGTCAGGGTATTAATTTACACGGAGCATGTGATGGAAATTCAAACAACCTTTCATGCCACCAGCTAGTCACACCTGCAACTCAGATAGAGCCCTTCTTTATGCAACTTTCGAACGGGAGTTACATTCTTAGAACGGATCACAGATGTTGTGGCCTCGTGCCAGGGAAAAGTTATCTAGTAGAAGTAACATCCATGGTCAAATGCTGTATGCAAGCATTGTTTCCGAGTGGGCCTGCAGACACAGTGACTCCCATCTGGCCTCGTCTGAATCTCTATTCTATACGAATTGATACATTAAGCAAAATGAAATCTGTACTTTTACAGACAACAGTGCCTATAACGTCATCTAAAGAGACGTATGATCTTCTAGTTGCAAGGACAGCTACTGAAGTTCATGACCTTTTATCAACAAATTGCCCCGTGCATTTCGTAGAAATGTTCAGCCAACTCCTTAACATGTCTAGTGCAACAAGCATCCCAGGCATATTTAAGACAGTCTTTACGGGACTGCTAACACCCTTCCAGGCAATTTTGGGAATCTTTCCTAATTTTGTGCACTCTCTTTTTGGCGGCATACCATTATTTTTGGTACTCGTCGCAGGGATTCTATTTTTGACCCTCCTGCTTCGTTATGGCAAGCCTCGGCTCAGACATAGCTCCCATGGGAATGGAAGAGACAATCCTAGCAATGCGCTACCGGGACAGGATAACTAACGTCCTTGGATTGGCCAGGCTGAGAGATCTAAACATGACCTGGTTCCTTTCATTCAGACCGATATGGCAAAATTGCATTTTACCTGTGCTACGGTGTATGCTTTGCGGCGATGAATGTGTGTTGGACATCTGTCTTTCACTTCCATCAGCAGTACCAATGGACGTCGATACTTTGCTCAATCCAATAACGGCTCACGCATTGTGTTGTCCCCAGCGGCTACCAATCCTGATGACGGCATTCATGGAGACTCCTGTACTACAGCCAAGTGGTAACAGTGGAGCGAGTGACAAAAGCAACATCATCCAGGTACAACGTTCTGTGAGCATTGCTGGTCCCGACTATGATGACAGCAATCATTCTCACACCTGCCAAGTTACAGCGCTATCTAATTTAGTTGAACTATCACCTGAATTTGTAGACCAATTCTTTGAGAGCCTGTCTGATACGATGTTCTCACCCGTACAGAAACAATAACTTTTAGAAGTTGTCCGACACACAGCGTTCTCATGAACTCTGAATTCGGCCTTCAGTTTTGATCAACAAAAACTGCCAAGAGCTTTGGAAATCTATTTTTCCCCGTTCAAGCAATAATTCTTTGGATTGGACAATTTTTTTAATATTGACCCTTTTTTGGCACGAACAATTCTTTGCTTAACGTAAAAACTATTCTTAGAGAACAGAAGCTTCACACTTCTATTTCTAAACACATCTAGAGACTTAACAATATTACACCAGCCTCTAGCACATGTTATTACAATGCATTTATATGTGATGATTTATCTCGCGTTTCTTCTGTCAGAGATACTTCATGTGTAATTCTTTATGCATAATCGTTCAATGATTTCATATGCAATAATTTTTTGAATGATTTCTATGCTTCAAAAAACGTACAGTACCTAAATTTCATGTATTTCAAGTACGCCTATTTCGAATGCATTTATGTATTTTGGGGTGGGCAATGTTACACATGCATCTAATTGCTTTAGTTTTAGTAATTTGATGGACATGAAAACGTGGAGTGGGTGTTGCGTGTTTATCTAGGTTCCTGATCGATACTGTGACCTTATGCCCCTATTCGGCTATAAATCCATTTATTCCCTATATTGGCATAACCGTTCAAGTGCGATTTTCAGAAAAGTCATCTCTGGCCTCACACGAACAGAGCCACATTCCAGCATAGTTCTCTCTGCCACTTCCTTTGCGACCAATTAGTGCAATGACAGAGCAGTAGTCACTATCTGATATTCCTAGATAACACTCCAAGTTCTTCAACAAGATAAAAACTCAGCAAACCTGGAAATCCCCGCTTGCTGTGTTTTGATTAGTAATGGAACTCTAATGAGCAACTGATAACTATCACTTCCGAGTGACATCTTTAATTGACGTCTTATGTCCAACAAACTTGCGTCAAACCCGGCACCTGTCAGGTATAAATATTACCAACGTTGCCTTAAGCAATGCGAGCTACTGTTGCTGATGCCAGCTGCCTGCAAGACCCCGTGTTGGTGAATCTAGCACTCTGTCGCTGCAGCCTGCTGTCCCTGTGGTGGTGAAGCTACTGATACCATTATCGCTGCTAAAGCGCGAACTATGGTGCAGTACGCTTAGGAGCTGAACAGCCGTCCTCTGCGAAGACATCCAGCAGATTCCAGCTGCCCGCGGACGCTGTCCCCCCTCCTTCCTCGACGCGCTGAAGAGACCCACTGCCTTTCTCCTGCAGAGAAATCCAACCCCGGCGTTTCCGGTCTACCCTCGCGGGTGACTGGGATATCGAGAGTGACCCCTGAAGGAGATACCAATCCTCCATCATTCTATTCAGAGGTATGGTGTTGACTAAACCCTTAGACGAGAATTCTTTAAACAAACCTTGGCAAAACCAACTTAACTTAAAGCTACTTACTTATTCCCTTCCACGTGTTAGGCTTAGGTCAGGCACACTGGGGTAGGCGTAGTTAGAAGCACCAGTTGAGTATGTTAGCCTAATGTATATATGACTGTATATATGTTTTATTACTTTTAAACCATTGTATGGCTAAGAAACCATATCAATGCTTTTACAGTTCTATTTCGCAATACTTATCTTACTGTACGTACTTTTTATAATAACAATTCTTGCAATTGTGGCAATACATTTCTCTTGTACGAGAAGAAAGACTGTTCAATAAATGTTAACCCTTTATTGACAAACGCCCGTCTCTCTATTCTATACATATTGTGAAAGTAAACTGCACTAGACTGACTGAGTGAAATACATGTCTATTGTTTCACACGACCCTAGAGATTGACTCTTGATCTGAGGAGCGAAGTTGTCATGTTGCACGGTTGTTGGAAAGCTGAATCCCTTCTTGTCTGTGCCAAGGAAGCTGATCACTTCCCATGCAGAGAAGAAAGTTTCCAGTGACCTCTGAGCTAGTTGGTAACACAACCCAATTAAGTTTAGCATAGTCAGTGGAGGCCTGGAATATCCGCAGTTCCACGTCGATACTACTGTTTATGTTATTCCAATGCGCAGGGCCTAGTGGGAAACTAGGAACAAAGTCAGCAAAAACAATAAAAACTGGAGCTCTGTCGGCAAAACGTCAGAGGAACCCATGCCAAGGATGCCAGGTCTAACAGCTTGTTTTCATGAAGAAAGGATTACTTTTTTCAAAATGATAAATTAATTGCACAGTAAATCAATATCTCATTATAAGTGTCTCTCATAAAGTATTTGCAGCTCTGAGTCCTCTGTACAGTGCTATCCTCCCAGTGGACAATTTTATTGTACAATTGGAATTAGATAAACTACTATTTGAGGAGTAGTGGTTAAAAACTAGAAACATGTTTTTTGGACAGTATTCAATACAATTGAATTGAATTGTACAGGTCTACACCAAAATTTGAAACACAGGATGATAAACTGATTTAACAACAAGGCCAGGATTAAAACCAACATCCTCTGATTTCAAAGTCATCATCATTACATACCTGCCCTCTTTCACCGCTCAACAAGATTGGATTGTATTGGATTGTAATTGCATTTATATAGCGCTTACTACCCCTGACGAGGCGTCAAAGCGCTTTTTCGGCGAGTAGCACGCTACTCCGAGACCCATAGAGGATTAGTGTTGAATTAGTATAGTGAAATATACAAGTACATTTTAAGTGGTGGATAGGTTAGTCAGTTATTTGGATTTGGAATGATAGCAGAAGGATAGAGGAGGAAAAATGGTTTGTATTTATATAGCACTTGTTACCCCTGATGGGGTGTTGAAGCACGCTACTCCGGAAGCCCATAAAGGATTAGTGGTGAATTAGTATGGTGAAATATGAAAGTAATCTCAGGGGTGGATATTAGTCAGTTATTTGGAGTGAGAAGGATAGCGGAAGGATAAAAGGGGAAGAAAGGTTTGCATTCAAATAGTACCTATTACTCCTAATGGGGTGTTGAAGCACGCCATTCAGGAACCCATAAATGATTAGTGGTGAATTAGTGTAGTTGTATATGGAATTTGAGAAGTGAACATGTTAGTCTATTAATTTTGATTGAAAAGGATAGTGGAGGGATAAAAGAGTGAAATATTTTTTTTATTTCTTTTTTTAGGTCTTAGCATTAGGAGGAGGCCTTTGGATGAGTAAAACGGAGTTTTGGAGGTGAGGAGTCAGAGGGAAGAGTTTAGAAAGGTTTGTTTTGGGAATAGGTATAGTAGAAAGAGGTGCCATATGATACAAGGAGGGGTAGAGTGTGAGAGAGTCAAGAAGGGGTTATTTTGGGATTCATAGTAGTGGCATGCAGTTTGAGATAAATGAAAGTGGATCTAGAGGATATATTGATAAATGTATAGGCTGAGAAATAGGGTAGTGCATTGGAAATGCTAAATTACAAGTAAGTGATAAATATATATATCCATAAGTAACCTTAAGTTTGTGGATGTGGATGGTGTGGGCTGGGTATTGCTAAATAGGAAAATCTGCAGCATTTCTAGCCCTGACCCAGGTCAGTCTTGAACAGGCTCAAACAGGCAGCAGCCCTTGTCCTCTCTGCCCTTAACAGGCTCAAACAGGCAGCAGCCATTGTCCCCTCCGCCCTTAGCCTCGACGCCTGGGCTGAGACGCCCTTACCCTGGCCTTTTATCATTCTGGTAATCAGGTGACCCCTTCAGCCAATGGGAACCCTAGCCTTAACGCTATCCAATCACAACACTAGCCCTAAAATCTAGAACCAATAGGCGACCCGAACCTTACAGCCAATTTTAGCCCTAGTCCAGGCACCCAATCAGTTCAAAAACCCTGATCTCTATGTCAAATAGAGGCCCTAACCCTACCAGTAATCCCAACCCAAGTCCAAGCAGCCAATAGTACAGGAAGCCCTAGTCCCTACTTCAAATAGAAAGCCTAACCCTACTCTTAGTCCCACAACTAGTCCAGCAACCAATCCCCCCAGGAGCCCTAATCACTACTTCCGATTAAAAGTCTAACCCTAGCCCTAGTCCCACCCTACTCCCAACAACCAATAACATAGGAAGCCCTAGTCCCTACTTCCAATGGAAATCCTAACCCTAGCCCTAGTCCCAACCCTACATTGATTGAATCACAGACCCAGAAACCAATCAGAACCCTCAAATACCCAACCAATGAGGACACTAACCTTAATGCAATAGAAACACCAGATACAACCACCAATCAGTGTACACATGTACCAACGACTAGCAGACCATATAAGGTCCGGGCGACCTCAGACAAGGTTTGCTGGCCAGGAAGTTGAAAGCTGCTTCTGCTGTTCAGAATCTCCTAGGAGACACTCAGGCTCAATCCACACTTTGGACTTCTGCAGGTAAAGGTCTCACTAACTTGAAATCTAATACAGTTTAAATAAAACTTTACTCCCTCTTCTGGCCAAAAAACTAAGTGCACAGTCCCTAGTAAACACAGATGTAGAATATCCCTGTTGCAGGGGGGGGGCTGGTTTCACTGGCTTGTGAACACAAAATGGTGGCTAGGGGTGCACTGTTTTAACATACTAGGATTAGCACAGAGCAGAGGAGAAATTTGGAGGGGAAACTGAATTGTCAAGAGGCATGAGAGGAATAAACTACAGAGTTTGGACTGCAAATCCCACAATTCAACATGTTAAATGGAAGCAATCATGGGCAGGGAAAACCACATGTTTAAAACACAAAACAGGTGATAAAATATGCAATCACAGGCAGGTTAAAACTACAATTTTAAACTGTAACAACCACAGGCAAAGACAGTAATCACAGAAAGGGAAAATCGTTTTTTTAACAACTTTTGTTTGGAGAAGAGACAGCACTTGTCTGTCTCCTTACCACTTCCTGGACTCTAATCACTGCAATCTGGGGCACAGGAAGGATGCAGCAACTCACACAATGGAGAAGAATGATTTGGGGTGGACCCAGCAAAATCTTAAGTGGCCTGGGAAAGTGGGAGGGGAGGACTTAGAGTTGCCTAGTAGCTGAATAGCCAATAGGGATGGATGATGTTACCACGCAATCAAAATGTTTGGGGTACATCACAACGCAGCTTTTACAACGCAAGTCGTTACCACGACTTGCGCTGTAGGGTGCTGGATTTAGGAATAGTATAATTTACTATTCCAACTCCGGCCTACGTACAGTAGGGAAGGTGTTGGAATAGTAAATCTACTATTCCTTAGTCTAGAGCGCCCTCCAGTGCATCTGCGTTGTGATGCCACTGCGGTGTTTTGACCGCATTGTAAAGGTTGTTTACCGCCAATAGTCCGCTGGCCCGGGGGTGGGGGCTGGGGAGCTGCTTCTCCTGTTCAGAATCTCCTAGGAGACAGACGGGCTCAATCCACACTTTGGACTTCTGTAGGTAAAGGTCTCACTAACTTGAAATCTAACAATACAGTTTGAATAAAACTTTGCTCCCTCTTCTGGCCAAAAAACAAAGTTTACAGTCCCCAGTAAACACAGTTTAAACAGCTCACAGAAGCACCCTCTGATGTAGAATATCCCTGTTGCTGTGGGGGGGAGGGCTGGTTTTACTGGCTTGTGAATACAAAATGGTGGCTGGGGTGCTCTGTTTTAACATACAGTTCTTAGCACAGAGCAGAGGAGAAATTTGTAGAGGACACGAGTGATAAAGCCATTTGTGATGTACTACTTAAACTTAAAGATGTAGGAATACCTCTTAAACACTGCTGCTATGGTTATGACAATGGGGCTAATATGAAGGGAGACATTCCGGCATGCAGAAAATACTAGATAGGATCCCCAAAGCAATTAATTCCTTGTGCTTGTCATTCTCTTAATCTAGTCTTGTGTGAGGCAGTGCAGTCATCAACTATAGCACTGTCTTCTTTTGGGCATTTACAGAGAATATACCACATTTGCAACATCAATAAAAAGATGGGCCATACTTACCTCTTGTGTGAGTACCACGGCTGGGCTGGGAACCGAAACCAGCCATGGTAGTTTGCTCGAACGAACCTGGGCAAGGCGCGGGGGTGTAGTATGGCAAAAGCTTAAGCCTAGGTTGCTGGTGTCAAGCACAAGCACCGCTGCTGCTTTTGTTACAAGAAGCCAATATTTCAGCTCTGCTACAAAACCATCCACCAGTAACAAAATCGGCCCCCAGTTCTGGGTGTGCCTAATATTGCTGGACAGACATTCTCTGAGACCCAGAGTTTCCAGAATGAGGTTCAATCATTTCCATTTCTTGTCAACATTGCTTTCTGCTATAAAATTTTAGGTCAAATTCATAAAATGAGCAAATTAATGTGAAGTACTGACATGCAGTTAGATTTTGGCATAGCTATGCATAAAAGTACAGGGGATCCCGTGCAGTGGCGGCTGGTGAGATTTGAAAGTGGCGAGGCGTAAAATTAGTGGTGGAGCGCACTGTACGAGGGAGCGTAGCGAGAGAGCCTGAACCACCTAAGGTGGGTTCGAGGGGTTTTTCCCCCTGAGAAAATTTTGAAAAATTAGTAGGCAATGGTGCATTTTCAAGACTTTCAGAAGCCATTGTGCGAAACAGAAAAAGGACAATACAATTACAAAATGCTTAATTATTAGACATGAGAAAATGTACAGGTAGCGGCAGTTGGTGAAACTTCTAATGGGAATCTACGCAATCTCCGCTTAAAGCTAATGAAGGAACAAACTGCAGCCAAGGAATGCTTTGATTCAGCAGCAAAGTCATTTGGGAAAATCTTAAATTACCCTAATTACCTCCCCTCCAGCCGTCATTGAGAGTGAGAGGGGAGACTGAGTGAATAGTAAGAGGGGAGAGAGGTCTGACACAGAGACGAGAGCAGAGAGTGAGGGGTAGAGAGGTCTGACACAGAGCCAAGAGCAGAGAGTGAGGGGGTGAGAGGTCTGACACTGAGACAAGAGCAGCGAGTGAGAGGAGAGAGGACTGACAGATGAGAGTGGAGAGTGAGAGGGAAGAGAGGTCTGATACATATGACAATGGAGAGTGAGACACAATGGGACATGAACACAGCACTAGAATACAAGTAGGCCATGTGTCGGTGATGCGCACTGTGCATGCACGTCAACAGGGCCGACTTTAGGGTTGGTGGAGCCCTGTGCAGGAATCTATGACCTGCAACACAAAACGGTCCTACTAGCATTGGGACTCTGGCATTTAAGCCAACACACTTCAACTCTTAGAGTGGCACAACTCTATTACTGAACCAGTCACACCATGCCATGCTGGTCAGCGCCAGGAGCGGGAAAAAAGGGTGGAGCAGTTCTTTCATATGCGCCATTTTACTTTGTTTAGATTCAGCATGCCTTGGCAGCCTGGGTGGGTGCACATCGCAGGGTTGTGCTGACAGATCCAGGGGTGCTACACCAAGTTCTGTAAGCACAACTCTGCAAGCTGTAGTCTATGTGCGAATTAGGAAACAATATGTGCATTGGTTAAGTTGTGGTCCAGGCAGGCACATTGTGTTTTACTGATATCTCTGTAACTTAACTCTTGTGAGACCCAAAGATATTTCTTTGTGGTCATGTAAGGCCTATTCAACTGTTTTAATACTTGGACACAAAGAAGTATATTGCACCTGATTACACCAAAGAGGAGCCAGAGGAATGCACAAATCACATGTCCACAGCAGCCATCAGCTAGGCATATGTGTTGCGTATGTTAACAACTGAAGCAAGCCGGGTCAGCTTAAATGAAAACACAAAAGCTGTGGTATGTAGAGTTCAATTGACATCTATAATACTAAACCACAGACATATACGCCATTCGTGACCACGTCAGCTCAACTAAGAAACATATTTAATTTAATGCACCACGCTAATATCTTGACAGATAATAAACATGCAATTTTCACGTCTACACGCTCACACAAACATAGAACTACAAGGTTGCCCAGTTCACAAACAAAGAAAAAGCCACATTCAAATGTGCTATATGTGCTTCTAGTGACATATGCTCACAAAACAAATAGTGGTACAAAACGTGAGACACTGCATTCCTTCAAATCATACACAGTGCTGTTTCAGATAACCACCCGTAATAATGTAGCATTTAAACCGCAGACGCACTGCTCTCAAACTAGTCATTTAATTAAAGAATTATTGACAATTTTACCATTTTACACAATTTTTTTTTTCACTTTCCAGGTCTTGGCTATTCCAGAATAGCAAAACGTGAACAAGCACCGCATATTTTTTCCTAAGAAAGGTGGTAACACTTGGGAAGTTGTTGTGTTGTCTCCATTTGTGCCACAGCATCCTTTGAGATCAGCCGACTTAGTGCTGGTCTGTATCCTTCGTGTTTTAAAATCTAGAGTGGGTTGGCTGCCCAACTCTATAATACGCTCCCTGTGTTCATCTGAGCCATTCAGAGACACCTTGCCTTTGGAAAAGCAATAAAGACCTCGCTTTTCCCTGTGTAATCTTTAGCTTTCTCTGGTTCTCGCTGAGGAGTCTGTGGTTGCACTGGAACGCCTCGTCGCTGGGGCAGCTATGCGCATTACAATCCGACAAATTTGGACATTCAGCATTTGTTGGGGAGTCACCTGGTTTCCCTGTGGCCCAGCTGTCGGGAAGATTTCTGATTTCTTAATTACCATCTGTCAAGAAGTCTCCTGATTTCCCTGTTTCCTAGTCCACATCCCTCGGAGAGTCTACAGATTTCCTTAAAACTTAATTGGACAGTGTGAGGAAGTTGCCCGATTTCCAGATCTCCTATTCAGCCCCTGTATGAAAATTCCCTCATTTCCCTGCCTTCCAGCCTGTGTCCGAGAGGCCCCAGAATTAATTGTCGTCCAGTTGGCACCTAAAAGGGAGTCTTATGATTTCCTTTGACACCCTCTATTTTCCTTCCTCCACTTTACGGCATACACATTTACTGACTCCCTTCCTCACTATCGTCACCTTCAGACTTTTCTCAAAACTTTCTTAAAATTAATTTCCCACATCTTTTTTTTACTGCTTTTCACCCCCTTCTAAGGTTCACTTGTAACCACAACGTCTCTTATCAACTTGCTGTCTGTCTCACACACACTCACACTGAGTTTCTCACACCAGCCCCTCACAAAACTTTACCTACAGACACGGCATTCGAAAACCCCTGAATTCTTTTGTATTCAATCAATGTAGACACAAACACAGGCACCTTCATGCTGGCTGGTGAGTGTCAAATAGCACTGCGTGAGTTGGTCTTACACTGTATTTAAATGCCAGACTTTACAAGCAAAGTCTAATGATGTTGCCCAGGGTCAATTTAAGAAAAGTCTAATGATGTTGCCCCCAGTAAATTTTTAAGGCAAGATTTGGTTCTCAACCCACAGCCCAAGCAGATAGAGAGTACCCCTGTCTCCCTTCTGAGAAAGCATTATCCAAAATAAAACTCTGAATGGGACTGCCAGTGTCATCTTGCTTTCACCTGCGCACATAAAATATGAATTGTGAGCCTGCCAAGAAAAAAGCGCAACTTAATGCTGCACGTGGATGGTGGGGTTTTAGGCCTGTTTTAATGTTAGGCCCGATTTCGGTAAAACACAGGCCACATTGAGCAGGTGCCTGTCCAGGAGCTGAGTGAGTGCGCACATAGAATATGATTTCTGAGCCTACCGACTTGTAGAGCAGAAAGCGCAACATAATACTGCACGTGGATGGTGGGTTTTGAGGCCTAATTTCGGTACTGTGCCACTGTGCCTGGCCAGGAGCTGAATGAGAGCATGTGAGAGAACTAATAGTCTGCAAGCGATTAAACGTTCGTTCTCATGAAAGGATTTTCTCCCAATCCAATCTGAAGCAATATACAGATTCCCAATGGAGGAAAACAATTTGGGAAACCTGTCCGTGGGGGAGGCCACATCGCGGACGAGCAGTGTCCACTGTCTGACACCCGGGGTGGCATACAGACACATCCCCTTAATCACAAGGCAGCCAAGTCAGTATTATACACGAGTCGACTACAACACCAATAATAACCAACAAAAAAATAGGCAACCAAGGCAGCCAACACCAATAATAACCAAGGCAGCCAAGCCAGTATTATGTACGACTACAACACCAATAATAACATACAAAATTGGAATTCCGAATCATGTCCTACTAACCTCCTGCAGTCGAGTCAGTCCAGGCACACAGGGCCAGCAAGCAGCAACTGGCACTAAAAATGATGGACTGTCTCCTCTCGGGGCACTTGAGTCAGAGAGAGTTGTCTCTGCAGACAGTGTCGGAGTCCATGTCCTGTGTGACGCAGCGCCTTCCAGAAACTTTCACCAATGCAGACAAACACGCGGGAAGCAGTCTTAGCCTGAGGTCAAGTCTGCGCAGACTCACATCCTCGACTTCCCGCCTGCCACACCCGTTTCCCAACTCATCACAGGGTGGGACTCACCACGCCCTGTAATGAGTTGGGAAAGGGGTGAGTGACAGTCTCCACTCCCTGATTTATTTATTTATTTTATTTACGTAATTTTTATAGCGCAACAAATACCCTGGGGTGTCTCGGCGCTGTGGAGCTACTGGGGTCAGTCATCCTCTCACTGGTTAAATAACCACGTTTTTAAGAGCCTGCGGAAGCTCATCAGGTTCGGGGCAGTTTTGATGGAATGTGGCAGAAGATTCCAGAGTTTTGGGGTGGCCACCAAGAAACGTCTATCTCCCCAGGTGGCCGTTCTTGTGCGTGGCACAGTGAGGAGGTTGGTATTAGCCGATCTTAATTGCCATCTAGGAGTGTATGGCTGAAAGGCTTCCGTCAGGAACCTGGGTCCTATGCCGTGTACTGCCCTATATGCAATGCAGAGGGCCTTGAATTTAATGCGGCTCTCTACTCTCAGCCAGTGGAGTTGACGAATGCCAAGAGTGGTGGAGTTGCGGCGAGGAATGCTCAGGAGAATCCTGGCTGCCGCATTCTGGATGGATTGCAGCTTTGTTATAACACGCTTCTGGGTATGGAGAAAGAGAGCGTTTCCATAATCCATTTTGGAGAAGACTAAGGTAGAGACCAGAGTCTTCCCAGCTGAGGGAGGGAGATAAGGCAGCAGCTTCTTAATCTTTTTCAGAATAAAGAAAGAAGACAACACAACCTTGTTTGTATGAAGGTCAAATACCAACTTGCTGTCAAAAATGATTCCCAGGTTTCTGGCTTTTTCCACTGGGACAGGTGGATAGCCGAGCTTTTCCGGCCACCAGTTAGAAGACCATTCTGGAGAGAGTTTTCCAAAGGTCATTGACGTGGAGGGTAAGGGATACCGGGGCTAACTTTTCCACCACGCCATCAGGGGGTGGAGACTGGGCCCAGAAGCTAGGTCTTTGCCGAGCTGATGACATCACAGACTTAAGGGCTGTGAGGTTGTCGGCTGGAAAACACTTAGGCTTCTTTGGGCCCGCAAGGGAAGGGAGTCAGTCTCATGTCATGTGATGCTTCCCTTGAAGTCACGGCGGTGGTATTGGTGAGTGGTCGGGGCTGCTGGGGAAGACAGTAGTGGTGTATTGATTGTGTAACTAACACTAGAGCCAAAATAAGACTTTAGAAACATATTTTTTTTTAAAGAAATTAATATTGAGATGCATTTGGGAACCGAGGCGGAGCCCCGACACAGTCGGGGAGAAACCGCCACTGATAACTTGAGAGAGAACCATGACACAGGATTTGATTAAGATATTGATGCAAAAGGTGTTAGAATTAAAAATGTTAAAAAATAATCGGGTCACAGGATAATATAGATGTAATACCAATTTAGCTAGCGGCAGCATTCACAACACAAGCCAATCAAAAAGATGGGCGGAGAGTGGGCGGAACTTCTACGAACCTTCCACACTATAGTGTGTATTGCACGCCTCGCAAAGCGAACGCAGCGCATTTGGGCTGCAACACTAGGCGAGACCTAAAAATGTAGTTGAAAGGGGCAGAACCAAAAGCCTACTCAATGTATATAGTTAGCAATAGGTTTGTTCCATACTTAATAAAAAATTAATGGCTTGTCGCAGCAACACAAAAACGCACTGAATAACAGAATTTGCAAAAAACACTCAACAAGAAATTCTCTAATTAGGTGACATATTCCTGAGAGGGATTATTAGAGGGTGAAACATTTTTCATCTTACTTTATTTTTCCCTTATGTCCAAGAAACATGCTTCTGCCTTTCACACCCCAGACCATCCTATTCGGCTTTTAATTCACTAACCTCCAAAGTAAGAGCCGTCTGTCAGCTTCATTTCCCTGCTGGATTTCGTAATGACACCGGCGACTCCATGTTGTATGAAATACATCTTTTTCCCCAC
Organism: Lissotriton vulgaris; assembly: GCF_964263255.1. Classification (NCBI taxonomy): domain Eukaryota; kingdom Metazoa; phylum Chordata; class Amphibia; order Caudata; family Salamandridae; genus Lissotriton; species Lissotriton vulgaris. The sequence continues at coordinate 388,081,799 of NC_141689.1, forward strand.
AGCTCCTTCACGAATGATGTAATCGCCAGGCTGGAAGACCTCAAAGCGCAGCTTGCTCAGCATGGCTGTGACAAAGTTCGGGTCTGCGTTGGCAAAGAGAGGCATTGTGGCGACTAGCTTTCTGCAGTTGAAGTTGACTATTTCCTAAACAGAACAAAATGAAAGTAGATAGTTATCACGTCTTATATTGACTACTTACTGCCATAAAAATGTATGAAAAATCAGAGAGTGGCAAAAAAGGACAAAATTATACTATTTCAGTTACAAGACCAATGCACTTTCATTTTCGGGTATAGAATTTTTGAAAATGCCTATTAAGCATACTCCGAACATTTCACATAGAAACAATTTGAAAGGAACGTTTCCTCCCACATATGCATGGTTTCAGTTCAGAAGGAACGCCCAGGAAGGAAAAGGGTATATATTGAATAAGGGTTTGCATACACTTTCATTCATAAGCCCTGTAATTTGTGTACCCGTCTCTGCCATCGAATTTGTTCTAGGATTTAATGCACCATTTAAGGTTTTTTTAACACGTGACAGTAGGCCATGAACGCATATCTTTTATAGCTTGAGGCAAAATAAAACCAGAAGCGTGGCACGGAGACATTTTTCTCCCCATTGTTCTTTAAGGTCACATATACATATACATAAATGTTCGGTCTGCATTACAGGTTCCCAAGTGCTTAGAGTTCACCAGCCCCCCCGCCATGTCACCAGAGTGCAGTGTTAGAAACGTTCTACAGATGTATGTATGATTGATCCGAGGCAAAGTGAAGGCCCGCGACCTCACTCCAATCCAAATGTAGGCTACAGAAAAAACGAAAAGTAGGTGCTCATAACAAGGCGGAGAAATGACAAGGTTACGCTCACATATTTGCAACCCACTCAAACACGAATTGTGCATCTGGTAATGTGCATTTAAAGCCACGGTATTCGTGTATACTGGTGACAGGGACAGCTGCAGATGTTATGTTATGTTATGTTAATAACATTTATTAGGCGCAACAGCTGCCCCAGCGAAGGGGCGTCCTGGCGCCTGATCATATGCAACAACACAACAGATCAGAGCTGAAAAAGGGGGATATTAGCTAACAGAGATGAACAGGTGGGTTTTGATGGCCCTTCTGAAGAGGGTCAAGCTGTTGAGGGCGCGAATGTGAACAGGAAGGGAATTCCATAGGTCCGCCGCCAGCACACGGAAGGAACGTCCTCCCATCCTGCTAAGCCTGAACCTAGGCTTGTTCGCCAGATACTGGGCTTCGGATCTGAGGGATCGCGTGGGGACATAAGAAGAAATAAGGCCTGTCAAGGCCGGGGGAGAAGAAAGCTTTAAAATCTTGAATGTCAGACAGAGAGCCTTGAATTTGATTCTCTGTCTGACCGGAAGCCAGTGCAGAGAGGCCAAGACAGGAGAGACAGAACATCGTCTCGGGAGACCTACAATGGCCCGTGCAGCAGCGTTCTGCACCCACTGAAGCCTAGTCGCCTCAGCCTGGTTGACTCCAAGGAGCAAGGCACTCCCGTAGTCTATCCGTGAGAGGATAGAGGCCTGAACCACCAGTTGACGTGTGGGAGGGTCGAAAAATTTGAGGACTGGTCTGAGTCCTCTCAGAATGCCATAGCAGGTAGCTGCTGTCTTCTTTGTATGGCTGGTAAAGGAAAGGTTAGAATCCAGCCATACCCCCAGATTTTTGACTTCGTCCACTGGGATGGGCATCGCCCCCAGTTCGAGAGGCCACCACTGGTCTCCCCAGAGTTCCGCCTGCTTCCCCACAATCAGGACCTCGGTTTTCTTGGCATTAAGCTGTAAGCAGTTGTTACGCATCCAGCTAGCCACAGCTATCAGTCCTGCCCGGAATCTGGGCGCAGTCACCTCAGGGTCCCCACTGAGTGTCACCGCCAGCTGCGTGTCGTCGGCATACGATGTCATCGTAAGGCCATATTGCCTGACGACGGCAGCCAGCGGTTTCACATACAAGTTGAATAATGTGGGGCTGAGGGCAGAGCCCTGAGGGACTCCCAGTTCCAGAGAATGGTACGAGGACTGGCCAGGAGGAATGGCTACTTTAAAAAACCGGTCCGAGAGGAATGAGCGGAACCACTTAAGAGCCTTCCCAACGATCCCCACTTCCTCCAGACGCCGCAGCAGAATGTCATGAGACACCGTGTCAAACGCGGAGCTCAGGTCTAACAATAGGAGCGCCGCGGTCTGCCCCGCATCCAGCACTGACCGCAAATGCTCGATCATAAAGAGCAGAGCCGTTTCAGTGCTGTGTTGAGCACGAAACCCATTTTGACTCTCGTCTAAGATATTGTTACGCGAGAGGTGGGCAGACAGAATGGTATTCACGTGTGCCTCCGTGACCTTGGCGGTCCAAGGCAGGAGGGAGATGGGCCGATAATTCTCCGGGAGCAAGGGGTCAGAATTAGGTTTCTTCAAGATGGGCTTGACCACAGCCTGCTTCCAGGATAACGGAACCACGCCCTCACTGAGGGAGAGATTGATCAGCTCGAGAATGGGCTCACGACAGAGGGGCGGGAGAGAAGCAAAAAACTCCGGCTTCAGAGGGTCTGAGGGAGAGCCTGATTTAATTTTGAGGCTCAGAGTGTCGAATACCTCATTAGACATAGTTGGCAGGGTTGACAGGGTTTCAGACACCAGGACCTCTACTTCGCTAGGAGCATCCCCGGGAGCAGCTGGTGCGAATCCTCGGTAGATTTTCTGTACTTTCTCCACGAAAAAGGATGCCAGGCTTTCACAGTGCGAGTCCGTACAGATTTCTTGCGAGGTGGCCCGTTTCCCCGTCAGGTCTTTAAGTACCTTGAAGATCAACTTAGAGGGGTTGGGGCTGTTGGAAAACTCAGCTGCGTAATATGCGGCCCGGGTTTGGCAAATAGCTCTGTGGTAGGACTTAAGCTGGGCAAAGTACAACGATTTTAACGTAGGATCAAAAGCTTTTCTCCAGGCCCTCTCAGCTTGCCGGCAGGTTCTCTTAAGCTCGGCAAGAGTCTCATTATACCAAGGGCTACGATTTTTCGCATGACATTTTGCCCAACGCAAAGGTATGAGAGAGTCGAGGGCAGTAAGAACCCAGTTGCAGAATTGTTCATAGCCCTGTTCTACATTCTGCAGTTTGCCTAGGGGTTGTGCCTCCAATAACCTGACAAACTCCTCCAGCTTAAGTTTACGCCAATTTCGCTTTAAACTCTGTTTACCTGCAGGTTTCAGTTGTGGGGTGTCAAGGGGACATGACACTTTAACCAGTAGATGGTCAGTCCAACCCACCACCATCGGGTCAGCTGATCTAGCCCGAGCTAAGGTGGTAAAAAAAGGGTCCAATATGTGAGATGAGAACATGCTCATTTCAAAATGATGTTTGGGGCCCTCCTCATACCTGGGTCACATGTTGTCAACACATATGCCTCTCCAAAACTAAACTCTAGTGATATGTAACACTTTATTTCTTTTTGGACATGAGGGTGTGCAGTCCAACTATTCACTGCTGTCTCCGGAGTAATTTACTTCAAGTTACTATCTCCTGTTGTCTCTTTTTTACTCGAATACTATCTCAGTGACACTTTATTCTGTCGCAGTCTTTGCATTCCATTCTTCCATCTCACTCTTCTTTCCCTGTGACTACCTCTAGGTCACACTCTTCCTCGTCCTTATTTCCATGACACTAACTCTTAATCGGTTCCATTATTTCATGTCACCCTTTAATGGGAACCAGCCTTCACAGCGCGGGCTGAGCCTGGTTTGCCAGTTCCCTGCATGCGGAACAACGCCTGCCTGAACCATGCATATGCATTGCCATTAAACACATATATGCGTGGGTAAGGCAGACAGCTGCCTAGGGGTCTGGAAGGAGAGGAGCAGAAGGCATAGGGACAGGAAGCTTCAGGTGCAGACAGGTAAGTTGGCCTGGGGCTGGATTGGGGGAAAGGGGATAGTTTCTCTGGAGGGGTGGATTTAGGGCTCAGGGCGTGTCCGGGGCATCTTTTTTGGAAGGGGGCAGAGTTTTAGAGCTCAGGGCGGAAGGGGGCAGGGTAGTTTTAAGGGCGGGGGCTGGGTTTTAGGGCTCAGGGTGGAGGGGAGGAGCAGTTTTCAGAGGAAGAAGTCAGTTTTAGGACTCGGGGTGTGGTGCTGGGGTCAGGGTAGTTTTTGGCAGGGACATGGTTTTAGGCCTCGGGGCGGGGGAGAGGAAGTGGTAGTTTTAAGGGCAAGACAGGGTCGATGTTAGGAGTCAGGGCAGGGGAGGCCGAGGTAGGTGGTAGGATTTTAAGGCTCATAGCGGTGGGGTTGGGATGTTTTTATGGGCAGGAATCAAGTGTTAGGGTTTAGGGTTCAGGTAATTTTAAGGACTGGGGGATGGATTGCAGGGCTGGGGTATCGGGTGTTAGGGCGCAGGGCAGCTGGGCTGGAATATGCAATTTACAACACATATCCCGTTAGCAATCCTGCCTTTCAAACTAAATTTGTTGTAAAGGCATGCGCCCAGGCAGAGCCCGGGCCAAGGGCGGGCACGTCCTTGTCCGTTATTGCCAGGAAGAGGCAGGGCAGGGCCACCCCCCTTGGCTTTTTGGACTGGTGATACAAACTGTGAGTCGTTGCTATTTCAAGTATTGGTCAGTTTGAGTGTGTCCGTTTTCCTCTTACTCTTAGATTGGTTTAGCCTTTGGGTTGTTGTGCTTTGAGTTGAGCCCTATAGCTTCACTTCCACCCGCGTATCAACCCCCTGTAGGGGGATTCTCTGCTGACCGAGGAGCTCTCTATCACTTTTGCTGGTCCTTGGAAGAGACCCCCCTCTGGAGAGTCGGGCCCCATGTTCACCTCCTGTACACTAGCCCGGCAGATGTAAGACACTTGCAGGTGCTACTTGGTCATTGTCACAACATTGTTTATATCTTCACTGCAATGGTTTATAACCTCACTTTACTTGTAAAATATTTTGTTAAACGCCATGGGAAAAAGAAAACCCACATGTTGTGAGGGGGTGGGGGAACTCATGAGCCCAACTGAAATCTAGCAGAAGCAAATTGTCTCGCAAGTCGGTAGCCAATAACTGTGTCTTGGATCGTATTGATGATCTACTCGTGGAATGCGAGGAAATCCTAGCCCCGTCACTCTTCCGGTTTCAACAGACACATTGCACCCTCCTAATGAGCCACGGCATCTTTCCAGCCCAAATCCTAATCCCGCTAAATGCATTCCCTCTATTTTCATTAATTGGAATTTCATGTAGCGCAAAAAATCCCCCCTCGAGTCATCCCATTGCCACCCCACATACAGTCGCTACTGATGATGCGGAGGCAGCGGTATCCTCAATCCCCATTGCTGTTGTAGATAAAACCATCACTGACACTAACACCAATGCCAACACCAATATTGTATTATCCAACAGGTTTCTCACACGACAGCATCTGTCCTGCAATCAGCAGGGTGAAGTGTTTGAGTTAGTGGTAGACCCCTCTACAACAAAGTTAGTCAATGAATGTGTAGAGAAAGGGATGCTGGGCTGAGGGCTTTCCAGAAGAGACAACCTCATTGGGTCAGGACATGAATAGGATCATAACAGATCTGAGGGCTGAAGTTACTTCACTAAAACACTAATCCTAGCCCTCACGGACCAGGTCCAACTTCTGCTAGATAGAAATTCCCCCAAAGTGCATCAATCCAAGTAGACAATTAGACGCCCACAGTTACCAACCAACCCCTCGAGCAGCATAGCCCCCTTAATGTCCATCCCCTGCAAACCTCATTAGCAAAATCGCTCTCGAACTAGTGTGCAGCAGTGACAGAATACAAGCTGACAGCGGTCGGTATCCTAGTAATAGGCGAGATCAAGTCCAATGTCCAGCTAGGAGTATCTATATGACTAATGTGCCTAAAATTCCATCACACACGAAGTACGAAGGTAAAGACTCTTAAATAAACAAATCTATACATTGGATTCGGAAGGTGAGGTGGTGTAGATTTCTCATCAGGGAGGAGATCTTATGGGCAAAAAGGCTCTAACCCACCACACCTTTCAAACGGATTGCATTGAATTACAATTAAGAGATGGGAATTGAGCCCATAACCTTATAGCCTTAGAGGCAAGAACATGCTCACCCACTCCCACTGGAATGCAACTAAAATACAGACCCTTTTTTACACCACAGTTGCTAACCAGCAACCAGTAGGGCACTCAATTGGGTTCTGACTCACCATGCGCTATCAATGACTGACTTGCAAGCCAAGTTCGTCCAGCCCATATGACATCTTCATGTATAAGTAAGGCTGAGCACTTATTAAACAAAGCTAGGCATCATACTGACACCTTGTCATCAACTTCGAAGCCCATTAGCCACGGGCTCGCTGAACTACTGCAGATCAGCACTGATACCCCCGAAGAGGGGACTTTGTCAATGCGAGAAACCACTGCAGGCTCACAGGCTGCGCTATGGACGGAAACCAGTCTCTCCGTCCAGCCACCAGAGGATTGCCATCAAAACTTAGCATATTAACATGGAATGTGGCTGGAGAGAGGCCAAAGGTGGCAGGTGCTCACTGGAACCCATATATAGAGCAATTTTATATTTGCATTTTGCATGGAAACTTGGGCCACTGCTCCTGTCTTTATTCCCGGATATGTCACGTCCCAGGCGCTAGGCCCATCGTCTAAACACAGCGCACACGCTGCTCAAGTTTCCCACTCGGGTCTGAAATCCCCCAAATGTGGACAGTATATTGATTCACTGCTGATACCTTGGCACTTCCACACCATGCTGATACGAGAAATGCTCGTCAGCGGAGCCTTCACCCCCAGCTCCACCTTTTCAATTCCGTTTCTGGATCATACGTGGGTCTAGAAATACTTACCTCTTCCCTGCAATCGGGACGGAAATACAACCGGTTGAGAGTGAAGCCCCTATATGTGTTCCACCATGGTCCTTATTCTGGACCCTTCTTAACATTGAGAAACACTTACTCTCAATAGCTAGCCGGGGCGGAAGTACAACCGGCAGAGAGATTTATGATCTCCTTCACATTGCCATTATCCCTGAAGAAGTCTCGGGGAACTTCCCCAGACGAAACACATGTTGGCTGGGTAACCGTTCAAGATTGAAAGAAGAACCCAAAACTCCTGACTGTTCATTGTTATTTTGATACATGTTTTCACATCGAAAGTCTGTTTTGTGATAGCTCATAACACAGAGTACTAACTCTGCAGCTAATGTTGACAAGTGCACAGGCCCGTAGTCATTTTGTGTGACATGTGGTCTGTAATTCAGGGGGTTCAGGGTTAACCCCCTCCTGTTGGCACCGTCCCACGCAAACGATAGCAGACTATACATAAACTTGTTACAGGTGCTGAATTCCTACCACAAACGTCTAAAACCAAATCCCTTGTTTATGACACATTCTGTTGCCCAGCAGTCACCAGTAGACCAGTACGACCAGCTTGGGGGCTGCTGATCAGGGTTAAAATCGAGCCTCACTGCACCACTCGAGAGATTAAGACCAATAGCTCTGATATTTTAGCGATCCATATTAGGGGTAGTAACGGTACAGGTTTAGAACTTTTTAACATCTATGCCAGAGGCTCCAAGGCTGGCTGCAGTTCATCCACTCTCTAAGCATTGGAAGATTGTCTTGAGGAGAGGGAGCACCAGCCACCACTAATAGTAGCAGGTTACTTCAATGTCACCTTCGAACCTCTAGACTTAGAAGATGTAACTGACAGTGACAAGGTGGACAAGATGTGGCTCGTCCCCCTTCTTTACTTACCACCTATCAAAAAATGGACATGAATGGCACTACAGCTCCACGCCCTAACCCTTGAGTATGGGCTAAGGGTCATAAATGGCCAAACTAATTCCGATAAGATGGGGGTAAATACCTACAACAGAACTACAAATATGAGCTGCATTGACTACATTCTATTAGATGTTAGACTGTGGCCTGGTGTGATGAATATGGTAGTAGGGTCGACCACTGAGAGTCACCACAACCCCCTTGAATTTGATATGGCATCACCTGAGACCTCAAATCCTAGCCTCCCAAGTATAACTTTTACAACTAAGGAGGTATGCCCAGCTAAGGACAATAGGTGACTCAAATGGGCATGAGAATGCGTGTTTCCGGTCCAGGGAAGACCTTGCTTGGCAGTTCAGGCTGGACTGTTTCCATGACGCACTGGATCAAGAATGATTTGCATATAGATGTGTCTGAACTGGGGTGGCGAAGTGAGCTAAAAACAAAGATGGATTCAATCCAGATCTGCGACTAGGGGTGAGTGTCTGAAAAGTTTCAGCACTCCTTTCATCATCTCCTTGTGTTCGCTTTGTTCGCCCTAGATGGCAGGGAATGCCCAGACGTGGGTCCCTGGCTCACTTTGCCACTGGATTCAAGCTAGCATGACTGATGAGGGCTGTTAGCCCAAAACTGGTTCCAGGATGCTTGTTTCCGGTCCAGGGAAGACATGGCTTGGCAGTTGGGCTGGACTGTTCCCATGAGGCACAGGATCAAGACTGGTTTGCATATAGCTGTGTCTGAACTGGGGTGGCAAAGTGACCTAAAGAACAATGATGGATTCAACCCAGATCTGTGACTGGGGTTAAGTGTCTGAAAAGGTTCAGCGCTCCGTCCATCATCTCCTTGTGTTTGCTTTGTTCACCCTAAGTTGGCAGGGTACCCCGAGACATGGGTCCCTTTATAACTTTGCCACTGGATTCAAGCTATCCTGGCTGATGAGGGCGGTTAGCCAGAAACCGATACCAGGATGCTTGTTTCCGGTCCAGGGAAGACCTGGCTTGGCGGTTCGGGCTGGACTGTTCCCATGAGGCACTGGGTCAAGAATGATTTGCATATAGATGTGCCTGAACTCGGGTGGTGAAGTGAGCTAAAAACAATGATGGATTCAATCCAGATCTGTGACTAGGGGTAAGTGTCTGAAAAGTTTCGTTGCTCCGTCCATCATCTCCCTGTGTTTGCTTTGTTCGCCCTAGTTGGCAGGGTATGCCTAGACATGGGTCCCTTGCTCACTTTGCCACTGGTTTCAAGCTAGCCTGGCTGAAGAGGGCTGTTAGCCCGAAACTGGTCCCAGAATGCTTCTTTCTGGTCCAGGGAAGACATGGCTTGGCAGTTCAGGCTCGACTGTTCCCAAGAGGCACAGGGTCGACTGATTTGCATAGAGGTGTGTTTGAACCGGGTTACAAAGTGAGCTAAAGAATGATGATGGATTCAACCCAGGTTTTTGACTCTGGGGGAGTGTCTGAAAAGTTTCAGCGCTCCGTCCATCATCTCATTGTGTTTGCCTTGTTTGCCCTAAGTTGGCAGGGTACCCCGAGACGTGGGTCCCTTTCTAACTTTGCCACTGGATTCAAGCTAGCCTGGCTGATGAGGGCTGTTAGCCAGAAACCGATAACAGGATGCTTGTTTCCGGTCCAGGAAAGAAATGGCTTGGCAGTTCGGGCTGGACTGTTCCCATGAGGCACAGGGCCAAGACTGATTTACATATAGCTATGTCTGTACAAGGGTGGCGAAGTGTACTAAAGAACGATGATGGATTCAACCCAGGTCTGTGACTGAGATTGAGTGTCTGAAAAGATTCAGTGCTTTTTTGCCATAAGAAGCTGTCTACACAGCGGAACTAGAAGTCATAAAATGTAACCTCTTAGACAGCACTAACCAGCTACATAGCCTACTTGAGCATCAGGATGGGTTCCCAAAGATCACGGCTTGTCAAAAACATTTTTTTAATCAGTAAGCATCTCATTTTAGAATGCCTCAATGGCCTCAGGGTAAGTCAAAATCCGCTGGACCACACTCCTACTGGTGTTCAGGAACCTAAGATCAAAACTGGCCATCGCAATTAGAGCCAACAATGTAGTGGAAGGAGGTCTTATGAGACAGCCTTCGTCAGAGCTAAAAGGTAATGGGATGTAAATCAATGGCGCCAGATTAGTGATGCTTGCCAGAGGAAAGATTCACAACAGATTTGGCTTTTAGTTACTAGGGGAGATGCAGAAGGACCGAAGCCACCCACTAACAATATTGCCATTGCCACCTGGTATGATCATTTCCCTACAGTATTTACTGGATCAGGGGATATGGCTATTGATGTTTCTACCATTGACTGCACTAGCACCCAGTCCTCTGGGCTATTTTCCCTAGATGAAATCACACAAAACATACATTTTGTTGTTAGGAATAAACCCCCAGGGCCAGACGGTGTTCGTGCTGACGTTTTCCGCAATGACATTGTTATTGGTCTAAATCAATACGGGGGCTAGCAAAGGGAATTGCCTCAGGGGCTCCAATATCGCTCTTGTGGGAGGGAGCCGAGGTGATTCGGGTTTTTAAGAAGGGTGACCGCTCATTACCATCCAACTACAGGCCAGTCAGCCTGATCAATGCACTACTTATGAAGATTATGGCTTGGATGGAAGACAATAACATCTTATCCTCCTTCCAAGCAGGGTTTAGACAGAAAATCAACACCATTGGACTGGAAAACTGTGACCATTGAACAGGGAAGTCTCTAAATTGCATTTATTGACCAGCAGTCGGCTTCCGACCTCATCCCATATAAATTATGGTGTGTCCTGCAGGAACTTGGTGTCCCTTCTGAGATCTTTGCGTTGGTTTTCTACCTTCACAAGGACAACTATGCAAGAGTTTTTTGGGGTGACCAAGGGCGATTGACAGAGTCAATAAGAGTCAACAGGGGGGTCCGCCAGGGCTACGTGTTGGCTGCTACTCTGTTTTCACATTTCATCCACTGAGTTGTCCAACATTTAGTGGAAGTCCCTGCTGATGCCCCCTCTTTGGGGGATGCCAAAGTTACAACCTTATTGTTTGCGGCCAACACGCTAATAGTCTCTAAGACTCCCAGCGGTCTGCAACTGCTCCTTGATCGCTTCAAGCATTTTGTTGAAGGAGAGGCTTGGAGGTCAATGCTTTGAGAACCAAAATCCTACTGTTGAACCCCATAAGTTGTTAAAAGGCAAATTGCTATTGGGGGGATCCCCCTCGAGAGAGTGACCACATTTAACTATCTGGGCATAACTCTCTCTGAGGAAATGGCCTGGAAGCAACACATTATGAAGCAGATTCTTCATCAGAAGCAGACCACTGGGGCTCTGATTAAGGCGCATAGGACCTCACAGACCAAACTAATAGCAGCCCCACTCCAGATTTACGACCATAAGGTAGTGGGCTCAGCTCTGTATGGGGCCGAACTTTAGGGATTTGAAAATTTGGACGGTCTTCTTGTTACAGAGAACACATTTTTGAGATTCCTTTGCTCACTTCCCCAGAGCACGCCGCTTCATCCATTGAGGCTAGACATGGGCAGACTGCAATTGTGGATAAAGCGAGGCTTCGTCCCCTGCTTTTCTGGCTCCGCTTGAAACTAACCCCCAATCTCTCCCTATATGCTGCTGCTCTTGACAAAGTTTGCACACTTGATCGCTTCAAGAAAATTGGGTGGTTTACTAAAGTCAGGTCACTGCTCTCAGTGATAGGTTTGGGGAGCTTATGGGATACTAAAGATCCTAGATTATTGCCCAGTAAAAGACTAGTCAAGACCCAATAATGGAACTGGGTGGCACAGACTACTGACTGCTCATTTGTCTTAGGGCCGTCTCATATTAGAATTTATGGAATTCAAATTTCTAAGCACTTATGAACAATAATGAAAGTTTATCATTTTCTCACAGGATAGGAAGCTTTATATCCAATTTAGATTTGGGTCCCTTCCTGTGAACTCCTTTACAGCAGCTTGGCGCTGCCCCTCCTCTGCAATGCAGTACAGTCCTGGTTGCCTTCTCACAGTTGAGTCAATTAGCCATATTTTCTTTGTCTGCCCTATGTATAACTCCTGAGAATTAAATGACTAGCCCGTGTTTGCAGGTTGCATGGAACTTGATGCCACCAAGAAGCGCTGCGCATTCTGAAATCCGTATCAAAGATGTGATAGCGTGCACTTTTAGCCTATGTTTTAGATAATAATTTTATGTTTCTTATCCCAGTACTCTGATCAATTTTTAACATTGTTATTATATGGTGGGTCTTTCTGTGCAATTTAACTGAGGCATAAGCTTTTGATTCCACATCTTTTATGCTCTCAATTGTTTTAATTGTCTTATAATTGTCCGGTACAAATCAATTGGAAATTTATGTGTTGTATTTAATGAACTTTTGTCACGTATTTATTATCGGATTCATGTACTATGTGCATTTGCAATTTCATGGTTGCAATGACCAAAATAATGTTTGTGATGATGATGATATATATATTTATATATATTTTTGCTTCATATATATTTATATTTCCATACTCAGCTCACCACAGAATGAACAGACCAGCCCTCCAGAGGGTATGACAGTTAATTTATTTCCTCATCAAATAATGATGACATGTTCCACAGCAGTACTCATGGTGGTCACCATATTTTTTCAGATCAAATAAAGTACAAAGATTAGTCTCTATGTCACGTTTGAGGAAAGACTTCACCTTCTCACACAAAAAAAGAAAAGAACTAAAATAAATGACGTGCCTTGTTACTGAGGTCACAAACCCTCCTGGTTAATATGTTAGATGTTTTCGAGTACTACTACACTAAACCTATTTTGCAATCTAGAAAGTTTTTCTGAATGATTTTACAGGTTTAGGAATGTTTATGAACCAAAGTTGGAAGCCAGAGTCTCAGTCCTGTATCACTGTCACCAAGTGCGAGACCAGGGACTCCTCAGTCAATGTTAGGCCAAGTAAGGACACCGTTTGAGATAGCCCTGCTCACCCCCTTAGTAGCTTGGCATGAGTCGCCAGGCCTATCTCCAAGGAACGAGTGTACAGTATGTGCAACCACACTCACAGTAACCCACTGATGACATCACAAGTGGACTCCACACGAGTTTTATAAAACGAGTATAAACTTTATATAAAAAGATATACGATCAGACCACACAATACAAAGGCCAACATATAATAAAGGGTAATATTCGTTCCGGCTGGCTGGTAGGTACAAATCCCAACCACCGCTTTCAAAATGCTATGCTGGTCACAATGCTAGAATCACACACATTGCAATGGACAGACAATAGTGCGCTGTGTAACTATACAATCCAGTGCTGGGCAAAAGATAAATAATACAATGCGTAACAATACACCCCGGTACCTTGCAATAGGAGAAATAATGCAAGGCGTACCGCTACAATCATGTAGTGCGCAATGTAGTAATAATGCAATGCGTCATGCCCTAATCACGTACTTTGCAATGAAGAAATAAAGCAATGTGCACTGCTACAATCATGTACTTTGCAAATAAGGAATAATGCAATGCGTAGTGCAACAATCGTGTACTTTCTTAGCAGAAATAATGTCAGGCATCATAAGACAGTTCTATAGGCAGGATGGCCTTTCACCAGTGAAAACGAAATGGTTATTTTTCACTGTCAGGACATAGCACACACCACAGTATATGTCCTGCCTTTTACTTACACTGCACCCTGCCCAGTGGTTACCTGGGACCTATCACAGGGGTGCCCACTGTGTACGTAAAAGTGAAAGTAAGGCCTGACAAGTGGTTGCACTTGTCAGGACAACATGCTAATTTAGCAAACTGCACGCAGACCCTACACTGCAGGCCTGAGTTCCCTTCTCCATGCACCTTTGCATTACTAGCCCTTGCACACACAGTACACATCACTAGGGACTTTACTAGCAAGGCAAACATACCAATCATGGCTAATCAATTACCATTACAGTTTACACAGGGAACACTTGCACTTTGACACTGATCAGCAGTGGCAAAGTACCCAAAGCATACAAATTGGCAACTCTATGTCAGGAAAACGGTTTAGGGGGAAAGCAAAAAGTTTAGGGAACTTTAGCCAAAAAGGTCAAGTCATACAACCACTATTAGGAAATGGCATGTTTTGGTGTCCCTTCCGGGACTGTTTTGCACCACTGTGTATGGGTTCTCACTGTTTTGTATAATGTGAACCATTTCATATCTGAAACATGGTTTAATGTAACAGCAATCTTGATGTCTAGTTCTATAGAGCTATCCTAAATGTCTCCCCTCCTCTAGCCATCCTCCACCCATGGACAGGAAACTGCCCTGAGCCTGAAAGAAATCAACATCTGCGGAGCCCACTTGCTCTGATACTGACAAAGTGAGGAGCATCTGTGTCATTAAAATGTTTTCCTTGCAAAGGCAATTGCAACAAATATAATGAATCTTCATAACACACAGACCTGGTGTGGATCTTGGCTACATTTCCAGGAAGGAAATTGGTCTGAGAAGTTTTTGAAGGAAGGGGTGTGAAGGGCAGCAATGAGCTCTGAACCATGGGATGCTCTGCTAGAGGAGAAGGATTAAGTGGTCTGTTAACACCACCCAAAATATCATGCAGGTAACATGAAATTATTTTACAACAATTTTACCCGGGTACATAATAAAAACCAATTTTCCATTGCAGTTATTATATTTAACTATTAGGCCACTTTAAAAATCATGTTTGTAGTTATTTCCTATGAGAGATTAGAGACAGAATGTGTTTATACAGAAATGTTACTTTAAAGCTGCAGCCGCTGTTATTACTTGTACAAAATAGGGCTTGTAAGTCCATGTTCAATCAATCAGTCAAACAGTAATTGTATAGCACAGCACTGTCATCTCTAGGGGTATCTGGGTACTAAGGAAGCAGTGCCTCAGTCCAACAGCCAGGTCTTGAGTGTCTTTTTGAAGTCGGCCAGAGAGGTTGCAGTACAGCGGTAGAGGGGCAGGTTGTTCCAAGTCTTACCTGTGATCTAGGAGAAGGAACGGCACTGCAGCATCTACGGCGGATGTGTGCAAGGGCTAGAGATGATGAATAAAGGTGTCTGAAAGGCTGATGAAATCTCATTCAATGGTTAATGTAGGATGGTTCTTGGTCGTGGAGATCTTTGTAGGCTTGCATTAGGATCTTGAACCGGCATCACTCTTGAACAGGGAGCCAGTGGAGTTTTGTGAGGTAGGGTTTCATGTGGGAAATTTCGGGGGGGCATGATGAGTCTGGCAGCAGCATTCTGTATGTTCAGGAGTCTTTTAGGGAGCTGGGTGGAGATGCCGGTGTAAAGAGTGTTTCCATAGTTGAGGGAAATGGTGACGAGGACCTGAGTGACATTTTCTGGTGTAGACATGAATCCATCTGAAGATTCTACAGAGGAGGGAATGAGTGGAATCAGGAGGGGACGACCACATTGACTTGTTGTTCTATAGATAGTTGACTGTCAATGATATTCACTAGGTTGTACACCTGTTCTGCTGGTATAGGTTGGGTCCTAGTTTGGTTGGCCACCAGTTGTGGTCCCAGGCAGAGGTGGAGTTTCCAAAGATCAGTACTTCTATCTTGTCAGAGTTGAGTCTAAGGCAGTGTTCTCTCATCCAGTTGACTATGTTGGTCATGGTGTTGGAGAAGTTGGGTCTGGTGTTGGTGGGGTCCTCAGTGAGTGAGAGCATAAGTTGAGTGCTGGATATTATGTTGAGGCCGTGGTATTTGTGGCATGTGCGAGAGAGCTCATGTAGGTGTTGAACAGGGCAGGGCTGAGAGAAGGTCCTTGGGGTACCCCACATTTGATGTTCTTGGGTGCTGAGGTGACGGGAGGCAGCCAGATTCTGTGTGTGCATCCAGTAAGGAAGGAGGCAATCCACTTGAGGGTGGCATCTTGCTGGATCCTGGTGTTGCGGAGTTTGTTGATGGGGGTGCTGTGGGAGACAATGTCGAAAGCTGCACAGAGGTTGAGGATCAGAGCCACAGTTTCTCCCCGGTTGAGGAGTGTTTTGATGTTGTCTGTGGCAGAGTTCAGCGTGGTCCCAGTGCTGTGGTCGGAGTGGAAACCTGATTGTGAAGCATCCAGTAAATGGCTTTGTTCCAGGAATTCAGTTAGCTGTTAGTTGATGGCTTTCTCCAGTACTTGGGGGGAGCAGGAAGATCAGTCGACCTTTGCATGTTTCCATTTGTCCTGGAAGGTTATGGTGGAGATGGAAGTGTTAAGAATGCTGGTGAGTTCTGTGCTGATTCAGTTCGCACCAAGGTTGAAGAGGTGGTGGGCTCATGGGTCATTGGGTGCCCCAGAGTGGATGGAAGACATGATGGCAGTGGTGGTCAGGGTGGTGAGCAGAGATCATGTGGAAATTGTTTAGCTGGTGTCCACTGATTGTTTGAGGTTGTTGAGGTCGAGGGTGTTGTGTTGTGGGTCAAAGTTGCTGTAGATGGGTGCAATCTTGTTGTGGAAGTAGTCTGGGAGGGTGTTGCAGATTTCTTGGGTGGGTGGATGGTGTTCTCTGTGTCAGTAGGTTGTTATCTTTTTGAAAAACACTATTCAGATTTAACCACAATGCATAACTTTCAAATGCACATTTTCTGCTGAAGTACTGAGAGAAAGTGAAGTATTAATTGGGGTATATGTTAATCAACTACAAGTAAATATTTTACTATTTTTTTAAGGTTAGGTGAAGGTTTCAGTAATTTAAACCTGAGCTAATTTTTTGTATCTGAGCTCAACTATGGCAACCGAGAAGGCGAGCTCATCCTAAGAAAATCTGTAAAGCATTTAGAAGTACTAAAACATTTAAAAAGACAAAAACACAACACAATAAAAATACCATTCCAAAAGCTTGGCAGGTTGGTCCTGGTCTTCTGTTGGTTCTCCAGGTAAATACCCTGTTAACATATTTCTAAGTCCTAGGTTTTAGGGTTAGGAAGGAAGAGTATATCCTGACACCAGCTAAGGATTCTGTGACACCCCGAACAACACTTGGTATCAGGGCTCATTACAACAGAAGCCACCAGCAGTGTCTATGACAGATCCACTTGAACATGGACATCAGGGCTTCATGCAGCTATTGCATCCCTATGGCTTTACAGGAGGTGAGCCAACTGACCCTTTGAGTCCACTTCATATTCCTAGGTATATGTGGGAGCACATCCAGTATTATTTATTTATTTATTTAGAAGTTTTCTATAGCGCTAACAAGACCCGAAGGTAGCAGAGCGCTTTACAGTAGAGGGAATGAAAAAGAGAACAACATGACACAAACCCAATAAAAGCGATCAGCGAGCGACAATTTGGAATGCGGAAAAGTTCGGACAGCAGGACTTCTTGGTAACAGGATTCAATGTTACCGCATGGATTCCGGGGACGCTTGCTGATCCAAGTTACCCGCAACCAAGGGAACGGATAAGGCACAAGGATTTGAGTTGGCTCTTGAATTCTGCATAGGACGGTATAGTTCTGATGTGCGGGGGGATGGTGTTCCATATTTTGGGGGCATTTCCGGAGAAAGAGCAGTCCGCAGTTCTCTTCTTTCTGGTTTTTGGTAGGATGAGCAGCAGGGAGTTGGAGCTTCTCAAATTTCTGGCTTGGCCTGCTTTTTTGAGCTTGTTTGCCAAGTATTCCGGTTTGCCGGTCTGGAGGGCCTTGTGGGTGACGCAGGCCATTCTGAAGGTACTCCGCATTTCCGCAGGGAGCCATTCGAGTTCTTTGAGTGCCGGGGAGATGTGGTCAGATTTTTTGCAGTCTGTGACCATTCTCGCTGCCGCATGAATTGTTGTTTTTAGTGGAGCCAGGTGCGATTTGGGGATGCCTGTTAGGATTCAGTTCCCATAGTCCAGTCTTGATAGAACTAGAGATTGCGTGGCTAGTTTGAGGTCCTTGTTAGGAATGTAAGGTTTGATTTTGTTCAGAAGTCTGAGGTTGAGAAATGCGCTTTTCGCCGAATTCTTAATGTGGTTTGTCAGGGTTAGTTTGGGGTCTAGGGTGAAGCCCAGGGATTTGACGGAGTCGGCTAGCGTGAGGTTACCTTTGAGAGCATCGATCGACTTTATCCACTCGGTGATTTGAGGGTTGTCTTCTTTGTTTGAGATGAGGAGTGTTTCTGTCTTGTCGGGGTTGAGTTTCAGGTGATTCTTTGTCAGCCAATCTTGTACTTCATTTAGGACATTGTTAAGTCTGTGGATGTCTTTAAGAGAAGAGGTTTCCAGGTAAATCTGCGTGTCATCCGCGTAGAGGTAGAAGTGGATGTTGGCGTTCCTGAGTAACTTGGCGAGCGGTTCCATGTTGATGTTAAAGAGCTGAGGAGAGATCACGGATCCTTGCGGGACACCCTTGTTGACTTGCTGGGTTTCGGAGGTGAAGTTCTTCATTTGTATTATTTGCGTACGGTTATGTAAGAAGGAGGAAAACCGCTTGAGAACTTGAGGTACAGTACATCCTCTGTCTAACAAAGGTCTAGTAATGTTCTGAAGAGGGTGCCCAGGGGGACCTTATTTGTGCCTGGGACTAGCCTGTGGGTGAGGGTTTTCCCTACCTAACCAAAAGGGAAACAAATCCCACGGGTAACCCGACCCACTTGTGCAGCGGTCCCTCTTGCGCTTTTGCAAACATTCCTATAGTGCCCCTCTCTAACTACACTGAAAAGGTCAGAAAACATATTCACTTGTGCAGAGCACCTGTGCCCACCTGTGTCCATTCAGATATTCAGATGTGTGGCCAAATAAATGAGCTACCCTTTGTCTCAGCTCTGGGAGCAAGTACAAACCTCATCAAGGGCTATTCAGCTCCTGGCTAACAGTTGGAAGTTCCTTTGAAATGGGCTTCTAGAGGCTTTAGGCAGGCAGAAGAATTATGTTTTAAAGTAACTGTTATAAAATAATTAGTAAAAATATGACTTTACCAGTGAATTTGAATTGTAATAAATATTTTAAGAAGTTCAAACATTAAACTTGAATACCAGGTGGGGATAACATTATTTATTTTAACATTTTACTCCTAATGCTTTATTATGGGACAGCTATTCCGGCTACAATGAGAAACACCTTTGGAACCTTGTCACTGTAAGGACATGTTATACATCAAATATTTACATGTCCCCTGACTTATTTGGCATTAAGGCTTACTTAAGGGTGACTTATTAAAGTTTAAAAGCAAATGTTTGTGCCTGGCAAAAGGGTTTATTTTGGCATGTTCAGATGGCAGTTTAGAACAGCATAGGCAGGTTACTGGTGGCTGGCCTGCAGTCATGATTTGCATGGTCATTTTAGTGGTGGCACAATATGTGTTTCAGTACACTGATAACATTTAAATGATAGGCCCTGGGTACCATTTGAAACATAAACTAGGCATTTATGGGTAAGTTAAATATACCAATTTGAAGTATAGCCATTTTCAACATGTTATCTGGGTCAGAGAATATGCACTTAGGCCTGGTTAGCAGAGTCCTAGTGCACAGAGTGAAAACACCAGCAGTATCAGTCTAAGAAATGGTGAGGCTCCCGCAAAAACCGAAGTTTTAAGTATGCCATTTTGTGCACAATACAGAGGATGTATTACTTAGTGAAATATGACAATTTAATAAAAAATTTGCTTTCTAAATTTTGGGATTTTACTTTCCGCCGTGAACTCCTTAGCAATCTCCGGGTGCACAAAGGTGAAAATACTAGATTTCCAGAATCCAAAAATAAAAAAAGGTAAGTTTAAGTGAGCTTGCCTGTTGGGCTTGGCCCCCTCTGCAGGGTCATCTCCAAACTTTCTGCCTTCACTGTTCTATTTTCTGAACCTTTTTTATTGGATTTTAAGACTGTGCACTTTGTCACTGCTAACCAGTGCTAAAGTCTTGGGCTCTCTCCTTTTAACATAGGGTGGGCAGAGAACACCCCTCCGCCAGCGGAGTGTGCAGAGTTTAGCCTACTCAGGTGTCTGCTGAAAACGTAGAGTTTAAGCAAAACTCTGACTCCGCAGCGTAGCAGAGTTAGCCAGCCTCCCGACCCCGACAAAAAAAGGGTCTCCGCCTCCACCCCTAATAAAAAATATTAAAACACATATTTTTTTTAAAAATGCACTTACCTGTACTGTAGAGTCTCCGGCTGCCCTCCTTCTCCTCGCACTGGTCTGTCTCCGCAAACCCCTACATCGGACGGACGTCTTGCGAGAACTGCGCATGCGCACACAGGTAAGTGCAATTTTTAATTTGTGTTTTAATATTTTTTACTGGGGCTGGAGGCGGGGAGCAGAGCAGAGTTTTTTTCTAACTCCGTGGAACTCCGCGTAGTGGCACTACGCCAGCTCTGCCCGGGGTTACTGTAAACATGGTAAAATTGGCCACACCCAATTGGCACATTTAATATAATTTCAAACTACCATTTTGACATGGTAAAATAAACCTTTTGCCAGGCCTAAACCTTCTTTTTTAATACATATAAGTCATGCCTATGGTTGGCCCTATGTAACCCATGGGGCAGGATGATGAGTACTAACAAAGTGGGAAATTGAAAATTAAAACATTCTTTGTTAACTACTGCAAGGCCTACTTTTCACATTTGGTTACCTTAGTACATTTCATAACTAATAACCTTCACTTGGAAGCAAGTAGGAAAGCCGAGTTTGGTCTCTAAAGATTTGTAGATTAAAAGTGTCTTTAATGGTAAAGTTGGATTTCACAATTCTGGAAATGCCACTTTTAGAAAGTTGCCCTGTTCTTGTCCTAATCATTTGGTGCCTGCTGCCTGTATCCTGTGCCGCATGACTTGGTGTAGCTGGCAGTTTGTCTTTGTGTATTACTCGCAGACTGTGAGACAAAGGAGAAACAGGTGTTGAAAGGCCATCTCTGACTTGATAGTTGGGGCTGCACTGTCACTTACTACACTTGCACATCACTAAGACTCTGCCTCAGCACATTCATACAGGATTTCACGCAGGGCAGATAGCTAGGAAATTCCAGACACCTCTGTAGGGAGATGAGTCTAGAAGCTTCTCCCTCTTCTAAGCATAAATAGTGGAAACTCAGATTCTAGTCTTCTGTACACTCCTTGATCTGTGGAGACTCAGAAGGACATCTGTGTCGCTCTGTTGGAAAAATAAGTGCCCTGCTTCCCTGCTACTCTGTGTCCCTCCTGCCTGAGTGAAAAAGACTTCAACCCAGGACCAACAGAGTGACTTCATGGGCTGGTTGAAGGGACTCCTAGTCAGAACCTCAGTGACAGAAAAGGGTCCAACTATCTCGAACCCTGCATCTGGACTCCACCTGTTGTGAGTCCTACCCCCAACCCTCAAGTGGTGCCCTCCAGTCCTGGACCCTAAAAAGTGGGCCTAAAGGTGTCCTGCCAGCCCAGCCGTGGTCTCATCAAAACTGCAAAACTGTCACAGCATGATGCAAACATAATGCAGCTCTTAACAGCACCTCATTAGAACTGAAGCAGTGCAATGCAGCCTTGACACAAGCCCACGTCACAGCCTGCACAGCTAACTGAAACCCCTAAAGCACAACACATCCTCCACACGTACCCTACAGCGTCTCATTAGAAGTGACACTGTGCAATGCAGCCTGAGCGCAAGTCTGTATTGAAGCCCTTGCAGCTCATCTGAATTATCGCAGAGAGACGCAACAATCTGCAACCAGGTACATTTCTCAACACGGCTAACGTGGTTATGGAATGTTTGCATTGTTCAGCATTCCGCCCATCATTTATTCTCTTTGCATTTGCCACCCTGAATGGGATGGGTATGCTCAGTGCTTTACATGCCACTGGAATCAAGCAAGCCTGGGTGATGAGCGGTAAAACCCTAAAATGGGCCCATGATGCTTGCTTCGGGTCCAGGGAGGACCTGGCCATTCGGGTTGGACTGTTTCCATGGGGAGCACAGTCAAGACAGATTTGCACATGGCTGGGTTTAAACTGGAATGACATAGGGACCAACAAAACGATGGATTTAGACCCAGGTCTCTGTACTGGGGTGAATGTTTGATATTGTTCAAGATTCTGTCCATCAATTGTTCTTTTTGCATCCATTTGAGAAGCAGCATAATCCTTTCATCTTTTGATTGACAGCCAGTCACTTTTTTAACTACTGCCTATTGCATACCGTCATCACAGCCCTTGCTAATCAGTCCTCAATCAGAAAAATCCTAAAGTTGAACTAAGTTTAGTCTATCGAAAACTAGAGCGTTTGCATAGTGTATGGTGATACTGCGTCTGCACTGGTGAGAAAGAAAAGCACACTGAATGGCAAAACCTTGCATTAATTGTCTATGCACAATTTCCACAAGTCCCTCTTGTGGGGTATTTAACTTAACCTACTTGTGCTGTGAAGTCGATCCGCTGAGAATTTGAGCATAAAATGTACTAATTGAAAAAACTCATCTTCTCCATTTACATGTTGTTAATGCTGCTAAAACCAATTTTAAAGACGCACAGATTAATTTAGAAATGCACATCCAGACTAAAGGCATTCGGGCCTGATATCGGGATTTTCAGGACTAGAGCATATGAGCTTTTAATGCTGGGCTCAGACAGTAGTCAGCTCTCCCGTGTGAACATCACTGGGGATTTAAGAAGACCCTCTGTTACTAACGGGACAATACTAGCTCATTTATGGTGTGTTAATCCCTCTGCTTCTCAAAAGGTCATTCATTCCTTCAGTGTCACCGCTTTGGTTTATATAATGCACACACAGATTACCAAGCTCCGCGCTTTGAAGGTGTCATTTTCACAAGTACCCAGACTGCAAGCCTGAAATAGTTATCTGAAATGGGGCTCAAATGAATTGTGAATACTCGAACAGGAGTTGGCTAGCAGATTAGCCTGTAGTAAAAGAGCATAAGAAATATACTCCATCATCAAATGCTTAACTCATCATCGGTATCATCTTTGGCAGTGCACCGGCTCCCAAAAAAAAAAAAATCCAATCTTTCATTCTATATCGAAATTTCTAATTTAGCTTCTGCATTAATTCTTTATTTTAGGACTGCTGCCCACTATATTTTGAATTACAGCTATTACATTTTATGCAAGACGGTAAAGGGAGATAAAAAGAATGAGCAGGTCAGGATGACAGGAACTAAGGGATATATTTACAATGAAATGATGCAGTGCGGCGCCTCAAGCAAATCTGCTGTGCCAAGCTGCATCATTTAAAAAACGAGGGGTGCACCGTATTTACAAGAATACTGCGCACCCCTCTATGTTCCCTTGTGCTGGTGTAAAAAAAGCTGCCTAGCGCCAACACTGACACCCTTGCGCAATAATGAAAGTATTGCAGGGAATCCTCCTTGCAAGGCAGACATCCTTGAACGATGGTGCAAAGGTGTCTGTTTTGCAAGGAATGACTGTTTATATCTAGAAAGGGACACCTTCCTGCAGATTAACAGTGTCTCATTTATGAGGCTTTGGCACAGGGCAGCGTCCCAAGGAATCTTGCTGCGTTGCCCTACATCAAAACAAAATGGCAGGAATGAGCCACATCTATGAGGTACTGCACATTCCTGTCCTTTCCACCTGCGCCGGCCAACAATGGGCTGCCATGTGCCAACGCAGGCACCCTCACATCAAGGTGCAAGGATGCCTGCATAGCGAGACTGATTGATTTTGTGCATCTTCTTGCACAAAATCAATCAATTAGTGGTGATATGCTCTTTCAGTGTGCTGCAGAATACTGCAAACATAGAGAAATGCTATCATTTCTCCTCGTTGTGCCTCCCAAATGCCACCCCTGGAGTGACGTTAGATTCTGAGGCATTCTCAGGTTTAGGATTTCACGGAAATCTGTGAATACTTAAGATTCAATGGGTGTTGTGTGGGAACACCCACAGCGACACCCATGGAATGCCCCTTTCATGCAGTGGTCTGTGTGAAAGGGGCACATATTTACAAGGCCATGAAAAGTCACGAAAAGGGGCTTTACGTGGCCTTGTAAATATGAAGCGGCATTGGAATGTCAAAGAAGTGACATTTCGGTGGAGCAAAGTGCCTCAATCACAATCTTTAATAGAAATTTGCTCTTCCTATGTGTGTTACAGGATGCAGCACACATATAAAGAGCAAAAAAGAGGAGAAATAAAAGTATTTCTCCTCATTGAATCAATTTAACGCCTGCTTTTGAAAAGCATTCGTTTTTGGGGCTGTCACAGATTTACACATCTTTGTAAATCTGGGGCAGCGTCAAAAAGCAATGGGAGTTGTGGTAGAAGGCCGGCAGGGGCACCCATTGGATGCCCGTTTCACTCAGATATCTGCATGAAAGGGTATCATAATTATACAGCGTAGTTAAGCCACGCAAAGTGGCTTAACGCCACTCTGTAAATATAGAGCAGGGCATTTCGCACCGGAATTTTAAAAAAAGTGATGTTACGGTGGCACAATCCCCTTGTAAATATGCCCCTAAGATTCATATATTTCATGCATAATCTTGATACAGATGCACTGCATCTGATGTAACTTTCATAAAATGGTCTACCTGTTTGCCCTATGAACTACTTTTCTGATAGCAATCCAGACTTTCATATTGTGTACTCTGCATGCCCTTAGGAAGAGCATCAAGACCTGGCTTTTCGGCTGACTTGTAGATGTATCCCCCCAGTGCCTTGAGACCCTCATGGGTGAATAGCGTGCTTGAAAAGCACCTAATTAATAGATTGATTGTGAGAACTCCTACTAACATACACCTCGCTGTAGTTACTTGTCGAATTAGATACTCCACACTTTTATAATTTCTGGGTTCTAACTCTCCAGAGGTGGATACCAGAAGGGCCTCTTTTTGGTGAGCTGCAAACACTATGGGGGATATGTACAATAAAATATTGAATCATGGTGTAATACAAAATTTGACTATGCCGCACACCAACATTTTTTAAACTCAGGGATGCACCATATTTACATAAAATATGGGGCACCCCTGCGTTTCCCCTAGTTCTGGTGCTGAAAAAGCTGCGTAGCGACAAAGGTTAATTATTTATGTGCAGGAAGGGAATCCTTTCTGCACATTAACAATATTTAAAGGCAGAATACAGCACACACTGAAAGTGCAAATTACAAGGAAAAATGATTAATAAAGCGTTCGGAAGTATGTTGACCTTTATGCATCAGGGAGTTGGAGAAACTTTGCAACTTAATTCAAGCAACCCTGAAATGAACATTGGGGGCCTATGCTTTGGTTGAAATAAATGGTTGCTGCAATCCCTTGTTTACGCACTAGTCTTTTGTCACCCCAGATTACTTGGAGCCTTGGCAGAAGAAGGGGAGAACTTTCCAGAACCAAATGTAGGGGTATCCAGGATATCACTCCTACTTCAAATACCGGCACTAAGTAGAACTATTGGTGCTAATCCACCTCTGCAGCACATCCCTGGACTTGTGACCTACAAAACAAGGTCTGCCCCATTCCTCAGAAGACTTCCTTGCTTCTTAAGACTTGCCGTGTTCTTTAAAGGATCTCCCTGATGCTACCAGATGGCTGCCATGATGCTTGAGATCTGCCTTGTTCTCCTGCGGACCTCTCTATTGGTTTAGACCTCCATGCTCTCCGAGAAGGAAGACTGGACCTGCCCCCTTTATCCCAGGCAAATCTGAGTGGCTCCATGGGTAAGTTGACTGATTGCCTGTTCTGAGCTACAGGGACACAACAAGCTCCAGAGGCCTCCCTGCAACTGCCCAGCTGACCTTCTGCAACTGGACCTGGCTGGCGTTAGACTGCATTCCTCTGTGTAGAAAGGTAAAATCCTGAGGTTTTAGGCTCTTTGCACCAGCGAACGTGCAAGTTTGGGCTGAGACTCTGCTGCCAATAAAGTTTGCCAACGTAAAGCTCTGGTGAAGCTGACTCTTCATGCTAGAGACCACCAGCAAAGAAGGACAGCTATCTGCACTTCACACTACAGCAACAACAGCATGTTGTGACCCCCAATGCAAAGCTTCAGTAACAACCGTGCGCGATTCTCAACCAGATCTTAACTCTAAAGTGATGACCATCTGCAAGGCTCTACCTGCTCCTTGAGCCCTCCTCCACAGCGAACTGTACTCTTTGCATCTTTGCACTGGAAATTGAGAAGGTAACCTTTTCAGATGGACTAACCTGGTCCCTATATCCAGCCAGTGGCATTTTCTGCATTTAGGCACTATATTTACCTGAAGATTGCACTGAAATTTACATGTCTCCAGCTCCACTGAGTGGGTTTCTGTTGTCATTGTCCAATATTATTTATTACATCTTACTCTATTGTTTAAATTGGGGTTGTTTTTTGTGTTGTGTTTTCACTTTATTACAGTTAGAGTGCTGCATAAATACTGATGACAGTGCCTCTAAGTTAGGTCTGACTACTTTTAGGCCATGCAACTGGAAGGTTAAGCACAGGTTAATATAGTGACTTTTGTAGTTCACCCTGGCAAATATTGTAGTTGTTGCCTGAGTAGGGTTTTTGCGACCACATTCAAAATACAGATTTCTTATGACGTGGTATACTTGTATAATTCAAGTGCCTTTGACCAAATGGCATAGCAAGTCTACATGTACAGTCAACACGGTTCTTGGGGCATAGATATCCTCAGAGGTGCATAACATTGGTAAAGGCATCCAACTTCATTACAGGGTTGTATGTCAAAATATTACAGTCAAAATATCAACTGAAAATATATAAAGTCCGCCATATTGACTACCAAGATACCAAGATATTGTCAAGGTTAAGTATAGATTTACAATTTGCAACTCTGGTGTGATATATCTGCAGGTCAATATATGTATAGCAATAATATGTACAACAATGCTCAAAGTGTACCTAATATCATGTTACTTAGGTATAAATGTATCCCCCAAGTAAGAACTGCTTCAGTGGGAAACCAAAATGTTGCCACATCGGCTTGGCAGTTGCTTCTTCCCTCTTCTACTATTCCAAGGTCCAGAGGGCACGCACCAGTGCAAAATATGTCACACCAACAACAATCGATGCTAATGGTTTTCTTGTTGGTCAAAAACTATACATAGAACTGAGTGAGACCTTCACATACCCTGAAGTCAAAGTATCATTCATGTGTTAGTGTTTTTTCTATACGTAAATGATGCCTCTAGCTTTTTGTCAGAATACTTTCCAAGCTGCAGCAAGCTGTCTGCTTGAAAATAGCGTTATATGAAAATCTTGTTCTCCAATTTCTGCAACGTATATAGTCAACATCGTTTTTAGCTACTTCAGACTCCATATAGCTTAGTTAGACTGAATTACCTAAACTTTCTGCTAAATTATACAGAATTACACAAGAATAGCAATTCTGCATTTAGCGCATTGTTCTTAGTTAAAAAATGAACCCATGTGTCAGAAATGGACTTGAGGATGCATTTTGTGCATAAAATAGCACTAAATGCAACAGAACATGAATAGTGAGCCGAGAAGCTGCTTGCGTTTGCTAAAAGTGCACTTCGGGTAGGATTTTTGTCAGCAGCATAAGTAGCCAATTGTGCTTGGTAAAAGTGGTATCGATGTATGATTTTACCTCCAAATTACTCTTATTTATTCAAGCAGGCTTAATCATGTTTTGGTCGCTAAGTCTGTGAGTAATGAAGATTTATCAAAATTACTCAGGTTTAATTTAAATTACTCCCTGCCTATATAAGATCAATATTCACCTGACAACCAAAGTTGAGTTTCTGTTACTCTACATAACACAGTTATGCATTGCAATTGTCCTTGAGCTACTAACACATGAAAAATGATGATGCCCACTACACTTCCTGTGAAAAGGTACAACTTGGTGGTTTACCTGCTATAAGAAAATGTAGAAAAGACAAACCCGGCCCTAGCTAAGCTCACAGCCCATGTTGACCCACCTTTTCCAACAAACTCTCCTGAAAGCCATGCAGATTTGGTCATTGAGCTTTCACACATTGGTAAACTATACAGTGGTACTGATGTAACCACAATCATCTCCTGGAATGTTTTGCCCAAAGTGCTGTCAGTGGATTGGTGGGAATACAAAAAAAACAACTTATGTATGTTTCAAGAGACTTGGCCAACCTTTGTTTAAAACTGGTTATACTACTTACCACATTAATGCCTTGCTATCTGTCCATGGCAGGGCATCAGGGGAGGGGTGCTTTATGACTTGCATGAGAAGTGATTTAAACAACCGCTCTGAAGTAATGAATACTGACTTGTTGGATGTTATGTGGCTGAAAATTCTTCTCTGTATCTATTTAATATATATTTCAGGCCCAGCTGTAGAAGTGTGGAATGACCAGATTAACTATCTTGATGAAGGTTGTTAGTTTGCTCAACTATGGGGATATGATTGATATAAGAGGTGACTTCAATATTACATTGTAACCTATGTATGGATATGACCTGATAGAAGAAGAAAAGGATGAGAAGAAGAGGGCATACCCTTCCTTAGGTCTAAATATTATGTCCTGTGCGCATCGGCTACCATGCACTTTGTCCTCATTACAACATCAAATGGATTGAGGGCATGTAACGGCATGGCCTTATCTGACCAACAGAGAGCTCCAACATACAGAAGAAGTTCAATAGGATCTAAAATAGGCTATACTCTGATCAGAGTCCCAATGTGGAATAGATTGGAGAACTTCAAAATAGATCAGAGAGTAAAGCGTGATCACTACTCCTTATATCTTAACCTTCTGTGATGCCAATCTAGCAAACAGCCCGCCCTTGTAATATCTAATATAGCATTATGCACTCTGCGCTTCCAACTGAATTTGGTTGCACCCCCCTATGGGCACACTCCTGTTACCTCTGCTGAGGTTTTTATAAATTTTATAAATGAATCATTCAAATTCGGGCGTTGGTTTTATCCAATGATTTTTATTGAAATTGTTAGTGTTTCAATTTTACTCCTTTCTTTTGTATTCTATCATTCATTTATATTCATGAACCTCCAATGCATTTCGAGTCAATCGACTCTTCATCAGGGAGCAAATTCTGAAAAGGATTATACAAACATTAACTACAGTACTATTGAATTATGTACATTGTGTCTAATGAAACCAAAGAGACTGTAAATATTTCAAATGATAGTGCTTATTTGAGGTTATATGTGCCCATTGTTAACAGTGCTCAGAATGTTAGTGGTGCGTGCCGGCTTGTATCTCTAGTGTCAATTATGTTGAGGCTATCGTTTATACTCACGGCTCAAACGGTTATTGAATGTTCATGTCGGTGAGTAAATCTGTAAAAACGGAAAAGCAAATGCTTTGTAACAAGCTTTGTCTTGGAAATGGTTTTGAGTAAATGGTTTCACTCTGTTTAAAAACAGACATCGAATCTTTATATTCATACATGCGCGATAGTGTACTCGCGACTATATGCTACTATATGCTGATTTCAACTTACTATTAAATCTGTTTCTTCGATTCGCGGGTGAAGCAGTAGGAGCGGACTCCCAGCGGCTTATTCCGGTGTCTGTTTCTCCTTCACGTTGTGTTGAGAATGTGACGTTATTATGAAACGCGTCGCGTTTATGAAATAGAAAGCGGACTACTCTATCTTGTTGTTGGGCATGTTGAGTGTGAAGTGTCAATGTTTTAATGCAACGAAACCTGTGGATACCCTAGTTAAGGATCAATAACCTAATATCATAATGTAATATAGACGCAATATATAAATATTAGTACTGTTGAAAAGAAAAAAGGAAAACATATGTTTACAGCAAAATGTTTTACAAACGAAAAAAGGAATTCTAATGTGGTGATTTTTTTAAAACCACTATTATCGATCCTTGGAACTAAGTAAAGTAATTCAATTATCATAAATAAAACGCATATTCAATGAGTTCATTGAGTCCATATGGGTTACATGATTGTAACCTCACCATCCAATAGTTCTCTTGTCTCAGTAAGTGTTTCCTGTTGTCTCTTCCTTTGATTCATTCGATTATTTCCAATATCAAATATCTTAGTTGAGATATATACATTATGTTTGGCCTCCAAAAAATAGGTTGCTACTGTGGACTTTACATTTTTTGTTCTTATGTTTGACTTATGTTCATGGATCCTTGTGTTAAACTTTCTCTCTGTCTTGACAACATATAATTTGCCACAAGGGCATATTAGCATGTAAATTACGCTTTCGGTATCACATGTAGCCATGGTGTAGATTTTAATAGGATGACCTTTGATGACAACTGCCCGTTTGTCACCATCTTTTTTCCTTGACCAGGCACTAAACTGCTGTGTGTGCGCCACCCCATTTTCTATTTTTTAAACAACGCACAGAATTCTCCATGTTTTTCCTGACCGTATTTTACTGTATCTTCTGCCCATTCCCATCCCTCCCCTCTTGTTACAACGCCGCCTCCTCGCTATACCAAAGCTTTTTCCAGCAACTGCCGCCACTGCATCGGGAGGTCTAAACAGATCTGTTCCTCACTTTACAATTTCCATGTACTAGCGGGAGTTCCCCAGATGCCGTGACTACTGTAGTAACATTTTTAGTGTAACCACTGTGTTTTTCACTTCCTTGTCAGCGCCGTGAGTACCTCTTTAATCTGTGTTACAACTCTGTATTGTACACGTTACTCCGGCATGTCCATTTTTCTGTGCCTCATATTTCCACTAGTTCCACAGTTGCTCCAAGAGTTTAGCAGTTTGTGTTGTGCCGGACACCGGAGAAGCTGCTTGTCACGGTCTCACTCTGGGCAACTTCAGTGTCAGTGGGTGCTCAATGCTTTCTGCCATAGCTCTTGTATGTTTCGCACTCACAGGACTTGATCGCTTCACCTGGAGATGCCCCCTTGCCGCTCCCACTTCCTGCCTTGCATACTTCCCTCCCCGAACATTTAGCATACACAGTACGTCTGAATAAAGCAGCTCAAGGCTGAAATTTAAGTAATATCCACTCATTCACTTCCTGGGTAAATTAAACAGTCATTATATAAAAACTGCAAGGCCTCAGTGACCCTGTCTACAAAAAGTACTCGAGGTAGTACATAAACCTTTTAGGCAGGGCTTCATCAAACTCCGTTCATTTCACCATTTATTTTGTATAATTTTTTTAACAGAATTCACAGATCTTGGGGCCCGATTCACAGAATGAACTTAAGACTCAATCCTAAACTTACTACTGTTTTGGTATTCACAGATTGCACTTACTACTTTTGGTATTCACAGAATGAACTTACTACTTTTGGCATTCACAGAATGCACTTACTACTTTTGGTATTCACAGAATGAACTTACTCATTTCGGTATTCACAGAAGTTAGGACTCCTAACTTTAGGACTCCTAAATGCCTTCTGTGAATACCGAATCCCTCTGAACTCGAATTTCAGGGTGCAGTATCCTACCATTGATATTATGTTGTTGGTGTACGAAATAGGTTGTATGTCCGGCGGGTTTAATTTCGGGCCAAGACTGGGCCTGAATTCTTCCTCCCACACTGATCTCTGCACAATGGAGTATGGCGACCCAGAGTCTATTGCTATACGAATCTTCACCCCTCCAATCAGCATGTCAGTTCGCGGTTTGTCTGAGCGTTTGCCCGTTACCTCCAATACTTGTTCTTCAACACATAGGACCATGTCATCGTCCTCTAGATCTTCTTCCGCTGGGTCCTCAGACTGGGATTGCGCTATGCATTTCACCATAGACTTCTTCCCCTTCTTGCGGCACACCTTCTCATAATGTCCGACCAGCCCGCAGAACGTGCATCTGGCGCGAAATGCTGGGCACCGCTTGTCCTGGGCTGTGTGTGCTGTGCTTCCGCATCTGTAGCACGAGAATCTGTTGTCCGTGGACTGTCTCCCTGGTTGTCCCTGTTTGCCTGCCCACTTGGGCTTGTGTTTCCCCTCTCCAGTGGATTTTCTCTGCCTGTCTGGGGTTCGAGCTTCATCAATTTTGTTGACCATTTGTCTTTGTGTGTTCTCCTTTTTTGCCGCTTCAGCGCAACGTTTGGAGAGTTCGGCCTTCTTTACCATTGCGATCACTTCTTTGAGTGTTGTCTCCTCTTGTGCCCACAATTTGTCTTGGACTGATCTGTTTGTGGTGTGCATAACAATCTGATCCTTGATGAATTCGTCTTGAAGTTGTCCATATTGGCACGTGATCGCTAATCGTCGCAACGCTGCGACATAATAGTCTATGGATTCTTGCTTCCGTTGTTGGAAGTTGAACCGATCAATGGAGACACACACCGCCGGACGATAGTGCTTGTCTAGGTCTTCCAGAGCATGCTTGAAGACATCGTCGTCCGCCGCTGGTCTCGTCGCGAGGAAAATGTTGGCAAACACTCTCACGCCTTCTGGGCCTAGGTTGTGTAACAGTAATCGTTTCTTCCTGGCACTGGGAAATGGTTCTCCATTTTCGTCTTCCAAGGCTTCCATGTAGTTTTTGAAGTATTCCCTCCAGTCCTCCCATTTCATCAGGGGTTCGCCTGGTCTTGGCAGGAATGGGATGGGTGCAGTGAGGGTTGTCGCTTGGTTGCTCATCTTGGGTACTGCTTCAGGTCCTTCACCTCGGTTCCCCGGGCTGACTGGTGCACTGTTAGTTTCCGAACGGTCCAAGTTTCCTCCCAGGCTCCTGGGGCTGCCGGGGGTACTGGAATTTCCGTCTCGTGACCTGCTGGGGAGGTGCCCCTTTTCATCCCCCGTGCCACTGTCTCCTTTTTCTGCCAGGGTTTCAGTTGCGTGTCGTCACAGCTCCCTTTTGGCGCCTTGGGGACGTTCAGTGGTAGGGCCCTGGGCCTCGTGGCGCCGTCCTTTCTGGGTTTGTGCGCTGCTGCCGCGCTCTGTTGCAAATAGCGTGCTCGCACCCTGTGGTGTGCTCTCTCTACTAGTGTCTCCTCAACGCTTCCTGACCTTGGTGCGTGGCTGGCATCGCCGCTGCAGCAGTTCCGATCGTTGTTTTTCTGGGGTGAAGTTGGTGGGGGATCCCACTCCTCGTCGCCACTGTAATGTTGAAAGTTCACCCCCAACATAGGACACAGAGAGGCCAGGTACTACGTCAAGTTCTTTCATTAATTTAGAACTTTGCTATGCAAAAGAGCGCCGAGCGTCTAAACACGACTGGCTCCGGTCGCTTCTGGCGCGCGATGCTGTTCGGGCGCTTTTCCCAGACTCCTGCGCATGCGCAAGTGTTCCGCTCTCCCTCCGGCGCACTGCGTCATAACACTGAGCCATCGGAAGCTAGAGCGCAACACTACATGTTAGTTCATTGAATACATTATTTCACCCAGCATCACCTCACCAGTGTTTTTTTCTAATGCACATATTAGTTAGGAATGAGTGCTTTGGAGTGGACTAGAATCATGTTGCCTTGGGCAGGTAGCTAACATACAGTTTATTTGGTGTTATGCTGTGGCCTCCAGCCCAGATTTAGTGAGAGATACATCTGCATCTGACAAAGAGTAGATTCAAGCACCTTATTGTACATTGGGGAAAATCACTGTGCATTCCCCAGTGGTTGCAACGGTCCTTGTATCACGGTTTTGGCAGGTCTTTTCCAGATGCTTTGTGAAAGTCAGCTCCCCAGGCGGTTGAGTATTACCGCCTAATAAGAAATACTTTTGTGCTACATTTTTAGGTTGGGCCTAGGCAGTGCGCATGCACAGTCTGCAGGACCTAGTGTTCCTCATTCTTAGTCGTCTAGCCAGTGCTGCAGCTGTGTCTCTGGTCAAAGGGCTTATTCCTCATTCTTAGACCTCTAGCCAGTGCTGCAGCTGTGTCTCTGGTCAGAGTGGTAATTCCTTATTCTAAGTCCTCTAGACAGTGTGGCAGCTTCTTCTCGGGTCCCAGTAGCAATTTCTCATTCCTAGTCCTCTAAATACCACCACAACCTGCGTTTCTGGTCCCAGTGATAATTCCTCTTTATTAGTCCTCTAGGCAGTGCTGCAGATGCTTCTCTAGTCCATGAGGTAATTCCTCATTCTTGGTCTAGCCAGTCCTGCAGCTGCTTCTCTTGTTCTAGTGGTAATTCCTAATTCTTAGTCCGCTAGCAAGTGCTGCAGGTGCTTCTCTTGTTTCAATGGTAATTCCTCATTCTTGGTCCCAAAGAGAGTTCTGCAGCTGCTTCTCTGGTCCCAAGGGTAATTTCTTCTTATTAATTCAAAGGTAGTGCTGCAGCTGCATCTCTGTTCCCAGTGGTTGTTCCTCATTCTTAATCCTCTAGACAGTGCTGTAGCTGCTACGCTGGTCCTGTTGGTAATCCCTCATTCTAGGTCCTCTAGGCAGGGCTGCAGCTGTGTCTCTGGTCACAGTGGTAATTCGTCATTCTAAGTCTTCTAGACAATGCTGCTAGCTGCCGCTCTGCTCCCAATGGTAACTCCTCATTGGAAGTCCTCTAAGCAGTGCTGCTAGCTGCTACTCTGTTCCCATTGGCAATTCCCCTTTCTTGGTCCTCTAGGCAGTGCTGCAGCTGTCTCTCTGTTCCCAGTGGTAATTCCCCATTCTTAGTCCTCTACACAATGTTCCTACCTGCTTCTCTGGTGTTATTGGTAATTCCTCATTCTTGGTCCTCTAGACAGTGCGGCAGCTGTATCTCTGATCCCAGCGATAGTTCCTCATTCTTAATCCTCTAGACAATACTGCCAGCTGCTACTCTGGTCCCGTTGCTAATCCCTTATTCTAAGCCCTCTAGGTAGGGCTGCAGCTGCTTCTCTGGTACCAGTGGTAACATCTCATTATAAGTCCTCTAAGCAGTGCAGCTACCTGCTACTCTGTTCCCTTAGGTAACTCTACATTGTAAGTCCTCTAGTCAGTGCTGTAGCTGTATCTCTGTTCCCAGTGGCAATTCCGACATCTTAGTGCTCTAGGCAGTGCTGCTAGCTGCTTCACTGTTCCCAGTAGAAATTCCTCATTCTAAATCCTCTAGACAATGCTGCCAGCTGCTACTCAGGTCCTGTTGGTAATCCCTCTTTCTAAGCCCTTTAGGCAGGGCTGCAGCTGCCTCCCTGGTCCCAGTGGTAACTTCTCATTATAAGTCCTCTAAGCAGTGTGGCTAGCTGCTACTCTGTTTCCTTCAGTAATTCTACATTGTAAGTCCTCTAGTCAGTGATGTAGCTGTATCTCTGTTCCCAGTGGCAATTCCTAAAGCTTAGTGCTCTAAGCAGTGCTGCTTGTAGCTTCTCTGGTCCCAGTAGAAATTCCTCATTCTAAGTCCTCATGACAATGCTGCTAGTTGCTACTCTGGTACGTCAGTAATTCCTCAATCAAAGTGTTCCAGACAGTGTCACTAAATGCTATGCTGGTCCCATCTGTAATTCCTCCTAAGTCTTCCAGACAGTGCTACAAGCTGCTACTCTAGTCCTATCAGAATTCCCACATTTTAAGTCCCCTAGGAAGTGCTGTAGCTGTGTCTCTGGTCCCAGTGGTAATTCCTCATTCTTAATCCTCTAGGCCATGCTGCAGCTTTGTCTCTGTTCATACATCCACTACACTCCAAACAAAAACA
The DNA here is from genome assembly GCF_964263255.1 of Lissotriton vulgaris. NCBI lineage: Eukaryota > Metazoa > Chordata > Amphibia > Caudata > Salamandridae > Lissotriton > Lissotriton vulgaris. Next base: position 388,116,994 of record NC_141689.1, read on the forward strand.
CATCGATAAAATACATTGTCGTTTAGAATGCCGATAGCTCTAACTCTGACAATGCGAGACCTATTGCATTGCAAATGCTAGGTCTGTATAGTTTATGGATGCAGACAGACTGCACAAGCACACTACAATACCAATGTGAAGTGCATTAATACTCCAGTGTTAACTATGTTGTAAACTGCTGCCTATGTGGAATACCATGTTAAGACAGCTCGAACAGGGTAGTCATCTCAATACTCTCTAAATGTGAAAAAACAATCAATGCACTCATTTATTCACTATTAACTAAATCTATCCTCCTGAACAACTGCCATAATATCGCGCTGAAATGAGAAAACATTTTTTTTTTAAATGTTGACACATTTTTGGAAAATAATTTTATCTTTGAATACATCTCCCCAAATATTATTTAGAATGCAACAGATAAACTAAAACAGTATGGAAATGTGATCTGAGTAATATGATAAACCTTCAATAAAATGTCTTATTGTGCAAACCTGTTGGAAGGATACATAAAAACTGTCAGTGTTGTATCTAACATGGGAAATAAACTCTGGCTTCTCTCATGGGCAATTTGTTCAGGCTGGAAATCAATCTTCAGGCCGACATTAATCAGTGGGTCAGCTTTCAGTTGAGTTACAATGCAATTATCTCACTGTCAAAGCACACACAATAAATCCACTTAAATATGAGGAACACAATGTCATAAAATATATGTACCATGCAGACATCATGCTTACAGGTTTCATGTAGTGTGTGGATTTAGACTCTGCTATGAAGAAATGCAATTCTTTTTACCAGTAACTACAAGATGCATGCCAAAGAACAGAGTAAATCAAAGTTCACATTTTGATTCAATACAGAATATATATTAATAAATGAAGGCATATGTTTTGAAAAATCCGTGCACGTCAAGCTATGTGTAGTCGTTGCATTTATATAAAATGTACAAAAAGCATTTTTTCTACCAGAAATTGTACAAATAGCCCCTTTAACTAATCGATTGCACTTACTACTTTTGGTATTCACAGAATGAACTTACTACTTTTGGCATTCACAGAATGCACTTACTACTTTTGGTATTCACAGAATGAACTTACTCATTTCGGTATTCACAGAAGTTAGGACTCCTAACTTTAGGACTCCTAAATGCCTTCTGTGAATACCGAATCCCTCTGAACTCGAATTTCAGGGTGCGGTATCCTACCATTGACACGTGAAATATTCATGTGTATTCCAGAATTTCAAGAAAAAATACAGTTGGTTTGTGGGCATGTGCCGAATGAGATAATACACAAAAAGCGTCACAAAAGCAACATGAAAGGTGCAGTTCCAGCTAAAACTTAGTGGCATATGTAGGAGCCCCGTTTCTTCACTGTTGCACAACTTAACATGGTGGTGCAAGTATAACACATCTCAAAAAAGATATTTATGAAAGCCAGGCAAGGCCACCTTGTGACGCTGAGTAGCTTCATATATCTCAAGTAACGCAACACAGTACAAATCGCTGCTTTGCCTTACTCTGCACCAGACAGCCGTTGCATGGGCATTTCATCGCTGTTCCCATGCAACTCCCATGGGTTGTGATGCATTCCAAGATTTACCAGAACTGGTAAACCTGGGAATGCACAACAAGGAGAAATATCCCTATTTCTCCTGGTTACTTCCTCAGTCTATGTGTGCTGTATTCTGCCTCACACTCCGAAAGAGGAATTTGCCTCTCATGATTGTTTTTGAACAAGAAGATGTCCCTTCTTGCACAAAAACAATCCTGTCTGCAATGCAGGCACACATGCACCATGGGGCAAGGGTGCCTTCATTGGCTCTAGGCAGCCAAAAAGGATCCAGCCAGGGAAAGGAATACAGGGCATTCCTGCCCTTTCTCTGAAATGCAGCGCATCAAGTTGACTTGCTGCACTGCGTTACTTTGCCATACATATGGCCCTAAATCTTGAAAAAATACACAATGATAATAAAGAATTTGATGTAAGAACTTGCCTCTTTATTTGAGCTTTTTGGTGTGTTTTCCTAAAGACTAGGCGAGTTGAACTGCAATTTTACATGGATAACTGCCAACACCATATCAACTATAGATAGGATGCCCCGCCAATGACGAATTAAAAAAATCTTCTGAAAGTCTTTGAAAACTGGACACCTAAGAAAATCAACGTCATTTACACAGTCTTAAAACCAACATTATTCTCTGTGGGACTACAGAGTTGATAAATCTGCTCTCATTTCCAAGACTAGTATGTTTTAGGCCTTGGCTAGGTGTTTCACACAAGTAAACATTTTAGTTTTTTTGTTTGATGTAAACATGACACTCAGGGCCTGATTTCGCGTTTGACAGACAGGTTACTCCATCGCAAACGTGACATATATATCGTCCGCCGTATTACAAGTCTATTTCATCTTATGGCACTTGAAATACGGTGGATGGGATATCCATATCCTTTGTGACGTAACCTGATTGCCAAATTCTAAATCAGACTGTCAATGTGCTGTGACAGTAGGAGGAAAAGACTCAAGTAAATCTGGAGGTGCAGAATTGCTAGCCTACATTGTTCACTTTCCATAAAACAGTTTTTATTATGGGTTTCTTCTACTGTGTTGCAGCCAATGACATCAGGCACTGCCATAGTTGGAGCTGGAGATCTGGTGAGGCAAGGTAAGGTGGGTGCCCAGAGCTTGGAGCGCGAGGCAAGGTGGGTGCCCAGAGCCTAGAGAATATTGAGTGCTGGGAGTAGGGGGATTGAGTGACTGCTGAGACATCCTTACATGGATTACGGTAAGGGGTGGTCCTGCATTGCCTGGTGCAGTGGCTGCGGTGAAGCGCTAGCTTACTTGGTACAAACCATTGCTGCCCGCTATTTCGCTAAGCTGCTGCGTAGCTGTGTGCCATGTCAGGTGCCTCCAGCATGTTTGTTTGCTCACCCACCCACCCATATACCACACCAGCTTTGCCTTGCTGGCCCTTTCTGATTGTCCTGTCCTGGGGTGTCTGACCGCAACCCCTCCACGAAGCCCTCAGAAACTTTGACGACCCCATGATCAAGGAGCAGGCCCAAGGCGAGCGGATTCACAGCCTGCAGAGAAGACTCAAAGAAGACCAAGACTAGTTGAGCCATGTAAGGCATTAGAAGGCTGAAACTGTGAGGCAGCTGTGGCAAATGAGGAACTTGTGCGAGAGTGAATTCAGTCAGAGAGTGCGTGTTGACAGTGTTAGAGCCGACGCCCCAGGGTTCAGCCAGAGTGGTGAGGAGGCAGGCAGGCTAGGTCTCGGTGCAGCATGTATCACTCTGCACGCTCCCCCACCCAATACCAACATTCTGCGGATAGTAATTTGGAATCTAATTAATTTTCTCGTGCTAGTAACTCCACTGAAGGATTGTTCATACGTGGCCAGTGGGAAGGAGTCTGGGCAGAGTGAGCTTGATTAGTAATGGATTCAACTCTCTTGAATGACTTGTGCTGTTCTCTTTATCTTGGAGAAGCCTGGGAAAAGCAGATTCCACTGTTAAGTGCTGTTATCTTATGCTAATACAACAATCCCAATTTATTTGATATGATCTGGTGAAGAACCTTTGTAGGACCTGAAAGTAATTTTCATAATTCCTTATGTGGCAAGAACACTCTAGATACAATGCAGATACTTCCTTGCTCTTTCTCGATATCAATCTAAGCCCAATTGTTAAATAGTATTCAATCCAAGGCACTCTGGGTTTAGATCCACCTGCATGTCTGCAGGAAAAAATCCAGAAAATTCAACAGGGGGATTACCCTAGAGATGGCTCCTTAATAGTAAAATATACTCTACCAGGTAAATCGCTGTTTAAAGCTGCCTCTTCTGCATCAATTAAAAGTGTGCCAGAAAGAGATGTAGGGGCATATTACCAAGCAATAGCGATAATTATCGCTATTGCTTGGTTAGAGACAAAAATTTACCGCTGAGCTGCGGCGATTTTTACCGCAAGTAAACCTTGGTATTACCAAGGTTTATCACAAATGCGATAAAAATCGCCGCAATGCATGAATATCGCTGAAAAGTCAGCGATATTCATGCATTACTGAGCTAATGCTCTTAGCCATGTTATCCACCTCCCATTAGATAACATGGCTAAGAACTGCTCAGGGCAGGTGTTAGCCTTTGGAGATATTCGCGCTTAGCGCGAATATCTCCAAAAGTTGGTAATAGGAGATAGCGATGTTAGCGACTGTTTTCAGTCACTAACATCTTGGCACGCCCATTTTGCATGTCATTAGTGATAAATATCACTGACATGCAAAGTGGGGCCCAAGATGGTCGCTATCTCCTACTAGCTGTCGCTAACTGGTGTTAGCGACAGCTAGGTAATAGGGAGATAATTTTATCTCCGCTTTCTTGGCTTTTAAAGCCAAAAAAGCGGAGATAAACCCCCTTGATAATATGCCCCGTAGTTTTTACAGAGAGAGAAAGCATCAATGGAACTTTTATTGTATTCTTTTGCCAGGGCTAAATCTATCTGTGGCATCACAATCATCATTTAACCCATCAGTAAATCCCCCTGGTGACTATGGGGCATATTACCAACAACTAGCGATATTTATCGCTAAATGGGCTTAGCGAGTTTTTTTTTATCGCCAAACGTCGCCGGATGTTATCGCAGAGATAACGTGCTATTAGCAATGTTTATCTCTAAAGCGATACAATATCCGGCGATAGCGGCGAAATGCGTGAATATCGCTGAGAATACAGCGATATTCCCGCATTAATGCCAGTAGAGTCTTAGCCATAATATCCACCTCCCATTGGATATAATGGCTAAGAACTGGTCTGAGCAGGTGTTAGATTTTGCAGAAATTCGCGCTTAGCGCAAATATTTCTATCGCTACGCCTGCGTTAGCGATGTTAGCGACTGTTTTTAGTCGCTAACAGGTTGGGTACGCCCACTTTGCATGTCATTAGCGATGAATATCGCTGACATGCAAAGTGGGCCCCAAACTGCTCGCTATCGCCTACAAGCTGTCTCTAACTGCTGTTAGCGACAGCTAGCTAATAGGACGAAAAAATTATGGCCAGTAAAGCGGCGATAATCTCTTATCGCCCTCCTTGATAATATGCCACTATATTTGCTTCTTTATTACTCTTCAATGTCTTGAGAAAATTCTGTGCTCCGTTATGCAATTGTTGAAAAAAACTACTGACAGCTCAGATCATTTTCTGGACATTCCAATAGTAATTCTGAAAGATCTCTCAATCTCCCGAAGACATCTGAGCGGGTCAAGGTATCCGTTGGACAAGCAGACTGTTCAAGTAAATCCCATTTAAAAGAATGATATTGGATTTCAAGGGAGTTGTCCCACATCGAAATTGCCAACAATTACGCTTAAATAAAAGGTGAAGGTGATCTATCTTCATTACAGATTTTCTTCCAGGAGAAGGACTCTTCTCTCCAAGCAACACCAAAGGCAGCTTAAGGCAAATGAAGCTCTTTTACAGTACAATCAATGGGATTAGAAGTTTTTCCAATTTTTAAATTGATAGGAAAAAGGAAATGGCAGTTGAAAAGCCACTGATAGGTATAACCAAAAAATGAAAGATCGGTAAAAGCTAACAGAAAGCTAGGAAAAGCTTACAAAAATCTAATTCTCTGAGGAAACTTCTACTAAGTCCTTGACAGACCCTGAGAAAAGGGCGTAATCTACTATAGGGTTTGATTATCCACAGACCATGGTTGCCTCCAAGAACCTCTGTGGTCTACATAGGGTTATACGATCAAAGTAGCTGGAGTCAGTGATTAAAAATATACTATCTTAGATAACCGAAGCGGAAAAGATGTCCTTTGATACGAAGTTCTTTGTACCATCCGCTTATTCACATTGGGGCTTGCAAGATTTAAAAAAGGATATAATATCCCCATCAGTTGTTCCATCCTGAAACTTCTGTTGATCATTGCTCTTTGTGCAGTGGCTGCGATGTTGACAGTGAAAAGCGTATAGTAGATATAAGGCAAAGAAAGGTATATCCTGGAAAAGAGAAAACATAGGGCCCGAATCACAGAACTAACTTAAGACAAAATCCTAAACGTACTACTTTTGGTATTCACAGAATGCACTTACTACTTTTGGTATTCTCAGAAGGGATTTACGACTTCTAACTTTACGTCTGCACTCGTGCTGGAATTTCCAGCCCGGAGGTGGAGCTTCCGGCTTGGAGTTGGAGCTTGCAGCCCGGAGGCGAAGCTTGCGGGCCAGAGGCGGAGCTTCCAGCTCAGAGGTGGAGATTTCAGCCATGGCTAAATCCCCACATCCGAGCTGGAAGCTCTGCCTCCAGAAGCTCCGCCTCCGGACAGAGTGCGGACGTAAAGTTAGTAGTCTTAAATCCATTCTGTGAATACCAAAAGTAATAAGTGCATTCTGTGAATACTAAAAGTAGTAAGTTTCGGATTTTGTCTTACGTTAAATATGTGAATCGGGCCCCTAGAGTTGGAGAAAAAGCAGAGTGATTATTGTGATGAAATTAAATGTTTGGAAGAATTCAGATGAAATGCAATTGCCGTAACAAGTGATTAGATTGGATCATCTAATAACATCAAAAGATGAGGTTAAGAGATTATGTGATGGCTTGATACACCATCAGAGGGGGATTGAAGTAGTGTATTTTTGATTCCATCCTATGATACTGTAGAAGTGCATTCTAATCATGTGTATTCAGCACTCAAATATATTCTGTGTGATTAAAGATACTAATTTTTTATTTAGAGTACTCCATGTGAAAACCCATGAGAAATATAAATTGTGTGCCTATAAATGTGATTACTAGAGTTTTCTGCAATACTTATATATTAATACTCTGAGAGAAAACCAAATGTTACTCAGTGTAAAGTTTATAGTGTGATATATATGTGCAGGCTAGTGTTTAGATGTTTATGCATGTAACAAGAAATTATATTCATAATAGTGTATTTTGAACTGAGATCTTTTCGCAATCTTTTTCATCTTATTCATTCATTAAGGGACTTTTGTGGTATCAGGGATAGATTCAGCACAAGCTTACGTTTAAGTCTAGCATTTAATTTGTATTTAACTTTGAATGTAGAATGTGTTTGCTTACATTTCTGTTCCCACTGCAGATGCGAACAAGGCTTCATTATTTGGTATAGAAGGGTTTGTGTTTTAGTTGGATTGCAAGGTATGAGAAGATGGATCTTGGCAAGGAGAAACGTGGTAAAGAGCAAGGAGGCGAGTTCTTATTGAGGAGGAGAAGAATGGCGAAGGACGAATGGAGTAGCAACTTATTGATGTGGGAAAGGTGGTGCCAGAAACCAATTTGTGCTGGAATCATGGAAAGTTACTAGAGATGTTCATGGTTTTACGTTGAATGCAACTAATATCTTATGTTGTAATATAGTGAGAGTCAGAGAGACATCTTAGGACTTCATGAGGTGTAGACCTCTACTTCTGCTTTGTGTGGCTTTATGCTACTTGACCCTTGGTTGGATTTTCTTCTCCTGAAGACTCTAACAGCTGAAACCATTCAATTTCCTATTTTACTTATGCTTTTTAATTTTGTGTTGTCCCTTTTAAGGGATTGTAAGGAGAGTTAGTGTGCTCCTGCTCACCTTTCAATATCATTTGATGCAGTTTAATGTTTAAATCTTTTTTTCTTATTACTTGCATCATCATAACCAAATTAGTCGTATGCTTTTTATTATATAGGGTAAATCTCTTTGGACGCCTTCTGTTTGTTCTAAATTTTATACTGTGATGCTGAGACTGATGTATATCAATCTATTTTTGAATTTCTAATTAAACTTTACTTATCTCAGATTTAGGGCATGGTTACAAAGTTGAGCAGACCGCCACCGACAGGCCATCAGTGGTGTTCCGCCTGACATCCAGGGCCATGGTCCCACCGCCAGATTATGATGCCAGCAGTCAGAGCACTGAAGTCAGGGGGAAAGACCGCCGCATCTGACAGCATTGGCGATCCCCTTGTGGTGATGGTCGGATTAGTTATCCCTGAATGGTGGTGTTGGAATTATGATGCCCCTTTCTGACAGCCTTTCAATGTCAATCTGACCACCTTAGAAAGGCTGTCAGAAAGAGACTTTGAGGGCTCCTAGCAGGGCCCCCATGCCCCCTGGGCCTCTGCTATTAAGCCCGGGGGCAACTCTTGTGCCCCGTGTGCCAGGCATAATGTGGTATCTGGCACGCAGGGGCAGGATGTCTGTAAACATTCCTTTTGCCATTCGATCGTGTGCTGTAGCCCTTTTCCAGGTTGCAGCACAAGCCTCAGTGGTAAAGAGCATGTTTCCAAATGCCCACATGGCGGTCATATTGTATTTTGCCAGGCAGGACTGCCGACTACCTGTCAGCCGGCCCGATCCCACTACAAAGTCGGTCAGACTGGCATTGAAATGAAGGCCTTAGTTAATGTGTGACTAAATTTGTTACACTGTATTGACATTTAAATTGTGATTCTTTCCACTCTCTTAACTCTCAAGCAGCTAAAAAGACTATTTGGCTGAGTAGGGATGTTTAAGTTGGTTCTTTGCTCGCTCAGTATCCACATTCTATCCACACTCATTGTTTCTACTATTTATACAATTCAAGGAGGCATCTGTAGCTGAATACATCATTAAGAAGCATTCAACACTCAGGGAAAAGAATGAGCAGCACAATTATAATGTATGTAGTTGTATAATGCAGCATGTTACAGGGAGATTTGCATCAAAGTAGACACACAAGGCCAAAAAAGTTTATATTGCATGTCTCCGGTCAAGCTAATGGCCATTTTGTGTGCCACTTGCATCTTCCAACCAACTGAAAGTTTAGTCTCAGAAACATGAAAACACTTGCTGGTGGCATTTGAATTCTTAGGAGTAAAATATGATCTGGCAATGTTTTTTTTTTATGGTACTTTTCTACGCCGGTTGAATGAGACGCTGGAATGTTGTTTGTTTACCTACGGAGCTGCAATTTCCCCTGATGAAGGGCTTTGCTTGCCCGAAAAGCATTGGGTCTGCACAAGGATGATTTACCCACGTTTTTACGTTGCTACAACATCAAATCTGATGATTGAACAATCATTGAGCCCGGGACGTGGGGCGCGGGCTCACTGTGCGATTGGATTCAATCTATCCTGGCTGGGTCCTGGAACACTTGTTTCAGTCCAGGGAGGACCTGGCCTGGCAGTTCAGGCTGGACGGTTCCCATTGGGCACGGTGTCAAGACTGATTTGCATATGGCTGGGTTCAAACTGGAAAGCCATGGGGAGCAAAACAATTATGGATTTAGGCCCAGATCTCTGTGCAAGGGTGACTGTATGACATTCTGCCCATCAATTGTTCTTTTTGCATTTGTCACCTCCAGTGGGGTGGGTTTGCCCAGACGTGGGTCCCATGCTCTCAATACCACTGGAGTTAAGCTATCCTGGCTGATGTGGGAAAAAATCCATAAACCAGTCCTAGGACGCTTGTTTCCAGTCCAGAGAGGACATGGCCTGGCAGTTCGGGCTGGACTGTTTCCATTGGGTGCAGGGTCAACACTCACTTGCATATGGCTGGGTTCAAACTGGAATGGCATAGGGAGCAAAAAAAATATGGATTTATGCTGAGATCTCTGTACTGGGGTGAATGTATGACATTGTTCAGAATTCTGTCCATCAATTTCCCTTTTTGTGTTTGGTTTGCTAGCAACACCTTGAGAACATTGAGAAAGTATACCTAGAAATGCATCATTCTCATTGCTTGCCATTGGCTTTGTAACTCCTGTTTTCTTGCTGCCCATTTGCAAACTTTAATTGTTTAAGGCGGTTCTGCTTAAGTTCATAACTTCTGTTGCCCAGACCTTATTTACAGTATCCTTCCGAGTGCTCCCTTTCTGAAACAGACATGTAAATTGTGTTCTTGTCTCGTCAGATGTCAGGAGCTGCTTTCCAAGGGCGCTTTTTTACTTTTCGTTCTCTGATTCCAAAGTGAGAGGATTAATGTGACATTTTTGCTGGATACGGGGGGTAGAAAGAAGTTTTTTCTGAGCATACAACAACATTTAGATGAACTGTGGAAGTATTTAAGAATATATCAAAATTAGGAACACAAATGAAGCACTTTTTTGTTATTTCTGAAAATGTGTTTGAAACAAATACTTTAATATGATCAAAACAAATCATTACACTAGGTTATGCAACCCCACGCGTTTGCGTCTGCGCACAGTATGGTTATATTAGTAAAACTGCATGTCTGTGCAAATGTAATGGTCATTTCAGTTTAAAAAGTGTTGTCTGTAATGGCAGTGTGCTACCACACCATGAATACTGCACTCTAAACCACTCCACTCTACTTTGCACCACTCCACACCATTGAACTTTACTCTGCACCACCCCGCTTTACACCAATATATGCCTTTGGCATTTGCACCACTCCACTCTACGTTACTGCACTTTATACCACTGCACGTTATGGTTCCCTACTCTACCCTGAAACACTCTACTCCATGCAAACACACTCTTTGCTACTCTACTCTACACCATCTAACTCCTCACCACTGCACTCTACACCACTCCAGTATAGGTCCCACCACTGTACTCTGCACAACTGTACTCTTCGCCATTCTGCAATACTACACTCTACGTCACTGCACTATATGCCAATACACTCTATACCAATGCACTTTACTCTGTAACACTCAACTCTATGCCCCTGCACTCTACACCAACCCACTGTACACCACTCTAATCTACTCTGTACCACTGCACTCTATCCCACTTTTCTCTATGCCATTACAATCTATGCCACTCAATGCAACTGCACTCTACCCTGTACAACTCCACACTATGACCCTTCACTCTACTCTGAAACAATCTATTCTATGCCGCTGCACTCTACGCCACTCTACTCCACTCTGCACCACTCCACTTCATGCCACACCACACTACTCTAATCTACTCTCAGCCACTGCCCTCTAGACCAAAGAACTCTACGTAACTGCACTCTGTCACTGCATTCTACTCCACTGCACTTTACTCTGCATCATTGTACTTTAGGCGACTTCTCTCTATGCCACTCTACACCACTGCATTCTGCCACTCAACTCTGCAACACTGCATTCTCTGCCGATCACCTCTACACTACTCTGCACTGCTCGACTCTATGCTACTTCACTCTACATCATTGCAGTCTATGCCACCGCACTCTATGGCACTATACTCTACTTTGCAAGCCCCTCATGCTACTCTACTTTGCACCACTCTACACCACTGCAATCTATGCCACCACACTCTGTGCCATTGCAGTCTACTGTTCACCATTTTAATCTATGTCACTGCATTCTATGGCACTGCATTGTATGCCTCTGAATTCAATGCCACTGGCCTCAATGCCATTACACTCTATGTCACTTTAACCTGCAACACTCCATGTCAATGCATTCTACACCAGTCCACACATTCTAATCCACTCTTCGCCATTCCACTCTACGATACTGCACGCCTATCTCCTCCTCTGCACCACTAACCTTTTGCCATGCTGAACAGTAGCTACGCTGGTATACAACAAGGCTAAAATACATTGGCCAAGCCAATAGCTCTTGCAAGACCTATTAACTTGCAAATGCTTGTCATGATTGTCTTATCCATTGCCTAAACCACAGAGAAATGTATTGGGCTCCCCATCCTCCAGACCTGTACCACATTCTGTTGTAAATGAATCTAGGACCCTAGTGTAATTTTCCCAATTCATGCCCTTATATAGGTACAAATTACCCAATCCTTATATAGGCATAGAAATCATTGCCATATTTGGACTGAGCCTATACAGCCCAATTACAGCATGGCTACTTCCCCTAAGTTCCAAGAATCAACAACGATTTCTTAGAAAAACCTGCCTTCAGCAGCTAGGGACCACCCCTGGCCTGAATACTAATTTATCTAGGAAATCATGGAGTTTTCAAAGAACTGAGTCTTTGAGTGATGTTATTAAGTCCAATCATACGTCAAACTCGGCACCTTCAAAGTATAAATATGGCTACATTTGCCCAGACAAACACACATTGGTTTGGAGCAGATTGACTAACTACTTGCCTGATGCCTGCAGCGGCAAGTGCCGAAAGAAGCCGACCCTCCAGCTGACGCACTGAGAGACGCTGTCTTTTCTCCAGCCGAGAAATCCAGCTCCAGTGTTTCCAGGCTACCCTTGCGGGTTGCTGGGAAATCGAGTCCTAAGAGAGCGATACAAGACCTCCTTCAAGGTACGGAGCTGATTAGACCCTAGGAAAATTCTTGGAATAGATTCTTGGCAAAGAATACTAAACTTGAGCTGCACCTCACTTACTTCTTCCCTCGTACTAGACTTAGGTTAGGTACACCGGGGTAGGCATATTTTAGAAGCACCATTGAGTACTTTTAGTCATTATTTTATCACTGTTTGTATTTTATATGTTTTAAGGCAATTTATGGCTTAGAAACCATATCATGCTTTTACAGTACTACTTTATAATACTTTTCGTATTATAAGCCCTGTACTTTATAACCAGTATTACGATTGTATCAGTACATTTCTTATGCTTGAGAAAGAAGACTGTTAAATAAATACCTTTTATTGAAAACGCCTGTCTCTCTATTTTCTCAGCACCTCTGATGAAACGAAGCATGCACGATTGACTGAGTAAAATAGTTATCTATTTTTTCCACGACTCTAGAGATTGATTTCTTATTCTTGGGAAACAAAGTTGTCATGTTTATGCGGTTGTCAGAAACTAATCCCTTCTTGTTTATTCGAGAAAGATTCTAATGACCTCTGAGCTAGCTGACACTCACAATTAAGTTTAATATATACGATAGAGACCTAGTCGACCTCAGTCCTACGTCTAAACTATAGTATATGTTATTCCAATGGGCAGAGCCTATTGAGAATATAGGAACTACACTACATGGCGCCCAACGTTTGGTAAGGTGATCATTTAACGCTAGATACTAGAGTAACTCAGTCGTGCTTTTCACACAGACCCTTTTCTTCCCGTAAAATACTCCAATAGACGTCTGTAGTGGGTAAAAGTTTAATATCCGCCAAAACTGAGTAGGACAAAAATCCTATGTATTAGTTTTTGGTTTGTTCAACTTTGAAGGATACAGTGTTCCAAAATATTGTGCACCTAATCTTTGTTTCCTTGAAACTTGCTCTGCAAACTCTTCAGCCAGTAAAATAATGATTAGTGATAAAGAATTAACTACAGCTGCAGCTCAAACAGTCTTAGATGACATAAATCTCCAATAAAATGACCTGGATGCAATAATCATCCCGGCGAATATAAGGAAAACCTTAACTATATATCTTATAGAAAATGGAGTATCATCGAGAGGTGGTAAAGTAATCTTTGTTATAGAGGCACATGAATATCGGCAAACAGAGGTATTTTATTCATGGATTCGGTTTCCTACAGCAAATCCGGTAACACACGAGTTCCACTACTACAAAGTAGAGGAACCTCCAGCCGAATAATTCCCTTTCGAGGACGTTGAAATTCCATTAACTTACCAAGAGCATAAACTCTGATTTAACGGCGCCCTAAAACATCAAAATCACATTACCAGGCTCGTTCCACTAGGCAGACCAGGGGTAACATGGCCGGTACTGGCCAGCTACAAACCACATCCTGACATTAACAGAATGACAGGTCCAGAACTGTTGGTTCAGCTTAAACAGTTAATTAAAATACACAGACAATTGGTTCAATATGTCATGAGGACTTTAACAGTCCAACCAGCTGTAAGGATTCCACAGCACACCCCTCACCAGGGGAATACAAACAAAAACACACCACAGACTATACAATCAGTCATTGGTAAATTGCCCGCAAAGAGGGAACAGATTTCGTTCTGGTTAGCTCAGAAAATTACTCAAATAGAGGCAGTATTCCCTGAAAGTACACCTCATGAGAAACACAGAATTCTGAAAATCTGTTTACTAATGGGGATAGCACAACATGTGGGGGACTGTGATACTTGGGGTACAGTATTTTCTTCAATCTACACAAAAACACATGGCATCCCGTCTATGGCGGTAATACCAGATGTTCTGAGGCAGATTCAAAATGAATACGGTCCATAACTGGCCTTAAATCTAGGTATGAAATTACTGAAAGAAGGTCTCAGCTATATTATTAGCTAACATTAGAGGTGAACCAGCATCCGTGGCAATCCGCCAAAAGTCAAAAGAAACAGATATAACAGACCGACCATATGAGCTTGCTAGAATTATTGAAAAATCTTATGAAGAATTAGGAAGAGATAGTTTGGGTGGGAAACCAGTAAAACCCGAATTAACAGAAAATCCTGAAAAGGTTTTAATTAAAATTAATCTCACTACTCCTAAAAAGAAGTGGGAAAATACTAAACAGACACTTCCTAAAGAGAAACATTCTCAGTCCAGAGGAAGATCTCCCCAACGGGAGCCCTCTGAAAAAAGATATAACCTTAGTAATAGGGATACTTTAAGCACACCGGATAGATATCAAGATACTGATACACATTCCTCTCGTACCTTTTAGACTTCCTCGCAGAAATCCGAGAGGAGAGGACGACAAGAACCAAAAGAGGAACGCGTAAAGTCCAAAGAAGAACAGCACGTTCTAAAAAATAAGAAAACTCAATTCCCCAAAAAAGAAGGTAGCAAGCATAAAAATCAGACACGCCGAGGATCCTGAGGACACAACTCAAGAACGGGGAGTTGGCTCAGACAATGCTAGACAGCGCAGCAGAAGTCACCATAGTTCGCAAGATCCTGAAGGATCATCTGGAGACAGTGGACTTGAATGAATCCATTCAAGTTGAAACTGCAGACACCAGGGTTAGTGTACCCCACAAGTTATATGAAATAATACTCCGGATGGAGGGGGACATAACTAGAAAAATAGGAGCAATCTTTTGGGAGAAGCTCTCTAAGGGCTATGACATTCTTCTGGCTGAACAAGACTAGCCACCAGAATTTGTCAGGGAGTGCCCACATGGTGAAGAGATAATTATGCCAGCCTTCTCAAATCACATTCCAACTCCTAAAAAATACACATATGCCAGAAAATGGGCAGTAGCTCAGGCTCCAGCATTATATAAAAATCATGTAGGATGGGATGAGGACTCTTCTCACCATAAAATCCAGTTAAAAAATCAGCCTACTGCACAAAGGCAGTATCCAGTTAAGCAAGAAGCTAAAGAGCAGGTCAGGGAGATTTTAAATCAACCTGATAATCAAGGGGTGATTGAAAAATGCACCTAGTCAATGAACAATCCTTTGTTTCCTGTCTCCAAACCAGACAATTCACATTGTCTAGTACTGGATTACAAACATTTAAACTCCTGTTGCAAAACATTTGCAGTAGCAAATGCACACAGTGCAGCATTGATGAATAAAATTGTGCGGAAAAAATATAAAACAACATTAGATATTTCAAATTGGTTTTTCTGTCAAAATATTGCACCTGAAAGTAGGCATTTGACCGCTTTCTCAATTATGGGAACACAGCAACAATTTTGCTGTCTCCCCCAAGGATTCAAGAATAGTCCAGGGTTCTTTTCAGCCAGGGTAACAGAGTTACTACCAATGTATGATCACGAGGCATTATCTTATGTCGATGACATCTATCTTACAGATGATGCTTTGGAGGTGCACTTAAAAAGAGTGAACGCCATAATACTTGGGTTCGCGTCTGAAGGGTACAAATTCAATTTTAAGAAATCACGAATTGCCCACCTCAACGTCCTATTCTTAGGATACGAACTTTCAAGTGAAGGTAAAAGAATGGCAGCTAACTTTCAAGAGAAATGTGCGCTGTTATAACCTCCAAAGACGCTGAAAAACTTACAGTCAATTCTAGGTTTCCTGAATTTCGGAAGAACTTATGTTCTGAATTATGCAGAAAGGGTTAAACCTCTCTACGAATTAAACAAACCTGATTTTAAACCAACTAATTGGACTCAAAACCACCCAGAAATTTTGCGTTCAGTGCAAACAGACATGTTAGCAAAAACACAGTTAGAAACACACGATAATGTGCACAACTTTGTGATCCGAATCATCCCAGGAAGATGCAGATTCACATACCTAACCTTTAATGAAGGTGAAAAGGTACCAATAGCATACAAATCACACTTGTACACACAAGCTGAAATAAAATTCACTTCTACAGAACAAATTCTGACAGCGGTTCAAACTTCAGTAGCAAAAGAGAGAGCTCTCGCACA
Organism: Lissotriton vulgaris; assembly: GCF_964263255.1. Lineage (NCBI taxonomy): Eukaryota > Metazoa > Chordata > Amphibia > Caudata > Salamandridae > Lissotriton > Lissotriton vulgaris. The sequence goes on from NC_141689.1 coordinate 388,133,207, forward strand.
GGGAAAACAAATAATGATCGTCACACCTGTACCTGCCTTAGAGGCAGTGACTAAAGCAAGCATTCCAAATGCAAAAGCTTCACATCCGGGATGGATACAATGGGTTAACTCTCTTGCTGCAACAGACGTCGAATACGTTTTTGACCCCTACTTGAAAACGCAAGAATTTTTACAATACGAACACGAATGTCCTCTGACGACCACGATTCTACCTCTAGAACATTACGGATGTATAATCTATACAGACGGATCAGCACAGCCCGCAATTGGAGGTAAACAAGCCTATAGTGCTGCATGCGCGATTGTTAAAGGTCGCTGGCGCAAAGGTACTTTTCGACCTACGGTCACTAAAACTCAATCACTCGGAGACTGTACAGCTCTGCGAGCTGTACTACAGGCTTTCAAGATGGCGCTTTAAAATACCGATCGCGAATTCCCTACACTAATAGTGTGCGATTCATATTACTGCGTACAAACTTACAATGAGTATCTGCAGAACTGGGTTCAAAACGGTTTCAAAGATGCAAAAGGTGGCACAATTAAACATAAAACGCTTTGGGAACAAGTAGTTCTTTTGCAGAAAGAACTACAAAAGACTCACGTTATTCATACACTGAGTCATCAGCGTGATGGCGTTCACGTTGCAGGGAATTTATTGACTGATGAAGCCACGAAGGCAGCTGTGCAAATGGCATCTGTAGCAGCAATCACTCAGTCAAAAACAAAAAAAGACAGCGAAATAATGCAAGCTGTCACTGCCTCAGTCAAAGACAGTGGTAAGACACTCCCGAAAGGCTTTCCAGTAAAGTACTCATATATAACTGATGCGAACAATGTTCCTTTTGCTCAAATCCCTGGAGTGGGGGATAGGGCAATTCCAAACATGGAACATAGATTAGGACTAATCTTAGCAGCAGATGAAGGACTGGCCTCTGCACACGCAGGAGTTCCCGCCACAGTATCATTATTAAAATTGGTGGCCACGCATGAGGAAACAAACTAGAAACTATGGGCCAGATGTAGGACACCAAATACCGGTTGGTATCGGCCGATTTCGGCCGTTAACGACCGGTATTTGGTTTTTGATATGTAGGGGGCCTAAAATTTACAGAATCGGTAAATTTACCGATTCAATAAATTTACCGATTCGGTAAAATACCGAATCGGTAAAGTTACCGAATCGGTAAATATAGATGTAGGTGGCAATGAAAACAGTGTCACAGGCCCTTGAGAATTCGTTATTTACCACAAAATATTATTTGGTGGTAAATAACGAATTCCTGTCTACATGCACATTTGTACATGTACACCTGTGCCATGTGACACACATACGTGACACACACACATACATGCCCTATCAGCATGTATGTGTGCCACGTGGCACACAAGCCAGAATCAGGGGTGCAACAGGGTGTCAAAGTGACACCCTGCCCCCCTTGACAATTCGGTAATTTTACTGAATCGGTATTTACTGATTCGGTAATTGACATTGATTCCTATGGGCCTCAAGGCCCATAGGAATCAATGGCAATTACCGAATCGGTAAATATTGATTCGGTAATTACCGAATCATACCGATTCGGTAAAAATTACCGAATTATTTCCTACATCTCATTTACCGAATCTAGAATACCAAATTGGTCAAATTCGGTATTCTGGAGTCGGTAAATGAGATTTACCTACGTCGGGCCCTATGTTCTAGAATGTGAAATCTGCCAAAAAATGAAAGTTTCTACAGTAAAACGTCCTGCACAGATGCCCCTTCTAATTTCAGATAAACCTCTAGCATGTCTTTACCTGGACCACTGTGGTCCCTTAACAAGGGATGGCAACTATAAATATATCATGGTCGCAGTGGATTCCTGCACAAGATTTATTTGGATGTGGCCCCAGTGCTCGGCTGACGCCAGAACTGTTATAAAGGATTTGCGTCTCTTTATCGGCACATACGCAATTGGCACGCTACATTCTGACCAGGGTCCTGCGTTTAGCTCTCCAGCTTACAAAAAGGCCATGGCTAGCTTGGGCGTTGCATTGCAGTATTCTAGTCCCTTCCATCCTGAGGGTAATGCGGTAGTGGAAAGAAAAAACCGTGTCATAAAGCAATCCATAACAGCTAAGGTATTAGGTTCGGATGATGGGTGGGTCAAACATCTAATAAGTGTCCAACGTAGTCTTAACAATCTGCCAAGAAATTCTCTGGGTGGAATCACTCCATATGAATTGCTGTTTGGTACTAGAATGATAATCAAAGACCTCGATTGTCAAACTTCAGTGGTGGAACAAAAACGCTTTGATGTCAAAGATCGTTTGGCTGTTTTACAGGACTTAAATGAAACAAGAAGTCTGAGTAACAGAAGCCAACAACCACTGAAGAAAAACCACCTGTCCCAGCAAGACCTGTCTGGATTCCAAAGATTGGGGATCTAGTCAGGGAAAAGATCGCGGTAAAGAAGGAATTTCTTACAGAAAAGCAGTATTTGTATTGGCAATCCAAGGAACAAGATCAGTAGTACTACCGCCCCTCGATGGTAAAAGGGAGAACAGAGTTTGGTCCATCAAACTGGTCAAACCACTACATGTGGCCAATAATAGGTAGTAGGCCAGTGGACTCCCAAGATGTAGCAGAAAACCAAATATTGCTACTATCCAAGGGGTTCAGACTGAAAGACTTATCACCTTTGATAAACCTACAGTAAGAAAAGAAGATCTATGCAATAAAGCCATGGAACTTTTGTCTCTTGAGACCCAAATAACAGTTTGTCAAGAAACACCTGTCTACAATGATGTAGCCTCTGACTATAGGAAGAAGCAGCTCCAAAGATTAATAACAATCCTGATGCAATTGCAACAATTGACAGAAGTGCCTCTGGCTATTTTATCAACTTTCATACCTTCTCTGAGGATCCCAGTGAACCTGCAGAAACGCCAGCAAATAAAACTTTCAAAGAAAAAATAACAGAACTCTTTCATCAACTTGAAAAAACATATCTGGTTTCACCATGGATTGAATTTTGGATTGTGTTAGGTGTACTTTTCCTCCTGCTCTGGCTCATTCTGGTTTTAAGCTTGGGAAAATGATAGTTGGAAAATACACTACAATAGGCACAGCAAGTCAGAAAATCAACTTGGTCCTGAAACCTCACAAATCATCTCATCGTGAAAGAAGAGACCTCTCATCAGTGAACATCACAGCCATTCCCATACCTGGTGGTATAGCGTGGGACAGAACTGATTATGACATCTATGGCCCGGTGGAGCTGCTGAAGATTCCACACCAGTTCAAGGTTTCTTTGAGTGACTTTGTATGACCCATCACATTTTCTGATGATTGGGACTTTGAGACTATTAATATTATGATATCAGATATAGAAATGTCTGCAAAATTTACGGAACATGACTATTTAGAAGGTTCATCAGATTATGAACAAATGTATTGTTTTAATCATTATGGTCACCATTATTTGCATAAATCTGCAAGCCCTAGGAATGTTTTTACATATAATCAATGGGAACATTGAACAACGCCGCCAAAGGGCAGCTCAAAAAAATGTATGAAAAGTTTCTATACTTCTCAGGTTTTAATGTGACAAATCCAGAAACGTTTTATTTCAAAAATGTAAATAAGACACGAATGAAAACAATGTTGACCAATACTAAACAAATTTATTCTGCAAACTTTTATGCTCAGCTGTCTACACTAGGTTTTGACTTTTGGAAAGACAACATTGAGACAAAAACTGTCTGGGGCACGAAAGACTGGCAGGTGCAAGGTTTAGAAGTCCTGTTCAGAGCCTGCATTATACCAGAACAAATAATGTTATTAAATTACACTCTTCAACAAACTTCTTGTTTTGGCCTGGCTAAGATAAAAGATTTAATTAAACCGTCTATACCTAAACCCACATCTGAGAGTAATGATACTACAGAAAATAAGGTAGACGTACCATATATTTTAAGACACAACAGAACTAATCCTGATTGGAAAAAATGGTTAATCTGGCCCACAGACACTAATAACTGTCAAGATAGAATCCTGAACAAAACACAAGGGTTCAAAGTGAATAAGCCAGATCCAAGATACTCCCAGAGACAACATCCAGGGATAGTAACTACTTACTGTGTAGGAAATCTACACGGTATATACGCTGTGTACAACGAAGCTTGGAAAATAATGCAAATGGAAACTGCAGAAAGAATACGAGAAATTGATCATATTAATTTAGAGAAAACTCTCTCTGTAGTGGACAATGGGTAACGACTCTGTCCTCCAGAATATATTCTTTGGACAGCATTGTTTCATCTGCAATTGACATAATAGAGCAGGACTTGCTAATGTTACAACATGGCCAGTCCCAATTACGTTCTATAATGCAGTTAGGCTGGACGTTACAAAATCTACATTCAGGCTACGTGCCGTGGGGTCTAATCAACACAACGTCATTGTTTGCTATATTTAACCTTACAGATAAACAAATCTCTTTGGCACAAAGAGGAGCAGACTATTCGGAACTGAGCATTAAAAAACTGGAAAGATTACCATTGACAGTTTCTGAGAAGCCTGTCATTGAATGGATAATACATGGCACCATTACGATACCAGTGACGATTTTCCAATTTCAGTATTGTCTACAGCACATACCAGCGGGCATGTATGAAAGGTTGGGCAAAGAATACATTAAGTCGACCTGGACTTTACCATACACGCACAAATGTTGGAGTGGGGGAAAAGAGGTATTCCTTAGTGGTAAAAATTGTAAGAACTCACCAAGTGGTACACTTTTGTGCCAAGGTATTAATTTACACGGAGCCTGCAAAGGATCGGCAAATAACCTCTCTTGCCACCTGCACGGTACACCCTCCACAGTGATAGAACCAATTTTCAGGCAGCTACCCAATGGCAGCTACATTATGCTCAATGACCACAGTTGTTGTGGCATGTTGCCAGGAAAACTTATCTCGTGAGTGTGTCATCCAGGGTCACTTGATGTATGCAAGTATTGTATCCAAAGAGCAAGACAGACAGGGAGACGGAATTATGGCCTTCACTGAATAACTCTTCTATACAAATTGATTCTTTAAGCAGAATGAAAGTCATTCTTTTGCAAAAAACTGTGCCACTGACCTCGTCTAAAGAAACATATGATCTTCAAGTTGCAAGGACTTCTGCAAAGATACATGCATTATTATCAACAAACTGCCCAATACATTTCGCAGAAATGTTAAGTCAAATCTTAAATATGTCTGATACCAGTGGCATAGCACAAGTATTTAAGACGATTTTTTCGAGACTGTTGACACCACTTGGAGCAGTCCTCGGCATTCTTAAAAAATGTTTGTGCACTCTGTGTTCGGCAGTCTGCCTCTCATTTTGGGACTCGTAGCAGGAATTCTATTTTTATTCCTTCTACTCCAATATGGCAAGTCCGGTCACCAGCGATACCCAGACTACCATGGAACAATGCCTCCTTGCCATGAAGTATCATGAGAGAATTACACAGATTCTTGGCTTGGCTCGTTTAAGAGATCCCGAACACAACTTGGTTTCTTTCGTTCAGACCAATCTGGCAAGATTGCATCTTACCTGTTCTATGATGCCTGCTTTGCGGAGAAGAATGCGTGTTGGACATTTGTCTTACACTTCCATCAGTCCTGCCATCGGATGTTGATGCTTTGCTAGGTCCGGTAATGACTCATGCATCGTGTTGCCCCCAACGGCTACCAATTCTGATGACAGCATTCATTGAGGTCTCACTGGCAGGTCTAACTGAGGGTGAGATACGTGACACTACAGGCACACGGGTACTATCTACTGCGGACATTGCTAATGCTTCAAACTCCGATGGCGATGATCCTCATCTATGCACATTTGACCTGCTAACTGAAGTGGCCCCACTTTCGCCTACTATGGTAGACAGTTTCTTTGCCAGCCTAGATGATCTGATGTTTTCTCCTGACACCGAGAATAACTTTTGATTCATGACCACAGCATTCCCTGAACTCTCACGTTCGGCCTTCATTTTTTCAAAACAAACTAGCTAACAATTTGAACTTTTTTAAAATAGAACTTTTTGGCACAGAGTGATCTGCTTACAGTAGAACTATTCTTAGAGAACAAGATTTCTTTTGAAAACTTTCTAATGACAATATTTGGCCTAATCATCATCACAAAACAGTTTAAATATTATATTATGGGATAGTCTTGGTTTCTTTTCAATGACCTTAAGAGACATTTCATGAATGTAATTTTTGTATTATGCTAGAATGTATGCTCTCATAATATGCTTCATATCCGTTGAGACTTGTTTTTCCATACTCTTTATACTAGTTTCATGTACAAACGCCTTTTCAAATGCAATTTGTATTTTGTGTTTTGGTTGGATTGTAAACACTAGCTCTTGAAATGCTTCAGTACTGATACGTTTAGTTTTACTGAACTTAAAATCGTGGAGTGGGTGTTGTAAATTAATCGAGGACCCTAGTGTAATTTTCCCGATTCCTTATATAGGTATAAATTACCCGATCCTTATATAGGCATAGAAATCATTACCATATTTGGACTGAGCCTATACAGCCCAAATACGGCATGGCTACATCCACTAAGTTCCAAGAATCAACAACGATTTCTTAGAAAAACCCGCCTTCAGCAGATAGGGATTTCCCCTTGCCTGAATACTAATTTATCTAGGAAATCATGGTGTTTTCAAAGAACTGAGTCTTTGAGTAACGTTATTAAGTCCAATCATACGTCAAACTCAGCACCATCAGAGTATAAATATGCCTACATTTGCCCAGACAAACACACAGTGATTTGGAGCAGATCGACTAACTTCTTGCCCGACGCCTGCAGCAGCAAGTGCCGAAGGAAGCCGACCCTCCAGCTGACGCACTGAGAAACGCTGTCTTTTCTCCAGCCGAGAAATCCAGCTCCAGTGTTTCCAGGCTACCCTTGCGGGTTGCTGGGAAATCGAGTACTGAGAGAGAGATGCAAGACCTCCTTCATTCTAAACCAAAGTACAGAGCTGATTAGACCCTTAGAGAATTCGTGGAATAGATTATTGGCAAAGAATACTAAACTTGAGCTACACCTCACTTACTACTTCCCTCGTACTCGATTTTGGTTAGGTACACCGGTGTAGGCGTATTTTAGAATCACCAGTTGAGTACTTCTAGTCATTATTTTATCTCTGCATGTATTTTATATGTTTTAAGGCAATTTATGGCTTAGAAACCATATCATGCTTTTACAGTACTACTTTATAATAATTTTCATATTATATGCCCTGTACTTTATAACCAGTATTACGATTGTATCAGTACAATTCTTATGCTTGAGAAAAAAGACTGTTCAATAAATACCTTTTATTGAAAACGCCATCTCTCTATTTACTCAGCGCCTTTGGTGAAACGAAGCATGCACGATTGACTGATTAAAATAGTTATCTATTGTTTCCACGACTCTAGAGATTGATTTCTTATTCTTGGGAAACAAAGTTGTCATGTTTATGCGGTTGTCAGAAACGAATCCCTTCTTGTTTATTGAAGAAAGTTTCTAGGTACCTCTGAGCTACCTGGCACTCACAATTACGTTTAATATATACGATAGAGACCTTGTCGACCTCAGTCCTACGTCTAAGCTATAGTATACGTTATTCCAATGTGCACAGCCTATTTGGAATATAGGAACTACACTACGATTCAGGACTAGTTGCATTTATACAAGGGTGCCAGCATGAACTGAAGTAATTTTCCCTCATATTCACTTAAAAAAAACAGACAGTTCTTGGGGAAGAAACCAAGGTATATTTCTATACTCTCAATGCATGAACCTGTTATGAAACCTTTCCCCTGCATGTGTGAATTCTTCAATAAAACTGTTCTAGGCACATTCAAATGTGAATTTTAAAGCATGAAAATTGTAATAACAATTACCTACCATGGCATATCTCGGTGACTCACAAGACACTACATTTTATCATTAAAATGGAATATGCCGAAATACATTTGACAAAGGAATTCACATAGAGACAGAATACTGAGTGAAAGGAAAGAAAACTGAGACAAAAACAGACAAAGATACAAGTAAAAGAGCTACAGACAGACACAGATGGTAAAATCTGTATAAGACACTGTGAGTGAGTTATTATTATTATTATTATTAAGACGGTCTTATATAGCGCATAGTTACCCTGGGGCATCCCAGCGCTTAGTGAGTGAGAGAGTAAGTGAGTATGTGCATGGAATTACAGGATAATATTTTGTGTTCCATAGCAGCCTAATTAGCTCTATATTTTATATTTAAAGATTATATGGTGCAGCAGGTGACACTTGAATTTCCTGACTTTAAAAAAGCAGTACATTGTAGGCAGTATAATCTTCAAGGCTGGCCCGTCACCATGACTCAACAGCGGAAGGTTTTTGATTTCCTCACTGAGGTGGAGTTACGATCTTTGCATGAGACCTGATCCTAACCTTCAGCAGAAGAATATGTCCATGATATAAAAATAACTTGCTGACCACACAGAAATCTCATAATTCATAGCACTCGTCTTACCTCCCTCAGTGGGTCATTGAGCTCGCTGAGAATATTATCCTCGTCGAAGATCTTGCCTTGGTATCGGTGCTCATAGTAGTCATGGATCTTCTGCCGCATGTCTGAAGGTAACTTATGGAATGACATGTACTGTTCGACTTGTTTGTACTATAAAGAGAGGAACGTATTAAAAGTCCATTATCAATGAAAGGCAGTGATTTATCCAAATGCACATTCAAACAATTACTGAGAACATGATGTAACTTCGACAAAGCAGGGATACGAAAACAAGCAAATAAATTGGGTGAGTTAATGCTTAGTTTAATTAATCTAATTTCTTCAATCATATACAAGCGGCATCACTATACACGTGTTCATTGCAATCATATGCAGTGCAATTGTTCCTGGCATGACAGCAATAAAAACTGGACTTTTTGCCTTTCATGATCATAATTTATAAATCACAATGGGTGATAGTCCTTATGCTCAGAATGTGTTCCAACTTTTGCAGGTGTACAGAGGCACATGTTTTAGTGGAGACCTAAAGAAAAAAACCAATACTGTACATATTCACAGAGGAGAAAAGGGTAGAGTGGACCACAATCCTCCTACCAAAAATGGAAGATTGAATTTTCTATGATATACCCTTGGTTTGGTTGGAGATAAACACATAAAATACTGATCATATCAATTGTGTAATATGCTCCTATAGCCCCTTGCGTTTTTGCCAGAAGCCCTTAATTGGATTATAGTACACAGGTACCTGGAATGTACTCATATTTGCCACTTATGGTTAGCCCAACAATCCATAACTCACACAACTGTTACAAGCTCTTTTAATGCAGGTATGGTAACCAAATCCCAGAAATAAATCCATTTATGGGCAGTTTCACCGACTGTATCATGTACACCTGCCATGAAATTCATAACTCATCCACCAAATGCAATGCTTATCTCACCCTTGATGTACCAGATGATGTCACAAAATATGTAAATGATCCCTCTAGTAGCTACCAACATGACATTATAAAAGAGACAACTATAAGCACACTATGATCTCATTGTAAATGTGTTGTACTTTTTAGATGCAGTGTGAAGTTCACTTCTTTATCATTATAAATATTGTGAGATTATTAATGGTCACAGTAATAGTAATAAGGAGTTCATACTGTCAAATGTCACAGAAAGGCTGTATGATCCAGAAATGTTTTTGGAATTGATAGTGCTGTATTTTAAGCATTGTGGTGAGACCCTGACAAAGCCAGTGGGTCTGTCTATTCTGTTTGTTGCATTTGGTGTGAAGCACATAAGAGTGGATTTTTTTATATAGTTCGGGACATTCAGGCGGTTAGTGGTGCGCCGAGTACAGGAGTGCAGAATGCAGTTAGGGGGTTCCCTGATCTTCGGGAACTTTTTAGGGTGCACCTGCTGTTGGCTGTTTAATCATATAAAGCATGCCATCATAGGCATTTGTGCCTGCCATTTTTATATATATTTGGACATGTATGTGTAAGAATTAGTGGTCCATGTAATGAGCAAAAGCACTGCCTATGCAATGATGTTTAAAGTATTGTTTGTAGCATTGCTGGGTGGGGAGACTTTAGCTAACTGCTCCCCCCCGAGAAAGCCTCTGACTGCTCAGCCTCAGTACCCGAACAGCCAAGTGCAAAAAATAATGAGGGTCCCAGTGCAGATCTGTGACTGGGGGTGACTGTCTGAAATGTGTTGACGCTCTGTCCTTCATCTCTTTGTTTGCCTTGGCTTAGCAGGGTATGCCCAGACGGGGGTCCCTTGCTCACTTTGCTCTTGGATTCAAGCTAGCCTGGTCAGTGAGGGGTATTACCCCAAAACCAGTCCCAGGATGCTTGTTTCCAGTCGAGGAGAGACCGGACTTAGCATTTCAGCTGGACTGTTCCCATGAGGCACAGGGTCAAGACTGATTTGCAGATGGCTGGGGCTGAACAGGGGTGGTGAACTGAGCTAAAGAATGATGATGGATTCAACCCAGATCTGTGACTAGGGGTGAGTGTCTGAAAAGTGTTGGCACTCCATCCTTGTGTTTCTTTTCTTCACCATGGGTTGGCAGGGTATGCCCAAACATGGGACCCTTGCTCACTTTGCCATTGGATTCAAGTTCGCCTGGCTAATGAGGGGTGTTACCCTGAAACGGGTCCCAGGATGCTTGTTTCCAGTCCAGGGCAGACCTGGCTTGGCAGTTTCAGGCTGGATTGTGCCCATGACGCAAAGGGTCAAGACTTATTTGCAGATGGCTGTGTCTGAACTGGATTGGCGAAGTGAGCTGAAGAATGATGATGGATTCAACCCAGATCTATGACTGGGGTGAGTATCTGAAAGGTTTTGGGGCTCCGTCCATTATCTGCATGTGTTTGCAATGTGATAATTAGGCCTGTGCAAAATCTAGAATATCTTTGCAAAGTTTATAAGATTTGCAATATTCCCACATGTTTGCATTATTGCATTTTGCATATTTTTTACTTAATTTTTTGCTCACAGATTTATGAACGCAAGGTGACGCAAATAGTGCAATACCTCAATTCAGCCTTACAAAGCCACTCAAAAAGTGCAGTGTACCACCTTGCATGGCTTTGTAGACAAATTAAACAGAACATAGCTCTTTGAGCTACGTTGTGTTACATTTTGAACTTGGAGGCATCCGTGGGTGAAGCATGGGCGTTCAAGTGGATCCACAAATGGATTTGAAGCAATTCTAGATTTACAAACCTGGGTTAGTGTCAAATCTGTATGACACCCAGATAATGGCATTACAATGAGAAACATCTTTTTTTCTTTTCCTTATTTACTCTTTGGGTTGAATTGTGCTTGAAGGTACACTTTCCTACACAAATAAGCATTAGTCAGCACATAGTGTACCAGCACACAGAGAGAGCAGAAATGCTCCATACCTTTGTAAATATGGAGCATGTCTGCTTTTTTCTCCGTTTCAGGCACCAGGTTGGGTAAAATAATAGTAAATGTGCCCCAAGATGGTTTGCCAAGAGACATCATTTTCTTGAAACAGTCTCCGGTTAGGATCTCAGCTTAAATAACAAAACATCCTTTTGTTTTTAAAGTAATTACATTAAAAAGTCCTTTGCAATAGCTCCAAGGTGACCGGGACATGCAGAGAGCTTCTAAAACAAATCTATACATAGTGAGCAGGTGCATCACATGGGACTTTTAATAAATGACTTCTGGCAAGACAAATGACAGCAGCCTCCTGCAAATAGAGCTGAAAAAACTCATGAAAGCTAAGCATTTCTCTGCACCTGCGAAGTTTGCAATGGTATTCGAAAATGTACAATGATGAGAATAAAATGGTCAGTATATTTCTAAAAAATAAGAGCAATAACAAGTCAAGGTAAAACCATTTGACTTTGTCTAGAACACACAACCGCATCATGGCCGCACAACCTTCTGCAGGCAGGGCAACTGCACTGGGAAGATAAGGCTTATCTGCAAGGAACTTCCCTTGCTCCAATGATCTCATCCTGACCTCATGGCAGAATTATGCTGTTTAAGTGAGAGTGCGCAACCAGTCTGAAAGAATTATCCCAGCCTTTGATGTGTCTCTTTCAAGGAAAGCGAGATGTTTGTAAGGTTGCAAAAAGTATGAGTTAGAAATAAAATATATGCAATAAAACGACAAAAACAGAAAAGAGAAAAGGGAATCAAAGTGAAAGTTTAAGTAAATGACTCCACTAAAAATGTTTCGTGAACACGCGTTCAAAAACCAAGCCGAGACATTATTGAAATTCTACCTTTAGATGACCTTAAGAAACCAGGGGGCATATTATCAAGGGGGTTTATCTCCGCTTTTTTGGCTTTAAAAGCCAAGAAAGCGGAGATAAAATTATCTCCCTATTACCTAGCTGTCGCTAACACCAGTTAGCGACAGCTAGTAGGAGATAGCGACCATCTTGGGCCCCACTTTGCATGTCAGTGATATTTATCACTAATGACATGCAAAGTGGGCGTGCCAAGATGTTAGCGACTGAAAACAGTCGCTAACATCGCTATCTCCTATTACCAACTTTTGGAGATATTTGCGCTAAGCGCGAATATCTCCAAAAGCTAACACCTGCCCTGAGCAGCTCTTAGCCATGTTATCCAATGGGCGGTGGATAACATGGCTAAGAACATTAGCTCGGTAATGCATGAATATCGCTGACTTTTCAGCGATATTCATGCATTTTGGCGATTTTTATCGCATTTGCGATAAACCTTGGTAATACCAAGGTTTATTTGCAGTAAAAATCGCCACAGCACAGCGGTAAATTTTTGTCTCTAACCAAGCAATAGCGATAATTATCGCTATTGCTTGGTAATATGCCCCCAGAAGCCTAACTGAAAGTTGCTTAATGTATAGTTGTTCATGTATGCATCTCAGGGGTGACATTTCCTCGGTCAGTTTAATTTTTAAGTACATTCAGTATTGTGTATTAAAATATGTTCCTAGCCAAAGGCATTTGAAGGAAAATTGGTTTTTACATGAATGGGGCGAATACCCTTCGAAAGCAGCAACCACAATCCCCATCAGGGTGAACAACAAAAGTCACTAAATTAACATGTGATTAATCCTCTGGTAGCTTGCCACAAAAGCAGTCAGGCAAACTTAGAGGCAATGTGTAAAGAATTTGTACAGCATACAAACAGTAACAACGTGAAAACACAACGAAAATCCCACACCAATTTAGAAAAATAGTGTAACAATCGATGACTTAAAAAGGCTACACCAAGAAAAGTAGAACTGTAGATGATCAGTTTCAAAGAATTAGCTAAGCATAGTTCCCAAAAGTAGAAGTGTCACTCCCAATTATCTGGCCGCACTACACTGGAGGAAAGTCACCAGTTCAGGTGCACTGCAATAGAATCTGGGCCAGATACAAAGAACAGGTTAGTCCTGCTAAAAAAGTTGCATTTTCGAAGTCTGGCACGAAGAGTTCAGTTAACAGTGGATGAGTTCGCTAGAAACAGGTAGAACTAGCAGATGGATGTCGCTGTAGCGTGAAGAGCAGGCTGGACACTGTGGACGTTCTTCACTAGAACTTCATGTCGATGGGCATCGCGGGCTGTTGGATGCTGCAGCACGAAGTACACATCTCGCATTGGCGATCATTGTGCATGGCAAGATCTCGGCACAAACGGGCCTATTCCCGGTTGCAAGAAGCCCAAAACTTCAGAATTTCTCCTTTTCTTCTCAGAAGGTGTTCAACTAATGTCAGCTCAGGTTTCAGGACCTGGAAAGGTATTTCCTAAGGGATCAGGAACTCACTCCAACAGAGGCAATCAGGGCCCAGCCAGGGCCAGTTGCAGGGTCAGTCAGGGCCAGTGCATCAGGTCAGCAGCACAGGTGCAGTGAGATCTCTGGAGCTTGTTGTGTACCTGTAGTTCAGAACATGAGTCAGCCAGCTAACCCTTGGAGTCAGTCTGCCTGAAATGAAGGGAGGAGGTCCAATTGGATCTCTGTACTGGGGTGAATGTTTGACATTATTCAACATTCTGTCTATTAATTGTTCTTTTTGCATTTGTTACCCGAGTGAGAAGCATATGCCCAGACGTGGGTCCTGTGCTGGAATCAAGCTATTCTGGCTGATATGCGGTGGAACCCATAAAGCGGTCCCAAGATGCTTGTTTCTGGTCCATGGCGGACCTGGCCTGGCAGTTCGGGCTGGACTGTTCCCATGAGGGGCAGGACCGAGACTGATTCGCACAGGGCTGGAAATAAACTGGAATGGCATAGGAAGCAAAAAAAGATGGATTAATGGCCAGATCTCGGTACTGGGATGATTGATTGACATGGTTCAACATTCTGTACACCAGTTGTTCTTTTTGCAACTTTCTGAAAGTCCCATTTTCAGAACTGTGACTTAAGATGTAACTTTACCACGAAAGAGGATATTAAATTGCAATCCTTTTGAATATAACCATGACAATCCTACTGGCTAACATTCAAAGGTTTAATTTATTTACGCATTTAAAATATTTATAAAGTGCAACACTCATCCCCTACGGGATATATGGGTCTCCATAAGTCGAAGTTCCAGAGATAGCAAATTCCACCGGACTGCAGCCTGATGCGAAAGAGAGCAACCTCCTGTTATTGCTTTCTTTTTTTGGATTGCTTTAGCTAAAACTAGATTGCATGATCTGAAGGAAGTGACCCGATTATGGTTCCCCGGATCACCACAGACCACGTCTCAGCCTTCCATACAGAATGAAGAGTGGAGAATATACACCAATAATTGTTTATTAGTATACACTCAGAGCGGGGCTCCGTCTGCACAGACCCGTAAGAATACTACGGAGGGAACTGAGGAACAGTATGCTTGAAAATACATTATGTACATTGCATGGTTAACTAAGGGCACGCCCTCAGTGGAATTTTCCAAACAGACGTGTCTGGACAGCGAAAGACAACAAAAAGGTTTCCTCTCCTATCTTGCACAGTTCAGGACACTCTCAAGGCCGTTCCTACCTGTGCTGCGATCAAACTGCCTGACAGGTGGGAGAGGTTATTTATCTAGGGAAAACTATGCACTGGAACAAGCAGTTCCTCGTTACGGGGAAAAAAAACTAAGCACAGGGTCTTTCTTGGAACAGAGAAGGATTCGTTTTGAACCTCACACAAACCTGAAAACAAGATTGGCGTAGCAAATGCTAACTTATACATGGCATTACAAGAGCATCAACAAGCATAATCCAACAAACCCTCCTTTTAGCATGAGCTAAAGGCATTTTCTCTTATGAAAGCAACAGGGCGCGTACTCCACCACTCTGTGCCAAGATAAAATCCACGGGATATCTAGTCTGCTCCTAATACACCTGCATGCTTTCTAACTAAGTAGTAAGGAACAAGCAGATTAACATTGTAACAGATCTCAAATCACCAGATAGTTGATAAAATTCCACTCTGGGCTGAAGAAGTCTGGCACTGGTGTTATAAAAGGCATTATGTGCAAAGTGTAGGAGTTTGAAACCAGCTCTTTTCCATATTGGTAGCCAATGTCAAAAGGAAAAACATACTGAAGCGGATCCGGATCTGTCCATGTTGCAGATTAGCCTGGCAGCGGTATTTTGAATCATCTGCAATATCATAAACAGGTAATCTGCCATGCCACAAAGAGTGCTTTGCGATAGTTCAGGCAGCTAGCAATTAAAGCATGGACAACAGTTTTTGGGTAACTTTAACATGTTCCTGCATGGATAGGGAGTAAACAATGATGACCCCAATATTCTTGAAAGGTTATCACTTATTCAATTGAATAAGGTAATCAAATGTTATTATATCGGAGAGGGAGGCCTTGCAGTAGTGAAAAACGAATTTAGATGTTTTTCAATACCAGGACATGTACAACTTAAAAGTACATGACCGCCATTTAAAAACAATTATGCCCCCTGCCCTTTGGGCTGTTTAGACCTACTCTAGGGGTAATATATGTATTAAAAAGCTTTATTTGACCAAATTGATATGGCAGTTTCAAACTAGACACAGGCTGCAATGGCACACCCTGAGACATGTTTTAAATGACTTCTTAAATAGGTGTCACTATAAGTGCTGCATTCCCAAGAGTAGCATTTATTTAAATGCCCTGGTTATATGTTGAACCACTTTACTAGGGACCTATAAGTAAATCAAATGTGCAAATCAGGTTTACTCAAATTTTACCATCTTTAATGAAGAGAGGTGAAGCACTTTAGCACTGGTTAGCAGTGGTAAAGTGCAGAGAGTCTTAATGCTAACATAAACAAAATGCGGAAACCAGGAGGTGAATGTGCAAAGTTTTTGGGGAAAGACCAACCTATGGGCCACCAGGTCTAACAGCATCAATAAGTATTTTACAACTATGTTCACTGATGTCATGATACCAGTGTATTGTGGCATGAGCTGAAAGGGAAGGGGAGTCCCACTGTGAGTCAACTTGAAAAAAATCTGTAGTGTATACATGGAGGTTTAAAGAATCAGTCTGGCCTTCGCAGATCCCCATAGCGTTTTCCTGACTGTACCCTCTTTTTGACCTCTAATAATCAATGAGCAAGGTGTGTACTTTTTGCTCAAACCTCGTTTGCTGGTTTTAACATGCGCCAAACCAATATGACAGTCTTAGACACACAAACAGTAAGAATGAAGGACTTGATGTAAGTTACAACAGGTCACAAAAAATAGGTGCCAAATGCGGATGCACTTTTTGTGACTTCTGTGTAACTTTGCAATGCAATTAATGTAGTAATAGGTTGCATTATGAAATCCCCATTTGCTGGAGGTTTCAGACTGATTTGTCTAATGAATATTAGTCTGTGACTGGCTACAAACACATCGATGTTGACTACAAGGAGAAACAAGTCTCCGTCCCTGACTTAGCATTCTCAAATTAGATTTTAAAAAACAAAAAAAGTTTCCAGTTTGCCAAGACTTTGGGGAGGGGGAGTGCAAGAAACTAGGTCACTGTTTGAGGGGGGTGAATACTTTCTCAAGCAGCAACTACAAGTCTTCTCAGGGTTAAGTCGGAAGTAAACACTAAATTAACCTGGCCTCAACCCTCAGGTTGCTTGGCACAGAGCAGTCAGACTTAACTCAGAGGCTATGTGTAAAGTATTTGTGCAACACTTCAAACAGTAACACAAAAAAAACCACCACCACAAGATCCCACCACAGTTTAGAAAAATAGTTATTTTCAATAAATGAAACAAGTCCAAAATGACAAAACTTATATCAGTGGGACCAGCGATATGCACATTTAAAGTTTTTGGGAAATATAGCTAAAAAAGGAATAAAACTGTGGATATGTGGTCGCATCAGACCAGGACAAAGTTACAAGTTCAGGCTGACTGTGATGGAGCACGGGCTGGCCTCAGCAGCCCCGTTAGGCCATCTGTACATACCTTAAATACTACTCACTCAAAACCCTCCCTATGGATTGTGCCTTAAATACTGCTTTGCAGAGCTTTGTGAGGATCTGCACCGAAGATGCGTCAGTCAAGTGAAGTGATGCATTGGTTACAAGATGTGATGAGGCTGTGGAAGGAGTTCCGGCTTCATCATAGAGTATCCTGTTCAGGAGGGCTTGAGATGCAAAGTCTGGTATCGAGGATGCGTCGCGCAGTCAGGGCAATGTGTTGGTTCCAAGGAGCTGCGATGCTACAATGAGGAGTCCGGTACACTCGACGAAGCTGCCACCAATGAGGGATGCGAGGGCCTGCACTGAAGATGTTTTGCACATCTGCAAATCTGATGAGATAACATACTGTGATGCAGGTCTTTGTGATAGTTCTGATCCACGCATCAGTGTTGATGTGTCAGCTCTGCTCAGGGTTGCACCACTCAGGGATACATCAGTTCCACTCAATCCACAGTAGCTGGAAGAGCACCTTGGTCTGTTTCCAAGGGTCCATGACTAACTGGCACCACTTGGCAAGGTAGACTCACAGATGGCAGAGTCCAGGTGCTGGGTGCAAGGTTATTGGAGCATTCTAATACTGATGGTCTGGGCAGGAGGCCAGCCACCAATCCTTAGTGTCACTTTGGAGTCCTGGTATCAACAGATGTAGGTCCAGTCCTTCTTACCAAGGCAAGAGGGCAGCAGTTCAGCACGGCAGAGTAGCAGTATCACAGAGCACCAGTCCAGAAGAGTGACACTCCTTTCAGCAGTACAACAGTCCTTCTTCCTGACAGACTCTCCACAGGTCCAGAGTGCACGGCACTTAGGGCAGTTCAGGGTGCACCCTAGGGGTGACATATATGTATTAAAAGGGAAAGTTGGGCCTGGCAAAAAGGTTTATTATGCCAGGCTGAAATGGCAGGCCTGAGACATGGTTAATGGGCTAGTTAAGTGGGTGGCACAATAAGGGCTGCAAGCCCAAAGGTAGAATTGCTTTATAGGCCCTGGATACATGTAGTACCACTGTACTATGGACTGATAAGTAAATTAATTATGCCAATTGGTGATACGCCAATGTTACCATATTTAAAGGAGTGAGCTCATGCACTTTAGCACTGGTTGGCAGGGGTAAAGTTCACAGATTTCTAAGGCCAGAAAAAACAAACACGATCAGCAAAAATAAAGAAGGAAGGTAAAATGTTTGGGGAAGACCACCCTAAGGCTGACAAGTCCAACATGCCCCCCTGGCTAAAAGTGGGGAGTACTACTCAATCCCTCACTAAGAAGAACCTGGATAGACCATCATCATTAGTGTGGCCTCACCCAGGATGGTGTTTCAACACAAAGTCCATTCCTGTAGGGAGATGGACCACCTTAACAGTTTTGGATTTTTACCACTCATTTGCATTAGCCATCTGAGGGGTCTGTGGTCTCCCTGAACCTAGAAGTGAGTCCCAGATAGATATGGTCCAGCTACTTCAGTGCCCAGACTAAAGCAAATGCCTTCCCTTCAATCACACCCCACTTCTGTTCCTGGGGGAAGTAACCTCCTGCTAATGAAGGCTACCAGTTGGTCCAGGCCCTCCTAATCTAACTGGGATAAGACAGCCCCTATGCAATACTCAGCTGGGTCTGTCTGCCCTATGAACTCTTTCGATGAAGTCAGAAGCCTTGACTGAGTACATGTGCATTACACATGGCCTCCTTGAGGATATAAAAGGCTCTCTGGCAGGCCTCTGTCCAGGTCACCTTTCTGGGCTGCTTTTTTAAATTCAGCTCTGTTAAGGAGACAACTTTGGAAAGGTGACAGGGACATTCTTTAAGCTTCACAGAAGAAAAAGGGGGAGGAGGTAATGACCTTACTTCGACCTCCTCTGGATAGACCTCATCACACATCAAGCAGTAAGGACATCAGAGTTGCATTTTTTAGGAAAAAGTTAAGTACAAAGGGTAGCAAAGTGCAATGCTTTGTAAAAGCTGCCCTCACCCACAATGAATTTTGGCATGCTTTATCATAGGCCTGCTGCGACACCTCTGTGCAGAACAACACTAGAGGTAGAGCAATACAGTGAGGAAGACAATACAAACACAAAGAAAAGGAAAAGAATACAGAACATTTTAAGTACAGATTTTAGTTTAAAACTAACTAAGGGATATCCTAATAACAATTTTATTCTTGGATTCCTTTAATAGGGTTAAAAGGTATCTCCCTACCAAAGGATGGTGGTGAGGTAAGTGTATTAAGCACCCTTCATTCCTCCGTTCTGCATAAAGGTTGACATGTTTCTGCAGGATTGCATGTCTCTCCTGGCTTTCACCAGGACTGTCAGATCCCTGTGCTAACTCCCTCTTTTTTGACTTATATAAATTGTATATCTGATTACTCCACCTGTTACTTGTAAGTTTGGTGGGTCCTGTAATCATACTCCTAATAGGATTGAGTTTCACTTACGGTACTGCTAAAAAGGCATGAGGAAAGAGGGCGACCCCTTGTAGTCACACATTCGTCAAGGATGGTGTGCCTCGGAATATTGTCCCTGCTGGAGGGACAATATTCTTTACGTGTGATGAGGGACTTTCTTTGATCCAAGGCATTACCCAAAATTGGAAGTGGTCCTTTGGAGTCAAGAATGCAGACCTATCTTTTGCCCCAAGTCAGAGCAAGCTTACAGGACCCTGATGTAAGATGAAAGGTACTCAGGAACTTGGCAGTGCACAGCCTGTTGTTGAACTTATCAGGTTGGGAGGTAGGGTGTGTGTCCTTTTTCATGAGGGAATTGATTCTCCTGTATTTCACACAGAACCTAATTAATGGAGTGGTGCCAGTGGGGCAGCCTTGGGTACCAGCACCATGGGGCTGAACCACGCAAAGTTGTTGGGCCCCGCGGCTCCCGCCCTACCGTAGCAAACTGCTTTGGTTTTTGAAAGAGAGAGCAGGAAACCTGCTCTCTCTTTCAAAAATCAAAGTGGATTGCTTTCCTGCATGGGTAGCAGCATGTTAGCTGCTCCCCAAGCAGAACAGCAATGCCGGCTCCCGCAGGATGCAGAGAGCCGGCAGGGACTGTGGGGGCTTGGGGACCCCCCATGGCCCCAACGAGGAGGGCCAGGCCCAGTGGGAGTTTTGGAACTTTAAAAAATTCCTCTAAAATCAGCCTAACTACGAATTCCGATTAACTCACCTGTTATCAGGAGAGACCTCAGTGCTGCATCTTTCAGCCCACTACTGATCCTGAAAAGTAATTCTAACCATACTTACAGTAACTTGAATGTCCTTCCATAGGCTAACATTGACTGGTTTCACTTGGACATTCTTCTAAGTGTGGAGTTTTGGAACTTTAAAAGATTCCTCTAAAATCCGCCGAACTAGGAATTCCGATTTACTCACCTGTTATTAGGAGAGACCTCAGTGCTGCATCTTTCAGCTCACTACTGTTCCTGAAAAGTAATTTTAACCGTACTTACCAGTAACTTGAATTTCCTTCCATAGGATATATTTGCCTGCTATATAAACTATGTAAAAATAAAAAAAATATAAAATAAAAATAAAAATACTACAATTTCAATATTTTTAAAAACTTTTTTTCAATTTATATAAAAAATATGTAATGTAATTTAAAAAAATATCTAAAAATAAATACTTTAAAACAATGTAGTCATCAGTCAATTAGTATAAAAAATATAACAATTAATACATTTAAAAATTATCATTTACAACACCTTTGAAATTCACTGAAAAAACATAGATTTCAGCCACGTTATAGTTAGGAATTGGCATTTAAAAAACCTTAGAAATCCACTGAAAAAGCCATAGGTTTCAGCCACGTTATAGTTAGGAATTAGCATTTAAAAAACCTTAGAAATTCACTGAAATAAACATAGGTTTCACACATGTTATAGTTAGCTGGACATTTCACTCATACAAAACCATTGAAATCCCCCAGTTATATTTAGTTCAGCTAACTATAACTCGTGCGCCCGCAATGCACTGCTGATGACTTCACATATTACATCACTCAAGACATGGTCAGTGACATCACTCATGACATCATTGATTACATCTCAAATGACATCACTGATGACATCATCCTTGTGAAAGAGTGGCAGACCTCCTCTCACCCTAATATAACCTTTGATACACACATTCAAAAATAGAAACTAAAATTTTCAAAAAAATTGAGATACCAATACCAGTTACAACAACCTATTCAGTAATTCTAACATCTACATACACATCCACTCATTCACCAACAGTTCTATATAGTCACTCATACATGTACTCACTCATCTATACCTCCTCATCCATAGAGTTACTCACACACATACTCACTTATGCATATAAACTATCAAACATCCATTTACTTGCATATACAGCTATACATACACCACTACACTTACTTCTACAGAAATGAACACATACTTACTCTCTTAAACAATCACTTATAGAAACACATACTTATTTATACAGGAACTCTTCCAATCTCTCACTCTCACATATACTCCCTTATATACATCAATACTCACATATACTAGTTTAAAACATATGTAGTTACTCATAAAGATATTATTGAGACAGTCATTCACTCACTAACACACCCATACATACACTCATCCACCCATACAGTCCTGCACACATGCTGTCTTAAAAACACATACAAACAGTGAGTCAGTCATTCATGCATCTGTGCGCTAAGTAATACCCCCCACCAAACAATACAGACACTCATTTTGATACTCAAAAATCCAACTAATAACTCATATAAACCCTCATGTAGCTACTCACCAACCCATGCAGCCACTTATACACAAAGTGAGACACTGATACAGATATTTACATATTTAAACATTACTTGCTAATACATGTATTCACTAAGATACACTTAATAAGTCAGTTATACAATCAATTTTACAAAATAAAACATCCATTTAGAAACTTATTTACCCATTTATTCTTCCATCGACCTTTAGATAAACATATATAAAAAATATTTATTTTTCAGAAAGACACACATTCACTGGATGATGTCATCAATGATGTCATCAGTGATGTCATTTGAGATGTCATCAGTGATGTCACTGACCATGTCATGATTGATGTAATATGTGACGTCATCAGCAGTGCATTGTGGGCGTGCGAGTTATAGTTGCTGAACTAACTATAACGGGGAAATTTCAATGGTTTTGTATGAGAGAAATGTCCAGCTAACTCTTACATGTGTGAAACCAATGTTTTTTTCAGTGAATTTCCAAGCTTTTTTAAATGCTAATTCCTAACTATAACGTGACGGAAACCTATGGTTTTTTCAGTGAATTTCTAAGGTTTTTTAAATGCTAATTCCTAACTATAACATGGCTGAAACCTATGTTTTTTTCAGTGAATTTTCAGTGGCATTTTAATTCTGGGACTTTGGTGGCACTAATTCAGCCTTCTCCCCCTTTCGGGCTGAACAGGGCGCATTGAAGCGCTACTCCGCTTTTTTGACTACAGCCGCATTGCATGCTAGAAGACCGAGTTTTCCCAGCACTGATCGACAGCTGAAATCATTTAAGGCGGGCCGAAAACACTCCAACTACTCTTGGAACTGAGGAAAGAGGGAGCTGAAGTAACCCAAGGCAGTAATGGCATCTGAGGAAGGCAAGATGTAACAACGCCGAAATGCATTATGCTGTTAACCTGCGCCCAAATAAAAGGTTACCTGGTACCCCCGCAGAGTCCTTTGGTCTTTTACAACAAGAAGGCCCCACTCTGCATCCAATACCACGAGCTATGCCTTAGCGCGTGTATGAAGGACCCGTCTCGAACAAGTAAAGGTAACATGGCAACATGACTTTGTTCACCAAGGGATTGGTAGTTTGCTGGTCCACCTCAGGAGCACGACGGACAATAGCTGCTGCTACTCGCAGCCCGTGAAGTCGAGGGGACGCTGGATCACGGTATCGCATCGTCACGGCAAGGTTTTGGACTGCTCAGGGGGTTGAGGCGTCGGGGACCCAAGGTGACTCTTGGCATTTTAATTCTAGGACTTTGGTGGCACTAATTCAGCCTTCTCCCCCTTTCGGGCTGAACAGGGCGCATTGAAGCGCTACTCCGCTTTTTTGACTACAGCCGCATTGCATGCTGGAAGACCGAGTTTTCCCAGCCCTAAGGCGGGGCCGGAAACACTCCAACTACTCTTGGAACTCTGCATGAGGAAAGAGGGAGCTGAAGTAACCCAAGGCAGTAAAGGCATCTGAGGAAGGCAAGATGTAACAACGCCGAAATGCATTATGCTGTTAACCTGCGCCCAAATAAAAGGTTACCTGGTACCCCCGCGGAATCCTTTGGTCTTTTACAACAGGAAGGCCCCACTCTGCAAATATATATATATATATATATATATATATATATATATATATATATATATATATATATATATGACTATGTTTAAATACAGATTTATTCAATATGAGGTAGCACCCTTTTTAAGTCTGTTACTCACTGGGCTCACTATTTAGATTATATTTTCCTTATATGGACTAACTGCCCTGAAAACCTGGAGCAGTTTTTGACTTGGATCAATCTGTTTGACACAAATATGAAGTTTATGGCACGCACAAGCCATAGCCCGGTCGAGTTTCTAGAAATAATTATCAGATATCATAACATAGAACTATAAGCAGACCTACATGTGAAACGGTTTGCAAGAAATACACTTCTACACTGTAGCAGTTTTCACAATGATTCCTAAAACAAGGTATACCATTTAGCCAATTTCTTCAGTAGTGAATACATTGCACTAATCTTACTGAATATGATGAACGTGAGAGCGAGCACCATGAAATCTAAATTTATCAATGAGGTTAGTGCTCAAAGCATACAAGAGAGCCTGTTATTATGAAAGGGACCATCACCTCTAAAATCACAATCAACTACATTCTACTGAACCCCAGCTTGTATGCGTTCCATTCAGTTATTAATGACAAAGTGTGGCATATTATATCTGCTAATTGGCACATTCTGAATGCTATTGCTGATGAGCCTCATTCAAGGATAACAACACCAATGTTCATGCATGAATGCAACAAAAATCTTAAAGACTGTCGTGCGCTCAGGCTCACATACTAATAACACATTTATCCATAAGACCATCAATGGAAGTTCACCCATAGTAGGGAACCATAAATGCACCCAGTGTAAAGCCTGTTATTCAGCCATGGAAAGTGACACTTTTGTTTTAAATAAGCAGAAAAATCATCTGAAGAGTATCACCAATTGTAAAACAAAAAATAGTGTCTATTTGTTAGTATCTCCTTGTGTTTTAGGCTATGTAGTGCAAACGGCTCGCTCTTTAGTAACACAGCTCACTTAACAATGATCAGACATTCATACCAAAAAAGAATCGGCCCTACTAGTGAAACACTTTCTAGAGTCTGGTCATCAACCAGAAGAGCTCCAATGGCTTTTTTAGGAAACAATTGAACTGAAACACACAAGTGAAGGGAAGTGTTCTGGGTCTTCACCTTGCATACAAATTTACAAGGTTTTAATAATGAGATTGACAGGGAGCATGCTATTTTCTATAATACCTCATAATCTCGATGTCATTTAAACCTATTTTATTTGTATATCCTTGCAGATGATCTCAACGCTGTTACAGACCAGTGTCCCTTAACAAACTAGTTCAGCTTAGGTTTGAGAAAATACATTCTGTTAGACAAATAATCAGTACACCAGTGGTGTACATCTCCTTTTATTTTCTCATAACTGTTTGCACCATTAATTTTTGGCTAGCAGCTCTAGCCACAGCAATCTGACTATGTCTTGATTCCAAGTTATTTAAATTTAATATGTCTTCTGGATCTATAAACTCAAACTTTTCCTTGCATTGGTCGCATTTTGGTATGTAGCATCAGTGTCAGAGATTTGATATTGTTTCATTTTCATTGCTATTTATAAAAAATCAATCATGATCTCAATATTAAATTGAATAAGCTGTTTTTACACTGGTAGTGTCTATATTCGCTAGGGCAACTGGTGGTATATAGCATCTTCTGTGGCATAGGTCAGTACCAAACAGACTTCCATATTGGGTCAATTTTCAGTAAAGCATTCTTTATTCCATCATTCCACCCCACCATGACGGCCATTTCGGCAGCACATTGATGAATGAGACCCATGCGCCAATCGCAGTCTAACATTTTTGGCCACTTATATCAGGGCAGGCACACTCCCCGCTATTCTCTACGGCAGATGCTGTTTTGCCCACTTTCACAGCAGGTCCACCCCAGATGAGCCCACGACCGGCCTCCGAGCTACGCTGCCACAACTGATATTCCGTTTAGCCCCAAGTCGGACTGTGAATGGAAGGCTATTGAGCAGCATACTAACGCCTCAGTAAGTCCTTCCATCATCTTCCTTCCCACGTTGGGGGGATGTGGATGCTTGTAAATATTCCCCACCACGTCTCACATGGTTCTCATCACGTTTACGAATGCAGATCTTCAGAAGCAGTCTTATCCATTTTGGGTTTCCTTGCATTGATGCTATCAACAGCAGGCTAACATCACCATTCATTTTAATGAGTACTTCACCGCAGTCATAAGAGTGCCGTCATTTGGCTACTATATACTGAGCACGCCTTACATGGTTCTCATTCTGTCTCCATCTTTAGATTCTTGGAGGCAGTCTTATCCATTCTGGCTATCCTTGTATTGATGCCAACAACAGTGGGTTAAAACCGCAACTCATTTCAGTGAATCTTTCAACTCTGCTGTAAGAGTGCTGGTATGTTGCTGCCAAGTACCGTACATAACTGGAAATCTCTTTATTCCCTTATTTTTTTAGTTTTCTGCGGGGAAACATTCTGTTTTCCTACTATTGCACACATCTTCTCGTCATGCATTATGGCTGTGCTCTTGCAGGTACTTAAAACTAAGTTTTTCTAGGTGGTCAGATAACTTTTGTTGTGTTTTATGTAACCAATGCACCTCTTTTATCATCGCAGGACAGGAATACTTTGCCTATCCCTGGGACAACAGGAATTGCCAGAAAGCTTTTCAGTGCAATATAAACATTTGTCTAAATATAGCAGATAGGTTACAGGTTGGTCGATCCTGGCTAACCCTCCATGCAGGTTCCCAACTGGCATAATGTTTTTGGGTAGCACTTCTGTTTTCAAGTTTTACACCATATGGTCTTGTTCTTTTCCCCTCATTGGGTTCTTTCCTTTCAATCACTTGGTTTTATTGTGTTCCTTGGTACATCACTATGGGCCTCTACATTGACGGTATACATTCTCCGCTGGGAGTTTCGGTGAAGGTGAGAACACTTGGTCAATGGTTACAAACCATAGAGTATATATATTTTTAACCCTTAGTTATGTATTTGTGCTTGGTTTTAGGGCAACATTCATTGTGCATTGTCTTTTCAGGTATCTTGCTCTGTATTTAGCATGTGGCTTTCCTGATGAAGGCGTTCCGCCGAAACGCGCGTAGATGATATTCGAATACTAGCCACACGAAGATGTATCAGTACCATACAGTGGTTCAATATATTATAAGAGTGATTGCATTCTCTTATCCCACATACATCTTCTGTATAATATTCCACTGCTAATACATTTTAATGGTTTTTCCTGCACTTTGCTCCATAGTGTGTGTGGTTTCAGAATAAATGTTGATGCGAATGGTCTATGTTTGAACTATTCTAAGACTTTTGAGATTAAATTTAATGTCTAAGTTTCTATTTTTGTTCAAAAGGTTTTTCTATTATTTTAGATATATTGGTTATTGATTATTCACGTTTTCAGGTTTTAAAGTCTTTATTTCGATGATAAAATTATAAAAGACAAAATTTAAAACATTTTAGGACATTTTAACCACTAGACAATCGATTTGGAGACAATAACCATATTGTCATATTTAATTTCGGTTACACTAAAATCACCGCTAAAAATAATTATTAAACATCTAAATGTTACAAAGACAAAGATAAACCTGGCCTTAGAAAAGCTAAAATGTACAAATTAAAAATTACAGGTTTAGTAAGGTCATACACAATACAGCTTACAATATTCCTTAAAACATTGGGGCAAGTATCAAAGTCAAACCTACTAATGATGTGAGTTCCTTCTGGCCCTTATAGCCCACGCCCAGCCTAAAAATTTAGCCAGGCATACCACAAATACTTCTGAGGTATTAGTTTTTAGAACCCAGATCGCCTCAGAAGACCTTCTATATAAGAGGCGCTGAAACAGGGGTTTTATCCATTTAGTGCGAGGCTCTGAATACAGCGGGCAGGCAAACAGGAGATGACCCTCTGTTTCCTTCTGGCCTGGGCACCAACAACAGGAGCTTATTGTTCCTTTGACCCAAGATGATGTAAAGGAATTCAATGGCAGGGCACCTACTCGAAACTGGTGATAAAGTTTCTTGTCCGGTGGTCTGGTGATGGTATCCCAATAAATCTTGCGGGAGGGGTCCAGCTTAAAGCTTAGGAATCTTCCCGTAAGACTGCCAGAGCTGGAAGCAGTTACCAGGGATTGGCGGACCGAGGCCCAATATAATTCCTTGAATTCCTTCTTTGAGGGAAAGGTGTTGGTATCAGGAGAAACCCACAGATGTTCTAATCCCATATCTTGAAGGCTCTTTTTTACAGAGCGAAGCCAAGGGATTCTTCCAGAGCCCCCCATCGACCTCACTTCTGCTAACTCCTTTGCAAAAAGGGTGAGATCCGGGGAAGTCCATAAACGCCTCCAGAGAGCCACTACTCTAAATCTTGCCATATCGTTAATTGGGAAGCAGCCCAGATCTTGGCAAAGAGGTATCGATGGAGAAGATTGAGGTAACCCTACCAAGTTCCGAAAAAATTTACACTGGGTTTTGTAGAGACTCGAGAGGTCCATGAATCCCCATAGATCAGCGCCATAAAGTATGGCAGCATTTATTTAGGTATCATAAATTTTTAAAGCTGGGATAACCCATTTTGTTATGGATCTCTTCTGCTCTCGCAAAAGACAACCGGTGAGTTGGGCAAATTTTAGCTGTTGAGCAGCAATTTGCTCTTTCCATAGCAAGCGGCGGTGCAAAGTGACCCCTAAGTAGGTCATGGTTTCAACTTGTTCCAGGTTGACCCCACTCATAGTTACATTGCTACGGACAAAATTATTCCTAGTTAGAACCATAAACTTGGTTTTCCCCACGTTTACCTGAAGGTCATTTTTCACACAAAACTCCTCAAAGCAGTTCAAGTCCCGCTGTAAGCCTTTCCATGTTTTAGATAGGAGTAGAGTGTCGTCGGCGAAGATAAGCATTGGGAATCTTGTACCTGCCAACGATGGGGCATCGGTATGGGTAGCTGAGAAAAATTTGACTACCTAATCAATAAAGAGCAGGAAAAGTGTGGGCGCAAGGACACACCCCTGACGAACTCCACGAGTGACTGGGAAAGAATCTGTGTGTTGTCCTTGGCCTCCCCACCTCACCCTAGCATAGTTCTCTTCATGCATTTTGATAATTAACTCAAGTAGTTCTCCTGGTAACCCAAGATCCCTCAGTACCCGCCACAATTTGCCCCTAGGCACTAAATCGAAGGCTGACTTCAGGTTTGATTATTCACTATTAATACATTCTCATTACCATACACTCTGTAGAGATCTGTCTCTTTGCCCTAATATGTATAAATTTGTAATGTGAGCTATTTAGAAATATTATGGTAGCCTGAGTTTCAGCACGCTGAAAATAAAACTTTTGCCAGTTCCAATCCTTTCTTTTCAATATATATGTCACCCCTAAGGGAAGCACTGGACAGACCTAAGCGCAGGAAGCAGTGTATTTAAAATAAAGTGGGACATGTACTTTTAAGTTTTACATGTCCTGGTTCTGACAAACCTTTACATTCATTATTTTTTCATTTCATGAGTGTATCTTCCAAATGGGAGGAGATCACCAGATCATGCTTGGTTGTTTTAAAGTAGGGGTGAAAAACTCTATCCAGTGGTCAATTAGGTTTTTAAACACAATTTTAAAAATGCTACTTTTAGAAAGTTGGCATTTTTCTGCCCTTAGCCCTTTTGTGCCTGGTCTAGGTCACAGGTGTAACCAACAGACTGTGCGAATTCCTCCCAGACAGTCACACAATGAAGGGATTGACCATCGACCATTTGCCAGTAGGATAAGGCAGAGCTGAGAATAGTCCCACTTACACCTAAATAGCCTGTGCTCTGCCTTCACACAAAGAGTCTACAAACCCTGTATTGTCACTCAACCAGGTTGGAGCCAGGGCAGGAGAGGAAGGAAATTCAATGCACTTCAATGTCACTGCCTAGATGCTTCTCCTATAATTCAAAACCAGGGCACATGTGTATGAAAGAAGGACCTCAGACACCATCACTTAAATACACTTCTGTACTTATAAATACTCTTCCAGGAAGAAGGACGTTTTGCTGCCACAAGTCTGCTGAACTGCTGCTCTCCAAGGAACTGCTGCCCTGCTATGTTGACCCACTGCCGGCTGGGCTCTTGCCTAGGGAAGAAGGACTGGACCAGCAACTCCATCTTGAACCCAGGACCCCAGAGTGACTCAATGGGCTAGTCTGCTGGTCTCCTGTTCTGAGCCATAGGGACATAAAAGGCTAACTATCAGCTCCTGGATCAATCTTCAGAAGGTTTCTGACCTCAAAGTGGTGCCTTTCAGGTCCTAGACCCTTAGGGTGACTCAGCAGGCTCTTAATTCAGTCTTTTGGGCTCTTCTTGACCACGAACCAGGATTTTCATACAGTAACCACACTGCTTGCACTGAGAATCAGCACAAGCCACCACTAGCCCATCTCTCTGCACAGAGGCATCAAAAACCTGCAGACATCTTCCTATGCGAAACTCCAGCCCACCCATCCGTGATGTCTGATCCCACTCTTCACGCATCACCTTCCCTGCGACCCTTTTATTTGTTTTGCGTGACGCATCCAAGGTACTTTGCGAGTAAAGTAGTCATATTTACGTTCTACATTGAACTAAGTTACCTCTACCATTTTAAAGTCATATTCTTGATATTGTATAGTGGCTTTTTGTCGTTTGGTCTTGTGTTAAGTCTAGTAAAGAGTGCTTATTTTCTTAACTGGTGTGGTGTCCATTTGTAAAGTTTTCACTGTATTACTTTATGTGTTCACAACAAGAGCCTGAAGAAGGTTGTCTTGCCTCAGCTGTCCTGCGAGGGGGATGTTGTGAGCCAACTTAAGTAGTAAGGCCCTGTAATAGGGGGGACCACCAGCATACAGCTGCCTCAGATTCAGGAGCCTTAGGCTCATTTTATAGGAGGTCATTCTCTCGATAGGTGAGATGATCTCCAGCTTTATTACCTGCTGCCTGGGCCTCAGCTTGTCGCTTCAAGCCCTCTAGAGTGGGGCACTTTTTTTGCACTTTGCTGAATTTCTACCTGGTGGGCCCACCATCAGCTTGCCAAACAGTAAGCTGAGGTAGATCACCCAGGGTAGCAATGCCCTCCCTGGTTGGCTCAGGAACATCCTCCTAAGGTGCCCATCAACCTGGAATGCAGAAGCTTCATATGCTGGTTTCCTATTCCCCTTGCCCTTGCTCGTCTTGACAGCTGCCAAGGCCATTGTTCCAGGCTCCAGATGTTTTTGCCTTCCTTCCTGGGCATACATGGACCTTGTAGTCATACAGACTCATTCCGGCAATCCCAACATCTCCAAGTGTAACCTGAGTTCTACCTCCCTCCAGATAGTGTGCTCCAGGTCATTGTCTAACATACAATCTTCAGGTATGGCAAGTCTCACAGCGCCATTTAGAGAACCTAAGACCACCCACTCAAAGAGAACCCGAGCTACAAGCAGATGACTGCAACTATGATTTGGTGGAATGTGTTAAGGAGGACCTGCTTAGAGGAGACCAGCTGACACCTCACAGTCGTCATGTTGACTCCGGTGTCTCTCAGAACCTCCAACCATTTCCCATTGATGATGACCCACTGGCTATATTTAGATGTATTAGCAGGCTTCTTGGCTTTTGGCACTATATCCTTATACCCCATGGAAACTAGGATCACCTCTGCCTGCTTCCCAAACCCAAATGGGACCACCTACTTACCAAGCGCTACACTCGCCAACCAGGTGACTGCCCATCAGTGGGGGGCTGTGCCCTCTTTGGACATTTGTTGTCAGATTTGGAGTGCCCATATTTGTTTCAAAATGTTTTTATTGAAATTATTCCTCCTCAGAGAGAGCAACAAAAGCATCACAAATGCGACACAATGCAGAAGTATCATTCACCCAGGTATACAAATCATTCATGAGAGCTACATTTTACCCCCTATGTCAAAACGGACGAAGTTTAACATATGACACAGTTTCATCAGGATAAGTCGCAAAACCAGTAATGTGAGCTTATAACCATCTACAGTCCCATGAGAGTAACATGAAAAGGAAACTTACTGATACCTAAGGGAAAAAAGGAAAAAAGAAAGGAAGAAAGGAAAAAATCAAACTAAGATGTCATGGTGCAAATGAAAAGAGAAGAGAAATGGGTGCGAGGAGTGGGGAGTCGAAGTCTACACCCGATGGTCAGCGCAGCAGACCTATCAATCTGCAGTGGTGGGTATTTAGATTAGGAATAGATGGAGAAGAATAGATGGAGAGCCCTAAGCCTTGGATTACAAGTTGGCAATGGAAGCCCCTCTGATAGGTATCTGACCAGTGGACACCAGATGTAATCAAAACCTTTTCTGGTGCCCTCAACAATATCAGTCATACACTCCAGAGCCAAAGCCCGCCACAGTTGTGCATGCCACTGGGTTAGTGATTGGGCCTCCGGCTTTTTCCAAGCCGCAGCTACTGCCATTTTCATGACCCCCAAGCAGAGCCATAGTACGGATTTGTCACTCTGTGTCTGTCTTCTCAGGAGTGGGTCCCGAAACCCCAGCAAAACATGTTCTATAGAGACAGAAATGTGGTAGCCCAAGATGAGTTTTATTTAAGACAGGATCTCCTTCCAAAAAGGCTTGATGACAGGACAATCCCACCAAATATGTTTGAAATCGCCTAAGAAGTCACACCCCCTCCAACACCTATCAGAGGTTCCAGGGAAAATCATATGGAGCTTCTGAGGGTACAGGTACCAGTTGTACAACATTTTGTAGTGTGCCTCCCTGAGATACATGGAACGATTGAATTTCGCTATATCCCTACCCAAGTATTCCCACTGCTTGTCAACCATAGGGGCATCCAACAAATTATTCCAAAAATGTTTGAAGCATGGCGTTGCTCTGTGGCTCAGCACTTGGATAAGAGCATACAAGAAGGATATACACCCCCTGGAAGAGGACCCCGATTGCGTGAACCTTCCAATAGGGAGTAACGCCCTGGTAGCGGCCTGCCACACCAGGGACTGCTGCGCCCAATGTTTCAGCTGCAAGTAGTGGTATTCTTCCTTATTAGTTAGCTCATATTGCTCTTTGCATTCCTGAATGGGAGGAGTTCACCCTTATCAAACAAGTGGGAGATCATGAGGCAACCTCCCTCCCGCCACGCGTCAATGGGGTTGCCCATCAGGGGTGAACGCAGCGTTAAAGTGTATAGGAGTGTGAGGGGATGGAAAGGCCGTAAGTTGAAGTTTGGAGGTGAGGGTAACCCATACCTTGAGAGGTAGGAGTGCTAATATAAGTATTGAGTGGCCTCTCTGGTTTAGGTTTCCAGAGGAGATCCCAAATAGTGCACCCAGTTATCTATATGAAGCCAATGCTTCTCCGATTCCCTCAATGACCACTACGTGATCACTCACAATTGTGCTGCTCTGTAATAGGACTGAAAGTCAGGTAGCACTAGGCCGCCCTTTCTGCGTGGTTTAATGAGCAATTTATGCGGAAGTCTAGCCCTCTTCCCCGGCCAGATAAATCTGGTGAGCATGGTTTGAAATTCCAGAAGAACTGAAATAGGAAGCCCCTGGAGATAAAGTAGAGGGGGGAGAACATTCATCTTAATGGCATGAATCCTGCCTAGCCAGGTGATGTAAGTTTCTCTCCATTTGCCCAGATCACTCTTTAAGTGATGCAGAAGGGGAGGGAAATTCACCTGATACAGGTCCTGCACCCCCTGGGTAAGTATGACTCCCAAATAGGTAATATCCCTTAATGTGCAACAAAAAGGTGATATCCCTTCGATCCGCCACCATTCGTCTTTGGGAATTGTCAGATTCAGTAGGAAGGATTTTGTTAGGTTAACCTTAAAGCCTCCCACCCCTTCAAATGCTTTCAGTTCAGATTGGATGGCCAAGAGAGAACCTGGGGCTCCGTCACAGGAAGGAGCACATCATCTGCAAATAACAATATCTTATGGTCATCCGTGCCAAAATGTTGCCCCCGAATCTCCTCATTACCTCTGATCCTATGAGCCATAGGTTCAATGCTCAAGGCAAAGAGAACGGGACATGGGGGACAACCCTGCCTTGTCCCATGCGTCAGGGGAAAGGAGGAGGTCGCCACTCGGTTGAGCAGGATCCGAGAACTAGGAGAGTGATAATTAGCGAGAATCATTCCAATGAAGGTTTCGCTGAAGCCAAAGCACTGGAGCACTTTAAATAAGAAGGACCATTCCACACGATCGAAAGCTTTCTCCGCGCCTAGCTAGAGAAGCGCTGCGGGGTGGGATTATTCTTCTTGTTGGCCTTTTCAATTATATGAACGATGCACCTCAAGTTCTCATGAGTTTGCCTCCCCTTAATAAACCCATATTGGTCCGGATCCACAGGAGCAGGTAGGATAGTTTCTAGATGCGTAGCCAGGATTTTGGAATACATTTTGGCATCAAGGTTCAGCAGAGCGATCTGGCGATAGGAGGAGCAGTGTGCTGGATCCTTGCCAGGTTTAGGAAGAACAGCCACTATTGCTTCTCCCATGGAAGGAGTGACCTTGTGTGTAGAAGCGATGGAATTAAACAGTGTGATTAAAAAGGGGACAAGCTCCGGTGCAAAAGTATGATAGAAGTGGGCTGAAAAACCATCCGGACCGGGAGCTTTCTCAAGTTTAAGGGAATCGATCAACTTTTGCACTTCTTCGCCAGAGATAGGCTGCAACAGCTCTTCATTAGTACGCGCCCCTACCTGAGGGAGGTCTAGTGCATCTAAGTAGCACGATGGGTCGTTCGTCCCAGAGGACTCTGAGGTATACAGGGCTCTGTAAAAATGTTCAAATGCTCCAGCCTTACCCTCCTCCGATCTGTGAGATATGCCATTGCCATCTACTATGTGTTTGATGTACTCATGTTCCTGTTTGGCCCGTAATTGGCGCACCAATAAGGTTCCTACCTTATTCCCACTCTTATAACCCCTGGCCTGCAACCATAAGATAGATTTTTCGGCTCTGTTAGTGTAGATGGCCTGTAGTTTCCCCTTTATGGACGTAACCTTCGGCAGAGTCAGATTTGAAGGTTGGGACTTATGTGCTTGTTCATCGTGCTTAAGTACGCTTTCGGGCTTGAGACGCTCCGCATTTTGTTGGGAACGCAAGGTAGTGGCCATTTCAATGCACTTACCCTGAAACACTTCCTTTAGTGCATCCCAAGTATTTGAGTGAGAGGTATCCTCAGGGTCGTTCATCTCAAAATACACCTTAACAGTCTTCCTAAGGTCATCTCTGAGGAGTCTATCTCTTCATAAAAAGTGGGGAAAGTAACATGGGGCATGCTTAGGGCGCAGGTTTGGCCACGTGATCATCTCTAAACGGGCATGGTCTGAAATGCAGATTGGGTGAAATTTGTGATTGTAAAACAGATGGTAGCAGGGACTGGCTCAGGAAAATGTAATCAATGAGGGAGTGCGTTCTGTGGAAATGTGAGAAGAACAAGAAGTCCCTTGTCATGGGATTTGCATCCCTCCAAACTTCCACCAGGCCCAAGTGTTGAAGTTGTGAGCGCAGTCCCGATCCAAATGCCCCCCCTGGAGCCCTGTGGGAGTGTGTTGTGTCTCTGTCCAAATCCCAGACTAAATTGAAGTCCCTCAAGAGCAGTATATCCCCCCGGGCGAAATTTTCTAAAGTCATAAGGAAGGAAAGAATGAAGTCTTATTGACCCGTGTTGGGTGCAAAGAGTGCTGCAAATGTACATGGGCGACCTTGAAGATCCCCCCTAACCATGATGTATCTCCCATTTTTGTCCGTTTTAGTGTCCTGAGCCTGAAAAGGAAACCCAGCATGGAACACCAGTGCCACCCCCTTTTATTTCGAAGAATGCGAGGACAGAAATATGTGGGGGTAAGCCATATGGCGCAATCTCTGATCTTTGGATTTTTTTAGGTGTGTTTCCTTAAGAGCTATGACTTAAACATTGTGATCAAGCAGGTATTTCCAGAATTGCTGGTGCTTATTTAAGGAATTCAGCCCCCTAGCGTTCCATGAAACTACTCTAACCACCATGATGACGAGAGGAAGATATTCGCCCTAGAATCGGTAGATCCCTCCACTTCGTCCTCCTGTAAAACCTCCCACCACTGCAGCGTCTAAAACCAATAAAAAGAATGGCACCATGACATCTAGACAAATTTTAAAAAGGCAACAAACATATAACGTGAGTGTGTGGTGTCCTCCTCTTAGAGGGGAATCCCAAAACTAAACTTCACTCTAGGGACATTACCATTTCCCATCCCCCAGCCCTTGTCAAATCTTAAATCAAGGTAATCCTTGCATAGTGAAACAGTACCCCCAAACTGAATACTCATGAATTAAGACATTTTGAACTGATCAGTGAATAAATACTCCATTGTCTTGAGAGAACAGCTCCAACTTATGATACTGAGCAGGTCCCAGCGTCTATGACTCTTCCTCCCGAGACTTGCCCCCCAGTGTGCATATGAGTCACCCTCTGACCTGACTGCAGCATGACAGTGAGCTCACTTGTTGTCCAAGTCAGGTGCCAGAAGTTAAGTATCAGGTGACCTCCGGGCACCCAGAACCTGGCCAAGTGCGGAAGATGCAAGTCCTCCACTCTATCCAAATCCCTCAGGACTCCCAGCCGGGCCCATCCGTGGGCGCAGGGGAGAGGCAAGTGAGAGCAACCTTCTCTAGACGGCCATAGTTTCCTTCAAAGGGATGTACAGTAAGACAACAATCCCATCCTACCAGGAGCTTGGTATCTCTCTGCTCACTCTATCAGTGGACTCATTCTGGAGTTTTTGCGGTTCTTATTCCCACTCCGCGCCATTACCCACCGTTGCGTCGACCTTCTCCTTCTTGATCCAATGAGGTTTTGGAAAGTTCCAAGCACAGAAAGGTGGCTGCCTCCGAAAGCTCCACGCAATGTTGTTGCCTATTTTGCCACAGGAAGGCTATCCCAAAGGGATATGTCCATTGGTACCGGACGTTCTTCTATCTGAGGTGCTCCGTGACCGGTCGGAACTGCTATCCACGCTGAGAGTGGCCTGGGCCACATCTTGATATAGGGTATACGTGGTGTTCTGGAAGGAGATGGAGTTGGAGGCCGTAGCCTTTTGTAGGACTAGTTATTTTATCTTAAAAGAGCTGAACTTGGCCAGAACATTCCTTGGGCGGCGGTTCTCCCCTGGTAGGCGTGGACCTACTCTATGGACTCGCTCCAGCCGAACCTCTGGGCCATCCTCTCCGATGACAGAGGGGAAGAGGCCCACCATGAACGCCTCGCAATCTTCCGCCAGGCCCTGGACTCTTACGTTGTCTTGGGAGTTCGATTTTCCAAATCTTCGCACTTGAGTAGGGAATCACGAAGTTGCTTGCATAGGTCGGCTGTGCTTTCTTCCAGAGATGAAATCTTACCCACCACCACCTGGGGTTGAGCTTCCAAATCGAGTTTGCGTGTGCCCACAGGATCTATATCTGCTTGGACAGTCACTAATTTTTCATGCACCTCGCTCGGAAGGTTTCAAAGGAGGCTTCCATGTCCGCCTTAATGTCTGCCCGTAGCTCGGTGTGTAGTTCTTGTTTGAAGTCACATAGGGAGGCCAAGAGATCATCTTGTGTCAAAGCCATGGGTGCATCCTCTTCTGTTGTCCCCCTTCCAGCCGACGTGAAATAGTTGGAGACCCTATTATTGAGGTCCTTCTTGGGTGTCATAAGGGGCCCTCTGCTCGGTCAGTTCACAGCCACCCCACAGGTACGCGGAATCTGCATTTCCCAGTAGCCGCTAGTAGGGATTCCCTCACTCACTCCACCGCTCTTGGAGTCTCACAGCTCCGCCTCTTCAGGGGCCAAGCCAAGTCCACCCTCAGTCCTCAGAGCCTCTCTCGGCATTCCACGAGAAACAGCATGAGCAAGAGTTGATAGCACCCAGTCATCACCTCTGAACGCTCTGTCAGCTCTCCCAATTGGGCAATTTTTCTTTCGCCACCCGGCGCCCTGAAGAAATCACACACCAGTAAGGAAGGACCTCCTGTCCGCCATGTTGGACTTAGGCACTCCTCCCCAGTGCATCCCCACATGGAGCACATGTTCCCCTCAGAAGGCTTCATGGACTCTCTCCAACCCCATGTGAAATTAGCCTTGGTTGAATATATGCTCGCCGCTCCTTTAGGAGTACCCCTGGGGCACAGCCAAAAACTCCCAGGGAATAGAAGAATCACTCAGATCGTGGTGGGTCTGTCAGGTCTGGCCTCAACTCCGCTTGGCTGTCTAATGCTGATGATGTTGGATGGGCATTGCTATCGAGGACAGGACAGTGCATACAAGGTTACAGGATCCGCCAGAACCTGCCAAGTGCAATCTACGCATCGCTGCCATCCGCCATTTTGTGAGGCTCCGTTTCAAGTCCAGAGCAGGCCTGCCTTCCTCCGTAGTTTATCACCGGGGCCACCTAGGAATCCAAGACCCGCGGGAGCGCTCCCCCACGAATGCTAGCGGCAAGCCTTCACGGGGCTCAGATACCACTGGCCGCTGCAGGAGACCTTCAGCCTTGCGCTCCCGTCTTCCGCGCAGAAGTGGCCGCCATTTTCTTCAGTGCCCGTGTGCCACCCGCCTCTCCCCTGGCTTTGATCGGGCACCCGCCGGGTCTCTAAGCGACACAGGCTAAACCTCAAGGTGCAGCACTACCTCTGCATCTCAGAGCAGTGTCCTCCAAGCTGGTAAGGTGGCTTGTTGCTTCCTAAACAGCGGGACCTAGGAGGGAGCCGATCGGATTCACGTCCGATCGGCCATGTTGGTTGGCCACGCCCCCGAATGCCCAAATTGTATCACTCAGTACAGTGGGGGACAAACCTCCTTGTCTGTCTGTCAAATAATATCTTCTTCTTTGGTTCAGATTGGGACTGATTACCACTGTTAATTGGGAATTATTTTTGGGGGCCTTTTGAGACTCCTTACTTTAAGTTTTTCTACCACCTCTTTCTTCTGGTGGGACCCCTGACCACTGTTTTGTAAGTTCCTCAAGAAGCCTTTTCAGACACTCTGGTGCTGAAACAGAGGTCCGCCTCCTCAGCAAGCATCCTGACAGTCAGTCAGCTTACTGTCAACGAGGTGCTGGTGAAGCTCTGTAAACCAAGTATTGAGCTTCAGCTCCCTGACAATCAACTTTTACAGTCCATTGTAATCTTTAACTTTGCTGCCCCTCCCACAGCCATTCAATCCCTTGTAAGAGAAGTCCAAGAAATCCACCCAAGACTCATTTGGAAGCTTGTGGCTGTCCGTGAACCTCTGGGGATACTTTTCAAGGTTCAGCCCAAATTTAGCTACCTGGATGGCTTTTATAGGGGTGTACCAGGTTTGGTCCTCCCAGAGTCAATTCATAAGATAAAAACCATGTATCAATGTTATCTCCCACCATATGACAGAGTACCAGGTCCCTGGGTATATAGAACTTCCTGTCCTCTTCAGATACTGATGGTATACTCCCACCATTGCTACTGGAGTCGGCTCGTTTTGCATTCAGTACCAGCTCTTTAAGACTCATCTCATGAGCCAAACGCTCCAAAGCAAGTTTCATCTACATCCTGAGTTTCTTTTCCTCAATTGGCAGCTCTTTCTCCATTATGAAATTAGCCATCTGCAGTTGAAACTCCCTCTCTGCCTTCCTGTCTGCCAGCTTGTCTGGGTATATGCCATTAGAGGATACTCTGCTTCCTGCTCTGACAGGGAACCCAAATTCCAGAGAGGGGTTATTCTCCTCCACTCAAGTCTGCATTTTAGGGCTCATGTTCAGGTCCTAATTCTGCTCATCCAGATCATCCTGCCCCTCTGTGTCTGTAGTTAACTGGTGGACATCTGTCCAGGCCCTCAGAGCTTTCTGAAGCTCCAATTGTTAGCGCCCTTCATCATTTGTAGTCCCCTTTCCATACAGAACTGTTTACTCACAGCCACAATGTAACTTTCCAAGTTGCCTAGCTCAAACTCAATTAACGCCTGTATGGTTTCAGACAGTCCAGAAGTAGAAAGGAGGGTAGATTTTGATAAACAAACGTAGCCAATCAAGGAGAATTTAAAAATCTCAACGTGGTATCAAATTATTGTTGTGGGGTGGTAGTGTAACAGAATATTACTGTATGGCACTGCATACATAAGTCCAAGTTTCACCACCTCCACCAATGTAAGAAAGTGGGTTACTTGTTGAGGGGGATAAAACCCTTCTGGGCAAAAACAATTCTTCTCAGGGTGAAGTCAAAAGCAAACCCTTAATTAACCCATGGTCAGCCATTGGCTAGCTTGGCACAGAGCAGTCATGTTTAACTCAGAGGCAATGTGCACAGAATTTGTGCAACACTTCAAACAGTAATATAGGGAAAACACACCACAAAAGGATCCCCGCCATTTTAAAAAAATAGAGTAATTTTTAATAAATACAACAAGACTAAACCAACAAATATCCAACCAGTAGAACCAGAGATATGCAGGTTTAATGTTTCTAGTAACAATAGTGTCAAAAACCATAAAGCGGCAACTGTGGATATCTTGTTGCACCGGGACAAAGTCACAAGTTTAGGCCGACCATGATGGCGAGTGGGCTAGTTATAGCGACCCAGTTAGGCCCTCTTAACAAAGTACTTCAAATCCTGGTTTGCAGAGGGTGTGAAAATACATGTTGAGGATGCGTTGTGCACCTGAAGGGATGCAGTGGTTCTGAGATCCGGACGGTTGGGCTGCCAAGTCCTGCATCATCATTGAAGATTCCGTCGATAAGAGCTTGCGATGCAAAGTCCGGAATCAAAGATGTGTTGTGCAATCGGGGCAATGGGTTGGTTCCAAGGAGCTGCGAGGCTGCGATGCAGAGTCCGTTCTCATCGTCAGGGCTGCTGTTGATGAGGGATACCAGGCCCTGCATTGAGGATGCCTCATGCAGCAGCAGTTTAAATGAGGTGAGGGGCTTTGATGCAATGCAGGTCTTTGCAATGATTCTGATCCACACAGCAACAGCGATGCATCGGTTCTGCGAAGGGCTGCGCCACAGAGGAGATGCGTTGGTTCTGCTGAATCCAGAGAGGCTGGCAGAGCCCCTTGGGCCCACTTCCAAGGGTTCATGACTAGACTGACCACTTAGCAGTGTAAACTCACAAATGACAGAGTCCAGGTGCTGGGACATGGTTTTCGGAGTGTTCTGTCCCTGAGGCCAACCAACTAACCCTTGGAGTCACTTTGGGATCCTCGGTTCAACAGATGCAGGACCAGTCCTTCTCACCAAGGCAAGAGGGCAGCAGGTCAGCACAACAAGACAGCAGTCCTTCAGAGCAGCAGTCCAGCAGAGTGGCATTTCTTTCAGTAGCACCAAAGCCCTTCTTCCTGGCAGATTCTCCACAGGCCCAATATTTATACCTGGTGTCCTTCTTCTGGAAGGTGGTGGAAGCTTCAAGAAATTACCTTTGAAGTACACAGGCTTCTGCCTCCGTGTACTGGCTCCAGGCTAATAAGGTACCTGCTCGCATTTGAATATTACAACTTATTTAATGTAATTCGGTAACTCTAATGTTATACTGTGGGAGAGGCAGGCCTTTTTAAAATACACTGAGCCCTGCCCTCAGGGCTATTGAGGAACTACCCTAGGGGTGACTTATATGCAGTAAAAAGACGGCTTGGCCCTGGCAAAATGTTTA
Source organism: Lissotriton vulgaris (assembly GCF_964263255.1). NCBI lineage: Eukaryota > Metazoa > Chordata > Amphibia > Caudata > Salamandridae > Lissotriton > Lissotriton vulgaris. The sequence continues at coordinate 388,174,658 of NC_141689.1, forward strand.
TTGTGCCAGGTCAAAATAGCAGTTTAGAAACTGCACCCAGAAGTTGCAATGACAGGTCTGTAGCATGTTTAAAGGGCTACTTAAGTGGGTGGTACAATACATGCTGATGGCCCACTAATAGCATTTAAATTCCAGGCCCTAGGCACATGTAGTACCACTTTACTAGGGACTGGGGATAAGTCAATGTTTTGATTAGTAAACACATGCCCTTTAGAACTGGTCAGTAGTGGTGAAGTGTGCAGAGTCCTATAGCCTGCAAAAGCAAGATCAGTAAAAATGGAGGAAGAAGGCAAAAAGTTTGGGGGAAAACCACCCTAAGCCTTACAGGTCTAACAAGGAGGAAAAAAACACTGTCTGCTCCCCCTGAGGCTGCCCAACAAGTTTTCCAAAGAACACTAGAGTTAAGGTTACATTTCCCATATTCCATAATGTGTTTTTGTAATGTATGTATGTATTCCTTCATCTTACTATTTAAATTAGTGACACTCACATGTATCATATCTTATAAATAGTCACCTAGGAAGTAAAGTAGGTTTACACTTTAGGAACAAATATTTGTGACTATGGTCACATCTTCATAACACAACAAACATCCCCATCACTGCTTGTGTTGAGTGAAGATTAAGAGAAAGGATCACATAATTTACAGGATAGCCATTATTATTAATCTACTTAATTTGAGTTTTCTTTTGTACTAACCAGGCGGAAAAGGATAGGAGGGCAGGTTATATAACAGTATGACGTTCCATCAGATAAACAGTAAATAGTAGAGGGCATTGCAAAACAAATCATTATGGAGTTACACACCAGACCAGTAGGTAAAGTGCTAAAGGGGTGAAAGCTTCTAAATGCAGAAGTTGATATCATCCAATGTAGTTTTTAAATTGGACTTAACCAGAAGGGAATATATGATAGGTGTCCTATTAATCTCATAAGCAGTCTAGAATGTATTTCAGTTTCATGGAGATGAGAGAATAGGCATGGAATCGATCTTACTTACAGAGAAGAGATTTTCTCGACTTCTTTGCCATTGGTCACTAATAGGTGGTGAGTATATAATTTTATATTTGAGTATGATTTATTCAGCACAGCTCCCTTGAAACTCTAAGTACAACCATGTTGGCAATCGTTTCTGATATACACCTCTTAAAACGCACTTTTAAGCTATGCACTGTCACTTTGAATTTTTATATACACCTAATTGGCAAAAAATGCTTCTTTCATTAATTCTTCTAAAGAATTCGAATAGTATTGTCCTTTTATATACCCTTTCTGGTGTAATAGTTTTAATTACCAATACACTTTGATCATTTGATAATGAAAATTAATTGAATCACCACACCTCAGTGCTTAATTTGAGCCTGTGCTTGCTGGAAAGGGTCACCAGCACTTGTTTTTGGGGACCAGCATTTATTTTTCCTTATCAGATGTTTCTTGACAGCAAGAGAGGGAAATCACATAAAGTGGAACGATAGAGGTAGGAGAACAGGGCCGGACTGTCCATAGCGGGCATTGGGCATTACCCCTGGAGGCTGCTAGGGTGTGGGGGAGTTTTGAGCCCCCGGGGGGCCGTTTTTGTTACGGGGGTCGGCAATATCGGCCCCCCTGTAACAAAATCAGCCAATACCGGCACTCACAAACTGCTTGGCTGCACTCCCCCTCACCCAAGGAGGGGTGGGGGGCAGATAGGGGCTGGCTGAGTAGTTTGCTAGGGCCAGTTTCAGTTCCCAGTTCAGCCCTGAAAGAGAAGATGGAAAAATCATCAGAAAGGGAGAAAGAAAGTGTGAGCCAAAGGGCCAACGAGTGTCTTGTACTGGATTATAGAGGCATCAGATGGAATCAAGACTATGTAGATATTTAACAGCGCCAGCTGCAGCCTTCTGAGCAGAGCTTTGGGCACTGGCACACATTCTTTTACAAATTAAACACTGTCACGGTTGTCACCTGAATGTTACTTAGTGCCTATATTGAGCTGTGGAAAGTCTGTAATGATGGTTTGAGCAATTGAGTGATATCTTAATATCAAGAACTACTGTTTAATATTTACTCTATTTGTAGCTAAGGAATCATTATAATGAGAAGAATATTCTTTCTTATATTCCATCTATTGTGTTTTTTGTGTAACATTTTTGTTTCCTGAACTTGCTTTTGACTCTTCGTTATTCGATGTGTTGTTTTAGATACTTTTAAGGAATCTTTGACTTGTCAACAGAGAAATTCCCTGACCTTGTTGTTGTAGGAATGTGCCTCTGTAAAGAAACGCCTTAGCTGCTCTCAGCATATACATTAAGAAGTAGTGTTCATCGTAGGTAATGAATCTTGTATTGGTACGCCTAAACAATTGAAGGCAGTGTACTTTTGTACCTATATCTGTGAACAAAAATTCTTCTTTGAGCAACAATTCTCAGAAGAAGTCCTTTTAGAATTTACACTAGAGTCGACCATTTTATATGTCAAGTTCCTAAAAGCACAGTGGTTAGTTACAGTTCTATTTCCCAAAATCTATTTTCCTGCTCTTGAAAGAATCAGATATAGGTCAATCAATCAATCACGCATTTGTAAAGAGCAGCAAATCACCCATGAGGGTCTCAAGGCGCTGGAGATGTTAGCTGCTACGAGGTGGAATGTTCATTCAGTCATCCAGGTCTTAAATTCGCTCCTGAACTGTTGGAGCAATGGTGCGGACCTGAAGTGCAGTGAAAGGTTGTTCCATGCCTTGGCTGCCAGGTGGATGAAGGTGTGTCCTCTACTGTTGGTTCGGTGGATCAGGGGGGTGTCTGCTAGGGATTGAAAAGCAGATTAAAGGTGTCTGGTCAATTGGTAGAAGGTGAGGCATTTGTTGACATTTGCTGGTCCCTCATTGTGCAGGGCTTTGTAATTGTGGGCTAGCATCTTGAACTGGCATCTCTTATGGATTGGGAACCAGTGTAGTTTCTTAAGGTAGGGTGTGATGTGGGTCCTTTTAGGGAGGTTGAGGATGAGTCTATCCACTGAGTTTTTTATTTCCTGGAGTCAAATCAAATCAAATCAAATCAAAAAATACTTTATTCGGTAGTTCATTTGATAAGAACACCATAAAAGTTCATAAAATACAATTTACAAAGTTGATCGTGTTTTAAGATCACAATTTTAAAATACTAAAAACAATTAGAATTCATTTAAAAAAGCAGATCTGATAAAAAGGAAGCAGCAAGATATATCATACAATTTATATTCATCTTAGAACCTAGAAATTTGTGGGCCTTCATTGTATCTCTCCTAATCAGATCAATTCATAGGTTGCGACGATGTTGAATACAAAATTTAAGAAAACGTACAATTGCTTTAGCATATTTTTAATTTTCTAAATATTGTAGTGCCAAGAATGCAGGACGGCATTGGCGAAGCCCCCAAAGTTTTAGGATGGGGAGTAACCAACGTCTACGAGGTTCTACAAAGAATTTGCAGAATAGAATAGTATGTATGGTTGATTGTGTAGATACCAAATCACATGGACAGCATGTCCGTGTGGACGCCTAGTCGTTTTGGGTTGGAAAGGAAACTAGCAAATGAAACATGTCAAACCTTAAGCGAGTTAGCAGCATTTTTTCATATTGGGTTAGATTATATAACAAATAGGGTTCAGATTCAAAAACAGTCTGCACTAGTATGGCTTTCTGAACAGATTGTTTGTGGATCTCGGTTACTAGGCGTATCTGCCTCAGATGTGCAAGGCATTCTTTTTTTAGATCCGCCTTAGAAATTTCATTTATCCTAGAAGGATTATCAAAATATTTCTTGTAGCCCAAGTCCTCAAGAATTGCTTTGACGTAAGTTAGCCATTTGATTTTTTTACACTGATCGAGACTCAGAGTGTCTTCAATGATGGATCTCGTTAAATGGCATTGATCTGTAACCCATATTCTATGCCACAGCATTACTGGCTGTAGTTTTATGATGTCTGTTATATAGTCTAGTCCCAATTCTATGTGACATGCGTATGTGGAGGTATTCCTTGGGACCGCAAGTAAATATCGTAAAAAGGAATTCTCAATTTTTGAATAGCTTCAACATTTACATATCCCCATATTCCTGCCCCATATATTGCTGTGGATATGCATTTTGCATTATATATTTTTCTCATTACTTGTATTGGACGTTGGCCCAGTTTTTGTGAAAATGCTTTTAATGAGACAGTTTCCCTCAAGAAGGCAAGTTTCCTGGCATTAACCGCTGGGATCCACTTGAACTTCTCGTCTATTACTATCCCCAGGTATGGGTAGGTTGCCGTTCTATCTAGTGGTTCACCTTTTACAAACAACCTTCGGTGCTTCCCAGACCCCTTCCCGGCTTGCATAGTGTAAGTTTTCTTAACATTTAGCTTTAAGTTCAAGGTGGCCATGAACGTACAATATCTGTTTACTGCACATTGAAGTTCATTTGGGGTTCTTGCTAAAATGACAGCATCGTCGGCATATAATAATGCAGGTATTTGCCGACGAGCTATTGTAGGTAAATATTTACTGCCTTGAAGCATCGCGGCTTCCAGTCCATTAGTGTAGACAGTAAATAGAAAGGGGGCCAGCACGCAGCCCTGTCTGACCCCCTTTTCCACCCTGAAGCTTCCTGTAAGTTCCCCCTTGGTCCCAAATCTTACCCTACCTGTAGTTCCTGTGTACATTTCACGCAGGAAATCAACAATCGCTGGGTCAACGCCCATTTTCAGCACTATATTCCATAATGCTGAATGAGCGACACAGTCAAACGCCGCTGATAGGTCGACGTAGACCATGTAAAGTGTGGACCCCTTAGCCTCCATGTATTTACCCGCTAGGAGGGAAAGGTTAAGTGCTTGGTCTACTGTTCCTAGGCCTTCACGGAAGCCGTATTGTATATCAGATATTACTCCTTGGTCAGTTGCCCACTCCTGAAGTCGATTGAGAAGGATCCGCCCTGCCATCTTCCCAAGCGAGTCCAGGAGGGAGATAGGCCTATAACAGGACGGAGTATTTCGATCCCCTTTCTTATAGATCGGGACCAATATTGATGACTTCCAAGAATCTAATAGCCCTACCTTTAGTGTTGCATTTAAAACATTGGTCAGTATGGGGGACCAGAGATCTGGTAGATGTTTGAAAACATCAGCTGGGACCCCATCCGGACCAGGGGCTTTGCCAGTTTTTGAGTTTTTTAATGCCAGTTGAACCTCCTTGTGGGAGAATTGTAGGTTTATTGGGTATGTAACCTGCGTTAGAGGGACTGGGTGGTCAATGTCTATCGAGGTGTCTTTACTAAAAACTTTTGAAAAATAAGCCACCCATTCATCTTCACTTATAGCGACGTCGATGGAGGGTGTTTCATTTTTATTTGTTAAAAACGGTGACCTTACTATGTGCCAGAACATTGCACTATCCTTCAACTCTGTGCTTTTGCTGAGACAATTCCATAGATCGACTTTTAACTCTTGTTTTCTTAACCTGATCGCGACAGCGTACTCTTTCCTTAGTCTACCGATCTCAGCTCTGTCCCTCTTATCCTTATTCAAGGCCTCTTTTAGTTTTGTGTGTGCCTTTGTACATGCCGAATTAAACCAGCTGTTATTTTGATTTATTTCTGACTTTTGCTTACAAGTCCTAGTTAACTCTTTATGTATATTTTTCAAAACGGCGTTAAAACTGTTAATGACCACCTTTGGTTGTAGATTCAGATCAAGACAGTTCCTAATTTCAGCACTACAATTTTTGACTATTTTATTAGTTGTGGCTTCCTTATCAATTTTCCCCCATTTAAGTGTATAACCGTTCATGGAACCAATTGTAAGTTCTTGTTGGGCTAGAACGGTCATTATGTTAATGGGTTTGTGTGGTATATTTTCCGCAAGGGATGCAACTATTGGAAAATGGTCACTCAGTGGGTTTTTTACTACTTCAAACAAATCGATAGCTGTCCCATTTAAGGGAGAAATTAGTATGTAATCTATCAGACTTGTTAATCCTCTTCCGTTAAACGTTGGCGAAAAGGGAGCAGGAGGATTTTTTTTTTCATTTAGAAAACCTAGCTGTAGTTCAGCCATGACTTCATTCATTTTCTCACCTTCAACGGTATGTGAGAAATGGGTTATGCTGATGTCCTCCTCGTCAGTAATGCCACATTTGGTATTTTTACTGTTCATACATAGGTGAAGATTGAAGTCTCCCCCCCAAATTATTATACATGAATTTTTTGCATATTTTGTGGTTTGTTCTTGCAAAACTGTTGCAATCTCGGTGAGGGTATTTAGCAAATTAGTTTGCGGCAAATTATTGTAGAAATTTACTAATATGTACACTTCTTGTTTTCTCCTTTTTAGAATTAGGAGTTGGAAGTTGTCTTTTATTATGAAGGGTGCAATTTCCTCCATTTGTATAGTGTTTGAAATGTAGGTGGCGAGGCCACCACTGTTTCTGCCCGAGGGGGGTTTCCTTGCAGGGGACCAGAATGTTTTGTACCCCGCTATGTGTATAGGAGTGATTGCCCAGGTCTCCTGGAGGCAGATGATGGTACTTGAATTCAATTGAGACAAAAAGTTGGGATTAGTTTGTTTATATGCTAAGCCAGCAATATTCCAAAAAATAAAATGTAGTTTAGGACTAATATTAGTTGGGTCTGTAGCAGTAATTAAGTTGTCCACACAGACCTGTGAGCCAGTATTATTAGGAGGAGATGATACGCTCAAGGCGTCCTTTTTTTTTGGTTGCCCCAGTGAGATTGAGATAGATATTCCCCCGGGTTCTAAGTTCTCCCCTAATTCTAAGGTGGATGCATCTTCCCAGTTGACTATAGGGGTAGGAAGTCAATCGTTACTGTCTAAGCCAGAGAATGCATTGTATCTGTTGTAAATAGGAATATTGTAGGAAGTAGTTGGCAACTGTACTGCTTGATTCCAACGATTATCCCCATAATCCTGGTGTAGAGTAGTAGAAAGATAGGGATGGACTGATGGAAGCAAGCGATTTTGGGTCTGATGCCATTGTACTGTTTCTGTGGGATAAACAAATTTGGAATTTTGTTGGAAGAGGGGAGTCTTCATTTCTGGCTGAAAGTGCCTTTCATAAAGAAAATTCGTAGGGTTTGGTAATGTATTTGTATTTGATGGAAGCAGGTGCCTATAGAAGTAGCCCAGGGGAAGCAAGGTGGTATTAAATTCCCATGTAGAGGGTGGGGGGGTATTGGCGAGAGTCTTTTCTGCCCATTGAGGGTTTCTAAAGTTAAGTGTTACACAGTCGCCCTCAAATTTTTTTCGCAAAGGGCCTATCCATCCTACTCTTTGTACATGTGTAATTTCCCCCGCACATTCCGTTGGGAAGTTACAATTTAATGAAAGCCAATAAAGTATTTTATTTTTTAATGATAGAACAGTTTCTGACTGTTCTGGCTTAAGCCTAGGGACATTAACTAAGACAAGTACAAAGGCTCCACATTCTGGTGGTAGGGTGATCCGTGGAGGAATTTGCTTAGCTTTGTAGGGAATTTCGGAGGGGGTCTTCGGATGGTATATTGTTGCCGTTGTGTTGCTAGCCTGGGTGGGAATTTGCGGCAGATGTTGTGAGCCCGTTTGAGGTTTTTTTGAGTGAGCGCTACTGGTCGTTGGGGGAGGGCTCATAGCTGGTACAAGGTGGGTTACTGATGTTGGTTTGTTAGTTGTTGTCTTTTGTTTTGTCTCAGCAGGTCCACCAGTTTTGGGTATTGCTTGAGGCGGCGCTTTTTTACTTTCATTGGGTTTAGCTTTTTGTGCTCCAGCCGCGTTAAGGAAAGGGGGAGGGGGAGAGTTTTTATTCATAGATACCAGCTCTTCAATTCTCTTCTCTAATCGAGCGAGCCTGGATTCAACCGGCGATATATATATGCTCAGAAGATCCCCGATTCGCTCGACCAAGTTATCGTAGTCTGCATTATTATCAGCTCTTTCTCTGAAAACGTGACTGTTATTTATATTGGGGGAGTCATGATGATGTTCTACATCAGCCAATATGGCTTTACCTTTTTGCCCTTTTGTGCGTTTACGTTTCTTACGAGTCAATGGCAAGGGTTGGGTGGTAGATATAGCTCTTATTGGAATTGCCCCCCCCCTGTGTGTCTCCCAGAACATTCTCTGTGGTATCCTCAACTAATTCGGGAGTTAGAGCCACATTTAGAAGGGGAGATCTTTCTAAGTCACTGTCCAACTCACAATTGGTGCTTGTGTCCGATACTGATAGATTTACTTCGTTCAGCAAGGTGTGAGGGACGGCTATAATGTCATTGGTGTCTTCAGCTCTCGATGTACTGGTGTTGCCTGGGGTTCTAGCTGATTTAATACTTCCTAATGAGGAGCGTTTTGCAAATTCCAAGTCCCGAGATACCCTTCGTTGCAATAATGAGATGCTAAGATCGATAGCGTCAGTAGTGCGTGTGATGAAACTGTCTATTGGACCTATCAATGCAGCGGCTCCGGCAGCAGTCTTGCTCCTGGTGCCTCTAGTAGACATGTTAGTGAAGATTATATACTTGTATGTAGCAGGTAGCAGAAAGCGTTGGTAGGCAGCTATACAGTTCAAAAGTCAATGTTTATAGTGAAACCATTATGATATTACAGTGAACAAACAAGTCAAAGAAATCCTACTTGTTCAGGAAGCGTGGGAGTTAGAGGGAGGGTCCGTCCTGTCCTAGGTCGTCCTCGGACGGCCACAGACGGCCCGCCCTTTGCCCGGGCTTAGCCCGGCGTCCCGCTCGCATCCCGCGTTGCGAGGGACGCCCACCTTTATCGCGCCTCCAGGCGCCGATGGTGACGATCAGGGCAAGCGCCACCGCAGGGAGTCCTGGGAAGCCGAGTCCTCCACTCGGCGGCCGTCTGTGGTGTTATGCATGGCAGCGGGAGGACTCAGGCAGTGCGAGCTGTTAGGTTCCAGCAAGGTTGTTGGTCGGCAGAGGGTCCGTAGAAGCAGAGGTCAGTGTTCACAAAGTTCACGGAGGGTTACACCCTATGGCCGAGGGACGCCCACCTTTATCGCGCCTCCAGGCGCCGATGGTGATGATCAGGGCAAGCGCCACCGCAGGGAGTCCTGGGAAGCCGAGTCCTCCACTCGGCGGCCGTCTGTGGTGTTATGCATGGCAGCGGGAGGACTCAGGCAGTGCGAGCTGTTAGGTTCCAGCAAGGTTGTTGGTCGGCAGAGGGTCCGTAGAAGCAGAGGTCAGTGTTCACAAAGTTCACGGAGGGTTACACCCTATGGCCGAGGGACGCCCACCTTTATCGCGCCTCCAGGCGTCGATGGTGATGATCAGGGCAAGCGCCACCGCAGGGAGTCCTGGGAAGCCGAGTCCTCCACTCGGCGGCCGTCTGTGGTGTTATGCACGGCAGCGGGAGGACTCAGGCAGTGCGAGCTGTTAGGTTCCAGCAAGGTTGTTGGTCGGCAGAGGGTCCGTAGAAGCAGAGGTCAGTGTTCACAAAGTTCACGGAGGGTTACACCCTATGGCCGAGGGACGCCCACCTTTATCGCGCCTCCAGGCGCCGATGGTGACGATCAGGGCAAGCGCCACCGCAGGGAGTCCTGGGAAGCCGAGTCCTCCACTCGGCGGCCGTCTGTGGTGTTATGCACGGCAGCGGGAGGACTCAGGCAGTGCGAGCTGTTAGGTTCCAGCAAGGTTGTTGGTCGGCAGAGGGTCCGTAGAAGCAGAGGTCAGTGTTCACAAAGTTCACGGAGGGTTACACCCTATGGCCGAGGGACGCCCACCTTTATCGCGCCTCCAGGCGCCGATGGTGACGATCAGGGCAAGCGCCACCGCAGGGAGTCCTGGGAAGCCGAGTCCTCCACTCGGCGGCCGTCCGTGGTGTTATGCACGGCAGCGGGAGGACTCAGGCAGTGCGAGCTCTTAGGTTCCAGCAAGGTTGTTGGTCGGCAGAGGGTCCGTAGAAGCAGAGGTCAGTGTTCACAAAGTTCACGGAGGGTTACACCCTATGGCCGAGGGACGCCCACCTTTATCGCGCCTCCAGGCGACGATGGTGACGATCAGGGCAAGCGCCACCGCAGGGAGTCCTGGGAAGCTGAGTCCTCCACTCGGCAGCCGTCTGTGGTGTTATGCACGGCAGCGGGAGGACTCAGGCAGTGCGAGCTGTTAGGTTCCAGCAAGGTTGTTGGTCGGCAGAGGGTCCGTAGAAGCAGAGGTCAGTGTTCACAAAGTTCACGGAGGGTTACACCCTATGGCCGAGGGACGCCCACCTTTATCGCGCCTCCAGGCGCCGATGGTGACGATCAGGGCAAGCGCCACCGCAGGGAGTCCTGGGAAGCCGAGTCCTCCACTCGGCGGCCGTCTGTGGTGTTATGCACGGCAGCGGGAGGACTCAGGCAGTGCGAGCTGTTAGGTTCCAGCAAGGTTGTTGGTCGGCAGAGGGTCCGTAGAAGCAGAGGTCAGTGTTCACAAAGTTCACGGAGGGTTACACCCTATGGCCGAGGGACGCCCACCTTTATCGCGCCTCCAGGCGCCGATGGTGACGATCAGGGCAAGCGCCACCGCAGGGAGTCCTGGGAAGCCGAGTCCTCCACTTGGCGGCCATCTGTGGTGTTATGCACGGCAGCGGGAGGACTCAGGCAGTGCGAGCTGTTAGGTTCCAGCAAGGTTGTTGGTCGGCAGAGGGTCCGTAGAAGCAGAGGTCAGTGTTCACAAAGTTCACGGAGGGTTTCCTGGAGTCTCTTAAGGAGGTATGCAGTGATTCCAATGTAGAGTGGGTTTCTTGTAATCCAGTCTGCTGGTGATGAGGGCCTGCGTTACGGTCCTTCTGGTGGTGACCGGTAGCCACCTGATGATCTTGCGGAGCATGCAAAGGGTGTGTGAGTGGGTGGGTGAGACTGCGTTGACTTATTTCTTCATAGATAACTTGCTGTCCAGGCTGATGCCGGGTCTGTGGATATAGCCTGGGAGTTGGTGAGTTCCACGGGCCACCATGCATCGTTCTATGGTGAGGTATTGTTCCCGAAGATGAGGACTTCGGTCTTACCCGTGTTAAGTTTGAAGCAGTTGTTCTCACCACCAGAGGTAAAAAGCTAAGTGTATTTGTCAGTTGTCACACCTCAAAATAAATCAGAAGATTGTGCTGCATGCCGTCTGAGAATTAGAGACATACAGGGGCTGTAAAGATAGTGGTTGCAAATTCATAGTATGATGGAAATCTAAATAAGTACATGCAGCATTTTTTTTAAGGGTGGCATTATACTATTCCTATATGAAAACCAGATGAATCCCAATCTCAAGGGAACTTGTTTTATTGTGTGGAAACCAAATACCTACAAACATTTTATGAGCCACTGAGTATTAACCACACATGTGAATGAAAATAAATTGAACAATAAAACATGGTCATCTAAGCTAAAAAAGAAAGCTGAGCTAAATAAGGTTTCATGGGTGCAGCTTCCAAAAGTGCAGCAGGGTCAGCGGCTCTATGAACCCTGGGTGTTGGTGACCCATTGCACTCTAATTATGTGTCTCTTTTACTGCACAACTGAGGGACATGGGGCCCATTTCCCTGATTGGCATTCTTTTTATGCAACCAGGCAGATTTAGCATAGCACCAGATTTGCACAGAGATATGCTAGTTTGTGAAGCAACCAGTCCATTAGAGTACTCTATCTTCAATGTAAAATGAATGTTGCATTTAGGTCAGTTACAAATGATTCCCGAAGTCTGATCCTTTAACACTGGGAGCTCATGTGAGGTGTCCCTACCATACAACTATTTTCTCCTGGTTAGGAGAACATTTCTATTTTTACTACTGGTAGATCCATTAATCCAATAATCCATTAGTATGCCTTTCATTATGTTGTAGGTCCTCAAGCTGCAGGATGTCCTGCTGAAGTGTTTAATCTCCTTACAGCATATGTTGCCACCCTGACCCGAGTTCACACCGTAGGGATCAGAATGCTTGCTCAAGCAGCCCAGGCCCAGACTTGAGCTTTTAAAATGATGTAATTACGTCTTATTGCACCTTTCAGGTTGAATGTTACAATCCAGGATATATTTACACTGCCAAGAGCCACAGAAAAATCAGACATTTTTTAAATAAATGCAAAGCGTATAATGACTTTGTCTTTGACAGCTGAGTAAGTGAGAATGGAATATAACATTTATCCAAATATGTTTCTTAAAATTTTCGATATCCACAACCAGGTACTTAAAAGTATTCTAAATGAGAGCAAGAACTCTGTTTAGCAGCAGAAAACTACTTTCCAGGGACACGAGGTGTAAGTATGGAAAGCGATGAGCTGGCTTAAATTGAATAATACCACTTGCAAGCAGCCAAAAGGTTTGCAGATTTTAATACGGTTATCAAGAAAAGCTATATGAAATAGGCCAAAATGTATGTGAATTATAAGTATCCATAGACATGCCCCATCTATGCCACTAAAGTGAGGCAAACAGCAATGTATGAGGGTGCTCTAGAGATTTTGTAGGTTCTACTTAAACTAAAATAAACTTCACTGATTCGAGAAGCTGACAGTAAGGAAACAAAACAATCAGTTAATGTTGTCAATTGTCCAGTTTTTGAGTGGAAAAAGTCAAACAAAACCGGTAATGAAAAAAGAGGGGATTTATTGGGAAAAGTAAATCATCATACACATTAGAAAGAAGCCTTAATCATGCAGAAGAGGCATCAATCCTTTCCAAATACTGGGGACAGAAAGAATGTGGACATAATCACGAAATCATGGTAGCCATAATACGGTCAGTGAATGGAGTAAATGAACTTGAGATCCTACCAGAGCCATAAACTAAGGGGTAGATTTACAAGCACCTTGCGCCTCTTTTCGGCTGCCGTTGCGTCACTTTTGTGATGCAGCAGCGGCGCAAAAGATGCGCCTTGGTGCGGGGTATTTACAACGTGACGCATCTCCCAGATGCGTCACTTTGTAAAGCCCTGCGCAAGAAGAGGCGTACCATCGCAGGGGAGGCGTTCCGGCGCAGGAACGCTTTGCAAAAGTGGCTGAGTGAAATCTAAAAGATTTCACTCAGTCACTTTTGGGCTCATGTTGCGCCAAAACCCTGCGCCTGCTTGAAGCAGGCGAAGGGATTGACGCAGCATTGTGCACATAGGGCCCCCCTGATCATTGCTGAAGCTGCGTCGCTTTTACGGCACAGAAGCGTCACGCAACTGTGCCATTTTTGCCCCATGGCGCGCCGCATTGTAAATGCAGCGCATAATGGGTGGCGGAGCTGCGGCGCACAATTACTGACGCATCCCTGCCGATATGCAGGGATGCGCCAGTATTTGTAAATCTGCCCCTAAGTATTTGCCATATATGAGGATATTGATACGTCATGTTATGACACAAAAAGCCTCAAAAGACTGTGTGAACGGTGGAAGTCTGTGGAAATGGGACACGAGACCTTTCAGGAAAACTGTCAGATGTTGCATGAATGAGAGCTTGCTTTTTATTGCACCTATGCGAATTGAAAGTGACATCCACAACTCCAGGAGTCAGTGCATACAAGGATCACCCTCCTAAGTAAGACTTTCCAGTTTGAGACACCTGGTTTTGTGGACCTCTGGAGCAGCTGTGCCTGCTTAAACTACTATCGTAGCGCTATACTGCCAGACTGCCCAACTATTTGTGCCTGACTGTAGAGTTTTCGTGGCGCTGGACTAGTAGATTGTTATTTAATTTATTTTGCATTGTATATTGCTCGCTTGCCTGCTTGCTTGTTGGTGCCTGATTGTGCCAGTACTGCTAGCTCATCTGTTCACGTTTGTTGAGGCTGTGCCCCAAACTCGCCCTGCTTCGCTTTTTGGCTTGCTGCCATTTTGTTGTTTGTTATTGTGCCTCCCAGCCCGGCTCTCCACCCCGCTCCTGCCTCCCAGCTGCTCCTCCTTCCCACTGTAAGGTTAGGCTCTGCCCTCTCGACCCTGCGCTGTGACCGTCCTGAGTTCTTCAGAAGCAGTTGCTCCCCACGCTGCTCCCTGCTCCTATCTGTGGTATCGTAGCGCTACATTGCCTGACCGCTGAACTATCTGTGCCTGCTTAAACTACTATCATAGCGCTATACTGCCAGACTGCCCAACTATTTGTGCCTGAGTGTAGAGTTTTCGTGGCGCTGGACTAGTAGATTGTTATTTAATTTATTTTGCATTGTGTATTGCTCGCTTGCCTGCTTGCGTTGTTGGTGCCTGATTGTGCCAGTACTGCTTGCCCATTTGTTCGCGTTTGTTGAGGCAGTGCCCCAAACTCGTCCTGCTTCGCTTTTTGGCTTGCTGCCATTTTGTTGTTTGTTATTGTGCCTCCCAGCCCGGCTCTCCACCCCGCTCCCGCCTCCCAGCTGCTCCTCCCTCGCTCCGCCCCCTCCACCATCCTCTTATGACAGATGCATTTGCGCCCCCCAAACTCCTCTCCACCCGCATAACCCACTCCCCCCGCATAACGTACGACGCCGCAACCCTCTCAGCACTTAACCCGGGCCGACTCCCAAACTGTTACCAAGCCGCCCCAGGACACACCCACGGACCCTTCACCTGCCACTCCTGCATGTTCGACTACATCAGGTCCCACACCAAATCCAAAGACTCCAAACAGAGCTCCAACGCTAACCACCTGAAGTGCATCCTTCTCAACACCCGCTCCGTCCACTGACACGCCATTGAACTTTGGAACCTACTCGACACCACATCGCCGGACGTCGCCTTTCTCACAGAAACCTGGATGAACGCCTCTTCAGCCCCCGACAACGCCAAAGCCATCCTAGACGGTTACAAGATCATCCGAAAGGACCGCATCAACCAAACAGGAGGAGGCTTCGCCATCGTTCATAAGAACACCATCCGCATCACGACCAGTTCCGATGACAACCTCACAACCGCCGAACACCTTCACTTCCAGATTCACATCGACCCTAAGACCACACTCAGAGGCACCCTCAACTATAGACCACCCGGACCCCGCACACAATTCAGCGAAAACATCACTGACTTCATCAGCCCTCACGCCCTCCCCTCCGAGGATTACATCTTACTCGGAGACCTCAACTTCCACCTGGAAAAGAATAACGACAGCAACACTACCACCCTTTTGGACAACCTCAACAATCTCGGACTCAAACAACTTGTCGACACCCCCACCCACCTTGCCGGGCACACGCTCGACCCAATCTTCACCTCCAGCAAGCACATCTCCTCTAATCACACCTCAGCCCTCCATTGGACGGACCACAGCTGCGTTAACTTCAACTACAAAAAGACCACGACCCACAACCACCCACAACCTATTCCCCGAAGAAACTGGAGTAAAATTACCACCGAACAGCTCGTCACATCACTTCACCAAAACCCTCCTGCAAAATCATCGAACCCAAACCAAGCAGCCACCTACCTCACACAATGGATTACCCACAGCGCTGACGAATTAGCACCCCTGAAAAAAAACCATCAAATCAAACTAGGCAGCAAAAAAGCCCCCTGGTTTAATGATGCCCTTAAGAAATCCAAGAAGACCTGTTGCACCCTCGAGAAAGCCTAGCGAAAAACCCAACCACTGACAACATGACCACCTTTTAGAACGCCACCCGCAAACACCACCAACTGGTCCGATCCACCAAGAAATCAGCATTCAAGGATCGCCTCGACAACAACGCCTACAACAGCAAAGAACTATTCAACATCGTCAAAGATTTTACCAACCCCACCGCCGGCACCAACGACATCACTCCATCCCAAGATCTCTGCGACTCTCTAGCCTCGTTCTTCCACAACAAAATTGCCGACATACATAACAGCTTTGGAGACGAGCCCACCCCACCTACCTCCGAAATAAAACCCACCCCCAACAACCTTTACGCCTGGAACCCAATCACCACTGAAGACCCCATCTGCCTGATGAACACCATCCACTCAGGATCACCAACCGACCCGTGTCCCCACCACATTTTCAAAAAAGCAGACTCCATTATCGCACCCCATCTCCGAGACGTCATCAACTGCACCCTTAACTCCGCCACCTTCCCGGAAAGCTGGAAGCACGCCGAACTCAGCGCCCTCTTGAAAAAACCTACAGCGGACCCCACAGAACTTAAGGACTACCGCCCCATTTCGCTCCTCCCTTTCCCTGCCAAAGTCATTGAGAAAGCCGTTAACAGTCAACTAGCCGCCTTCCTCGAATCCAACAAATCCCTCGACCCTTCACAGTCCGGCTTCCGAGCCAAACACAGCACCGAGACCGCCCTCATCGCAGCAACAGACGACATTCGAACTCTCCTGGACAACGAAGAAACTACTGCCCTCATCCTACTTGACCTCTCCACAGCCTTCGACACAGTCTGTCATAGCACCCTCATACAACGCCTCAGCAACATTGGGATACAAGGAAAAGCACTAGACTGGATAATCTCGTTCCTTGTGGAAGAACTCAGAGATTCCGCCTTCCCCCTTTTAGATCAGAGGCCACCGAAGTCACCTGCGCGTACCCCAAGGATCCTCACTCAGTCCCACCCTCCTCAAAGTATACATGAGTCCCCTCGCGTCCATTGCGCGCCAACACAACCTCAACATCATCTCCTACGCAGACGACACTCAGCTGATCCTATCCCTCACCAAAGACCCAAACACCGCCAAAACCAACCTACACGAAGCGATGAAAGAAGTAGCCGAGTGGATGAAGAACAGCCGTCTAAAACTCAACTCAGACAAAACGGAAGTCCTCATCTTAGGATCATCCCCCTCCACCTGGGACGACTCATGGTGGCCACCGGCCCTGGGAACCGCACCCATACCAACAGACCACGCACGTAACCTGGGCTTCATCCTAGACTCCTCCCTCTCGATGACCAGACAAGTCAATGCCGTCTTTTCATCATGCTTCAACATCCTACGAATGCTTAACAAAATCTTCCGTTGGATCCCCACCGAAACAAGAAAGACGGTCACCCATGCACTGGTCACAAGCCGAATAGACTACGGAAACACCCTTTACGCTGGAACCACAGTCAAACTACAGAAAAAACTCCAACGCATCCAAAACACCTCAGCCAGACTCATCCTAGACATCCCCCACCAAGCTCAGATTTCCGGCCACCTGAGAGACCTCCACTGGCTCCCCGTCAACAAGAGAATAACTTTCCGCCTCCTCACCCACGCACACAAAACCCTCTACGACCTAGGACCCGAATACCTCAACACGCGCCTGTCCTTCTACACCCCCACCCGCCAACTTCGATCTTCCAATCAAGCCCTCGCCGCAATTCCACTTATCCAAAGATCCACCATGGGAGGAAGAT
The DNA here is from genome assembly GCF_964263255.1 of Lissotriton vulgaris. NCBI lineage: Eukaryota > Metazoa > Chordata > Amphibia > Caudata > Salamandridae > Lissotriton > Lissotriton vulgaris. The sequence continues at coordinate 388,191,905 of NC_141689.1, forward strand.
CCTTCTCCTACTTAGCGGCCAAGACCTGGAATTCTCTCCCCACCCACCTCCGCCTCACTCAGAACCACCTCTCCTTCAGGAAACAACTAAAAACTTGGATATTTGATAAGTAAAGCTCCCCCCCCTCCCTCAAGCGCCTTGTGACCCTCTGGGTGAGTAGTGCGCTATACAAATTCTAACTTGACTTGACTTGACTTGACTGAACGAGTTTCAGATAGTGTATTATTTAAAAGTATAGCTGTATTAGGCTTAAAGTTGTCATACCTGCTTCGTTTGTAAATCAGCTACATTTGCAAAAAAAAACACTGCAGAGCTGTGGAAAGTGTAGATATGAAGTGTTGGAATGTTTATGAAAAAAAAACTTTTCCCACTGGCTCCTAAAACGTAACATATACTTTTGTAAGTGCATGTTTATTTTTGAAAGGCTTCTTTCGTGAATGTGTGCTTGTACAGAAAGGCTTCATAAACCGTTTCCAATACAGAACATGAATGAAAGCTCTTGTTTGGAAAGGTATGACAGAAAAGTCAGATTAAAACCAAATACCATAAACCAACAAAGAAAGACCAATGCAGTAATCAGATTCCTATAATACATAGTGCTTAGACTAATTTGCCAAGTTCAGGGACTGTGGCTGGTTGCTTCCTGCACTTAATCACCAACACTGGCGCTTTTCATGAGCATCAGTTGAGGACACCTTCATTTACTGGGAGATTTAGTGATTTGCTCAGAATCACAGGATGTTGAGCCAATGTCGAGACTCGAACTTGGTTTCTTAGTTGCAAAGTCGGCATCTCTGGCCATTACGCCACATTCCCGCCCCCCTTTCATGGTTAGTAGTTGGTTCTATTTTAGGCTGCACTAACAGGAGAAATGGGCTGGTGCAAGCCGCCTCCTGAAGAGAGCCCCAGGACTTTTTTTTTTTTTTTTTACAAATTAACCACTGCTAATGCTGGATTGTTGAAAAGATATATCTCCAGAAGACCAACATAATGTGTCAAATTAACTAGAAAGATGCACGGTTAACTGCTCTTTCTTGGCAATTTCACCTACTTTCACCTCTTTCGAGAAGTTAGAGGCTAGGTCAACTTTCAACTTCATTGTTTTAGACTACAGCTTCCAGCCTTGCCCACTAAAGATTTCTGACCTATAGAAATGTTTGATAATCGGAAGTTAAAACATTTAACTGAGGTGATCAACCAACGTTTACCCGTTCTCAAGTCCCCCACGTTAGCAATAAAGTGCCTATGTCCCAGTCTGCTACACCTTATATACAAAGACTGCACTTGTTTTTTTTTTTTAATGTAATTACATTTACAGTGCTACGATTTTTATACGTACACCTGATTTTCTTTTTGTGCGGAATTTATTCACTGTATTTCTTTCCTTTTATTGAACATTTAAAATGCTTTATTCCTTAAAAGACCGTTGCTTTGTTTTATTCTTCCACATGTACTGCTGGAATATCTGCAAAGGTTGCGCCAGGTATTTCTCACCGAAATCACTTAACCTTTGAGGAATAAGATGATTTGTATTCAGTCCCAGCTCATGTGAAAAGTGTGATTGCTCTTTAATAACTTTAAAGAATCCGATTTAGTATTGTCAAGTCAAGTCAAAAGATACTTTATTTCGGCCTGCAAGACATTAAAAGCACATATGAAACAAATACATATTCATTACAGTTTATCGATGAAAACATTTTTTGTATACTCATAAGAAAATATAAGAATATCTAAAAAGTTAAAAAGATAAAATATTGAATAGCTTGGTAGGCATTAAGTATCTCAATCATAAAATGCAAAGTCGAATATATTAAGAGATACAACTAATTAAAATGCGATGTCCGGGGTCTTGGAAAGTGCAGAGGGTGGGCAGTTTAAACTTGTGCTTTCTTTAAAACCGCGCTACACTAATTTGAGAACAACGGGAGACAGAATAAACAATTGGTATGCCGGTATCATATTTAAGGATTCTGAAGGCCTATAGGCAATGGGATGTTCCAAGATTCCTACAAAGCTGTCTGAACCAACGGCAGAAAAACAACACATGTCAAGTAGTTCAAAGGAACGATGGAGCAATACATATGAATATAGATCAACAAGGTAGTGTGCAGTTGTTAGAAATTGGGTAACTGGTTGACTGGTGTGTGAGCCCTGGTCAAGCAGCAACCCCAAGCCTAGGCATGGTAAGGCACACGCAACCCCAAATTAACCTGTGCTCAACCCCTTGGTACATAGCAGTCAGGCTTAACTTGGAGGCAATGTGTAAATAATTTGTGCAACACTTCAAACAGTAAAACAGAGAAAATACCACTGTGTTCCGGTTCAGGGAGGACCTGGCCAGGCAGTTAGGGCTGAACTGTTCTCAATGGAACAGGATCAAGACCGATTTGCGTATTGCTGGGTCCAAACTGAGGTGGCATGGTGTGCAAAAATAACAATGGACTGAGTGTGGGCCAAGTAATTACCAGTGGTTGAGATTAATTCAAGCATTCCATACATGACCTTTTGCATACTTTAGTATGTCCTCCTAATTTGGACAGGTATGCCCAGATGTGGGTCCTGTGCACATTGTCACTGAAACCAAGCTATACCTGGCTGATAAGCCCATAACAAGGGCAAAACAGATCCTGAGTTGCCTGTGCTCCGGTACAGGGAGAACTTGGCATGACAGTTCCGACTGGTCTGTTCCCACTAGAGATGGGCAAGTCTGATTAGACTCCAGCTCGGTCCAAACTGAGGTGGCATGTGTTCAAAATAAAATGAGGCACCGGGATGAAGTCCTCAGTGGCTGAGATTAATTCAAGCATTCCATCCATCACTTGTTTGCATACTTTAGTAGAACTTTCTAAAAGGGTCATTCTCAGAATTGCAAGTAAAAATATGATTTCATCATATGTTATGATTTAAAATTAGTATTCCGGAGACATCAACCATGAACTGGTTATCTTCTCCCCTTTGGAAATGACACATAAAATGTAATAAGGCAATACCGCTGTTATACTATGTGAGAGATAGGCCTTGGTAATAGTGAAAAACAAACTTAAGAGTTTTTAAGCACATGTCCAACTTTTTAAATACATTGCATTCTGCCCTCTGGGCTGTCCGGGGCCTACCCTAAAGGTGGCTTCTATGTATTCAAAAGTAAGGTTTGGACCTTGCGAATAGTTTATTTTGCCAAGTCGAATTGGGAGCTTAAAACACACACACAGCGTAAAAAGCTGGATCTCTATCTAATGCACTACAACGAAGTGCCCTGTGAAGGGAGTCCAGTAGGTCTCCAATTGATTTAAAGAGGCTAAAGAGACAATACTAACACTCTCTTTTGTCGTAGTGTGGGTAAGCAGTTAGGCTTATCAGAGGGTAGTGCTAAGCATTTGTTGTACTCACAGAGGCAATAAATGAGACACACACTTAAAGAATAAATCTGAGATCCAATTAGAAAAACGTTCAAACCTGTGTGCTTTTACGCACAATGCAAAAAGGAAAAGACAAAGATGCATAAAGTAAGATACAGTCGGTTTTAGGGGTTCACCTTCAGGATTTGTAGTTGTAGTGGGCCAAGGTCCAAAGTACTACCAGCAGTTCTTCGGCAACCACTCAGGTTCTATCTGGACATGTGTGCTGGTAAGGCTGGTAGCTGGGCCACTACGGTGAAGGAGAGCTACCTAAAACATGCTGCACAGGGGGACTTTTCGTCAAGTCTGAGTGCTCCCAAACAGGTTCTTGGGTTACAAGAGGTCTCAGAGAACAGGAGCACAGCTGATTCATCAGGACCTGGGCATGGCGGGTCAAGTGCAGAGTGTTTTGGTCGACTGGGCTGTGTGCATAAAGATGCACCTCGCGGTCAGGGACCAACAGCTGGAAGAGGAGAAATAAAAGCAGCTGGGCCACTCTCGAAGAGGCTCTCAGTTGGTCCTGGTCACACTCAGTAAGGAGGAAGAAGATAGAGCTGTCTTTCTAGAGCACAACTACCTTCTCCTGGTCAGCTGCAGCGTCGGTCGGCCTGGGGAGTTGCAAGGCAATGGACCGTACCCTGCTTATCGGTGCCTGCTAACTACAGGGAAGTAACTCCTCTGCTCCAAGGGCCAATGTAGGTGATTTTTGCAGTGCTGGCAAGCTACCCAAGGCATTGGTAGATCTCTAGCTCGCAGGACAAGTGCCTCTGTCATGATTATCGAGAGTTGGCTAAGGACGGCAGGGTTTGAGACCATAGTCCACACGTATGTTGCAGTTCTCGCGAGGTAGTGACACTTCTTTATCCTTCTTCTCTCGATCCATCAAATCTGAGTTCTTGGGTTCAGGGGTGGCATCTAAATACTCAATTGAGGGGCATTTAAGGAGAGTGACAGGTAGTAGCAAATGGGCTACTTAACCTATGTGTGTCTACACCCTCTATATGATCACTTCCTGTGAAAAGCAGGCAAAACCATGACTCTAAAATAATAATTCTATCGACAACAGGATGGAGGAATGTGAAAAGTGGGGTCCACATCAGCTGGCCCACCCTAGGGGTGTAACTGTAGTGTATTTTGTAAAGCGCACAGCTGCCCCAACGGGGCGTCCCGGCACTGTGGAACCCTTCCTGGCTCTCCCTGTGAGATGCCCCTCCTGGGCACCCCCAAGGTGAAGCCAGGCATCCCAGTGTTGTAGGGGCCGTTGTGGAGATTAGGCAAGCTATTGCCCAGAGTTGCAGCGTGGGACCCATGATTAGAGTAGGCGCCGAGGCGAGAATTATCAAGTCCGCAGACATTGAGCCCAGGACCCTGCCGCGTCGGGACTTGAACCCTGGTCTCGGGCCTGATCTCTGCTTCAGAGTCTGCCTCTCTAACCAGTGAGCCACACTTCTTCAGTGGTGGTGGTGCTGGCTGAATGTGGACACACCTTATCGTACTAATTTCCCCCTTTCTTGACGCCAAAAAGTGGTGTCCGGACAGGGGAGTGGGCATCTCCACTATCTAGAGGCCTTGCATGACAAAGGTGGCAGGGCCTTTGGAGATTCCCACCCTGGAATGCACATTCTGTTTGGAGGAGATGTGAACATCTCCACCCAAAGCAGGCTTTGTTCCTGGCCTCCGACAGCGAAAGCCAGGAACAGGAGGTCAGAAACCTGTCAATGGTGGCTGGCTGGTCGAGACCAGTCAGTCAACACCCTAGTAATCAGTAGGGTTTCAGGGGGCACCTGTAAGGTCGTCTCTTGGTATATCTATTAATAAATCTAGCCTTGGCATCAGTGTGAGTTTATTAAGATGAGGTGGTTGGCACCAAACACTTTGGGGTACAGGGAAGCCACAATGTAGCTAGGGAACTCGTAATCATGAGTGTACTGCCTGTGTACTCATCCTGGCTTCTCTGTACACTCGTAATATCTAAGGGGAAACTTAAACGTTCCGGCAGCACATCCACTCATGCATATATGCTCACACATGGGTATGGTGCACCCAGACTTCAGGCTGTAAGGCCTGCTCTAGGGGTGACCTACCTATACTTCAGTATTTTGCTGGCATGGCAGACACATAGGTGTGTGCATGTTAACTCTTTGATTTTCTCTGCCCAAGACACACAGGATGCAATGACAGTTTTAGTGAGCTTGGTGAGAGGTCCCTTAGGGTGTCACAATTTGTGCTGCAGCTCTTATGAGCTTTCTTTAGTGTCAGGGTCCTTGGTGCCAGGGGTACTACTTACTAGGGACTTACAAGGATCTGAAAGGGGTGCCAATTGTTGAACAATCATACAGTTTAGGGAAATAATCTTGCTACTAGGGACCTGGTAAGCAGGAACCTAGTATACTTTAGTCAAAGTTACACCAGATAGCAGCAAAAAGTGGCGGGCAACCATGTCAAAAGGAACACTTTCTACACATAGACTCTGCATCAGCAGACCTGAGACATGTTTAAATTGCTACTTAAATGGGTGGCACAACCACTACTGCAGGCCCACTATTAGAAGCATTTAATTTACAGGCCCTAGGCCCATGTAGCGCACTTGACTAGAGACTTACAAGTAAATGAAATAAGCCAATTGGGTATATGTTTGTCTAACATGTTTTAAGTAGAGAGCACCCACACGTTGGCACTGGTTAGCAGTTATAAAGTGCACCAAGTCCTAAGGCCATCAAAAACAAATTCAGAAAAAAGTGGAGGTCTGAAGGTAAAAGGTTTGGGGATGACCCTTAAAAAAAGGCCAAGTCCAACAGCAGTCTACATTTACAGTGACTAGCAAGGCTAAGGCAAAGCTGAAAACAAGCACAACAGGCTGATTACAGAGAAAAACGTTGTAGTCAGTGAAGTTTGCAATGACTGACATATGAGTGTTGGCTGATAAGTATTCTTTAAAGATCTTTTAAAAGAATCAAAAACTACCCATTTGTGTTTATCATTAATGACTTTGCAAATGAGAAATGATACTTTTGCCCATATTTCGTGGATAGAGGTTCTACTTTTTCTGCAAATTCATCTGATGTAGGACATGTGCCTGTAGTACTGTGTTGTTAGAGGACAGACAGACAGATTCAGAGAACCATGGAGATTGATTTTTAGTCTTTGGTAATACATTTTCACCAAACTTCTAACCTCTGCAGTGAAGGAATGTAAGCTTATTGAATAATAATTCAATTTAGGGTACACAAGCTGAGCAATTTGAGGACTAGCATGCCTGCCTAATTCCTCTTTCTGTTCCATGCAGAAGCATAGGAGCTTGCATTAAGAATACCACTAGGCAATCTAAGCAGCTGAAGCATAGTCATGGTGGATACAGCAAATCTTCTACTTTTGTTTGGTCACTCCATATTATTTGTCACATTATCCTGAGCCCTATTTTTGCTGGCTCTTTCTTTGACTTTTGCCACTGCGAAACAGTAGTAAAGTCCCAGTGCATCCTCTCTAAAACCTATTCTGTAAATTGGATTGTCCCATTTGGCGTATTTAATTTCACTATAAGTCAGTTGTAAATTCTTCTTAAAGCGCATTATGCCACAGAAAGTTAAATGTCATATGTGAGCTGCAGTGTGCATTTACACCAACCACATAACACAAATATATTTCTAGATGTCTATAGGTGTTCGGGCTGAGCAACAGTTTTAATGCAGCGATACCTGGGAGGTAAAAATACACTAGAAATGTATTTCGGGAAATATATTTGTTAGCTCTAGAGTGTGCATGTAAGCCCAAAGTGGGTAAAGTATTTGTTGGAAATTGCCTTTTCTAGGGTGCTTTCCTTAAACAGTTTGCTTTTGTTCCTCCTGGTTTTTCCGCTAATCTATTTGCTAGCCTTAGAAGTTTGAGTTCATTTGACACTGGCATTCAGTGCCAAAGTGATGTACTTGTCATGTACATACTGGTGATTGATGTTTGACTGATTTGAGTTAGCTGTAAGTCCCTTGTCTAGGGGTAAGACATATACCTAGGGCATGTAACTCAAATGCTCCTCCGTGGGCCTGCATTACTGGTTGTGCCACCCACGAAGGTACATCTTGAAACGTTCTACAGGTTTGCCATGTGAGTATAACTACTAGGGATCTGTTAGAGTGAGAGGCTCTTTTGAAATTGGAACCCTACTACGCTGGTTTGATACTAAGACATCGAAAATAAGAACCATTAGGCAGGAGGGACTGCAATTGGATTATCCGTAGACTTGTGGTGGACTGGGGCTTGTTGGCTACAGGAAGGGGACTATCACTTAGTGGAGTTTGCCTGGCTGTTGCTGGACTGCAGCTAATTGCCTAATGTCGTGGCCCAGTTCCATAAGCATTCTCCAAAGGCCAGTTGGCGGGCCTCCTGTCCATGAGATCCCAGGGACAGAAAGGAGCTCACCATTTCCACGTGATCATAAGGATCGCACAGGGTGCTGAGGAAACGGGTGGAAGTGACTAAGGTTTGGGAAAAGGACCGTCCTGACATAAGCCGTATTCACACTATGCGGAGGAGTGTGCTCATAAAGATCAGCGGCCTACCTGGGGTCCCTGAACTAAAGGAGTTCAAGGAGTGCTGAGGAAATTTGCAGAGTCCAAGGGACCCATTCTTGCAGGTGGAAACCTGTGCTAGCTAGCACTCTGTAGTGTATGGTATCTGAGGAGTGTTAGGGGACATTTGCCAAGTCCATGGGACCCGAGCCAGAAGCCTAGACTGTCTTCGACCTCCAGATCGGGAGGACGACAGTGGTCAAAATCGCAGCCTCGATCTGAGGTTGCCGGCTCCTCTACCCGGACCCACACCACAAGGTAACCTTTTGTTGAGACTCTCGTGACTGGACCCGCCGGGTCTCGGTATGCCTTGTGTGCACCCATGGCTGGCTACCTCGAGCAACTGCAGCTCGCACCTCAGCCTATGGGAAAACATTTCTCGAATTGGGAAGCACGCCAGATTCAAGCCTCAAAAACCTTTCCCAATGGGGGGAAAGTGATCCCGTTCTGTTGAAGGTGCCACTGAGTGCCTGATGGCCTAATCTGGAGGGAGAAAACCAAGTAGCTGTTTTTGTTCACTATAGCCCTGGATGGCTTAGGGCTCCGAATGTGGGGAACAGATGTGGATCAAGAACGTTACGTTGTCCGGGGCTCCACTGGAGCTTTATTGCAGTGAATCCCAAGCACCAACATTGAAGGCACAGTAACCAAACTGCACCTCCCAGAAAACAACGTGATTACTCATCCAGAGCCGCCCAATAAGGACTCACGATATGCAGGATAAAAGAAGGTGTTTCCGCGAGTGTACTGTAGAACTGCAGACTCCCTTTGATAAAGAGAAGTCCTCGAAACGCGTCAGGGTTGCAGTTTGCTGTGTATTTTACGGACCAACGCGAACGTTTATTTACCGAATAAAGCTGCTGAGGAAAGCTCGTCTGTGTGTGAGTGCTTCCCGACGTTGGACATTCCCCAAGGAGCTTGATGTACATGCGGCCGTCCTGCCGCAGGGATTGCACCGCTTCAACCTTTGAAAGCCACGGAGCTCTAAGCCATCCAGGGCTCCAAATGTGGGGCAAAGATGTGGATCAAGAACGTTACATTGTCCGGGGCTCCGCTGGAGCTTTATTTCAGTGAATCCCAAGCACCAACATTGAAGGCACAGTAACCAAACTACACCTCCCAGAAAACAACGTGATTGCTCATCCAGAGCCGCCCAATAAGGACTAACGAAATGCGGGCTAAAAGAAGGTGTGGCCGCGAGTGTGCTGTAGAACTGCAGACTCCCCTTGATAAACAGAAGTCCTCGAAACCCGTCAGGGTTGCAGTTTGCTGTGTATTATACGGACCAATGCGAACGTTTATTTACTGAATAAAGCTGCTGGGGAAAAGCTAGTCTGTGTGTGAGTGCTTCCTGACGTTGGACATTCCCCAAGGAGCTTGATATATATATATATATATATATATATATATATATATATATATATATATATATATATATATATATATATATATATATATATATATATATATATATATATATATATATATTACCTACTGGCGGTAGCCAGTAGGTATATATAGTTAGGACCTAGTTTCCATAGGAAATCCCCAAAATTCTATTGGGAATAACTTTGGCGCTGGTTGATGAATCTTCGCAAATTTCTCAAAGAAGATGGCTCGCTCCGCTCCTCTCCTTCCCTGAAAGTTTGGGGGGGATTAGTCAAGTGGGGGCTGAGAAAAAAGGGGGTCCCAAAACGTGTTTTCCCCATGTTAATTTCCATAGGACCTTTAGACTCGGCTACAGCTTGAACCGCTGAAGGGAATTACACCAAACTTGTCACAATAGTAGTGTCTGGTACGCAGATCACGCTTTTGGTAAAATAGTGTAAATCCCTCCAGTGGTTCCTGAGAAAATTAAAAGAGAAGCAAATTATATATCTATAAGCGCGCACCCGTGCGCGCACCCCCGCGATTTTTCCCCCCAAAATTTTTTTGGGGGGGGCTTGGGGGGCTTCTGTCTTTTATTTTTGTGTGTTTTATTTCAATTTCGAGGGTGCCCACCCCTCGTTTTACCCCCGAGATCACCGCCGCGGCCCGAGCCGCCTCATGATGGCCGCCGCCTGGTTGTGGGCGGGGCCGGGAGGACTTGGTTTCCGCTTCCCCCTGCCTGGGGGAAGCCTTCGATGTGTATGTGCCCGGTCTCCCGTGCCGAGGGGTGGGTGCTTATTAGAAGTATGTCATTGCCCGTATCTGCACCCCCATAACCAAATGGTTTCTCTAATTACGCTGTTCTTTGCCCGGCAATCATTCGCCTTCCCCAGAGCTGTGCACTGACTGCAAGACAGGAAGATCCATTGACAGCGCCTCACAACTAACACTATGCGCTCTCTTAAAGTACTTTGATAAAGGCTAAACACTTCCCTGGGCAAAACAGCACACGTTCAATGCTGGCTCGGACAAAAGGGCCAGGAGATCAAAGGCCCTATAGCGCGCTGATGGGAGGCGGGAAATACAGAAGATCAAAAGCCCTACAGCGAGCTGATGGGAGGCGGGAAAGCCTACTGGAGATTAAAGGCCCTACCGCGCGCTGGCGGTAAAGCAAACAAAGGATCCTCTATCAACGTAGTTAACAGCCTAAATAGCACCAGCACCCTGGGCCAAATTAAGCTGTGAGCCATAATAATTACGTGCCTTGACACACTGCACACGGCTGTTGTATACTGGTGACGGCATTTGAACCTGGGCGCGACCCGCACGCCTCCTGCCCAACCTATTTTCAAACCTAACTTTCACTTGAAGCCCTCTTTCTAGCCAAGTAACACGGCTATTTTGTGTTGACTACTGCAAACTCTTCGAACCGCTAAGGGACACGCACCCTTCCCAATTCACTGACACAAAGTTAGACGCTTTATACCTGAGGCCACGAGATCCAATATTGGTGAGTGTGGAACCATGAGAAAACGCAACCCCTGACTTTCATCAGCCTCCTCATAAGTGATTGGTGCGCTGTGAACTCCTAGCGCTGCGAACCCCTCCCTTCCGTAAAGAGCAGGCGCGCAGCGCTTTCCCCGTTCGCAATGTGATATGCATTCTTGAGCATAAATGAATACAGGATGGGCGAACTGCGCCTTCGGTATTTCGGTATTTTAAAACCCTTTTCTTTTGCGACGGAGCTCGCCGCGCTGTAGCGCTGCGAGACACTCTTCTTCTAAAGAACAACCGCATCTCTTGCCTCCCTGCAGCTGATAAGCGCAGGAACAAGTAGCCCAGTTAGTTGTAAAACGAAATCATATAAAAACCGACATACTTCACCAACAGTCAAGCACTATTAAAACTATGGATGTGATATCTGACTATTCACAGTCGTGCATACATTTAACTCATTCAAGAGGCATTGATAACATGACGCGCATGTTGAGTGTGTTCACATTTTTAAAGTGACAGTGCTCTGAATTGTGATGTAACATCTTATCATAGACATAAAAGAAATAAACATTGTTGTCTGAACTGTATATCCCATCGATACCAAAATGCTTTTTTCATTCACATTTATAGGTGTCAATAACGTTGTTATAAATATTTATAAATATATAAATAAATATTTATTTATATAAAATAGGCATTGCATAATATATAAGTCAAAATGCAAACGAGAATTAAAACCACAATTCTGGATAAAATGCATATTAAAAAGTTGATCTAGTGCAAACTTTTCATATGTGAACATAACCCAGTCTTGTATCAATTGGTAAAAACTCTCATGCCCATATCACCCCCGAAGCATTTCTTAATGTGTAGGGGTCGCTAATAAAAATATATATGCCTGCTCGTGAATAAATTGACCTGCACAAAATTGGACCGTGTCTGCGTCTTTCTAAGGTGTGGGAGGACGCCTCACCTTTGTGGAAATCGAACGTGGATTTCTTGGATATATATATATATATATATATATATATATATATATATATATATATATATATATATATATATATATATATATATATATATATATATATATATATATATATATATATATATTTATATATTTATATATATATATATATATATATATTACCTACTGGCGGTAGCCAGTAGGTATATATAGTTAGGACCTAGTTTCCATAGGAAATCCCCAACATTCTATTGAGAATAACTTTGGCGCTGGTTGATGAATCTCAAGAAACTGCGCAGGAGCCACTTACCCAGTGTTATCACTACCGTGCCACAAAATAGGCTTTTTTTTTTACGTACTAGTTTTTAAGGCAAAACTAAATCACATTACACGTTGTATGGCATTCAATGTTTTTTAACCTTCAAAATGCATAAAATCAGTACCTAAAAATGACTTTAACCCAGTTTTTCTTCTGTCAAAGGGTACAGCAGCATTATATATATATATATATATATATTAGTTTTTAAAAAACCAATGAAATTCACTGAAAAAACCATAGGTTATAGACTATATATAGTTAGGAATTAGCCTTTAAAAAACCTTGGAAATTCACTGAAAAACCATAGGTTTTAGGCCTTATATAGTTAGGAATTAACATATAAAAAACCATTGAAATTCCTCCTATATAGTTAGCTGGACATTTTATTGATATAAAACCATTGAAATTCCACATATAGTTAGTTGCACTAACTATATATTTCGCGCATCCGCAATCCAATGCTGATGATGTCACATATTACATCATTCGTGACATGGTCAGTGACATCACTGATGACATCACTGATGACATCTCAAATGACATCACTGATGACATCACTGATGACATCTCATTTAACATCAATGATCACACCACTGATGATATACTTCATGTGATACTACAACGCACCTCCTTACACTCTAATATAACCTCTGTTACACCTAGTGTAAAATACAGAGTATCATTTTTGAAACTATTGACACACGAATACCATTTACTACATACGCACTCACTGATTCCTACGTCTACACACACATTCATTCATTCACCCATAAGATCACTCGTACATACAGTCACTCATCATTACAACACTATCATATGCACTCATACACCTATGCAGACACTCACACACTGCCACTCATCCATGGAGTTACTCACACACCTAGTCAGTCCTGTAAAGAATCAATCACACTTTGATTTCTTCATCTATACAGTTAAACACAGAACAGCTTACATTTTCACAGATATACTAACACATACTTACTCACTTATACAATCAAATCCTTCATCCATACTCATATACATCCACTTATTCTTCAATATGTAAAACATAGTTAAACTTTACAAAAACACACAGACACTGGATGATGTCATCAGTGATGTCATTTGAGATGTCATCAGTGATGTCATCAGTGATGTCACTGACCATGTCATGAATGATGTAATATGTGACATCATCAGCATTGGATTGCGGATGCGCGAAATATATAGTTAGTGCAACTAACTATATGTGGAATTTCAATGGTTTTATATCAATAAAATGTCCAGCTAACTATATAGGAGGAATTTCAATGGTTTTTTATATGTTAATTCCTAACTATATAAGGCCTAAAACCTATGGTTTTTTCAGTGAATATATATATATATATTCTATATATATATATATATATATATATATATATATATATATATATATTTAACATATATAACATATAACAAACTCTGTGTTACATGTTATCCTTTCTTTGATCAGCACTGTATGCACATCCATTGTACGATAACTCTTGCTATTTACACCATATTTACACGCTTTACACAAGTTGCACTTCACAAAACCTTCCTTTTCTTTAATATAGTGACTTGAGGTCAAAATATCTGCCAAGGATCATACTTTTTTTGATGCGACATGTGGGCCTTTTTCAAAGATTTCAGTCAGATGTTCATCATTCTGTAGAATCCACCCATGTTTTTTTAGAACCTTCTTGATGCTGGGCTGTGCCAAGCTATAGCAAACACAAGGATATGATAGAAGGAGCTCTGGAATCTTTCATACACTCACACCCAGTCACAAATCTGGGTTGAATCCATCATCGTTCTTTAGCTCACTTTGCTACCCCAGTTCAGAAACAGCTATATGCAAACCGTCTTGACCCTGTGCCTAATGGGAACAGTCTAGCCCAAACTGCCAAGCCATGTCTTCCTTGGACTGGAAACAAACATCCTGTGAGCAGTTTTGGGCTAACAGCCTTCATCAGCCAGGCCAAAACCAACAGCTTTGGAGGGAGCTTGACAATGACTTATAAAACTTCAGGTGGGCCTTGCCTGCCACAGTTTTTGACCTTAACCCCCTGGAAGATCTCAGCTTTGAAAAAAAGACCAAATCTAAAACTTTGACCTTGATGACCTACTTCGTGTGTAAGACCTCCACTCCATTTTAGTCGGCCTAAAATCTCTCTCTTTTTCCTTGGTTTTATGCCCTAGAACTTTACCAATTCATATCTCTGGTTCTTCTTAAACTGTGATTATCTTGGAGCTTTTTTGCTTATTAATCTTGTCTCTATTTTTCCAAATTGGTTTCAAAATGTTATTGTGTTGTGTTCTTTACTTCAAAATTGTTATTAGTGCTTGATCTTCGCACACACTTATCTGGAAATTCTGGTTGGCTAGGTTAGGCACCTAACCAGGCAGAACCCACTACTCTAGTCAGTGTAAGGGAGTTATACAACCATGATAAATCCTGCTCACCCTCTTGGTAGCTTGGCAGTGCAGTCCGGTTTGTCCCAGAGACAACGTGTAAAGTGTTTGAGCAACACACACACACACACAAACACACCAGTGAACAAAATAAATACACCACAAAAGAGACTACACACTGTAGTATATAAAATACCTACCTGTGTTGCATATACATATAGACCAAAACAACATAAACCAATAATAACTAAGATTTATATATTGCACATGACATAAAAACATCATGAAAGGCACCATTACTGGGCATATCATACCATCACATTATATGTTACTAGTTTCCCTGACTATGCAAGGTATAAAACATCAATTGCAGTATGTAATGAAACTTGAGTCATCGCTACTGTGCATGTCTGTAAAATGAAATCATCCAAATATACATCAGTACAACAGGACATGAAAAGGCATAGTTAGATACAGAGCATAGTGAGTCACCACAGCACCATCAGATACACATGAATACCAATAGTCTCACCATCCAGCTGCAGGCACAGCGCTCCTGTGCTCATATTAGGTAGTATACGTTAATCCCAGATTCTTAATGTAGAGTTCAGGAGCACCTGCCCCCCTATTAGGGAGAAAACAGTAAGGGCAGGCAGCTCCTGGATTTAAACTATGGGGGTCTCCGCTGAGGTTCCTGGAATGCTCTCTAACGAACAACTAGTGTCCCTCAGGTACGCCAACACAGGGCTTATACAAAGGGCAAGAATGAGCAGAGAGACCACAGCAGGTCTCTCGTGTGCAAGGGAAATCCAAGGCAACTGCCCCTGAGCATGTGGCGCAGCTGCTGCAGGCACCATCTAATGGGAGCCTGTCCTAGTAAGGGATTCCCTCTCAGCTGTGGGAGGGGCAGTCCAGGGGAGATATTTGCTGTTTGGCCGCACACCCAACTGGAATGTGGCTTTTGGGGCACAATGGCTTTCAAGCAGCATCGCTCCTCACGGGCACAGGCATGATGTGGCTGCCTACCGGGGGTCTCTTTTGTACTCTATACATTGCGGTCCCCTGTGGAAATGGGCCGCACCAAGCACAAACACCGGCCTCCTTCTCCTGGGATTGTAAATGCTTAGATTCATGCTACTGGGTGAGACGACCTGCGCTCTCCCTGCACTGGCGAAGGATTTCCTCATAGCAATACCCACACCTGTCTGAAATGAAATTTGGGCAGCAGCACAGCACCTTAAACGCACTTCCTTAAAAGAAGGGCGATCACCATGCACTCCCCTTCCGTGTAACAGCAAGTCCCCCATGCAGCGTTCCTCCAAACCTGAGCACAGAGTTCAACAAGTGCCAGGGAGAAAGATTGTTGGCGGCTGGACTATGCGTCCCATGGCCAGTTTGGGCTGCGACTGGAATCCTTGCAAATCCCACAGGAGCAGGTAGGCAGCCCACAGACTTGTGAGAACACTGGGGCATGAGCAGGCAACAGGCCAGCACACTGGTTTCCTCAGGAAAGTGGCAGATTCTTTAGCAGCCAAGCAGCACCTGGTTACAAGTCTTGCACAGTGCCTGAAATCATAGAGTCAGAGCCCCTGTACTTATACTCAAAATGTCTTTGATGTGGAGATTACTTCAGAAGAAATTAAGAAGTGCAGAACACCCCCATTCTATCCCAGCACTGGTTCTAGACACACTAAAGGGGGTGAAGACAGCATTGTGAGAGGACAGGCACAGCCCTATTCAGGTGTCAGTGACAACTCCTCCCACCACTCTAGCTCAGGAAGGCCCATCAGCCTGGTGATGGGCCATCAAGATATGCAGGGCACACCTCAGCTCCCTTTGTGTGACTGTCTAGAGTGAATTCACAAACCGGTCCCTGTCTATCTAAACCAGGCAATGATTGGAGTCAGGCTGCAAAGCACAAAGAGTCATAAGTACATAGAAATGCCCACTTTTCAGAAGATGAAAATTCACATTCACCATTAAGCTGGATTTATCACCATTATTTCAAACATACCAAACATGGCAATGCTAGTCCTTCCAGATTAGAAATTAGCAGTGAATATCTTATTGGGGAATTCGCAATGCAAACCCATGAGAGGTAGAGCACTTGCAGCAGTGATAAACCAATAAAGCTTGTTTGTCGCTACCAGGATATGCAACACAATAAAGACACATGACCTACCTTTTACCTACAATGCACCCTGCCCATAGGGCTACCTAGGGCCTACCTTAGAGGTGAACTATATGTAGTAAAAGGGGAGTTTCAGACTTGGTCGGTAACTTCACATGCCAAGTCAATGTTTAGTAAACCGCACACGTAGGTGGTGCAAGCAGCGCTGCCGAATCACTAGAAGCATTTAATTTGCAGGCCCTGGGTATTTGGAATACCACTGTACAATGGACATACAGGTAAATTAAATATGCTAGACAGGTGCAGCCCAATACCATGTTTAAAGGAGAGAGTTCATGCACTTTAGCACTTATTTGCAGTGGTAAAGTGACCAGAATCCTAAAGCCAACAAAACAAGTTTGGGGATAACCCTGCAAAAAGGGCCCGGTCCAACAATTGCATTATGCTTGACCCATAGCTACCAATGGTTAAATAGGGATTCTCTAAGAACTGAGATTTTACCTGAACTAGGTGTGTTTATTGAGTTGGCAAAGATACTCCATTCTGAAAGTAATGATCCAATTTCTTACCATGGGCAACACACCAGCTGTACCACAGGTAGCATGACTGACATCCATTTCAATCAGTCATTTACGGTCAAAGTGAGGAACAAGCAGCTAGAAAATTATAAAATAAATGTGCAGATTCTCTGCTGCTGTCACAGCTAAAGACTGCACATATACAGCAGAGCACACATTGAAAGACAAAAAAGGATTGCAGCATCGGTTACGCATTTCTTGCCCTAGGGTATATGATTGTGGCTACCCAATAGTCATCAAAGCTGCAATTACGAGTGTGCCATATTTAGGTGAGGGGACATCATGTCACACCAGCACCTAAACCTCGCCATTCTGAATTCATGCTCACTGAACGGCAATACCACATGGGCCTTATTTTCGGGGTCAAATTACACATGGAATCCTGATTCTATACAAGTTATTACTCTCATAAGCTTCATGTGATTTCACTAGCTGTATTTATTTTAAATCAATCCCTGTGATCCCCACGCAGGAAATTTGGTGCGGAAACACCAGGCCAATTGTAATCAATCGGGCATTATTTAACTTGGAAATACTGCATCTGCAATTGGAGTCCAAGTCCACAGATTTAAAAAGTGCTTTCTTTTTGTTGGTTTGGCAGTAGATCTACAATTTATCTCAATTAAAAAAAAATGTAATCGAGATTAGAACATTATACTCAAAAGCGTCTAAAAAAGTCATGCAAATTATAATACTGTTAACAAAATCTATGCATACCGGGTAAAATACTTCTTGTCTGCATTGCATTAATTACTTAATTACATCTGTTGTGTGGATCTTTCTGCACTAGTATATGTCGCTAATTGTAGTCTACTCTGATATAAACAAGTTTTAACCCACTGAAATCCAGCAAATCTCTTCATCTTTACATTGTAGCCTTTAATATTTGCACACCAAGATACACCACTTGTGGTACTTTAACAAAAACTACAGGTCCTTTTTTACTAGGCCGGGGTGAAATTTTGAATTGCGCCAGACTAATCGGAGTCAATTCAGTAACTATGCATCACTCTTGTGATGCAAAATTACAGAATTTACGCAATTGAGGCAACTTGAGTATTTAAGAGTAATTTGGGGCAAAAATCCAACCGCTGGAATACAGAAACAACGAACTAAGAGAGTGAGTGACTGTGGGATACTGCTGCTTGTGTCTTGTAGGATTTAGTGCTGTTTTCTTAGCACAAAATGCATCCTCTGGCCTATTTTGAATGCAAGGGTGCCTTTTGCGCAAAAATAGTGCTAAATGCTGGGTTGCGCTTCTCACATAATTACAAGTAATTTTGCGGAAATTACGACTAATTAAGCTAGAGAGAATTATGCCAGTTGCACCCACCTCTATTTTTTACTACGCCATTGGGCAAGCTCATCGGTCCAGTGTGTCTCCAATGGCCCATGGGCCACTTCAATTGGTAGTGGCTCATTCCAGCCTAGTGTTCAAAAATACCAGATTTGAAAAGCTAAACTGGAGAAAATAATTTTTTAGAGCACCAATGTCTTGTCATTTGCCCTGCTGATGTTGTTACGGATAGTTATAGGAGCTCAGAAAGAGATCAAAAGATTATATCAAAACAAAAAAGAACAATTGAACTCAAAAGAGGAAGAGCGTGACGCATGAGAGAAACGGTAATTATAGCATGCAGAAAATAATACTTGTATTAAAGTTGAATATAGTAACCTTTTCTTGATATTGCCGCCGAGATGAATCCAAAGACTGTATCAAGGCCGTGGCATGTCCCACAAACATGGCATAACAGGTGGCCCCCACAATCATGCTCAGCATGGTAATCCAGAGGTCTGACATGCTTACTGGGGCACGCGCTCCGTACCCGATGCACAGCATGTGGCTCATGGCTTTGAAGAGCGCGTATGAGTACTGCTTCCCCCAGGAGTCATTCTGAAAGAAAAGAAACCGAAAGTGACTGGGTCTGAAAAGATGCAGTGCACACGTCACGCCGCTATGTACAAGAGGATCTTTATAGAGGACGGTATATGGGGCTATCCAGCAAGCAACTTACAATATTTTTATATATATAATGCCTCAATGAAACGCATCACACTTGCCTGAGCTGAGTAATTTGAGAAAATGTTTGGACAAATGCTTTAAATATAGTCAGCTGTGTTTTAAGGCTCTGTAGATGTTGAACAGAGCTTGAAACTCCAACTGTGTGCCTTCACTTATTTTAAATATAATGTTAAAATGCATTACTCATGCTCTAAAGGGTCCTTCTATTTATTGTTGTTACAAAGGTTTAATCCTAAAATCTTCCAAAATCTAGCCATGCCATTTAAGTAAGTATATACCTTATGTAGATCAAACTTCATATTTTCAATTTAAGTGTATTGTCATGTAAAGGCTCAATCTACCAGTATGAATACATAGGCCACTGCAAATCTCTCAAGATTGCTTCTTCTGAATAATGTTAAACTAAACGAGGGCGCAGAATGGAGGTACCCTCAGAGTGTGTCTCTAGGATTCTCATGAGCTTCGTATACCAATCGCTATTTTAGACCAGGAAGAGTGTTGCTTTGAAATTAATGTTTGTGCTATAGAACAAGAAACACTACAGTTCTTCCCCATAATACTAAGCAATCTGATACAATATATAATTTATATTTCAATAGAGAACTAGATTAAAAATGTGTAACAGAACATTGTGAATTCGTTGGAATGTCATATTAAAGAATTCACGGTTTGGCAATATATTCTGATTCCGCTATTAAAAACGGAATGTATCTTAATTTCTGAGCCTGTCTATATAATTGTGCTGGATATGATGTATGTATGACGTTCCTATTACGCAATCTGCCCTTTGTAAGATTGCATTCATGGAGACATCTTTTGAGTTAATTTTATCTATACTGATCCAGGGGGAAATCCACAGAAGTGGGTTCTCTAGAAGTGATCTTAAAGAAGCACACACTAGGCCATATATACAACCTGTGGGGCCATCTAAAAGACTAGTGAATGGTTGTTTATATGCAGGAGGGCATCCCTTCCTGCGCATAAACAATCCATAATGGCGATTTGTTACTTCTATGTGTGCTTCATAAAAGTAGCAAATAGTCATTAATTAATGACTGTTTATGTGCAGGAAGGGACACCTTCCTGCACATAAACAATAATTTGGGGCAATTTGCTCTTTCTATGTGTGCTGCGCAGCCCATATAGAAAAAGCAAAAAAGAGGAGAAAAAAAGTTTGTCTTTTCATTTGGCCATTCTAACGCCTGCTTTTGCATGGCGTTAGTTTTTGATGCTGCCTCAAATTTACACGTACTTGTAAATCTGAGGCAGCTTCAAAAAGCAATGGGTGTTGTGGTGGAACGCCCACAGCAACACCCATTACACGCCCCTTTCACGCTGAGTGATGTGTTGAAAGGGGCTGTATTTACAAGACGCTATTAGGCATCAAAAAGTGGCTTAATGCCTCTTTGTTAATATGGAAAAGGGCACTAAAAGAGACGTTCTGATGGTGCTATCCCCTTGTAAATATACCCCTGTGTGTGTTGGTGGTATTGTAGGGTGCTCTATATAAAGGAGAAGCTCTCCACCTAATCTTGGGAACTATCCAGAGATACCAGTTTCCTTAATTGCATGATAAAATTATTTTAGAATATATTATTTAGAGAAGTTGAGGATTGATGTGACATGGTGTGAACAATAGGAGAAAACTTAACATGAATGTTACAGCAATTCAGTACTGTCAGTGAATTTGAACTTCAATACTTGCGTTCTACACATTATGCATCTATTGCAATTGCACTTTAGATTCGATTTAGTGATCATTAGCACTTGCACTTGAATGTCTATGTCCGTGATAATTGTGCCTCTATTGCAAATGCACTTTAAAATATAGTGTTTGTGCACATATAATACACACTGTTTACTATCGGGACAAAGGGTGAGCATTTGCACTTTATGACTTGAATATATATTGCATTTGCACTTTAGTATAATGTATTTGTACAGACAATTGCCAAGTTTGGAACCTTTAATACAATCTGTCCTTCTTCTCCTTGTTGCCTGTAAATTAATTTGTGTTTCAACTTTTAACATCTTTCTATTATTTTATTGTTTCATATATATTACACTGGCAACTTATATCAAATTATTTGAACATGTTTAATGCCTATAAGAAATAATAAGGAGATATCTCTTCCCCATTTGTCTTTGAATTTCTTTCTTTTGCTGATTTATCCATCTGAAATGATGGAGGGTTGACTCTCATATAGTAAATAATGCTGCTTGCCTTTTAAGAAATTCTGAATTAGGAATACCTCAATATGAATTATGTTGAAATATGTGTTTGAATCATATATCTCATAACATTTAGTATATTACTATGATTTATTTTGAAAGATTTGTTTCAACTGGCCAACAGAATGAAAAAAAAATTGAAAATGTAAAAAAACAATTACTGCTATTTCATGAATTATGGTCGAGTAGTCATCTACAAGAAATTGTACTGAAAAATAATGAATTTTGTATTTATGCATATAAATAATATAAATGCAATCACTTTAAAATGGGGGATAACACTCAACAGTAATGTGCAAAAAAGTACGCAGTCTAGCTGTTTTTAAAGAAAATGTGATGATGGACTAAGGTTAAGGGCACTTTAAAAAGGGCAATCTAGAGAGCCGAGCTCTATGGTCCTGTGGAAGGTAAACGCCGAAACGTGTCGACTGTCCCTGTTGTATATGCACTGTTGGTGAAAAGTAAATAAAATATAAATATTCCTAGCCTGTGGTGCTGCCTGATTCCTACTGTGGAGGGAGGACAATGGAGTAGCTGAATCATTATATATTTCATATATGGATAAACACACACCCAAATGCACACATTTGCTTACAAATTAAAATATGACTTTGTATGTATCTCTTTCTCCCTCTCTCTCTCTCTCTCTCTAACTATATCTATATCTATATATATATATATATATATATATATATATATATATATATATATATATATATATATATATATATATATATATATATATATATATATATATATATATATATATAAAATCAACAACAGCTCTGGTATAAGGGACAATGCCACGCTAGCTCATGTGCGGTCCAGGTTTGGGCCACCGGTAGCCCGGAATATTCCCAGCAATGTCTGCGTTATCCTGTTTCCTGCTATTAAACCACTTTTTTGCATGAGCAATCCTGTTGTGCCTTGGTACATTTGTTGTATAACGAAGATGTTGCTGGAAATATATATACATATATATATATATTTATATATATGAACAAACACTCTCACTTCCTTAGAGACAACCAACGAAGAAGGCACGGACTTGAGGCTGTTAAGCATATGGCTTATTTTATTATTTCAGGTCACCCTCAACCCGGACATATACATGCATATATATTCAGTGAAAAAACAAAGGTTAGTATGATGCTGTAGTTAGATGAATATCCCACATACCATTTTAATCTAAACAAACACTGAAATTCATGAGTTAGAATTTACCAAACTGTAATTCACCCCCTGAAGTGAATATAACTCAGAGAACACTGTGAGAAGATAGCCTGGCATATGATGTCCACTATTCTAGTGGGCTCCTTGCATCAATCTAAACGACCCTTATAGATGGTGGTTGTAAAGTCAACCTTATAGACAAACTATCCTAGTGGTAGCATGGACCAGCAGTCATAGGCTAAGACCAGTCCTGAGTCTGAGTCTTTTGAGTGTCTCTGAACAGCAACCTATACTGTTCAGTGGTTAAGCCAAACCCATCTATTAGAGCACTCTTCAGGACAGTGTCGTTGTTAGCATCCTCATCACTAACTGTGAGGAGCTTATCTCTGCCTTTATCTGAAAAGGGGAGCCACAAGATTGCTTCCCACTCACTTTGGGGTACCTGCTGTACTCTGCAAGCCCTCTCCAAAGCA
Source organism: Lissotriton vulgaris (assembly GCF_964263255.1). NCBI lineage: Eukaryota > Metazoa > Chordata > Amphibia > Caudata > Salamandridae > Lissotriton > Lissotriton vulgaris. Next base: position 388,215,035 of record NC_141689.1, read on the forward strand.
GTTATCCATTTGTGGATGTCATCCCCAATCTGATAGGGAGGGACAATCTTGCTCAGGTTTCTATGGTCATGAGACCTTTCCCTATCTCTAGGAATATTGCTGCTACCTGTGGGTTCTAACCCACTCAACTTTTTCTCTCTTTCAAGAGCCAGGCTCTCTTTTGCAAGGGCAACTTCTTGCCTCTTGATCCTAAGATTTACTTCCTTCATTCTAGATTTGCTCTCTCGCCTCTGAGGGGAATTCATCCTCCTCCTAGCAGAGGCACTGGACCCTACTGAGGAATCAGAATGACCAGAACCACTGGACAGTGATCTGTTCCTTCAGTTCCTACTGTTAGGCCTATTTGGAAGGTTAGTGGGGGGCCGACCATCTCTCCACCTTCAGATAGTCCTGCGTTGCCCAGGTCAGGTTCATCTACTGCATCCTGTTCATCATCCTCATCAGAGACCACTGGATCTACTCCAGTTGGAATTTCCTCTGTTGATGGATGGCCCCCTCTCCACTGCCTTGGTTCCCTGGGTCTGATGCATTCTCTACATCAGGAGCCACTCAGAGATCTATCAGGTGGTTAAAGGTTGGACTCTGTCCTTGATTTAACTTTCTGACTGCACACAGGCTTCTAAGTTCATTAAAAGTGAATGAGTCATACTTAGAGGGCACCCTCTGGGTGTCTTCTTGAAGAGGTCCACTAGGGCCTGCTTCTAAGGACATTTTCTAGTGAGGAGTGGTGTGTGCACCTACCTACACTAAATGGTTTTCTACTAGAACCTCTCTAGGAGCTGTAGTCAGGGTGTGCTAAGCCCTTTCCTCTACAACTGCTAAGTTCAGTAGAACTTAAAGTATTATATGAACTTTATTTATATGTACCTACGGGTACCTTAATGTGATATTTCAAATGATATCTTAAGATCATATGGTAAAACAACAGCAAGCTCTTATCCCACCCGCTGCACACCAATGTGAGAAGTTAGCCTGGCATACGATGCCCACTATTCGATTGGGCACTTTGCACCAGTCTAAACGGCCCTTGTTGATGGTGGTTGTAAAGTCAACCTTATAGACAAGCTATCCTAGTGGTAGCATGGACCATCAGTCAGAGGCTAAGACTTCAGAGAGCATGTGAAGCAAGCTGTTTTACCAATTACAATCCCTTGAATACCAAATGAAAGGACACCACACAAGGTATATATCATATATATATATACTTATTTCTAACACAACCCCTCTGCACTCTTTATGAGGTCAAAGATCGAAGTACATCACAAGTTACTCAATTAGCATACAATAAGTTGCACAAATACAGTTATGGCCTAGGGGCCTCACAAACCATATACTAAGTAAGTGGTATAAGAACCACTTCAGAAATAGTGAATAGGCCTAGGGCATTGCTGGGGCTCCACAAAAACAACCAAAGGCTAGGAAGTAGGAGACCCACGGGAGACGCGTGCAGTTTCTAAACGCAGTCGCGAGTTACCATTGACTTATAATGAAGAACGAAGAAGTTACAAAGTTACTGTTTAAGGACACTTCCGGATGGACTACGGTAAAACCCCTTTAAACTAGGACACTTTGAGGGTCAAGACCAATGGGAGCACCGGAGTACTTGTTTTACCTCACCCAGGGAAGCCGGGTGCATAGGTGTCTTTTCCTGTCAGGTTTCGTCGTCATTTTCTATGGAGATCTGCAAAGAAGTGCTGCAGGCGACCAGAGGAAAAGTGTTCGGGTGGATCCAAGGGTGGATCTTTGTAGTGAAGAACCTGAAAGCAGAGGGGACAGAGTCTGGGTCACTAGCCAGTGACCAGGAAGGAACCAGGAAGGAACCAGGCGATGCTGCGATGTCCTCAGGTGAAGAGGTGAAGCTTGTCTCTGCAGCCACGAGGACCAGGAGGGGTCGACGATGACCAGGTGCTGGATTCAAGCTGTACCTCAAATATTCTAGTTGACTGCGGTGTTGGTATCTGGATTAGAGCCAACAAGCCTTGGCAAACGCAATCCACGCAGGAAGTGAAGATTAGCTTCGGGTCAGACCAGCAAGGTCTGAGGGGCTTCTCCTTTGCAGGGAAGCTAATGAAAGCCTGGAGCAACTAGGAAAGCAGTTTGCTTTTAAAGGTCTGTCTTCAGGGGGCTCATTTGCCTGCGGGCTAGCAACCGGGAAGATGTGTTGAGCTGAAATGCAAGAGCGGGCCCCACGCAGCACTTCTGGAGTGTGGAGGGCTGAGGTTGGGTGCAAATGGAGCTCGGATCTGGGGCTTCTCGTACCCCAATGCACAACTGCGAGGGTGCCTCAGTAGTTTCACTGTTAGCAAAATGCAGGATGTCCAGGGTTTCAGGTTCCACGTCTCTCAAGTCTGTCACGGGTCACAGCTTTGCTATGGATGTGGGTCAGAGTAAGAGAAGTCTGAGAGTCCAGTTCCTGTGTCGCTGAGTCTTTGGGTTCCGGTGGGAGCGTTGACAAAGCAGACTGGCAAGTTACTGGTGGTGCCTGTTTGCACAGGGTGGTTACTCCTTGACCACAAGGGAGATGTCTTCAGTCTTCTAGTCAAAATAGAACATCGAAGGTCCAAGAGTTTTGTATCAGAGTTTCGTTCCAGGATAATCTAAAGTCCTGGGAACACAGCACCTATCTTTATACTAAGAAAATCGGCTGGATTACCTGCTAGGTCCCTCCTTTGGGTGGACCTGGGAAGGGGGTGGTTACACCCCTTTCCCTTTGTCCAGTTTCGAGCCAGAGCGGGGTTGGAGTACCCCAGCAACTGGTTTGAACCGGGCTATGCATGGAGCACCTTGTGTGCCCCAGGAAGTATCTGGAAGAGCATCTTTCCATTCAACCCACCCTGCCCCAATACACTGCAGGCTGCCTGGGGAGGTGCTGGCACCTCCCTCGACAGGAAACCTATTGTCCAGGCCTCCCTTGCTGGAGTTTCCCCCAGCAGCAGGAGGTCGGACTCATGTCTGTGGCAGCAGCATCCATTTTGTGATGCTGGGGCTCTGTTTAACTTTAACCGGGTTAAGCAGTAACATACATGTCTTTTCCCTCTGGAAGGGTGGAATGCTACCCCTGGCGGGGGGGGGGGGGGATAGAATTCCAAAGTGTTTGACACCTTAGACGATATGTTATGATTAAGCCAAACCAACGTTAGGATTAACCGCGAGGATTATAATGCACTTAAGAGTATATGGTATGGCTATATCATAGAACAGCTATCAGGAGATGGTTCCAAAAGCTGCAGAGGGGATCAGCTCATGCTAGGGCACCCTCTCTCATAGAACCAAGCACTCTGCCTCCAGGATTGTCGAGGTCTACCATAGGAGGGACTTATAGGTGCACATGTGTCTTTATATAAGGTAGATATAGATATACTATATCTAAGTAAGGAGTGATTACACCACCTTAGCCAAGCTGAGTGATCAGCCTGTGGTGTCAGTTTGAATGGTCAGCCAAGGGTGGCATAATGCATGCTGCAGCCCCTGGTAGGCTTTGGATGCACCTATGCCCTGGGTACCTATGGTACACAGTACAGGGGCTCACAAAGGTGACCCAATACCCAATCAGGTATGTATCTAAAGTACATTGAGTCCATTTTATAAGGAGAGCAGATAGCCTGGGGCCCTGAATAGCAGGATCCCAGGCCAACTAAGTCGAAAACCAGCAAAACACTAGGCAAAAAGTTGGGGTAACCATATAGTCAGATATCCACCTTCCTATAAACACCATGTACAGGGTTGTCCTAAATTATGGCATTTTAGATGCCATCAGTCATGATATCAATGGTATTATTGAACGTCATTCGTTATGTAATATGTTAGAGTGTAAGCCGTGCATGACTGCGGTCAACATCATGTCTGTCTATGCAATTTTCCTTGCTTATTAGTATTTGACTATATAGAATAGTTTCAGTTCTACATTCCTCTTACGTCCATTTTCCATCCTGCTCCTTAAAGTAGATTGTAAGAAACTGCAATTTATGGCAGACAACTGAGTTGGAAGGGCCATGGTGTAAAAAATAAGAGTAACAGAGAATTAACAGCCAGTCATCACAGGTAGCCAGTTCTTGTAAACTTAGACAACAGAACATATCTGCTACAAATCTGACAGGCTCAGGCACCAAACAGCAGTACCAATAAGGTAAAAAAAAGCTTTAATACTTTAAATCAAATGCATCTATCAGTCATGGAATGAAAACCAAACCAGAAAGTGCCATCTGGGGAAATAAACCTACTTTGGTCAAATCTGAAAAAGTAGAATGAGAACGCCACAATCACAAATAAAAACTGTTACATATGTAAGGGGCAAAACGCAGAGATGTGTGGAGGTTTACAGTCATTATTCACAATACAAACAACCTTTGAGCGAAAAGGACTGCAGGCTGTAAATGAACACACTGTGAGTTATTTAGACTATAGAATCATGTACAAATAAGACATTAATTCTAAAGTAACCTGCTTTCCCTGCAGAGCGAAAAATGGGAAAGGGCCCATGTGTATACATCACCCCCTTACAATACAACGGGGGTCGGACATAAACACTGCCTAAAAATAATGAAAGCCATTACAAGAGAAATACAATATTTTAAAACAAATGTCTATAGCACTCCAACCTCAGTGAAGAGTGGCTGTTAGCGGTGAAAGCAACATGCTTCCTGCGAACCTCTATTGCTCAAATTTGCGTGCAACGCATAAAACAAGGGGAGTCAGTAAATAAATGTGCCTGCTCCATTATAAGAAAAGAGCCAAAGATAGCTTTGTTTTACTGGGTAAGGTCTTTCTGCCGCCTCACATGACTTCTGTCTTCTCTCTGCTCCTCGAGAGGCTGTGGCAGGAAGGGCAGCTGTTCCCAGACGAGCCCTAGAGGCCAGAGAGCCGGCAGCGACCAACACCTACTGAAAGCTACGGGAGATGGCATCCATTCCGATGGAGAGAGCAATGTACTATTCTGTTGCCACAAACCTCTAAAGCTCACCCCACTTGAAAGCCAAGCCAGATGCAACCCAGCTGCACAGTGCTTAATTTGTAAAATATGGAGTCCAGGTGCTCACATTTTTGTAGGAGGCAACACCCACTTCCCCCTGGCTCCAATCCACTTACTCTATTGGCTCCACCCACATCCTCAACTGGCACGGCTGAAAGGAATATGTGATGTAACAACGCAATCAAAATGATGGCGGTATGTTACATCGCAGTTTGTACAACGCATGTCGTTACAACGTCGTTTCAACGACTTGCGCTGGGGGCGCTGGACTTGGGAATAGTAAGATTTACTATTCCAACACCAGTCTAAGTACAGTAGGGAAGGTGTTGGAATAGTAAATCTTACTATTCTTTAGGTTATAGCGCCATCCAGCGCAAGTCGATGTAACGACTTGGTTGTAACGGCTGCATTGGAACTGCATCGCATTGTTCTCACTACGATGTAAAGGATGTTTCCCAGCTGAAAGCCACATGTAATACCTGATCTGAATTCCTACCTTAGTAATATAATGGTTGACTTGATAGGTGTTATTTTTCAAGCTCCTTAGAAAGTACCTTAATAAAATCAAGGCAAAGCCGCAAAAGAGACTGGCTGTCTTAAGTTTTGGAATTGAAGATAATGAATGTTTTCTGACCATTAAAGGCCTGACTCCAAACTAATTCTGATATGACTATGTACTTCCGTTGTATTGTGTGTCTCCCCAGGCTTGACCCTAAACTGCCCCTGACCAGTCTATTACTAAGATGTACAAGCCCACTATGAAGGCATCTAGCACATGAAGAATTTATTGGACTCTGACATAGACACAATATACACCTTCCTGGCATATGCACAACCTGTAACTGATTTAGGTACATCATTCAGTCTTATAATATACCCAATTTTGTAATTGTATTTATATAGCGCTTCCACCCATGACGAGGCATCATAGCACTTTTCGGTGAGTATCATGCTACTTCGGAACCCAAAAAGGATTAGTGGTGGGATAATATGGGGAAATATATATTAACTTGAGCAATGGACATGTTAGTCTGTTAGTTTCATTGAATGGGATAATGGAGGGATAGAAGAGGGAAGTGTCTAGAAGTGTTTTGTAGGAGATTGTAGTAAAATGAGGTTTGGATGGGTCGAGGGAGGGAGAGAGGAGGGAAGGATCTAGAAAGGGTTATTAGGGCAATCATAGTAGTGAAAGGAGGTTTGGGATGAATAAAAGGAGAGATGGAGGAGGGACAAGTTTTAAGAAAGGGATTTACTCTCACAAGCGCATTGTAAATGAGCATAAACGAACATTTCTTACCCAATTGGCTCCCCTTAGCTTTAGCCCTTAAAATAATGTTCCCAAAATACAACAGGGCCTTTTGCTCCCTAACATGAAGGTAATACACAATGAGGTACTGTAAATTGCACTGACCACACACAAACTGTTTGTTTCTATTCCCGATCAGTTTGCATGCAGTTTTCACCCATGAAAACTGTTAAGTTACGCTGTTGTTTTTGTGAATAAATTGTCATGTAAATGAGACATTTGCCTGTTTTTTACAATCATCTATTTGGAACCGGATTTTCACTTGTGGGAATTCTGCATTGTATAATACTGAAGTTACCATGGTGCTTTCTTTTATTATATCATTGATGTTATTTTTATCATCATCACTAGTCACATTATAGCTACTAATAGGCAGACAGTTTTGAGTAGAATAGCCAGGTGAGGTACACATCCATGGTTTATACAGAGCATAAGCCCATTATTTACTAACTTGTCCCAAGAGAAGTTATCGGGATCAAGCAGTAACTTTAAGCCCTTACTCTACAAAGTGTAAAGCAGGCGTGCCTTTTAAAGTCCTTCATTACTGACCTAGAGAATGTAATGTTAGGCATGTAAATAGCTTGTTCTGTGTTACTGATCTTGGACTACAAAAGACCTGGCCTTGAATATTTACCATTCTTTTTCAAATATGAAAAAAACAATATTCATTTTAGTGAGACCCTCTGTATGACGTTTGGGGGGAAAAACAAACAAAAATGACAAATTGATGCCTTAACCTGAAGGTAACTTATGAATAAAGATATTTGTATAAACGGTATTCGGCGGGAAAGGGAAACGTATCGAAGTCATGTCTAAATAGACTGCAATGTTTTTAAACATTCTATGGTGAGTTCTAAGTCTGTGCATTTGGGAAAGTATTCGTTGCCAAAATGGACCATTATCTGATTTTTTTCAACTAGGCCTCAGCTAAACCCTGTGAGCAAAGCAGGATGGTGGACCGGAATGCTTTCAGGGATTGGAAGAAGGCGACAACCTTGGACTGGTGGCCTTCCTTGCCACTACCGGCCCCTGTCTGACTGCTGATTTTAACCAAAATGTAGAGGCTGTTAACACCTGTCCTCTGGGATCAGCGGATGTACTAGCTCTTTTACAGGAATAGAAATAGAGAAAAGGCAAATCTTTTGCTTTGTGGTTCTCTCCACACCTGGTCCACTAATCTTACATTATTACCTGCTCGTCCATTGCCGTCCACACTTAAATGGTTTCTTAAAAAAAAAAAAGATTTCTTTGTAGGAGCAGGAACCAAATTGTTGTCCACCTCTCCATCTTACAAAAGCTATTTCTTGCTTGCAGTTATTTTTATTTACTGATCCATTCCGTATTGGAGAGATAAAAAAATGGCACCTGTGCATTTTGTAGGCATGTATATGCCTGCTCATTCATGCGCACATAAGTCATCACACATGTTCGCTCTGTGAGATGCTTTATTTATTTACTTTACCCTGTGCTGTAACCACACTGGCAACACATGTTTTTACAGATTCTGCATGGTATTCGCAGTCAGCAGCATTGTCAAATCCAATAGGTCCAAAAGGCAAACCTATCGGCTTTGCCAATGCTTGTTTTTATTAGTGACAGCTTAAAGAGATAGAATTCAGTCGCCAGCCCGCCAGCCAGGAGTGCACGTGTAGACAAATGGGTGAGAGTGAGAGGCTGAACAGCACAGACGACGTGGGACAAGTAAAGCTGTCTTACTTTGCATTTTGTTAGAAATATTATGTTCACCACCACTGCCTCCTGAAAAGAATTTATAGCCCCGGCCCTGACAATGAAGTGCAGGTGCTGAGCCCCTGAAAGCACCAGCACAAATTAAGCACTGCAGCTGCAGGGAAACTGCAAATACTGAATAGCGTACACCCACTTCTCAATGCTAGAGAATCTGCAGCCCTTCCTAGTCACTTTAGGGTCTCGGAAGCAGGCCTGAGCTAGCTGGTGTGATGCAGACAGGCTCTCTCGGCCTGTGATATTAAGAGGAGCTTGAGTAGTGACATGCACAGGGCTCCATCTCTCTCCAGAAGAGCCATTGCCGTATGAGTAACAGTTTACCTTCAGAAAACCAACACGAGCCAGGCAAAGAAAAATACACAGCACAATAGGTGCGCCCCTCTCTGCAATCAGGAGACAAGGGATTGCTCGGGGCCGCACTTAAGCATCAGAGTGGGCTGGCGGGGTCACTTCAGCTGTAGGAGCTGTCCCCTAACCTCTTTGCAAGGCATGCACACCTTCATTTAGAAGTACAAAATGTCATCTTAGCACAGCATTTGCTCTATGACACAATACAACATTGAACATTTAAATAAATAAAGGGTTAAGCACTTTTCAGATTTTAGTCGGAGTACAAGATGAACCTCTCTATTTCTCTTGTGGGGACAAAGTGAAAATCCTGGCTACGGCACTCTCAATTACTCATACATTATAAGAATATAAGTGGTGTTAGTGGCATCCAATTGGTCATGGTGGACTTTCATTAGATTTAGGGGTCAGTTGTAAAAGAAGTGTGTCCCAATTTCATAACCTTTAAGTTTCCACCCCATCTCCTGTAAAGTGACGTATATATTTCTTTTGCCGATGATACCCACTTGTGGAGCGTGAATGTCCATGTGGTCGTGCTAGTAACTTATAGGTAGTGCTATCAGTCTTTTGGCTCCTAACAAGGTCAAGTAAAAAAATCTATAGCTGGATCTCCCAGCTTTGGAGCTGTCAAAATTTGCAGATCTTGGGGCTTCACAAAACATGTTTACCTACAAGTACAGTTACAATGTCTGTCACCTCCAACCAAAAGACCTGAAGTTAAGGAGAGGTTCAAACCATTTGAAAGAAACCAGTCTCTTCTTCTCCATGTCTGGGGCAGGAAATGTATGTATGGTTGCTATATGGGCTATTGGTTTGCTAGAATTTCCAGTGGCACTCTCTGTTGTTGCACAATTATAAACACATGTGAATGATGCAATAGTTAAATATCTCACAAATGTAATCCTGTACAATAATTTACATTTATAAATTAAATAAGGTACAAGCTAAAAATACTTTTTTTTATAAAAAGTAAATCTTAGCAAAATGGCAAAAAAATATAAACATGATAGACATATGTGAGACCTATGATTCTTCTGTCTATGGACTCCAAAGGACAAAAAACTCCCTGCACAGTACAGCAAACCAAACAGGATGAAAAGTGGGCCTTAAGTGTTTAGGAAGAGATTGGGAAAGGAGCATCGAACACTCCTTACCAGAAGCAGGTTTGGATAGCTACTAGTGCATTGGATTATGTTTCGTTTCTGTATTCTTTTTCATTGCAAGCACGAGTGAATCAATATGACTTTTATTTTTTAATTCATTTTCGTTTAACAAAAAACATGACAAAACAATAAAGAAACATGTTATTCATAATATTTACCTCAGAAAACATAGTTGCTAATTTAGTATATGGCTGAGTGGTTACTCTGAAATTAAATGAAAGGTATTGCTTGATAGCGCATCTGTCACTCCTAACAGAGTCTCCTGGCGCTGTAAATGACAGAGATCAGTTGTGTAGATTGAGACCTAAATTAAATCAGGCAGCAGGCATCAGATGTTCCAAAGATCTGTGTGTTTAAAGCCTTTCTATGATGCTCCTGCGGTTCAATTACTCTGAGTTCTTTTGGCATACAATTCCAGGCCTTTGCTCCCAGTACCGTGGCTGATTTCCCTCCTCTGGTTGTTAGATGGAGGTATGCTCTGAAGGTCGTCAACAGTAGCTTAAACAAGATTCTTTTATGCCCTGGGAGCCAGTGAAGGGTCTTCAGGGGAGAAGAGGCCAACGCTCTACGAGGAAGCCCTGGGACCAATTTGGCTGCTGCATGCTGAACTACCTGAAGTCTCCTTAAGGTGGTTTTATTGATCCCTGCGAGAAGACTATTGCAGTAGCCCAGCCGTGCAAATATGAGAGCCACTGGCACTATTTTCCAGGCGGCCAGCGGGATCAGATTGAAGAACTTTCTCAGGGTTTTGATAAAGCCAAAACAAGTCCCTGTTATCTTCAGGACATGTGGTTTGAAGGAGAGGGAAGCGTCAAACCAAATGCCCAGATTTTTTGCAACCTCCACCGTTGATGGGGGGGCTGCAGTGTTATCTGGCCATCAATCCTTTGGTTGAAAGGAGTTGTTTTTTCCAATAGGTAGGATTTCCATCTTGTCAATATTACAGCAGGGATGATTATTTTTCATCTATTTGATGACTGCTGTAAAACAAGCTTTAAAATTTTCTTCGGCTTCCGTGGAATTCTTTTCCAATGACAGGATCAGCTGGGTGTCATCAGCATAAGATGTAATTTCGATCCCATAGGTCAAGATCAACGAGATAAGCGGGGCCATATATATATTAAATAGAAATGTAATAAGAGAAGACCCCTGTGGGACCCCCATAGTAACAGTGTGTGGCGATGAGAGAAATGATCCCAATGAGACGACCTGCTTCCTATTTGACAGGAAGGATGTAATCCATGCCAATGCAGAATCAGAAATGCCACAAGATCTCAATCTGGCTAGCAGGATATGGTGCGAGATGGAATCAAAAGCGGCAGACAGATCCAAAAGGATCAAGACTGCTTTCCTGCCATTGTCCGTTATGAATTTTAGGGTGATAGATATCTTGAGTAACGCCGATTCAGTCGAATGTTTTGGTCGGAAACCAGATTGGCGGGATGGAAAATCTAAGTTGACTCCAAGTAACTAGAGAGTTTTTTATACACTGTTCTCTCTGTGATCTTACCTAGGATTGGTAACAGGGACATGGGCCTATAATTAGAGAGGCTAGATGAATCTACATTCTGTTTTTCTTAAGTGGCTTCACAATGGCAAATTTCCATTCATCCGGTACAGTACCGGTGGAAAGAGAGAAATTCACAATATTGTTAATCACTGGATTCACAATATCGATGATATAATGTAATAGGATTGGGGGGCATGCAACCAATGGGGAGCCCGATTTACAGGCCAATATTGTCTCCTTGGTCTGGGATAGCGTGGCAGTTTGAAAGGCTTGGAGGCCCAGACTACTGATAAGGCGGGACTTTTGATCTCTTATCTGATTGCTATAGATCTAGATCCCCACTCAGGTCGACTGAACCTTTGTTGCCTGTCATAGAGTAAAAAGCAATCCACTACCAGGTTAATCAGCTCAAGAATTTGCACAACTCTAAAGAATCACTTACCACAAATAAGTTTTAAAGTTTTATTATAAAGCCAAAGATAACTGGAGATACAAACATCTCAGGATAAGATTCATAAGATATACTGGCATCAATACAAACATGAATTCTCTAAATGCTCTTAGGCGACAGAAGAATATCACCAAGACTAATTCAAAGATCAGCAAGTTTGCAAGAATAGACACAAGTTGTAACTTGAGCGTCATTTACAAAAGGGAGAAAAATCCAGGTTAGCCTGTCCCTACACTAGACTAAGTGACATCCCTACTTAGCAGAATCTTAACCTAAAAAGGTGTCAGCCGTGGTGACTTCCAAAGAAGTTCACTCACTTTCCCTTAGTCTCTGTTGCAAATCTGTGCATCGCAGCTGTGCCCTCTCTGCCTACCCATCCGCTCTCTAAGGTTCCTCAGGCCATCTGCTCTAACTCCACCCAAGGGTGCTGTCCCTAATACAAAATCACAATTACAGTTGAAACGCCCCTCAGAGACGCCCCTCACGTACACCTCTCACGTGGTGTCGGTTCTGGCTTTTTTCATGCTGATACTCCTCTGGGCTTCTCGTTAGCGTTGACCTTGCTTCTCAGGCTCTTTCTCGGCACGCTGGTACCCCCCAGGAAATTCCTGAAGCCTCCTCCAGGCCTGTGCCTGTCTCCCAGAACAGAGCTCTATTCATCACTCTCTTGATTGGAACCCCCTCACACCTGCAAACAGACACCCATGAAAAGGGCCCCAAATTCCGGCCTCCAGCTTATCTCACAAGTCGTAAAACTTCGAACATGGTCCACAATTTATGCTTAACAAGACCCGATTTTAACTAGCACATGCAGATCAAAGAAACAACTTTATCTTTCCAGGCCTACTAAATTACATGAAACGGCCTGTGCACTCTATGAACCTTTATTTCTCAGCCTAAAACAGTATTCTAACTTTTTATACTCTGATTATAGGAAACACTTCTAAAAAAACAATTTCAATCTATGATCAATAATACTCTGAATAATAGTAATCCATCTTATGTGAAAATGTAAAGGCACGTTTTCGTTCTTAATGCATTGCCATGAGGCCTACACATTTCTACGTTTAGCAGCACTACATTCTCTTCTGCAACAGCCACATAACATGGAATCTAACAGCATTCTAACATTTCTAAACATTACTACATTAGCTTCACACTCTAATATATGCATTCTATATTATTTAAACACTCATGTGTATGCACTCTATATATATTCGACACTCTTATGTTCTTTTAACTAAACTCGTGCAACGTGCTTGTAAATATGGTGCACTTCTACATTTTACTCAAATTGCGCTCTCTCAGTTCCCTCCTTTGATGACCTTTAGAGGTCATCACCATCATAACACCATCCCTGAGGGAATGAATTGAATCAAACAGAACTCGTTGCAATGCTCCCTCGCTTTATCATTTCTAGAGCCCTCAGACTCCTGTACTGGTTGTTCTACATCGCAGCTAACCTCTG